>NW_024881273.1:6196968-6925718 GCF_018691265.1 Tyto alba
TGGTACCTTGTCCCATGAGTTATCCTCAAGTCCTGGGGAAGTAGATGACTTCATAAAGTGTGAGATGGTCTGTTCTGACGGCCCTGGAAAGAAACTCCTGCCTGATGGAGCCAGTTCTACAGCTGTGCCTTCTGACCCAAGACCTTCTACCTGCTGGGTTGTCCAAGATCTACTCCACATCAGGTTGTTCTCTGTGCTTATGCTGCCTCAAACATGTGGTGGGACATCACCACCCTCCTGAGCCTCCCTGCATCCCTACCCCCCCGCAGCCACCAGCCCCGTCCCACACCCTTACCATGCACCGCAACGTCAAACTCCCTCCGCTCCTGCCCCACCGCGTTTGCCACCAGGCAAGTGTAGCGTCCCGCGTGGGCCACCTCCGCCTCGGGGATGTGCAGCCGCCTCCCTTCCTCTGTAAGCAGGAGCCCGTCCCCGCCAGCCACGGGCTGCCCGTCCTTCACCCACGTCACCGTGGGTGGTGGCTTCCCCGCGGTCTCACACTCCAAAACCGTCTCGCCAGCCTTGATGACAGACACCTTCCTGGGGGCTTTACTGCTGCCCTGGATCCTCGGCAGCGCTGCGGGCAGAGGGACATGGGGTGGAGGTGATGCTGTAGCAACAACCTTGGCCGTATGTGAGTGGCCATACCAACGCCGTCGGTACAGATGGGGTCAGCGGGACGGTGGAGCAAATGCGAGTGGGTGCAACTAAGTGCAGTTGGGCTGCTGGAGCAAAAACCAGCTGCAAGAAGCTTGGAGCCAAGAGGAAAGCTGGAGGGGCAAAGCTAGACCAGCATCCTTTCCAAAGCACCCAAGGCAGCAGGTAACGGCTGTGAGCTTTTGTGTCCAGCTGGACCTTGTTTTGAGATAGATCAGGGCACCTTCAGCCACCCCCACAGATTTTCTGTGTCTCTGGGTACCCCCCTGGCTCACCATGCACCTCCAGGTGATGTTCCTTGCTGCTGCTGCCGGCAGCATTCCTGCACTCACAGGTATACGTCCCCTTGTCCACCAGCAGTACCTTCTCGATGTACAGCACGCTCCCTCCCTCGGACACTAGCCTCGGGCTCCCAGGCTGGGCAGAGAGGGGCTCGCCTGCCCAGGGAAGGGGACAGGAGCCTCCTCTCAGGTTCCCAGCAGGACCAGCTCCCACCCAGAAGCTAGATACTGCTCAGTGGAAAGCACTCCTCGCTCTGAGGAGACCAACGTCTGTCTGGTGGGTCAACACATGTGTTGGGGGAGGGATGAAGCCGAGGAGCAGGACCCTACCGTCCTTCCACCAGCTCAGGGTGGGGAAGGGGATCCCGTGGCACTCGCAGGCCAGCCTGACGGACTGACCCTCCAGCACGGACACGGCGGCAGGCTCTGCCGAGGAGAAGGACGGGGGGACTGCAGGGGATGAGAGGAGAGGAGCAGCTTACTGATGGCACCAGACCAGAGGAGAGAGCTCCCCACCAGAGCTCTGTCCTGCTGGCTACACACCACACGCAGCTCTGCTGGGCTCCGCACAAAGAACCAGCAAGCCTCCCTTACACTGGCTCCATGTGGAACTAATAATCTTGACTCTCCAGCTATTAAGTGAGTGATGCTTTTAATTGCACGTGGCCTACAGCAGAGGATGACCAAGCATCTCACGCCAGCCACACAGGCAGGCCAAGCCCAGGTTGGCCAGACACAGCCTTATTAGGTAGCACTGCTCGCTGGGAAGGTTACCTAACTCTTTCCATTATCGGATGCTGTTCTCAGTTGCTCATAAATACAGCTGGCTGGAAAACAGTAACTCCTTCCCATGAGGGATATTAGTTTCTAGAAGAAAAACCCCAACACCCAGAAACCCCTGAAAAACAAAAACAGCAGAACCCAAACAATCTACCCGAGCCAGGACACCAGACGTGCAAATGTTTCCCTGGGAAGGGATCGCAGGAACAAGCCCAGATCAGGAGAACTGGATTTTCTCCACTCCCTGGCTACCTGCCTGCAGGACTTCCACCAACTGGCCTAGAGCATCCCTGATAAAAGCCAGACCCTGGCTCAGTCCCCAGCGCTGCAGACATGCTGAACGGGCTGGGAAGCTGCAAGGATGCTCAAATCAAGCGAGCAAAAGCGGCCAGTGACCATCCTGGGAGGATCCACTGCTGTCATCCTCCTGACTCGGGCAGGGGGAAGGAAGGGGGACAATACCTGCAGCAACTGCTGCACTGGCTAAGTGCAAAGAAAGGACAGAAAAGCCCTGGCAATGGCAAGGAGATCCCTTCTCTCTCCTGCCCAAATTTCAGAAAGACACCTCCTCTTCTGCATCATCACTGAAATCTTCCCCCAAGGCTCATACAAACATTGGCTTTTTCCCCTCTGACACCCGTTCTGGTGGGGACTCCCTACCACCTCCAGCTCCATTATTTTGCAGAGCTTTAATATTTTGGGTTAGTGTTTTCCAAGCAGGTCAACTACCCCAGGTACTTATTTTAAATATAAACAAATAGTATAGCATATAGTATATACACGTGTACACACACACACGCAATATATTTACCCTGATAGGCTATTTCAGCTGCAATGGCCCTTACCCCACACATCGAGGTTGTAGTGTCTGTCCGGGCGGCCGGGCACCCGGCACGTGTACCTGCCCGTGTCCTGCACGGTGGCTCGCCCGATCTGCCAGAACAAGCAGAGACACTAAGACACTCTGCAGCAGAGCTGGATCCCCGCAGCCCCTCCACGGGGGGATTTTGTGCCAGCAGAAGCCACGGGGATGGGATTAGCGTGAGGGGTGGGAATGGTGCTGAGCCATGGGCAGCAGGGAGAGACACCCCCCTCCCTCTGCACCCACTCTCTCACAAGGGTGGAGAGGGGGAGATGGGGGTCTTCACAGCCCCGTTTCCCCTCCCATTCTCTGCAATAGTCCAAAACATCACCTGGAGTATGGTCCCCTCCGCAGACAGCTGCACGCCCTGCTCTGGTGTGAGAAAACTCCCGTCCTTCAGCCAGTGGGACCCCCGAGGGGGGACCCCAAGGGCCAAGCACTCCAGGGTCACTGGCTGGTTGACAATGACAGAGACATTCTCCTCCTTGCCCAGGGCGGTGGGGGGCACTGGAAAACAGACCAACAGGGTAGCACCCTCCCCGAGCCACCCCTTTTGGTACCCCTCCCCAGGGCTGGTCCCCCCAGCCCTGTGCACTTGCAAGGGGACAGAGGAGCAGCCCCACAGCCCCGGGCATCACCTCCAACCCCACAGCCACGCTGGCGGGAAGGGGCCAGGGGTGCACGGGGGTACTTACGCTGCACCTCGAGGGCAGCCTCGCGTCTGTCCTCCCCCACAGTGTTACTGGCTACACACGTGTATGTCCCCGAGTCCTGGAGGCGAGCGGTGGGCAGGGACAGCATGCGCCCACCGGAGAGGATCTGTGCTTCCCCAAGATGCAAAAAGAGCCCAGATGAGCATGAAACCAGAGAAACTTGCAACTGGGCTACAAGCAGGAACCGCGATGGGTGGGCAGAAGCCTGCCTTGAGCTCGTCCTCGTCCCATCCCAGGGAGCCTCTGCCCATCCATGTCCCTCGGGGCAGGAAAGCCCAGCACAGGGCTGAGCAGGTCCATGATCCCATGGATCAAACAGGGGGCAAGTCTGGGCAATAGTGCACCTGCTCAGCCCCAGCAATTGTTTTTTTAAAAGCCAGAACAAGGAAAAGGAGGATCTTCCTGGAAGGGCATCCCCAGTGAGCCCCTTCTCCATCAGGAGCTGTCTCACCTGCGGGCCACCGGCCACCACGCTGGGCACTGGATTGCCATCCTTCAGCCACAGCAGCACTGGAGCTGGGGTCCCCGTGGCATCGCACTCCAGCATCACCGGCTCGTTCACCACCACCACGAGGGGCCTGGGGCCAGCCGTGATCTGGGGGGGCACTGGGGGGCAGAGAAACGTCACCAGGAGCCGCAAGGTGCAGGAAGGACAGGATGGGTAGGAGTCACCACGGTGTAGACCAGGCAATAACCATGGCCCCATGGATGGGTTTCTTGGAGGTTATTTGGGATGAACACAGGGGATTGCACGGCTGGAATTGCATACAGGACAGAGGACAGGAGCTCTGCTAAAGCCATCTTCCAGGGATGTGCCCCAAGGACTGGGACAGCCCTGTTGGTCCCATGCACACACAAGAGGTTTTGGAGCGGGGGAAGCACCCAGCTCTCAGTCCTTCCCCCGCTCACCACAGACTCACCAGTCACCCGCAGGCTGTACTGGAACTCGGCGGCACCGGCCACGTTGGAGGCCACACAGCGATAGCTGCCGGTGTCAGAGAGCTGGGCACGCTGGATCTCCAGGCGCTTGCCATCCCTGGCCAGGGACCAGCCCGGTCCAGTCGAGAGCTGCTCATGTCCCTTGTACCAGGCAATGTCTGGAGGGAAGCAGGGAGCCGAGCTGTAAGAGCGACGCTGCTGCCCCTCTCACCAAGGGGACGCAGGGAAAACCCCAGGGACGCACGGGGAAGAGACAAGGGAGAGGAACCGACTCACCGGGAGCAGGCAGCCCCGAGGCCAGGCACTCCAGGGACACCGTGCCGTTCTCCAGGACAGCCAGGTCCACCACGCTGGGTTCGATGTTGGGAGGCACTGCAACCCAGCACGCACAGTCACCGGCTCTGCGCATCCCAAGCCAGCTGCAGCCGCATGGCGCGGTGCCATGGGGCACGGCCGAGCTCGCCGGGGGCTCTCAGCACACACCGAGTCCTGGGAGAGTGGCAGCCTGGAGAGGGGCTTGAGGCTGGGGAAGGGCTAGATACCAACGGGTCAAGCTAGTGACCCTACACCTCCCAAAAAGCTGGGCCAAGAACACGGACTCCTTTGACTAGCTGTATCTTCCCTGGCACATGGGATGAGTAACAGGTCTCACCCCCAGACGTTGCACTCACCTTGCACCGAAACCTGCACCTCTGCCTGGGCCACCCCGGCCTGGCTCCTGCCCTGACAGACGTAGAGCCCTTCGTGGCTGAGCCCCACGCGAGTGATCAGCAGGGTCCCACCATCCTCAGACACCACTGCACCATCCCCTTCACCCAGCGGGTGCCCATCCTTCAGCCACCTGTGAGGAAGGGGACAGGAGGCAAGCCCTTGGTCTGTCCTGCCACCACCCACCCCCCGTTTCTGCCCACCAAAAGAGCAAATAGTGAGGTGCTGACAGCAAGGACTGTCCCCTTGGAAAGGGGCTGGCAGTGCCCAAATCATTGAGCAGGGCAGGATCCCAGGAGCAAGGAGCAGGAATGGATGCCACCCATCATAAGGGACATCCCAAGATGAAGATCCCTACCACCCGTCCTGAACTCCCATCCCAGTCTCTGCTGAAGCTTTGCACGCTGGGCTGCAGAGCACCCCAGGGAGTTACACAGCCCCTAAAGGGAGTTCAGGGGGATGAGGGCAGGACCCCCCCCACTCTGCAGTACTCACTGGATCCGGGGTGCGGGGATGCCCATGGCACGACAGTGAATCCTCAGGGAGTCATTGGTGACAGCCGTCAGATGGCTTTCCCCATCACCGATCAGCAGCCGGGGGGGAACTGGGGGGGAAAGGGGACCTCAAATTGGGACCACCTTCAGACCCTGGCACGGCAGTGTGGGAGCAGCCAAGGGTTTGGAGGGTGCAGGACCCTGGTGGCACATTAAGACCCACAGCCCACAGGAGGAGCATTTTAACCCATGGACATGAACCTTGGACGTGCAGGCTGTAGCTGAGCGAGGCGTTCCCCGCAGCATTTGTGGCTGTGCAGGTGTAGAGGCCGGTGTCCGTCACCCGGGGCTCAGTCAGTTGGAGGGACCCTGAGGGGAGGATGTTGTACCTTGGGGGAGAGGGAACAGAAAAGCTGGATGGGGGGAACAGTTGTGTCCTCTGTCACCTACCCCTAGGCAGGAGCTAAGGGCTGAGAGCTCACCATTGCCTTGAGACAGCCAAGAGAATGTCCCCAGGGCCACCTCCTGCACAAGATGGGCAGCAAGGCTGTCCACGGGTGCAAAATCCCTTTGCTCAGCTCCTGCGTGAGCTCAGTGTGAGGGCAGCAGTGTGAGCCACCCCCCCGGGGGGACGAGGTGGGACAGGGCTCCCAGCAGAGCATGGCCCCTGCAGCTGGAGCTGGCCGGGTGCTTGCTCCCAGCGCTGCCTGTGCTCCACAGACATAACATCATCCCAGCCCATGGCCACAGATTCCTCCCCGTGTGCTCCCATAAATCACCCAGGCGTGTGAGGACAAGCCAGCTGAGATGTGGGAAGCAGCACAGGTCAATCAGGAGCAGCCATGGGAAACCAGACAAGAACGACAAGGCACCACAGTCCCTCAAGAAGAGGAAAACCAAGATGCCTTCCTCCTTCCCCAGGCCACAGCAATCCTTAGGTTCAGGGAAAGATGGGATTAATGCCAAGATTGGGGCTCCTTGATTTTAGGGAGCCCTTTCCAGCATGGTGATAACATACTGAGAAAGCATGTCCTGCTTTCAAGGGGGAAGACCAAGATGTTCAATAAACACATATCCACCCATTCTCCAGGTTGTCTTCTCCCATCAAATCACATTAAATAACTGTCCCGTGGCTGCCGTCAGCCTCAACACCATCAACAAGTGAATTTGGCCCTCCAGAAGTCACCCGCTGGAACAGAACTGGCCTTTAAATCCACGTCCCAGTGCAGACAAAGCCAGCGCCGGGCTCACGGTTGTGTTTCTGCCAAACCTTGGCCCAGGAGAATTTCAATGCCTAAAGCCCATTAAGTCACCCCACCAGATGGGCTGTCAGTGGCAGCCGAGGTACAATTCCCCCAGCCTCCCCGACTGCCCACCCTCCTCTCCACACTGCTCTGCTCTTCCTCCAGACCTCATAACTCCTCCTCCTCGATGCCCTGCAGTCGCCTGGGCGCAGAGCAGCCTCAAGCCCGGGTCCAACACCTCCTGCAGGGATCCACCATCCCCAGGCACATCCTTGGCCTCGCCGCCTCCGGCACCGTGACGGCACGAGGCAGGAATGTGCATGAAGGCGGACGAGTGAGCGGGGCCCTGGAGCTGCCTTCCCTTCCCAACCCCGGCCCTGTGGCCAGGGCAGGCGCGGGAAGGGTCGGGAGCAGCTGCACTGTCCCAGCAGATGTTTTCATGGTGGAAAAAAAGCCTGATGGTCCTTGCTCTGCTCTCCTTGAGGAGCAGAGTTAATGCCGTTCCACTTGGCTGCCTCAGTACTGAGCATCAGCCACTTGACGCCAAGGATGCCCTTTGTGCCTCCCTACCAAGCACCCGAGTCCCTTCATGGGCCCACCATCCTTCTGGGGAGACACACAATCCCAAGAGGTCGTGGCCCCAGTGTCCACAACTGTCCTTACCTCGTGGTGGCGAGAGGCAGTGGCTGGGACTCCTGGGTCCACACCACCAAGGGAGGGGGATCGCCTTGAACCTCGCAAGGCAGGGTGGTCTCCTGCCCAAGCACAGCCAGGATGGTTATGGGGTTCGATGCCTGGGATCCGTTGACGCTGATCCTGGGCTTCGCTGGATGGAGAGGGAGCGTGGCTACTGCAGGGACACTTCAGGTGCCCCACAGCCCTCATTGCTGCTCTTCCCATCCCGCAAACCCATCTGTCTCCTGGCTAAGTGTCCCAAGGAAGCTGGGAGAGTCCCCAGGTCACGCTCTCCCAGCCAGTCACCCTCTGGAGCTGCTTTACTGGGAGCTGGTGTCAGGGCCAGTCCCGGGCACTCACTGCTGACGGAGAGCTGCATCTCCCGGCTGGAGAAGCCTGCCGCGTTGGTAGCTGTGCAGAAGTAGGTCCCAGCATCCCCAGGGGAGGGCGAAGGGATCAGGAGGGTCCCATCGGGGTCGAGGTGGTAGCGCGGGCTCAGCGAGATGGGCTCTGTGCCCTGCAGAGGAAAGGGAAGGGAGGGAGGAAGGCAGCAGAGATTCGCCCACGAGCTGAGCATCCCAAGGGCAAGAGGAGGGTTCTGGACCATCAGAGCAAGACACCGCCTGGTCCCAGCTTCCCAGGGCAGTTGGTGCCACCTCCCCGGGCAGCCACAGCCACATTGGTGAGCTACATCCTTTTTAAACATGCTAGCCCACATCTGAGGGTGACCCACAGCCGGGATGGCACGGGGACAGCAGCCTGCCTGTCTCTATCACTTACCTTTGCCCAGGTGACAGTCGGGGGGGGCACGCCGGTGGCATTGCACCGCAGGGTGACAGCCACTCCCTCGGTGGCAGCGACAAGGGCAGGGCCAAGCTCGATGCTGGGAGGAACTGGGAAGGAAGAGAAGCGCCTCATCCCGTGTAGACAGGACCACATCCACCAAAGAGAGAAGTGCTTTGCAGCTGAAGTGGTGCAACGGGCACCCGCCCCTGGGCACCGCGGAGCGGGGACGCTCAGCACCCTGCCACTCACCGTGGATGACCAGGGACACGTCCTGCCTGTGCGAGCCGAGGGCGTTGGTCACCTCGCAGGTGTACCTCCCCGCATCCCCCTGCGACGCCTGGTCCACATGCAGGCTTCCGTCAGCCCGGACAGAGTAGCGGCTGCTCGGGGCTACCTGGGCACGGGCACAGAGCAGAAAGCAGGACAGATCGGGGGGGGGGTCAAACATTACCGTATCGCTGCGTCTTTGGGGCATATAAATAAATTGATCCTTGAGTAGTAAGAACATCCTCACGTGGCGATAAACCCACAGTGCTTTCCTGATCCAAATGCTCACCCACCCTCCCCCCCCCAGCATCCTTCACCAGCAGCTTTGGCCCCAGGAGGTTGGGGCACCCACCCTGCAGCAAAGCCCCCGCCGCAGGGCTGTGCTTGCAGCTGCCCACCCACTCACCCACCCGCCATCCCATCGGGAGTGGAAGCCTCACCGGCTGCCCGTCCTTCAGCCAGCGGCGGGCTGGGAATGGCCTCCCGGCCAGGATCACACAGGGCAGCGACACGGGCTGGCCTGGGAGCACACGGACCACGGGGGAGGCAAGAGCTATTTCTGGGGCTGCTTGAAAGAGGCAAAAGGGAAACAATATTCACTGGAGAGAAACTGGCTGGGAACGTTCAGGAGAACAGATCTAGGTGGCCTTTCTTCCCAGGTCCAGACGTTGGCTTGGCACGAGCTGGGTCCAACATTCAGCCTCCCCCCCAAAATTGGGGGATATTCATCTACAGTTTGGGTTCAAGAGCGTGTCAGTGCATTAAGCCAAAGAGACGAAGGACGTTATCCAAACCCTGTGCTGGGGGGGGAGGGGTGGTTTTGCTGAGCATTCACCACGGCTGGCTTGGGAGCAGACGTGGCTGCGCAGGTCTGCTGCTCGCTCACTGCCGGCACGGCCGGTGCTGGCAGCAACTGGGATCAATACACCGACAAAAATATGTAAAAGCAAACCGTGTCCGGTGACCGTGAGCTTGATCTCCGCTCGAATTTTCCCAAACTCGTTCTGGGCTTCGCAGATGTAGACAGCTTGGTCATCCAGCGAGGCGCCTGGAGCGTGGAGGGGAGAAGCCTGAGCCCGGTGGGGCTGGAGAGCCCTGAGCAAGCTCCGGGATGGGGTAAGACCACCCTCCTTTGCCCCACCACCGCCTCTGACAGGAGAGAGATCCCACAGCGCTGGAGGCTTGCAGGCTGTGACAGCACAGCTAGGCTTGCACAAGTGCAAATAAAGCCACTACACCAAGGCTTTACTACTGCAAAAAGAGCGGGCACGGGGGCTCATCCCACTGTTGGGACACCAGCCTGCAGCGGGCGGGGGGGGAGAGCACCCAAGGGTGACACTGTGTAAGCACGCACCCGAGCGGGATGCCCAACACACGCTTGCACACTTGGCTCTCTTACTGTCGATGAAGAGCTCGGCAGCCTCCAGCTGGCTGGAATCACCTCGGGGCTGGTGCCAGCCCGGCACAGGCTCCCCATCCTGCCGGGACCAGGCGACCCGTGGTGGGGGAGAGCCCTCGACGCGGCACAGCAGGCTCACGCTGTCCCCGACCTTGACCGCCACATCCCCCAGGGGCTCGGGAAAGTGAGGGGCAGCTGGAGGAGAGAGCAGCAGAGGAGGGGCTCGGGCAGGTCTGACACCCCAGCTTCCCCATAACAGGGTCTGAGCACAGCCGGGCCTGGAGAAGAGACAGGGCTGCAAAACCCACGAGCCACGTGCTCCGAGAAGTTACGAGACTGACTTGAAATGTTCAGTGTTGTTCCAAAGCTGTTATAGCTGTTGCCGTTTCCATCTCTTCCAGTTAACACTCAACACTCTGCCAGCTCAGCAAAACCTCTTGCACTTTTCCACCTTTAATTGCTTCAAACCTTACTGCCCGCAACTCAGAGAATCTCCTCCTCTCCAGGTACTTGCATCCCTTCTGTCTACAGTGGGAAGTTCTGAGCACCACTGGGGTACCTGGATTTTCAGACACACAGAAGCCAGCCCCCCCCACCCCCTCCACCCAATCCCATTAATTTATACCCCCAAGTCTTGCCCCAAGCCATCATGCCCCGTGCAATAGCGTCTGCACCAGTCTTCTGCCACTTCTTGATCCTCTTCTCTCCTCCTGACCCTTGGAGATCCCACCAGGCTTCAGCCTGCTTGTACTGAGCACTGACACCCCCGTGCTGGGAAACTGGGAAGCTGGGAGCAAGAAAAGCCTCGGGAAGCAGCAAGTGGGAGCAGAGCCGGGAGGGAAAGTGGTGGAGATAGGGTCGCACACCCAGCGGCACCCAAGAGGAGAGGCAGGGACTTACACCCCACGTCCAGCACGGTGCTGTGGAAGGCGACGCCAGCCTCCCCGAGCGCCTCGCAGCCGTACCGCCCCGCGTCCTCCTCCCGCACCGCCTGCAGCCGCAGGACGGCCCGCTGGGTGCCGGCTGGGAACGCTGCCACTGCCTGCTCGCCTGCCCCGAGACCCCCCCCACATCAGCAAGTGCCTCTGGGGGTCCCTCCTGCTGCGAGGCCGGGGGACCCCACGTTGTGACAGCCCTGCAAGGTGGCAGAGAGCCCCCCCCGGTGCACGGAGGGGGTTTGCTCCCCAGGTCCGTCCCAGCCTCACCTTTGTACCACGTGACGCGGGGTGGGGGCACCCCCAAAACCCAGCACTCCAGGGTCACGTCTTCTCCCACCAGCGCCTTCAGGCTGGGTGTCACCCCCAGGATGGCAGGAGGCTCTGCACGGCGGGGAGAGGGACAGCTTCAGTGACACCCAGGTGCGGTGCCTTTCACCCCAAGGGGACCCTGGAGCCCTGGGAGCTGCCCCCCAACCTGCTCCATCACAGACAGCCCCTTCCCATAGCTCGCATGCCGCAAGGTCTCAGCTGGCAACCAAGGGACAGCAAGGAGGGATAAAAAATCCCCCAGTGCTGAGCCCGGGCCCTTCCCGGGATGGTGCCAGCCAGTGGGGAGCGGGTACCGGTGAACTCCAGGGTGACGACTTGCTCATCCCATCCCAGCGCGCTGCTGGCGTAGCAGCTGTAATTCCCCGCATCCTCTGGGACAGCAGCCCTGATGTGCAGGGTACCCTGAGCATCCACGAAAACCCTGCGGCAAACAGGGAGAGAGAAAGAGAAATGATCCCTGCAAAAACAGAGTCAACGTAAAATGTGTTGAAATAAGGCTTAAGGCCATCCTGTACACGTGGCAAGCGTTGAGCGTTTGATAGACGTGGGCTAGCACTTAAAGTCAGCTCCGTCAGCTGCTGCAGGAAAGGAAGTTGCTTTGAATCAGGAAAAACCATTGAGAATTGGGCTTTTTCATCTCTAAATTAAAAAAAAAAAAAATCATTCCCCCAAATCCTCTCCAGCTTACAGCCTGACATGGGTAGGGAGGTGAAAGCCAAAAAGCAGAAGAAGTTAAGGGGGAGCATAAGGAGTATTTTGAGACTTGACTGCACACTGGGCGTGCAAAGCACCTCAAGTCCCCCTCAGTGAGGAGGGTGATCTGGATTAGGAAGGATGGCTTAAAAATAAATATATGAAATTAAAGCTAGCAACATGCCAGGCATCTCAGGTGCACAGGTTGGGAATTTTGCAATGCCTTCCTCTTTCCAGAGCTAGGCACAACCCCAAGCCCCTTTCCCTCAGCCCGTGCACTCCTGCAAAGGGGAGCACCATCCCCAGCAGGACAGGAAGGTTGAGGGCACCCACGTTCCCCACCTCTCGTCCTGCTCCAGCGCCCAGCCCCAGTGCTTCCAGGTGGTGTGGGGTGGGGGGTGGCCCCCGGCCGTGCAGTTCAGCCGCAGCTCCTGGCCCCTGCCAAAATGCTGGGGGCTGGCGTCGACCTTCACCCACGGCAGCTCTGCAGGGGGTTGGAGAAGGGCTCAGCCCCTGGGGGCCATCTGCTGCCCACCCACAGGGCAAGGCATCACCCGGGGAAGGGTCCCACGCAGGACAGAGCCTACCCTGGACGAAGAGCCAGAGGGAGGCGGTGGCGGTGCCGTGGGGGTTACGGGCCACGCATTCGTACAGGCCCCCGTCCCCTGGCTGCACGGGGCTGATCTCCAGCGAGCGGTTCTGCAGCAGCCTGGTCCGGCCGTCCCCCGACCGCGCTGCCTTCCCGTCCCAGCTCCACGTCAGGTTGTAGGGCACATCACCCAGAACCGGGCAGGACATGACCACGGTTTGGCCCGGTGAAGCTGTGATGTTGCCCGGGGCTACAAGACGGGGTGGTGGCTCTGCAAACGCGGCACAGGCAGGGGCGAAATGAGGCCGTGCCCAGCCACGGACCCGGAGACTTGTGGGCGCCGAGGTTTGGCACGAGCAGCCCCCACCTGAGACAGAGACATGGGTGCGAGCCCGCGTCACCCCAACCTTGCTCGTGGCTGTGCACTCGTAAAACCCTTCATCACTCTTGGACACCACAGGGATCAACCAGCTGACGTTCCCCGAACTCCTACAAAAAGGGAGAGGCTACGGGGTCACCCCTGCCCTGGGGCTGCCATGCCACCACCCTGCTCCAAATCCCTGGGACTTTTGTTTTTTTTTTTTTTTTGCCATCTGGGTCAGGCAAAGGGGTGCACTCCCACCCCCTGCAGACTTATCCCTTGGGATTTTTCTGCTGCTGCCTTGGGATGCTCAGCACTTGCAGGCACCCAGCCAGCACACAGCATCCCCCAGCTGGCACAGCTCAGGGCTGCTGCCCACACAGGTCCGTGTCATGGAGCCCACTGGGCCAAACCAGAGGCTCACCTGAAAAGCTGCTCATCCCCGAGCTTCATCCTACCGCGGCTGAGCTGCAGGCGAAAAGGCACCTCGCTCCGTGCCGAGCAGGAGATCAGCTGTGGCTCACGGCTGTAAGCCTGGATCTTGCTGGAGATGTTCACTTTGGGGAGACCTGGAAGTATTTGGGGACACGCACACATACAACGCTTCTCAGGAGCTCACCAAGAGCTGCACTGGGAAACAGGGTGAAAAAAAATACCCGAGGAGAAAACAAAGCGGAGGCGGTGCTGGAGCCTCTAGTCCCTTCTCAGCACCCTTGGGGAGTGTGGGGACCACTCACCGGGGACCACGCTGGTGTAGGTGACACCGGAGAGGCGGTGCAGGGGGTGGCCCTGGGCATCTTCGCCCTTCACCTTCAGCAGAAAGTCACCCGGGGGGACGCGGAGCGGCGAACCCACCCAGAGGTGCCCCGAGGAGGTGTTGGAGAGGGGCCGTGCGGGCAGCGAGAGGAGGGCATGGCCGGAGGTGTTGAAGAGCTCGATCTCCTGCAAGCGCCCGGGTGGCTTCAGACCGGTGCAGTTCACCACCACGGAGATGGGCAGACCTGGAAAGAGGAAAGAGAAAAAACCAACCCAGATGCGTTCCTAGCTGCAAGAAGCCCTGATGCAGCATCCACGTCCCTGGGGCAGCACCAGCCTCACCCTGCACCGGCCGGTCCCCGAGCTGGCTGGCATCGAAGTCTGGCTGAGTGGAGAAGGTGGCTTGAAAATTAACGTTGCTGATGCCCGTGATCCTCAGTGAGTGGCGGCCGCTGCTCTGGGTCTGGAAGAGGAGTGAGAGGCACATGCCGATGGCAGGGAAAAGGAGAGGCCGTGGGGCTGGGAGAAGGTGGCAGATGGCCCCTTCCAGCCCACTCATGCGTCCTCTGCCTGGTTGGAGGTGGATAGGAAAAGCCCACGCCTGGCAAAGCCCTGGCTGGCTAAATATCCATCAGGGATGGGTAGGGGATGTACAGGGTCTGCCACCAGCCTACCGTGACCAACCACGTCCCTGGCTTGTGGGGCTCCACAGCCACCACCATGGCTGAGTTGGGGATGCTGAGCAGTTCCTTCAGACCTTGGCCTTTCTCGAGGATCTTTCCTGCAACAGCGAGTGAACCTCTGGGATGGGCAACCTGGGTCCATCCCCTGGTCCCTGCAGCCGGCCAGGAGCCGCTCCCCTGGGGCTCACTGCGGTGCAGAGCCCATCACCCAGCTCTCACAGCCCAGGCAGCAGAGAAAACCCTCCTAAAAACCAGAGGCAAAGCCCGCCCAGGAGGGGAGCAGAGCAGAGGCACTTGGTGCTTAAGGAGGGCTTTGCAGCTCATTGCTGTTTTAATTTAAGATTTTAGGGCACTGTTTGGCAATCCCCATGCCTGCAGCTTCCCATTTCTCCAGGAGACAAAGCATCACCCCTGGGCCCATTCCCCTCCCCTGGGCTCTTACCTGCCGGATCCCGGACCTCGATCCCCGGGGCAGGGCCGCTCAGGGAGATGGTGACTTCCTTCAGGCTAGGGTCGAATGGGACAGGCCATGTGTGCTCCCCACCATCCTCGTGGTCCGTGGACAGTAAGTGGACTTTGGAAGCCTGGATGGCCTCTTCCACCCACTTCAGCACCTGGGGGCAAGCAGGGGAGGATTAAACCAGATCCCCCCTCGCCACCAGGTATGGCCATTTTGGGAGCAGGGCTGTATTGCACTGGGTCAAAATCTTGGGCACGGCTGCAAAACTGTTCCCAGGTGAAGGACCAGCCCCAGCTGGGTCTGGTGGGTGCCAGCATGAGGGTGGCACAGAGACGAATGGGGAGGAGGTGACAGGCTTGACTGAGCCCCCCCTTGCTACAAGCAGGTGCAAAAGGAATTGGGCAATTTGGTGTAAATGTTACTGCCACGTGGCTCCTGCTCAGCTGCTTGGAGCAGGGATGTTATTACCCCACAGCTGGCTCATGGGAACAGAAACGATTAAAACACACAACTGCTGGAGGATGGGGCTGTTGTGGGGGGTCTGCTGGGAGATGCTGCCCAGTGATGAGCGGAAAAGAGCTTTGATCTTCCTCAGGTCTCTCTGATTTTGTGCCAGTCAAGAGCTTCAAGGACAGGGACAGGCAGAGAGGCTTCTCTCCCTGCGGCCAGGCCACCCGCCCGATTCCCGGGGTGCTGAGAGCAACAGGAGCACCCCAACTTCAGCCTCAGCCCCAAACAGACACGTCCCCTCCGCAGGGGCAGGTGAGTCAGCTCATCCCAAGGATCACACAAGCAGCCCAGCAGCGAGCTCAAGAGCAACCAGCCTCGTCCAGCCCTTGCTTCAGCTTCACGCTAAAGCGGGGTTCCCACAGCAATCTGGAGGTGCCTCGGGCACGAGGATTAACCCCAAGGAGAATATAAGAGCAGCCGAGCTGGGCTGGACCACATGGACCTTGGCCACCCCGTCCCTCTCCCGCAGGTCTCCCCGCTCACCTCCGTCACCTGCTGCTTGTCCAGGTGGAAGATCTGCCCGGAGCTGGTGGCAGCGATGCGCTCGTACACGCGGTACCCGGGGTGGCTCCTGTCCCCGCAGTCCCCCGTCAGCACAAACACCACCTGCCACAGCAACGCTCCCCGTAGCATCACGCGCGGCCATGGGGTGTCCGTCCATCCCAGGGAGGGGACGCAGCCAGCATCTGCCAGCCCCCAGCACATCGAGCCAGCCCGGGGGGGATGCAAAATTCACCCCACTAATGGGTTTATTGCTGCGGCTCCTTGCTGGGAGCTGCCGTTGTGCTGCTGCAGCACCCACCCAAGCCGGCTGTTGCGGGAGGCCGATGGGCAACACCGCTCACCTGGGTCTGTTTGTGCTGCAGCAGCCGCAGCAGCTCCTCCTGCTGCTCGTAGTCCTTGGCCCGAGCATCCGAGAAGACATAAACGAAGGAGCCGGGGTGTGAGACCTCCACGGCCAGCCTGATGGCTCCCACGCTCATCTCCGGGCAGTCCCCTCCGCCCTGCGGCACACAGTGAGGGATGTGGCACCCGCACCAAGCCACCCAGCGCTCGGCTCTTCTCTGCTGGGGTCCCGGCAGGATCCCACCCAGGGTCTGCTCGTGGGGAGGAATTGCACCGGTTTGCCAGAGTCAGCCCAAGCGCAGCCAGAGCAGCGTGATGGTATCACAGGGACACGCAGGATGAAAAGGACCCGTCCCTGCCTCTCCACTAATAAAGATTAAACCACCCGTTTGCCGATCCAGACTCACAGAAGCCACCGGCTTCCCACAAACACCTTTCATGGGCACATTCGTGCCCACCCCAGCTCATCACCCCCCACGTGGCAGCAGAACCAGCCGCCCCAGGCAAGTGCAGAGGCACAGCGAGGACCAGCTCCTGCTTCCACAGGGCTTTGCACCCCCGCAAAGGGCTGCAAAACAGTTTGCAGCCGCAGCTTTACACCTCCCGCCAAAACACAGCTGCATCTGAGGGGAAACGCCACAGGGATTTAGCAACACATGGGAGGCAGGGCAGGAGCGGTGATGGATAAAGCATGATTAAACTCCCAGAGATGTTTCAGCTGGCAGAATGCAGCTGAAATCGTTTAAAAAAAAAAAAAAAACGCAACCTCAAAAAAAAATTTTCAAATGCTTCTAGAAGAAGAGATTTTTGGTTCCGTGGAGAATTTATGCAAACTCCCCTGGGGAAAGCACTCCCACTTTGGGACAAGAGCTGTGGGCACTCTGCCCCGTCACAGGAGCCTGGGGCACAGCACTGGTGTTACCCACCCTCTCCACCCCCCACCCCGGTGCGATCAGCCCCCAGTAAGCCCAGCTCAGCTCTAAGCCCCCACCACGCTCCCAGGGGATGCCAGGCACGGAGGAAGCACGCAGGAACATGGGGCCAGGCTTTGCACCAATCCAGCCCTGGGGCTGAGGAGCCTTACCTGGACGTGGAGCTCCCGCAGGCGCCTCTGGAAGAGCCGGGGGTCCGCGGTGAGGGTGGCGGGTCCCACCTCTGCGGGCACACCGACACCTCAGCGTCCGCCGCTGCCGTGACACCGGCAATCCCGAGCACCCACCCCGGCTTAGGCACCCTTACGGGACCTGCGAGGCTCAGGGGTAAGCAGCTACCCTGGCCTGGCACCCAGCGAGACGTGGATTTGGGCAGACCGGCCCCGTGCCCACAGCTCTCCCCAACACGCCAGGTTGTCCCGGCCATGGTGAGCTGCAAACCCAGGACCCTTTTCTACTGGGGGAGGCTCCCAGCAAAGTGGTGTAGAAACACATTTACTGCCTCTGCTTCCTTGATTTTCATTCCAGTGATTTTCATTCAAACTCAGCGTTTCTGCTGAAAATAAAGCCTCGATCCCACTCTCCTTGTAAGGGGTCAGGGCTCTTTTGGAGAGCAGCTGCTATTTATGGGTGTGCATAAAAATCCCAAGGCTGGCACAGAAAGAAATGATTCTGGTGTTGCAGTAAATTACCAAAACCTCTTAGCAAGTGGTGCTTTTATTGAGGCGACCTGGAAGAATGTTGTGGACTTGTACAGAAATGCCCCCCCGTGATTAAACCGGAGAGATCAGAACAGGCTGGAAATAGAAAAGCCACCCACAAGCAGCTGCCAACATCACCGGGATTAATCCAGAGGGAAACAGCTTGCCCTGTGCCCGCAGGGTGGCTTGGGGATGGGAGCCCCTGCCCAGCACCACGTCCTTGAACTGCAGCTCATCCTGCGCCACCATCCCCATCGCAGCGGTCACCAGGGCATTAAAAATAGGGAGAAAGGACAGCGCAGGCACTTGGGAAGCGCACGCTTCAGCCCCAAACCCAGCCAGGACCTCAGCCCAGCTCCCCCCACAGCCCCGTCCCCCGGCGGGACGCGTGTCCTCGCCCTGTCCCACCCGTACCTGGGTCGTGGAAGGGGACCAGCGCGTAGTTGCTGATGGGCTTCGTGCTCCTGCTGAGCGTCCGCTCCAGGATGCGCGAGGCCCCGTCCATCACCTGGACCAGGTCGTCGTACATGGAGCCGGTGACATCGAAGACAAAAGCGAGGGTGGCCCCCCCTGCACTGGGGGTGGGCTCGGCGAGACTGGGGGCCAGCAGCAGCCAGAGACCCACAAACACCCCTCCGTGGAGTGGCATCGTGGGGGAGACCCTCAGTCGCTGGGGTCACCCCTTCTGTCCTCCCCCTGCTCCTTTCCTCGGCTCCCCCCGGGCACCGTCCCCGCACTGGGGAGGGACGCAGGGTGCAAGGGGCCACAGGTGGTGGGGACAAAGCAGGGACCCCGACCCGGGGACGCCCAGCCACCCGCAGCTGCCGACCTGCTCCTCCAGCATTCAACTTCTGGGAGGGAGGGAGGGAAAACAGGACTTTTGGAGCCAGCGGCGCGGCAGGGAGGTGGGTGGGAGCTGGAGGAAGCCGGGATGGGGATGTGGGGAATTAGGAAGCAGGTCCTTCAGCCCACAGCATTGTCAGAAACATTGCTCAGGCCCCCTCCCCAGCTCTGACACACACACGCACACACCCCCACTCCCAGCTCAGAGAGCCCCCCGCTCTGCCGGGGGGAGCCGGGGGTTAGGGGAGGACACAGGGGCTTGCAGCTGAGGGCCTGGGGCGAAAGCTTGCCAAACCCACAGCAGGAGGGGAGGAGAGCCAGCTGCAAAAGGGACCCTGAGAAAGCAGCCCCCTTTCTCCCAGGCAAAGGGCTCTCCCAGGAATAGGGGTCTGCAGTCAGACTGGGGGGAACAAGGGGCTTTGGGGTGGGGGGTCCAGAGGGGGTCCCCAGCACAGCAACCCTGGGAACGGGGAACAAACAGCCACGGCAAAGTGCAGACGCAGCCAGAGCCAGGACGAGGGCTGTGAAATGGAGCTCTTGGCCGGCAGCGGCGGAGATTTTCCTGGCTCCCCTTGAAGCGGAGCGCTGAGCTCATGGCTGCTCCGGAGGGATGCTCCGCTCTTGCTCAACTCGCCCCCCCCCCCCACCCCCCGAGGGACCCGGGGAGCAGCCGTGGCCAAGGGCCGGCTCCAGGTGAAGCTGAGCACCGAGGGCTGAATCCTGCCCCGGGCTGAGCACCTCCTCCAGCCCCCAGCGCCTCACTGGCATCAGCCCTGCTCCTCCCAGACACAGGGGCTGGGGGACATTAGGGACCACACGCCCCACATGTGGGACCCTCTGGTGCATCCCTCTGCCCCACATGTCCCTGCAAGCCTGGGCTCAGGCCAACACAGTCCCAGGGTGAGCAAGGATCCCCCCCCATGTCAGAGAGGGCAGCCAGCTGGCACCTCTGCCCCAGAGGGCTGAGCCACCAGCTGTGTCCCTGGCCTGTCCCCCTCCCATCCCACAGACACAGCCACTCACCTGCAGCCCCCAGACTTTGCACCCCCAGCCCCACACTCGCTGCAAGCCTGGGGAGGGGGGTGGAGGTGTGTCCCACCCCACAGTGTCACCAAACCTACTGCAGAGCACCCCCAGCCACTAACCCTGCACCCCAATTCCATCCCGCACCCCAGCAGGGAGCACCTCTCTGCAACACTGCTGGCACCAAGAAACCCAAACAGTTTCTCCCCATCACCAAATTAATCCCAGCCAGCCCTTCCCACACCCACCAGTGTTCCCAGCCCCAGGAGCACCTGCACTAGCTGGGCTTTAACCCCTTCCTTGCTGGGGGTTAAAGCACAGCAAAGCAAGGCACAGCCTCTGGGTAACCGCTGTGGTTTGAAGCTTGTGCCCATCCTCACCCGCTCCCCAGCAAGGGGGATAAATCCCTGGGTGTCCCTGCTGTGTGCTGCCACAAGGCACCTCCAAACAAAACCCCCTGTGCAAACACAGCCTCCTTGTTTAGACCGTTAGGGCATCTCCTCTGGCCCCCCCGAAAATAATTAGTCAGCCTCGTTAGGAGAGCAAACAAATGAAGATGAGCTGGCAGGGAGGCCTCACAGAGCTTGTTTCCAGAAGACTTGGCAGGGCAGAACGGCAAACGCGATCCTGCTGCACGTGAAAAGCCTAAGCCAGGCTGTGAGTCCCCCTGCTCGCCCGGCCAGCCCCCGGCGGGGGTCTGCCACAGGGCACCTCTGTTATGGGCTGTGAGACACAATTATGAGATATTAATATCAAATTTCTCAACAGCCCTTGTGTGCCAAAAGTGACCCAATGGCTCTCAGCGTCAACAAGGGGGCTTGGAGGAGACGGGGACGGCGCAGGAGGGCACGGCACGGCTGCAAGTGGCTTTGGTGCAAAAGAGAAATAGAAGAAAGGATGCGGGTGGTGAGTGGGGGATAGGACCTGGCAGACAACAAGATGTGTCTGGGTACAGGGAGGGGGAAGGAGCAGTGTGACAGGGGTGAACGGTCCCTGATGTGCCTCCGGCCTGGAGCTGAGACCCGACAGCTCATCACAGAGCGTGGGCACCGTGCCTCACCGCCTGCCTGCCAGCACGGGCATAGCCCAGGCACTGCTGGTGCCACAACAGCCCCGTGCTCGGGGCACACTGCACCAGGCAGCTGCTCCCCCCCGTCCCCCAGCCCAGCTCCCAGCCCCACAGGGTGCAGGAGCAAATTTGGGGGGGCGCAGGAGGGGACAAGCCTGACCCGCGCCCTCCCCGAGCCTGCCTGCCTTCCCCCCGCTCACCCCGCAATGCATCACAGACCATAGGTGCTTCATTACTGTTATTAAGCTTTTATTTCCACTGTCACAAAGTTCCTGGGTTTTGTTTCGTTTTTCTTTTGTTTTTAAACTGTTTCGTTTGCTTGGTTTGCTCTTGAATTCATCTCAAGACAAGGCAGCAGGGCATGCAAGCCGAGACACCGGCACGGACGCACAAACAGGCTTCATCTTTACAAACAAGGCTCTTTGCTGGAGCTGCTGTTTCGCAGCGGGGGGCCCGGCTGCCCCCGGCCAGGGGTCCCGCGGGACACGGCACCCAACCGCGGGGCTGGCGGCCGCAGGAGCCGAGAGAGAGAAGGGAAGGATGGCATTCCTGCCGCGCTGCTGGAACTGGGTCGGGGCTGGCACGTGTGACTGAGACCCCAAAATTGCTCTGCAAGAAAACCCCCAAGCTGCTGCACCAAGAGCGGGGTCAGCAGCTCCCTCCTCCCCCCCCCCCCAGCCCTCGCTCCTGCCCCACCGGCCACCACCACCGGTCCAGCCAACCCCCTCCCCTCCAACGCCCCCGTGAAGGTGGGGTGGCCGTTGCCCTCCCAAAATGCCCCAGATCTCCCCCTTTACCCTGGGGCCAGGGACAATGGGACAATGAGCTGGCTGCGGGGCACCCACCCACCCCAACCAAACCCCCCTCCAACCCTAAATATATAGGAAGAGGGCAGTTCTGCCAGTGATTTCGGCTGCCCCCATGCCGCACCTAGCCCTGCTTTGAAGCCAGCCCTGCTCCAAGCGCGGCTCAGCCCCAGACCCCGAGACCCTTCCACCCCCCCCCGGGCTAGCACAGCTGCTGGCAGACACGCACTTACATCCCTGCCTGCTCGGGGGGGGCAGCGGCTCTGGGATGGGGGTCCCACAGCCTCAGTGCCCCCCACCCAACTGGGACGCGGTGTCCTGCCAGCACGGGGGGCAGGCACCGACAGGCACCCGCTTCTGCACCGCCGGGTGAGATGCAGCTGGTGCCCAGCACAAACGGGGTGGGGGGGTCCCCCATAAGCAACACCCCCCCCCCCCCCAAAAAAAAAAAACCTGGTGGGGAGAGCTCCAGGGGGCCACCTGGTTTCATTACACATCGCAGCAGTTATAGGGCTGCTCCAGAGGAAAAACTTGCTTCACTTTTCTCTCTCTTGGGTCCTGGTTTGTGCCGTGATGGGGGGGTGGGGGGGGTGGGGGGGGTGGGCAGGGAATCTGCCCCCAGAGCCTTCTCCCACGTCCTTGCTCTGCAGGGGAAACAGCTCAGCCCAGCCCAGCCCCAGAGCTCAAGGAAAGACGGTTACAAAGCTGCAACAGTCAGCACACAAACAGAAAAATGAAAAGAAAGGAAAGCACAGACATGGCATTTTAATGGGGCAACACCAACAGGGACAAATGAGAGGTGGGGGACACACACGCCTCTGCCTGGCTGCGCTTCGGGTCCCCTCCCCATCACCGGGGCTGCAGCCGGCTGTATTTCAGGCAGGCACGAGGAACCCGAAACAGAAACAAATCAGGCCTTGTCACCCGTTCGCTTTTAATAATGAGCAGGTGTAAAAAGAAGACCGAAATGAACGATTCTCTGATGTAAGCTCCGCCGCCGCGGTTCACGCGCAGGTCCCGGTGCTCCGCACGTGCCCGAGGTTCGGTGGCTCCTGCCAAACCCCCCCGGTCGCAGCCGTGAGCCGGACCCAGTGCTCGTGCTCCCCGGGGCACAGGCGTTGAATCGCTCTCCGGAGAGGGGGGTGGCTCACCCAGGCCATTTCACTGATGGGGAAACTGAGGCACGAGGAGGTTAAGGCCAACGTTTCCAAGCACGAGATGCTTCAAGCCTTAATTTCAGCGGTACCGAGAAGCTGCAGATCCTGGTGATGTTCAGGAGTCGGGGGCCCTTGGTGCTCCTCAAAGGGAGGCTAGAAGCATCCAAGCCAGGGTCCCAAATCCACAGCCAGGGGGGGAATACCGGGGCCAAAATGATTTGCTCAGGGACACTCAGCATGCCAAGAGCAGGGCAGGACAGAACCCACACTGGGACCTGCCACGGGGCCGGAGCCAGAACCCAGGAGCCAGCCCCGAACCCGCAGGAGGGGCCTCTGCCCAGGAAAAGTCATCGTTGCCATCAAGCCAACGGCGTCCTCACAGCTGGCACAGAGCTTTTGAAAACAGGCCAAAACCTTTTATCCTTTTCGCTCATTCTCCTTTTTTTTTTCTTTTTAATGTGCAAATATTTAACGAGGGGCGAGGGAGGACGAGGCATTGGGCTCCATCCCTGAGCCCACCAGCATCAGTGGCAGCGGGAGGTTCATGGCGATGACAGCAGCACCAGACACTGAATTTTGGGAATTCTGGGGTCTGAGGCTCTCCCAAGCCGGTGCTGGTCCCTCACCCCACCCGTGACGGGGGCCGCACACCCCGCTGCTGCTGCAGGGCTGCCTCCCTGGTGAGATGTCAGTGAGTGCTGACGGAGCTCAAAGCATAGCAGGTCCTCTGAAAATGAAAAGCCTTTCAGGGGAAAGTGTCAGAGCAAATGAGGTTTGCCTTTGCCTGGGAATTATGTCAAACGTCGCGAGGTCCATCATTTATCAGCGGAGGCGATTACAGCAGCGTCACATTCATTGGGAACATCGATTGGCACTGGGAAGGGACCGTTCTGGCAGATGAGCGTTAGAGAAGTTGGAGGCACTGCGAAGATCTACCCAAGAGAGTCGCATTTTGGCCACAAAGCATCAAGGAAAAGGAGTTTCCATGAGAGGGAGAGAGGTAACACCCTCGAGCAGCCCCCCACAATGAACCACAGGCACCCTCAGGGGCAGAAACCACAGGAGAGGCAGAAATATTGCACGTGGATATGAGGGTGGTTCTCCTTGGGGATGGGGAAGGGCGGTTTCTTATGGGCATCAGAAAGTGCCACCAGCACACAGCCCCAAAACCGGGGGAGTGGGGCTGCACAGCGAAGGACCAGCATCGTTTGGCCCGAGAGTTTGTCCCTGCCGTGTGGGGACGATTCAGACCCCGCTGGGGCACCCCCCTGCTTCCTGCGTCGTGGGACACGGATGTCCTCCACGTCCAGGCGTCACCTCCTGCTGCCGTGGGGACAGTCCCCGTGGCCGAGGGCTGTGGGCACCGGCCGGGCTCGGCCGCGGGAGCTGCAGGCATCCCGGAGCAGAGCGGGGCGGGAAGGCGATGCCGCCTCAGGCGTACCGGGGATGGAGCGGTGGGAGAGCAGCACGGGTGCTACCGGGCCAGCAACGGAGCAGGAGGGGTTGGTTTGCATCCCGGCTGGTATTAGGGGTCCCACGGGCATCTCGCACTTTGCTCCCGTGGAGGTGGAAATCTCTCCTTCCCCAGCGCAGGGGACAAGGCGGACGGAGGCAGAGCTGCGGATCCCCGTAACGCTCGTCCCGCAGCAGAGATGCCGCTGTGTCCCACGGAGTGGGAGTGTGTCCCGGCGGGGCTGAGCCCTGCTCGGGCACATCCCGGTGAGGTGTCAGGTGCTGGAGAGGCCGTGTGGCCACCACTCGTGGCCGCGGGGGGGGTGTGTGTGTGCTATTTCCAAGCCCCACGCTCAGGTGTCTCCAGGCGCGTTTCCCCAGCCCTCTGTCTCCCCCAGAGCGGGGACAAGCGGCTCCGCTTTGGGGCCGTGCTCTCGATCTACCACAAAACCTCCCACGTCCTAAACGAGGAGCAAGGGAGTAAGGAGACACCCCGAATCGCGCGTCTCCCAGCCTGGCACCCCCGAGGCAGGAGCTGCCTCATCGCCCCAGCCGGGATGGGGGGGCACGGAGCGAGCCGTCCCCACGGGCACCCCCAGCCCCACCGGCACACGGGCTAATCCCCAGGCACCTCCCTGGCACGCAAACAGACTTTTCCACCGTTTGCAAAACAAAAAATATTAAAGGAATATTTGCTTGGAAGCAAAATCCAACTCTCGGCTCCATTAATACTATTTCATGCAGTGAGAAACTGAAAAAAAAAAAAAAAAAGGAAAAAAGGGTGTTCCGGTGCCTGGTGGTTTCCTCGCCCTGCCTAAGGGATGGAGTGGGCTTGATCTGCTCGGAGCCTAGGCTGAGCAAGCTTCAGCTGGGCTTGCAAAGAGAAGGCTGAACAGAAAAATGCAGGAAATGGGAATGGGAAGAAGAAAAGAAGTTACAGCATCCCCTTAAAACGGCAGCCAGCCCACGGAGCTTGGGACACGGCGGGGTAGGAGGAGAGGGGGGGAAGGCAGATTTTTGGCTTCATTGTTATTGCAGGCTCCTAGTGCCCCGCAATAGTGTACGAGCATGTAAACCTTACATATCATCACCTAGGTGGTTGGACACACACACAAGGGACTAAACACGGCAGCAACATTTACAACAAATAAATAAGGATATCGATCGTCGAGACAGGCATGTAAAAAAAAAGCCTCACTTTTTTCCACCAAAGGAAAAAAAAAAAAAAAAAAAAAAAGAAAATGCACAATACTGTCTCACCAAAAAAAAAAAAAAAAATTATATATAATATATATCCCTAGTGAGCCGGGCCAGGCTGCCAGCCGCGTCGCAGGTGACACCAGGACTGTCCCCAATCGCTGCCGGTGCCTTGGCTCCCCGGCCGCCCCGCGCAGGCAGCACCCCGGGGTGCGCGGCCCCCCGGTACCTTTGGGCTCCGTCTCCAGCCGGCCGGTTCCCAGGAGAGGACCGTGCCAGCGCCGGCGCATCCGCAGTCCCATCCGAAAACGTAGGAAAGGGGGAGCGAGGAGGGCGAGGAGGCCGAGGTGGGGCTCTGCTTTCGGCAACGCTCGACCTGTTCCCCCGGCCCTGAAGTCTCGGGCGTTCGCTGCCGCTCAGACCGGGGTCTGTGGCGGGTATTTTTTTTTTTTTTTTTTTTTGGAAAAAGCAGAAGTTGGCAAATGGCAGCGGCTGGTTCAGAGTGCAGAGAGGGGGAGTGAGCTCGCGCTTCGAGGGCATCCTTTGCTCGCAGAACAGAAAGGAAGGCCGAGAGGGACAGGCAAGCTTCGCGCGGCGGTGGTCGGATGGCACGGAGAGCATCTTCCCCCAGGCATCTGCAGGAGAGGGTGGGGAGAAGGAGAATTGGGTGAGGAGGACGGGCAGAAAACCCTGCAGCCATCTCACACCACACCAGTGCAGCTGGAAGAGCAAAGCTGGAAACACAGTCAAGATTTTGAAAAGCTCAAAACTCCAGCAGGGTTAAAAAAAAAAAAAACAAAAAACAAACCCCACCACCCATGGTTGGCCACTGCCTGGACTGCAGTGACCAAAATCATCCCAAGAGACAGCTCTGCATGGCCCCACAGGGCATGGGGAGGACCATGGGGTGCTCAGCCCAGCACCCCCGGGATGCTGTGAACTACAGCTTCCCTGACACCTCCACGCCAAACCCTGCCAGCTCCAGGGCATCATATAATAAGATATAATATAAATTAAACATTTAATGTCTCCCTCCAGAGCATCCCCGTGCCCCCCAGCACGCCAGCTGCCTCCCTGCTCCCTCTGCAGCCCCATCTGCAGGCGAGGGCACGAGCCGTGCCGCAGGCAAACGCCTGCCAGCCGGGCGGCTTGTGCTGCACCCCTGGGGGCTGCGGGCCTGGGGTGCTCTGGGGGGGGGGCACTGGGAGAAACCCATCGGTATGGGGGCAATACCCCTCCCCGACTGGATTGGGGGGGGATGCCCACGCTTTGATGCCTCCAGCAGAGGAGAACCAGGTGCCCGCCCTCGGGGGAGGTGGGAAGAGCATGAAGAAGGGGGGGAGATGGGGCACCCCCGGGCCCGTCCCCCCCCCCCACACACACACACACTCACCGCCGCTCGGCCCCGGGACTATACGAGCCCGTCGTAGAGGGAGAGCGCCTGCACGATGGAGGGGTCGGCCTTGGAGCCCTCCTGAAACTCCTGCAGCGTCAGCTTCCCGTCCGCGTTCTGCGAAACAAACACCTCCCGTTGCAGCACCCGCTCCGTCCCGCGCAGCCACTCGGGTCCGTGTGTCCCCCCCCCCAGCCTCTGTTCCCCCATCAAACCACCCACACCGGCAGCCGGGGCGGGGGGCCACGGAGGGTTCAGTGACATCTCAGGGACCCTGAAATGGATACGGGGATCCCGGAGGGATGCAGGGGGTCTGCAACGAGCCCAGCGGCAGCTCGGACCTCGTATTAGCGGGAGAAGGAGCCACCTGAAGGAGCCGAGACGTGGCAAGGGGGCCCGCAACTGCCTCCTAAATCCCTTGGCCCCAAGGAAAAAAATCCACTGAAGCATCCTCACCTTGTCCATCATAGCAAAAATCCGATCCACCCTCTTCTCCGGTGTGTTCTCCTCCTCAGGAAGCTCCACCGTGTTTCCCTGTGGTGGCAGGATGGGGCCCAGTCACCCGCCCATTTGTGTCCCCAGGCGAGGACACACATCTCACCCCCGCCCCTCCCCGCATCAGGACAGGGCACAGGGGGCTGGCATTCGTGACAGACCCAGACCCTGTCCCAGCCATGATGATCAAAAATGCCCAGGGAGGGAATCAGGGGTGTTTCAACACCCTCCCCACCACCCCCCTGCCTGCAGAGCCGGGCTCTAGCCCAGCAGGGACCCTCAGGGACTGTGTTCCTGCACACACACACCCCCCCCCCCCCCGGGCTTACCACCATTTGATAAATCGCATCCACAATGTCCAGCATCTCGTTCCTCGTGATGTACCCGTCGTTGTCCAAGTCGTACAGTTTAAACGCCCCTGCAAACCAGAGCAATGCCGAGGTGCTGGGGACTGCGGCCCCCCCACCCCCCCCCCCCCCACCAGACACACACCCCATGGCCACCCCCCGGCCCCCCTCACCGTGCCGGGGGGCTGCGGGGCTGAGCCCACCACGCGGGGAGCACTTACACCTCAGCTTCTCGTCCAGCGTCCCCCGGGAGGTGACCGACAGCGCCTGGATGAACTCCGAAAACTCGATCCTCCCGTCCTGGGGGGAGGGAAGGGAGCGGTGGGGTGAGGGTGCTGCTGCGAGCACCCCCACCCCGCAAACTCCTTAGGGGCCACATCCGAAAAGGCAACGGAGGACTGATGCACATTTATCTCCAGCAGCGTGATCCAGCCTGACAGCGAGCATCCCGGCGGGAGCGACGCCGGCACGCAGGGAGCAGAGTTGGGGGGGGGGGGACACACACACACCCCGTGCGGGTGGGCTTTATGTCAGCGGCACCAAAACACCACGTTTCTCCTCTCCCATTTGTCACCTCACCGCCTTTTCCCGTGGGACTCTCATCGACTAAAATAAGCGCGGGGGCTCGCCCGCTCCAGCTGCGCCGCTTTCATCTCACGCCCCAGGAAGCGCTGGGATATTTCGCTCCTCCGGCGCCGCGCAGTCGCGTCCCGAACCCGTCCCACTATCGCCACGGGCCCGGCCCCGACCCCCCCTGGCCGTGTCCCCAGCTCGCAGACTTACTTTGTTCTCGTCGAAGACATTGAAAACAAAGGTGGCGAATTTGGTCGGGTCGCCGAAGGGGAAGAACTGCTTATAGATCTTCTGAAAGCCGGCAGCATCGAGCTGCCCGCTGGGGCAGTCCTTGATAAAGCCCTTGTACCTGCGGAGGAAGGGCAGAGGATGGGCACCAGGGGGGTCTCGCTGCAGAACGTGGTCCCCCAACCCCTGGGGAGGTCCCCAAGTGCTCCCTGTGTCGCTTCCATCACTCGCCTGCACCCTCCCAGCCCCGTGGGACGAGGTCCCTGTGGGCACGGCGGTGACGGTGGCAGCGGGGAGAGCAGAGAGAAGCAGAGAGCAGCACTGCTGCGAGCCCAGAACTGGCAACCGAGCCTCAACCAGGCTCCTGGTGAACAGCGTCCAGGAGCTGGGAGGGGACGGGGACCCACCACCCAGCCACGAGCACCCGGGAGAGACTTTTCATCCTCCTTTAAAATAAAAAGCCCTCTGCCCAGAGTCGCCTCTCGCCAGCACAGCCACGCTCGGCCCTGAAGCCATCATGGGGAGCGCAGGAGAGCGTTTATATCCCTCGTTCACCTCTTCAGATGCACGCAGCTCCCGAGCAAGGCGTTGCAAACAGAAAGCTTCACCCAAGGGCCGGAGCTCCCCTTCCCCTGCACCACTGTGGCTTGGCCCCGCTACATCAGGCGCATCCGACCGGCTCTCCCGGACAGAGGCAGCCGGGAACTCTCCCCCCAAACCTCTGCACCACCACGGGGGAGGGACTCGAGGTCAGCAGCAACCCCCCAGGCAGTCTGCAACCCGCTGCTCGGCACCCACGTCCTGCAGCCATGCCCTGCTGAAAACCAACAGCACGGCGGCCCGAAGCACCCAGGGCAGCGGAAGCTCCACCACGGCATTTTTCCACGACCCCGAGTGAAAGCTGCTCAGAGAAGCTGGGGGAGCACAGCGGGGTTTACCGCACCCCTGAGGTGGCACAGCCCAGGGCATCTCCCAAAACCCATCGGTACTTAAACACCCCCAAAAGCCCTTGGTCCCAGCTCTGGGTTGGACCTGGATGCTGCAAAGTGCCACCTCGGAGGGCGCAGGGGAAGGGGCTCGCCGGCTCCGTGGGCGCAGGGACCACGTGGGGACCACGCAGGGTGCGTGAGCATTATGCAACGCGTCGCCCAGATCTGTCAGGCGCCCGCTGCAGCGGGCCGAGGGCTGGGGGAGGAGGGGAAGGGGGTGGCGAGGTGGGAAACCAAAGTGGCGGTGACATCTTTTTCACGCTGCTGCATCTATGACTCATCGGGGAGGGGGGGGAAGGATGAGAGAAAGAGATAAAGAAAGCAAACCTTGACTGGTGGGATAGGAAGATGAAAGGGAAACGGTGGATTTTCTAGGGCATCGCGTTCGGTGGGGCAGAGGGGATGGGGCGAGAGTGTGCTGCTGGCAAAGCACCACGGCCATGGCCCCTGCCAGCCTCGGTGGGCCCTGCTGCAAACGGGGACGTGCTGGGATGGCACTGGCCGCCTGCAGCCACCCACGTCCCCGTTCCCCTCAGCCACCCATTTGGGGAGGCAAGAGGGAGGGTGAACTGTCCCACATGGGTGGCAGAGAGCAGCCAGAGCCAAGCACCGTGCACAAGGTGCGCAAAAAAAAACCCCAAACCTCTAATTTCTGGTCTCCCCGCTATGAGCTAACCCCTGCACCCCAAAACAGGTGCACCCTCCTGCACCCCCTTGCTCTGCATGGCTGCTGGGGTTGCTGAGCACCACTGGCTCCCACCCCCTCGCCCACCAGCCCCGCGCCCCAGCAGCTCACCGCCACGCCGGACACTCACCACTGCTGCACCTCCTTCTCCGTAACTGAAAGAGAAAAAGGGAGATAAGAGAAAAAGAAAAGAAAAAAGGGATTTAGCGCTTTCCCAGCTGGTTTTGCACTTCACTTAAGTGGCTTCCCCGGGGGGGATGCCGCAGGGCTCGCTCGCTCCACGCGTTGCTGTGTGTTATGTGTTACCCACACGCAAGCAGCTGCCTTCGAGGCACAACCCGGGAATCCTCCGCCAGCCCAGGAGGTGGATGGGGCCGGGGCTGCAGGCACTGGGGTCCCTCTGGCTCCAAAACTGGGGAGCCCACCATGTCCTTTTGCCAGGGGAATGCCACGCCATCGCTGCAAGATGCAACGGGTCATGCAAAGGCCAAGCTGATTCATGCCTGGGGGGCATCTGGTCCTGCCCTCCCGCCTCCTCAGAGCCAAACCATCCCTGAAAACATCTGCCAAAACATCTGCCAGGAGGTAGCTCGGGGAAGGCACCTGCCCGGCCCCAACATCAACACACTGAGCGTGGGCATGGGCACAGCCCTGGGGCCAGCATCCCCCTGGGTACCAGCTGCCTCTGAACCGCACAGAGAAACATCACCAAACCCAGCCCAGGGCCCTGGGAAGCTTTACCAGGCTCCGGAGAAACCCCAAAACTGTGATAAACTAGAAAACAGCGAGCATTGGCAACTCCAAATGTCCCCAGCCTGGGGACAGCTGCTGAGATCACAAATGTCCTCAGCAGAGGGAAGGCTCCGATGGGATGTGGGATGCTGGGGAGCCCAAGGGGGCGGGGGGCTGGCACCCGTCCCCACGCATCCCGGGGCAGGAGCGGTGCCTGACCGGCACGCCAGCGGGGAGCCCGGTGCCAGCGGGCGCAGGGGGAACGGCCTCATTAGTCATTTCCTTTCCATCGAGCATCTAAATAATAATAAAAAAGCAATAGGTCTGAAACGCGCTGGGATAATGAGGCAGAGTGGAGACGTGTCAATGTGCAAACGGCTGATAAAAATAGAGAACCAAGACACATCAACAGATGCCAATTACCTTGGATGGCGGAGAAAAGAAAGCAATTTTCCATCAGAAGGATTTCTAACATGCCTGGCAGAAGGCGCAGGGCACAGAAAGCGAGGGCTGGCGGGCGGCAGCAGTGGGGCAGCGGGGAGGGCACACGCTGGCCCCCACCTCGCAGCCGGCCGGGTGCTGGCTCCCGTGTCCCTGTGGGTAGGGATTGACGCACCGAGGCCGTCCCCGTGCATGGGTGGGGGGGTTCCTCCATCCCAGCTTGGGGACTGCTGGGGGGACAGAGCCTGAAAACCCCCTCCCAGGAAGGGGTTGGCATAGGGCAGCCTCTCCCCTGGCCTCCCCGGGGAGCCGGCAGTGGGTGGCTGTGCCGGGAGGGCAGCGGCACCCGCCGTACCGATGTGGGGTGTCTGGACGGCAGCACCCCGGGGGAGGGGAGGCAGGAGTGGGGATGCTCAGCACCTGGGCTGAAGGACACCGAGGGCTTTGGCTGCGCCACAGGAGGGATTCGGAGGGTTGTTTTGCCAGGGGTGTCTGGCAGGAAAATAGCAGACAGGGGAAGGGACAGAGATCTCCTGGCAGGAGGGAGCCAGCCGCATCCAGCAGCTGAGCTGGGGCAGGCCAAAACAACAGTTGTGCCAATCCCAAAAGATTCCCCATTCCCCCCCTCACAAGGGTTGCACAGAAGCATCCTTCCAAAAGAAAGATGCTGAGTCTCTAACAGAAAGAGGCTTCCCTGCACACATTCCCCACAAGCAGCAAGACATCAGCCACAACTCCCACCCCGAGGATGCTCGGGGGGATGCCCCAGGCACCAGCTCTGCAGCCCCAGTTGCCCACAGGCACTGATGAAGGCAGGTGGGAGGAGGACGAGGGTGATGAGCAAGACTTCGGGCAGCCCTTGGGGCAGGTGAAAGGGGCAACAGCAGCGTACTGGGTTTGAGAGCTCAAACCACGACAAGCAGCAGCGGCCCGGGGCTGCAATCAGGGCTCAGCTGGGCCCTTCCAGGCAAATGGCCTTCTGCTCGCTCTCTTGTTCAACTGTGTTTCCCTCAACGTGCTATTTCAGGCCTGGGAGCTGCCTTTCAACTCCAGCAGGAAACAATTAAGAAATTTGTGCTTTTTTTAGTACAGGAGAAACGCTGGTAATGACACGCTTGGGCTGGGGCAGGAGGGGAGGGATGGAGCTGACTCCCCTTGTGCCCGCAGGAGGGATGCGTGATGCTCCCGGGAGAGGCTTTTCTGACGGAAGGAACCGTTCAGGTGCCAGCTTGAAAACCAGCATGGGGCTCCCGAGGTGGGATTTGTTAACGTGCATCCCTGGAACGGGGCCACGCAAAGCCCCATCCCTCCTCCAGCGCGCTGGCACTGGTGCCCTTCCTCCTGCCCCGGGTGCGAGGGGAAGCTGCGGGGTTTGCTCGGGGGTGGGAATGCAGCCCCATCACCCAGCCCTTGGAAAACCAGCCGGCTCTGGGTGCACCCCTCTGCTGCCACCAAATCTTCCCTCTCCCCGAGGGCAGTGTTCCCAGCGCAGGGAAACACCAGAGCCCTGCACACAGTGTCACTGCGGCCGGGCAAACTGGGGCGGAGCGGGTACCTGCCTCCCCGAATCCAGAGTTACAGACCCAACACAGATGATGGCTCCGACCTCGCTGAGTGTCAACGCTCTGAGCGACACGGATTCGGGATGCTAATGTCCCCACAGCACGGACCTGTGGCCACGGGAGCTTTGGGGGGCATGCCAGTCTCCTGGCCAGGTTGAGCCCCCCGTCCTGGGGCTGGGGCCAGAGGACACACACAAGGGCAGGGCTGTCCCTCCCCGATCCATCCTCTGCAGCTCCCCGACATGCAGAGCCCAGCCAGGCTCACAGAAAGTACCCGTGCGGTGGCAGCTGCTGCATCTTCCTCCCCCAGCATCGATTACGGCGCGACGCTGAGCCGATGCAAATCAATTTGCAGCGATAGAAACCTCAGCCAAGTTCGACCCCGAATGCTCAAGGACGAGGGGATAACCCGCAGCAGCCCCACTGTACCATCCCACCGGAGCAGGGCTGGCTCCCTCGCCGTGCCCCCGCCGAGCCCTGCCGTGCTCCCCAGGGACCCCCGTTCCCACAGCGGCTGTGGGGACGCCTATAAATAGCACACGTAGCGGCTCGTGAGCGGATGCAGCGTGCCGTGGGATCCTTGGGGACGAAAGGTGCTAAATAAAGGCAGGGCATTAGCATTCGGTACGAACCGCAGCGCCGTAAGAGGCACCGCTGAGGTGGGAGCCCCGGCTACGCGCCCGCAGACGCCCTCCCGTACGCACGACACCGAGCAGCAGCTCGTGCCGGCAGCACCTTGGCTCCGGCTGCTCTTAGCAAAGTGCAGGGAAACACTGAGCACTGGGCTTGCACCCTGGGCAGGAGCAGGCAGCGGGGACAGTCACCCCCGAGCAGCACGAGAGCTGCCCCAAACCCCGGCCACAGGCCCTCGCTGCCCCTTCGCAGCGCCGGTCAGTCCATCCCCACTCCCACCTCAGCTGGGAGGGCTTTGGCCACACGTCTCGTGCAGCACTGAGGGGCAGAGAATGCCCCGTGCAGCCCCCAGCCCCCTCCTCCCAGCTACCGGTACCCAAAAACCCCCAAACCTCTACTCCCACCTTTCCATCACTCCCCAACAGCACAGGCGAGGACTGACAGCTCTGTCACCACCCGCCCTTGGTGTGCCCCCTCTCTTCCCACCACCCAGCTGCCGCTGCAGCAAGAAACAGCTCTGGTTAATCAGTGCTCAAGCCCGTTAATTTGTGTTTGCCAGGCGGAGAGGAGAGGAGGGACTCGGGACTGCGAATCCCCATCCATCACCCTGCCCGCGGGTGAGCTCGGTGCTCGCTGGATGGTGGGGGCAGTCAGGAGAGGTGCCGGATTCGGAACGGTTTGGGGACCCCCGGCCACAGTGGGAGGCATGAGGTGACAAAGTGACGTGATGCTCCAGCCCCACAGGGCTTTTTATGTGCTGCCATCCCACCCCGCAGCCGGCCCCTCCCCTGCCTGTGCCAGGGCAGGGGTTTAGCCACAGCCGCAGGGCTGGACCCTGAGTGGGAGCGTGCACGCTCAGCCTGGCCCCCGTGGGCCACGGCACAGCTCTGTCCTCGCGTGGGCTCGGGCTCCCAAAGCCTCAGCAAGCACCGTCCCCACACAGCAGCCAGCAGGGATTTTCCACCGAGCCCCCGCGCGTCCCCCCCCTCGCTCCAGCCTCTACGACAGCACCTTGGTCCCACGGGGCCACGGGCACTGCTGCCTTATCAGGGAAGCCAGGGTTAATTATTTCCAGGCACAGAGCGGGTCCCGTCGCCACTGCAGGGCACTCCAGCTCTGCCAGGTCATGGTCAGCCCACGGGTGACTGGTCCAGCATCACCCACTGAGACGTGGCAGTGTCAGCCCTGTGGCATTTATCTCCCCCCAGGGACCCGCTGCGGCTCCTTCCCGGGGTCCCCACGCATCCCAGACTGGGGGAGCTGGCACATCACCCCGTGCTGGGGCTCCCGTCGGGGTCTGGGACTGCCTGGACCTGCTGCGGGATGCTCAGGGCAGCGCCCAAACGAGGGCAAACTGGGCACCCACGTGTGCCCAGAGTGGGTGCTCCCGCGTGAGCAAAGTGGGTGCTCAGGCATGAATTAATGGGGCACTCATGCAGGCACTAACCAGGCACCCATGCCTGAGCTAGATGGGCATTCCTGCAAATACAAATCGGGTGATCATGCGTGGGCTAATTGGGCACTTGTGCATAAATTATTTGGGTGCTTCTAGGTGAACTAATTGGGTGCTCATGCATGAACTACCTGGGTGCTCAGGTGTGAATGCAACAGGTGCTCACAAACGAACCAGCTGGGTGCTCATGCATAAATTTTTTGGGTGCTCATGAATTTATTGGGTGCTCATGCACAGACCAATTGGGAACTCACGTGTAAATTAACTGGGCACTCTTGCATGAACTAATTGGGCACTCATGTGTAAATTAGTGTAATTAGTAGATAACACACTTGTGCATGTACTAATTGGACACTCAGGTGTGAATGGATCAGGTGCTCATGCATAAATTAATTGGACACTCAGGCATGAACTGATTGGGAGCACATGCACCAATTAATTGGGCACCCATGCATCAACTAACAGGGTGCTCATGCACAGACCAGTCTGTGATTCAGTGCAGATTAACTGGGAACCCATGCATAAATCAACCGGGTGCTCATATGTAAACTAATTGTGCACTCGCCTGTGTATGAATTGGGTGCTCATGCGTGAACTTATTGGGTGCTGATGCATGAGCTAATCGGTCCCTCATGCATAAAATACCACAGTGCTCCGGGGTGAACCCCGCACACCCTGCAATTTATGCCCAACACACTCCACCCCTTGCCTCTGCGAAACACATATTTAAGAACTGTCTGAGCATAAACCTGTTACAAACACCACTTTCAACATCATCACAACGTCAATATCCACCAATTTCGGGCTCCAGGCTGAGCGGGCGCCGGGGCTTAGCAGCGTGTCCTCGCTCAGATTTCAGCCCTTGCCCATGGCACCCAGATTTTGGGGGGGTCAGCATCACAGCCTGGATTAGCCCCCGGTCCCTGCCGAGGGACCCCGGGGCTCAGTACAGAAGCCTGAACGGGTTCTCAGTGCGAACTTCACACCTCGCTCCTGCAAAAACCGAGAAGGTCCCACCAGTGGGCGCAGACGGGCCCGTCCCCAGCGCCAGCCCTGGGGAGCGGCTCACCCGGGGTAACCGCTCCATAACCTGAGCGGTCATTACCGATTTCAGGCCTCCTCCCTACAAAACGCGTAGCCAAGAGCGCGGCAGCAGCTCAAGCTGCTGGAGGTACCGCTGAGTGCAGCAGCTGGGGGCGGGGGGGCTTCATCCAGCCCCCAAACAGGCGCTGGGCAGCATCTCCTTGGTGCAGCACGGGCATCTCGCTGCCCGGGATGATCTCCAGCAGCCTGAGCTGTTGGGTGGCTTTGTGCAGGCCATTTGGGGTGGGGGAAGGACCCGCTGGGCCCCCCAAGACGGCAGGGGTGGGGGAAAGGGGTGAAAACAGCCCCCAGGCTGCTGCTGCCTCAGTCCTTCCCTGGAAACAGCCATCACCCCGCCTTGGGGCACCTCAAAGCTCACCCGGGTCCCCATTTGATGACGGTAACTTTTAAGATACGCCACACATCAGCACTTTGCAAATTTGGGTTGTTTTGGCCCCAACAACTCGGTCTCATTAAAATTCAGGTTTAACTACGTAACCGGTGTCCTGGTTAAACATTACAGAGCACACCGTCCTCCTGCCCTCCCCCAGGGCTCAGCACCCTCCCCGGGGCCACCAGATCGCCCCGGGGTTGGGGTTTGCTCCTGCCCCCGGACCAGCCCAGGGCTCGCTTTGCAGAGGCAGTGTTAAAACATGAGCCCTGCAAAACCCGGCTGCAGCACCGGGGTCACCCCCCCCACGGAAACAACCGCGACAAGAGCCCGCCCGACGGCATTTTTTTTTGCTCCCGGAGACGACCAGCAGCAGCTTGCCCAAACCACCGCGCCACCAGCTCAGCCCCCTGCACCCCAGCAGTGCCCAGTCCCCGCTCCCACCCCATCGCCCACGTACCGGGGGTGTCCCCATGCGGGTACCCATCCCTGCAACACCCCACCGCGAAGGGGTATCGGAGCAGCCTCCTCGCGCGGGCACCCACAGAGCCAGAGCTGCCTACCTGTCGGAGCAGGACATCCCCATCCCAGCTCGCCCATCTCCCCGTGCTCTTGCCCAATTTGGCTTCTTTCCCCATCAGACACAGACACAGCATCACGGCGGGGCCGGGAGCCTCCGAGACGCTCGGAGCACAAGCCCGACAATGTTATTGGTGTCATTTGTTACTGCTGAGATTCGATGCAATATGCGGAGAGAACTGCATGTGCGTTTGGCACTCTTCTCGCCCGGCGGTTGCCATTAGTGGTCTGTCTTGCTCCCAGACTGGATAAACAGGTCCATGAGCAGCTCTGTTCTCATCTCCCCCGGGGGCTGGTACCAACAGGAAAGCCAATATGCAGTTAAAATCCTTTTTAGACTTTATTAAATATTTAAGGGCCAGACATTAGGCTTTGGAAACTGGGTTCAGGGTAGAAGCAGCAGTCGCTCTTTGCAGCAAAGGCAGCAGAGGAAGGACAAAGAACAGTGCCTTCGTTTGGAAATTAATGAATCAGACTGAAACACATCCACAGCGGGAGCCGGTGGCTGCAGTGGGTCTGTCCTGGGCTGGATTTAATTCTGGCTTCCCCACCAGCCGATGCAGCATCCCCAGTGCTGCCGGCACGGGGATGGAGCTGCCCCCTCCTCTGGCCCCTGCTCCATCCTCCCCTTGGCCACCAGGATTTAAGCATGGCTTGGCGCTCTCAAGGTGCTGTCCCCAAGCCATGGAGCGATTCCTGCCCTGGGCACAGGAGAAAACTCCCCTCCAGATCCAGTGTGAGCAGGGGAAGGGAAGTGCCTCTGACTCGGCCATTGGACCCTGGAGCCAAGGGAAGGTCAGGAGGATGCTACAGGGCAAAGCCTCGCCGGCAGCGGGGCCGCCTCTGCCACCCTCCCTGTCTCATAGAATCACAGACTGGTTTGGGTTGGAAGAGATCTTAAAGATCATCTAGTCCCAACCCCCCTGCCCCAGGCAGGGCCCCCTTCCCCCAGCCCAGGGGGCTCCCAGCCCCGTCCAACCTGGCCTTGAACCCTTCCAGGGAGGGGGCAGCCACAGCTGCTCCGGGCACCCTGGGCCAGCACATCACCACCCTCACAGGGAAGAATTTATTCCTTACATCTAATCTAAATCTGCCCTCTTTCAGTTCAAAACTGTTACCCCTCACCCTATCCCCACACCCCCTGATCCAGAGTCCCTCCCCCCCTCTCCTGTCCCCCCTTTAAGCCCTGGGAGGCCGCTCGAAGGTCCCCCCGGAGCCTTCTCTTCCCCAGGCTGAACCCCCCCAACTCTCTCAGCCCGGCCCCCCAGGGGAGCTGCTCCAGCCCCCCCAGCATCTCCGTGGCCTCCTCTGGCCCCGCTCGAGCAGCTCCGTGTCCTTCTGCTGTTGGGGGCCCCCAAGCTGGCCCCAGCACTGCAGGGGGGTCTCCCCAGAGCGGAGCAGAGGGGGAGAATCCCCTCCCTGGCCCTGCTGCCCCCCTGCTCTGGCTGCAGCCCAGGGCACGGGGGGGTTCTGCGCTGTGAGCGCACGGGGCTGGCTCACAGGCAATTTTCCCCCCACCAACACCCCCCAGTCCCTCTCCTCGGGGCTGCTCTCCAGCCACTCCTCGCCCAGCCTGGATCTGTGCTTGCGATTGCCCCAACCCACGGGCAGGACCTTGCACTTGGCCTTGTTGAACTTCATCAGGTTCACCCGGGCCCCCCTCTCCAGCCTGTCCAGGTCCCTCCGGATGACATCCCTGCCCTCCAGCGTGTCCCCGTACCACACAGTCTCTCCCGCAGGGACCAGGCTGCGCCGAGAGCTGCCGAAGCGGAGGGTGCTGGAGCAGAACACCCGCTCCTCCCCGGGGGATAACACGGACACCCAGAGCATCTCCACAGGGCCCAGCCATCCGTCAGGAAACGCTGGAGAAAGACGGGTGGATGAAGCACAGGCAGCCCTCCTTCCACGTAGAAACCAAAAACTTGCCTCGAGGGGAGAACAGCGCGCAGGAGGCATGGGGAGCAAGCCCCGGGAGCTGTGGTGATGGCAGCAACGCACCCATGACCCCGGGCTGAGCACCCTCCCGGCCACCCCTGCCCTAGGGAGGGCAGGCAAGGGTGCAGGGCATGGACCCTGGCTCCCTCTTCTCCCTCAAACACCCGTGAGGGCAAGGAAAGGAAGGATGAACAAAGCAACCCCACAAATGTCACCCCGATAACGGAGCAAGCGTGTCCGCCAACTCCTCCCTGAAGCAGCCGCTTCCTTTGATGCCTTCAGAGCTTCTTGTTTCACAACCTTAATTATAGCGGCGGCAGCAAAGGTCAGGAGAGTGGTTAAGCAGATCCATTAACATGTCAGGGGATAAATGAAATGTGATTCTTCTGACGCCTAAGCAGCAGCCGGCAGCGGTGCGAGCGCAGCTGGTGGGGACGGCTGCTCTGCGCTGCCGCAGAAGGAGCCTGGGGGACCCCTCGGTCGTGTCCTCCCCCTCCCACCCCAGCACTGCAAGCACCTCCCAGGGACCACAGGGATGCCTCAAAACTTGCTTCTGACAACCCAAAACTTGATCCACTTGCGTCTACCTGCGGAGCCCACACACACACGAGATGCCCCGTCATGAGATTTGCTGGGGAGCAGGTTGGGGTCTCCCTGGGGAAGGGGCTGTGGGTGCCAGACTGCCGCAGCCCTCCAGGTCCCCATGGAGCTCACACCGACCCTGCACCACGGCTGCCACCTTCGCAGCTCTGGGTTGCGCGTGGCTGCAATAAAAAGAGGCCCCAAAGCAAAGCCAGCCCCTGGGCATCCCCCCAGCACGTCCTGCCCATCGCCCTCCCCCAGGACCCCCCCCTGGGAGGACAGACCCGCTCTGCTCCCCCCACTCCCCAGGACATCTCCAGGGTTCTCCACGCTTTAGGTATTTCACCCAGCACTTCCCACCGAGGGATAACGGGTGCGTAACCCCCCTGGCCGGCTTGCCCTGCTCTCTGCCCGAGGTGCAACAGGAGGGATTTCAACACGAACCAACCTGGCAGAGAAACTCAAGGTCCCTCCTCTGCTCTGCCTGCCCCTCTGTGCCTGCCCACCAACCCAACCAGCACATTTCCCCAGCACCGGGGCGGCACGACGGAGCCAAGCCCCAACCCAGTGCTCCCAGCGAGGAACCGACCCATTTTCCTGGCAGAAAACTGCTGCAATTGGAGCATTTTCTTTCCTTTCCCACAGAACTAAACCCGCCGCTATGTACCCCCGTAACTACAAATCAATATGTTTGCAGTTTGCTCTTAAATTAATGCCCATTAATTCAATGCACTACTGTCGAGCAACAGAGCCAATTTTGCGGCTTATTGTAAAAGAGCAGAAAATGATGATGCCAGAGTGAGTTTAAAATCCACAAAATAGATCACAGTGGGTGGGATGTGGTTCTTGGAAAAAGAGCATCTTCCTCTCCCCGCACCCACTCCACAGCCTGGGCCGCCCAGCACCACAGGCGACGTTTTGGTGCCCTCGCCGCGGCTCCCACGCCTTCACCAGAGCCTCACCGGGGCCTCTGGAGCACCGGGACCATCATCCCGACCCCATGCCCAGGCCCAGCAGCGATGCCGCTGCACCCACATGGCTCCGAGCACACCGGATTGCCCGGCTATTGCAGCTGGGTTTAAAAAAAAAACTACAGTGTTAGTAGTTCTGGACACAGGCAATAGCTGTGAAAAGAGAACCCTAAAATCCAACACACCCCCCCCCCCGAAAATGACTAAAAACAAGAGCTAAAGATGTGCTTTTCTGAAACAACATCATGTTTTTAAGCCTGTTTCATGATTTTAAGGGCTGCCAATGCTGTGGCTGGGCTGGCCTGGGAGCCCTGCTGCAAGCAGGGATATTCAGCTCTGAATTTCTCTCCCAATTTCTTTACCAGGAGCCCACATCGAGCCATTTCTACCTGCAGCACATATTCTGCACCCACAACTGCACACGTGCACTTCACACAACTTCATGCAGGCTGCAAGGAGCAGCGGTACCCCCGGACCTTCATAAATCTCCAGCTTAGCAGAACCCTTTGACCACAGCCCTGCAAAGCTCTTAAGCACAATCCCAAATCCCACCGTGGCCCGGAGCCTCAAGCACCTGGCTCAAGTTAAACCCAGGTTCAAATCCCTGCTGAAGAGGGGCCAGCAGACGCGATCCAGGGAGGACGGTGGTTCCTTCGAGTCTCGGGTGTTATCACCTCCTGGGACAAAACACACAGGAGCCAAAACTGCGTCTCCAAGCTACCTCAAAGACGCACTGGGAAGATTAATAAATTAATGATTATAAAGCATTTTAAGAGATTTTGGATGAAAAGCTCTATGGAAGTACAAAGAATTACATAATTTATTATTCATTATTATTATCACTCAGCGTTGGCTTCTCCCACCCGCTCCTACACGGCACCAGCCTGGCCTCTGAGGAAGGTGAAATCCTCGCCCCACAGCCGGGCTCTCCCTGCCAGCGCTGCTCCAGCGCCTGGCAGACGGGTGAGCTTGGCACTGCCAGATATTCCTGGGCACTCAGGTGCCCAGAGATGCTGAAAGGCACACGATGATGGGTCCAAATCAACAGGAATTGGGCAGCCGGCACTTTGAAGAAGCCCTCAGATGTCCTTCTGCGCCTTTAGGTGTCCAAGTGTCATTAAAATCTGGCCCCACACACCGTAAGCCAGGGGCGGAGTGGGGAGGGGAGCCAAGAGACCAGGTTTCCAGGCTCCTGCCCTTCCGTGTCCGGTTCCCAGCAGGGCCCGGGACAATCTGCTCTGAATACCCACAGTAAAATAATTCTCGCATCTCACGGAGGATGCTGACAGCAACCCTGAGTGCCCTCGGCACGAGCACCGTGCCCACGGCTGCCCTGGCACAGAACCAGCCCCAAGCTCCTCTCGTCACCTGCTCAACCCAAGATTGCTGCAACCAAGGCACAGCCAGAGAAACGCCACAAATAAGAAATGGAGAGACCACAGGGGACAAGGGACAGTGGCCGGGGGACACAAGGAGCCACCGAGAATTGGAAGAGCTCTGAGGTGACACAGCATGGGCTGCAGGTCCTCTGCGTCCCACGGATGAGAGGAACCTGCAGAAAAGACGCGTGGAGCAGGGAAAGGGGGTGATGTCTCCCCATCTCTCTGATCCTGCAGAAACAAGAAGGGGCTTTTCGTTATTTGCTTCATTTTGTTTGGAAACAGCACAGAAAATGATGCAGTGGAAGGAAATCCCATCGTGGGAGAAACAATTCACGTCCTGCAGCCATGGCTCACGGGAGCCTCCCTGGGACAAAAGCGGGTCCCCATCATTAGCTGCCAGTTACAGGCTCCCAAAAACATCTGCCCAGATGTGCTGTAACAGCAGCAGAAACAGCACCACGCTCGAGGCAGGGCCAGCGCCCGCTCGGTAACGTTCAGCCAGCACGCGGGATGGGCACCACGTGCCGGGGATGCTCTGAGAAGGACGGTCACCGCCGGCCCGCCAGAAAGGCACCGAAGCACCACAGTGCTGGGGGGTAAAACCTTTCCCAAGCAGCCCCCGAGCAATTCTTGAGTATGCCATGGATTTGCGGGTACGACTGTCCCCTGCTCGAGCCGGCCCGCTGGCCACGCCGCAGGGATCTGGATCAGTCCCTCCTGCTGTAATCAGCGCAACCTGCACTCCTACCTGCAACTCCTCTGCCTGGATTCCCTGAAACGCAGAAGGCAATTAATATCTTTCCAGTCTCCCAGGGTCTGAAGATAAATCAGAGGCTCTCAGACGTGCCTGGGAGGGCCCTGCGAAGTGTTTCGCCAGACAAGGGGATGCGCGCTTGCCTTGACAGCTGCAGAAAAGGGGCAGAAACACTCAGCAAAAGTAATTAATCCCAGAGACGAGAGATGGAATGAGCAGAGCTCAACAAACAGAGCCTGGTATTAGCGACCATTAACAACAGGCTCTCCCTGACAGGCATCGCACCGCTGGCCGCATGCTGCCGGGGCCCGTTGGGATGCTGCACCGGGCTGTGGCCACGTGAAGGGCCACGTGCTGCCCCACGGCACCGCTGGCCGGGCACTGCCCCCACACCAGCAGAGGTACATGGGTCTGGTGAACCTTGAAAAAGAGGCAGCAAGAGGCCCAGAGAGGACAGACAAACCCCAGGCAGGCCGGGGACTGATCGAGGGAGCGATCAGAGGACTGGAGTCTGTTTTGGAGGGGATGTGGTGAAAAGGGGAGGGCACCCGAGAGAGAGGAGCATAAAGTTTGGCATAAAGTGGTTCAAAAGGCAATGACACTCTGCTGGCCTCATCCAGCAAAAAAGACAACCCCGTGCCCGCGGCCGATGGTTTCACCAGCGCTGCGTTTGCTTGGAATCAGCTGCCGGTAAGACAGAGGGCATCGCTGCCCGCGTGTCCCGCTGGGGTTTGCCCCTTCCCCGCACAGAGAGGAGCCAGCCCAGGGGTGCAGGAAGCCCAGCACGCAGGAGATCACCAGCAGACGAGGCTGCGTGGGGGCCGGCTCTTCCCAGATCCCTCTCCATCAGAGATGGGATCGTCGTGGCGGCTGCAAACCGAGCGGGCGATTGCAGCGCGGCGATAACCGTACCTGGCTGCACCCGCCGCGGGTCACAGCTGCAGTGAGGACACCGAAACCCGGGGCTCAGCTCCAGCCAAGGTCTGTGCTCAGCCAGAACTGCCACGTTCTCACTATTTCTTCTCCCCCAAGCACTTCGAGGAAGCCCAGCCGGGGTAGCCCAACCTCTCCTAACACCGCTCACGGCTTGGCTATGCGGACATGCCCCCCGCAACCTGCTCTCCTCCTGCCCGCACCCGGCTGTGCCACGACGAGAGAGCAACCCCGCGTGTAGGGTTGTGCAATGCACCAGTATTGCCTCTTCTCCATCTGGGAGAACTTGCTGCATCCTAATCTATTGCCTTTTTGGGTAAGCGCTGCTGTGGGACTGCAGCAATGACAGCGGGGAGAGCTCGCAGGTCTGCTGCACGTTAGGGGAATATCTCCGACCTGCAAGCGGAGAGGCAAACTTGAACCACCAAAGCCTTTGTTCCCTTTGTGCATCCTTCAGGAAAAAAAAAAAATGATTTTGCTAAAACTGGATGGCTCAGGCACTAGCCACGTTAATAAGATTACAGTGGAGGTTCAGACGGGAAAGCCACTCACTTAGAAAATCAGGTTATTACAGTGATACTGAGATACTCATAGAAAAATACCGAACTCTCTGGTGTTGGGCTCTTCACTTCAGAGCATAACAACAAAGCAAACCCCTCCAACTAACGCACCCAAACTTTGAAAGCCACCCAGACGATTCGACTCCCCGTTTAGAGAGAAGCTGCCCGGCTCCTGGGAGGCAGCGAGGGGAGGACAACCCCCACGGCCAGTCCCTGGGCACCGGCCCGGCAGCAAAACCCCAGGGCCAAGCTGCCCCGGGAGAAAGGATGCTCCAGGCAGGGGGGTCAGGCAAAGGCAGGCGCATCGCTCCAGGTGGGCAGGATGCGGCCCTTGCCCCACAGTTACCGGAGGCTTAGGAATAGGCCACAGAGGATTGTTTTTATAAGAAATCAGAGTGTTTGTCTGGCTCTCCTTGTCTGTGCTGCCTTCTGGGGGTTTTTTTTGGTTTGGTTGTTTTTTTTTTGTTTTTTTTTTTTTTTTCCCCTATCCTTCCAAGCTAATCTCTGAATTCTTGCAACAAAGCCCGGCCGAGCCTGCGCCCTCCCCTGGGGACCGGCCCTGCCGATGCCCGGAGAAATCCCAGCTCGGGCGCTGCAAACGCCGGGACGAGCCGGGGGAGGAGGCAGCCGGGGCCGGCGCCGCATCTCCGGGGTGGCCGCAGAGCCCAGCGACCCCCCCAATACCCCCGGTAACGGCCCCATCGCCTCCCCTCGGCACACCCCCCCCCCCCACACCCCCCCCAGCCCCCAGGCAGGCCCGGTTACTCACAGTACGTTTTCCTGGTCAGCTCCTCCACAACTTCAGGCTTCAACTTGCTGTTGGATTTCCCCATGGTGGCCGGTAGCCCCGGCCACAGCTCGCCCGCCGCCTCCCGGCCTCACTGCGGGGGCATGGAGGGACGGGGGGGGGGGCTGGGGGCCGGGGGGGGGGGGGGGGGGGGAGGAACGGGGACACGGGGGACACCGCGGTGCCTCGGTGGCAGCTCCCGGCCGGGCTACATCCCGCGGAGGGGACGGGCAGCGCCGCGCAGCAAAACCGGGGAGGGGAAGGGGAAGGGAAGGGGGGGGGGGGGGGGGGTGTCTTTGTTGCCGGGGTTTGGCCGCAAAGGCGAACGGCGCGGCGCTGCAGGGCCGCCCTGCGTGTGCGTGACCGTGTGCGTGTGCGTGTGTGTGTGTGTCCGTGTCCCTGGTGACACGCACCCTCCTCCCCGCCCTCCGCCGCCAAGCGCGGAGCGGCCGCGGCCGCGCTGCGGAGGCGCGAAAGGGGGGGGGGGGGGAGGCGCGCCCCGCCCCGCGCTGCGGGATTGGGGGGGGGGGGGGTGGCACGGCCTCACCGCCCCAAATCGCGGGGGACCCCGAGCGGGGGAGGGGGATCCCACACCGGCCTCAACCACGGGGGGATGTTCCCCCCCCCGGAGCGGTTCCGCGGGGAAAAGCCGGCGTGAAATGTCGGGTGGAGGAAAGGAGGGGATGCTCGTGGCCGGCCGTGGCCGTGGGCCTGCGTGGAGGGAGGCCGGGTGGGCAGCCGGAGGAGGGGGGAGAGGGGGGAGCTGGCCGTGGGAGCGCGGCTGAGCTCGGGGCCCCGGGGACCGAGGTGACCTTGGTGGGACACCAGCACCTTCCACGGTAGAAGCATCTCCCAGCTCCTGGCTGGCCCCAGCTGAAGGCGGGTCCCAGCCTCTCCCCCCGGCCGCCTCGGGAGCCTTCCTTCGCTCCCTGCAGCAGAGACCGAGCCCAATCCCTTCAAAAATCCCACAGGTTCAACCTACGGCGGGTTTGCAGCACCGGCAGGAAACCATACAAGTGCTAAAAGCAGCGGCACTCGGCTCTTTTCCACCTCAAAACCATGCAGGGCTTTATGCCTCTACAAAAGCTCTCTGTGTATGTGTGCACACATTCATTAGCTGTACTGATGCACACGATAAATACAGGTTTTTTTCTGCCTGTGTTGCAATGAAGGCCCGGCTGGAGCTGCCCAGGCTTGCCTGGACTTCTGTGGTAGCAGCCAAGGAGGGAAAAAAAAAAAAAAAACAAACCCAAACCTTGTGCTTGGATACAGTAAAACCTGTCTGCAAAGCTGCAGAGAGCCTAATGTAAAACATGGGGGACTTGCAAAGGGGATGAGGAGCACAGCCGATGTGATGCTGGTCTCTGCACCCCTTTTTTTTTTTTTTTTTTTTTTTTTTATATACCAGGGAAGGGCTGCCTGACACTTCCCCAGGGATACCTTCCCCAGGTAGATGTTTCTAAAATGCACCAGCCTCTATTACCCAGCCTTCCAGAAATGAGCTCATTAAGGCAGAAGAGTATAAAAACACTATCATCATGTCCCAGCTCAGGCACCCAACAGCGGCACCCCCCGGGGGACAAGAAGGAGGCACAGCACTGAGCGACGGGGGATTTGGAGCATACGGCTCATGTCTTCCCTCCAGCATCCCTCCCAGTTGCTACCAATATTTGCACAGCATTTAGGGACAAAGGCCTGCCTGCAGCTCAGGCACAGGCCCCACCAGATTTCAGTTTGGTCCTCCAATCTGATTCAAAATGGCTTGTGCAGCCCCTTCCTTTGCCGCCCATCAGCAAAATACCAATTATTTGCAGTATTTCCCTCCATCTGTGGTCACTGGGCTGTAACCGCGTTGCAGCGGGGGGGGGGGGGGGGTCTCACTGCGTCCCACACCCAGCTGGGGTGATAGCACAGCTTCCCTGCACAGCACAGGCATTTCAGCACAAGCTCTGCTGATGCAAAACCGATGTTAAAGGGATTTAATTCTATTTAAAACTCTACCCTGCCTCCACCACAGGGACTGCTGAAGAGAGAGCTCAGATCACACAGACGAGAGGAGAAAAGTAATCGGAAACTGTGCAAGCCAGTCACTTTCTCTTCCTAATTATTAGCTTTAACACTATTATTCCTTAAATAACAACACTAGTGGCATTTTCTGAGATGCAGTGACATTTCTACATCCAGAGGAACACGGCCCCAGCACAGAAAGACTCCTGGGGCCGACGGGATTGAAATCTGAGCAGTGACTGGGGCATGGAGCAATCCTGTCCAGCTGAATGTGGTCAGTACGCCAGGGAAGGAGCCGGCTTGTTTGCTCAGAGAGGAAAATCCAACGCCGGGCCAGCCCTCGAGAGCAGCTTTGCTTTGCAAATCCCCCTGCGTCCCTCTTCCAAGGCAGACCTCGGCAGCCCGGGCAGTGCTCTCAGCTCCCCGCCGCCAGCCACTGCAGCAGGGTTGGCTTTTTTTATTCAACAACGGCGTGTGCTGCTCACGGTACATCCACTGTCTGTTCACCATATTGCAACGTGCTGCCATGGAAATGATGGTTCCCTGGGCGATATTTGCTGTTGCTGCCACGGTTGGGGGGGGTGGGTGGGGGTCAGTCTTACTTACAGGGGAGCTGCCACCCCTCCTGCCACGCCAGCGCCGGAGGTTGGGATGGGATCTGAGGATGCTCTGCAAAGGCTGGGAGCTGTGTGGGCTGTGCAGCCGCGTCTGTGGCTGCGGAAAGCTTTTCCTTCCTCAGGTATTTACTTAAAATTGTTTAACAAAACCACTGAGCTCGTTTTCCCCAGGACGCAGCAAGGCCGTCAGGCTCAGCCACGCAGCCTTTTGTTCCACGTGGGCTCGCCACGCTGCGTGCATTTAACAAAGCACCCTCAGACACTATCATCAGGGGTTTCCCCAACGTGTTCTTGTTGATTTAATTGGCAGGAACACAGACCTCATGGGAATAGCTGCCATGCAAGCAGCGAGGTTCGGTCCCCCCATTCTTGGGCACTTCTTCGCTTAGCTTCATCGCAAAAGATCTTTTCTTTCCTCCCTTCCTCCCCTCTGCTGATGTGCTCAGACCTGAAAAATCGGTGGTATAAGGTGGCCAAGGCCCAGCACCCTCTAGCCCCCACCTCGGGCATGGCTGGAGCCATGAGGAGGGCTGGAAAATTGGGGATGGGGTAGTACCCAGTACCCCACACTTGCATTCTTGGGTGTGCACTGATGCAGGAGCTGCCACAGGAAGGGGAGGAGAGAGGCAGGGGATGGGCTGCACTGACCAGGCAGTGGATCTTCTCTCCTCCCTTTCCCAGGGTGGGATGAGGCCCCATGCAGAATCCACTCATGCTTCAGGCTTCACTCAGTCCCTTTTTCCTAGTGCATCGTTAGACCCACACATCCATCCATCCATCCATCCATCCATCCATCCATCCATCCATCCATCCATCCATCCATCCATCCATCCATCCATCCATCGGTTACTGCCGTCTCTGTGGCCAGCATTACCCCCAGACCTGTTGACTTGTGAACATCCCCCTTCCACATCCACCCCTGCAAAACCAGATCGAGAAGGTGCTCCACAACCAACCGCCCATGCAAGGGAGGAAGCTGTTGTTGGAGACAGCAGCAGCAAACAGCCTTTGCCCACCAGTGAACTCACCAAGCAGAGCACACACAGCCCATACTTTGTGCTTTCTGGTGAAAAAGCCAAGTTTTGCTAAGAGCTTTCTTGTGCCAAAGCAGGGAGTTGGTCAGCAGGGGAGTGGTGAAGCTTCAAAGCCAAGGATGGGAAAGGAACATAAACACACACACGAGATTAATTATATCAACTACAAAAATAGTAGCTATTTTAAGGTTAATGCCTAAGTGATCTGACTCAGTCAGAAAAAGAGCCAAAGACATTATTGGCATCAGGGCTGTCTGCTCCACCAGGCAACCTGTGGTCACCGCTGGCACAGAGAGCCACCAAAACAGTTGCTTTTCAAGGGCTTTTGAAAAAACATGCCAGTAGAGAGAGGTCAACATCCTCTTGCAACAGCCACGAACAGGGACCACAGAGACGCATCAGCCAGTCCTGGGGACATCCTCGCCCACGCCTCAGCTTCCCAGGCATCACCCGAATGTCAGTTTACAACAATTTTACGTACATGTATGACTTCCAGGCAGTGGGCAGCTTTAAATGGGTCTCCACAGCTTCAAGCTCACCAGCCAGTGGGTTCCTAAAGCTCTTCTAAGCTCGACAAGATGCGAGTGGTGCTGCTCATGCTTCGCCCCTGGTTTCACCGTGGGCCACAGCAAGCACCAAGAGCTGGCAGTTACCACTGTAACTGTTTTGATAGCTGAGCTATATATAACTAAATAAGAAAGCCCTCAGAAACCAAGATTTATAACCCAAAATACTCTGAGACTTGAACTCTAACATCCCTACTGGCTATCACAGTTATACATTAATTTCAGATAGCATGGCATTTTAGTGCCAATACATAGCGTGGCTTTAGAGAAAACACAACAGGAAGAAAACACACCAGGTTTTTGGGCAAATGGCAGCGGGAATGGTGCCCTGCCGGCTCTTTCCTCAGGAAACAGAATTGCAGATGCTGAAATGATGGCCAAATGCAGAGAAAGGTCTGGAAATCAGCACAACCGTGCCAAGGCTGCACATACAGCTGTCTTTTAAAACTGACATGCAGCCGACGTGCTGAGCATTACAATTTGCTACGCTATTAATTTCTCTGTTAAATTCTAGTGTATTTTTTAAAAGACTGTGTTCTCTTTACAGCCTCTGGGGCTGTAATTGTGCTAATGTGGGAACCTGGAAAGGGTGGCTGTGGTGAACTCATCAGCTGTTCTCCTGCCCTGTGCCGCCTGCAGCTGGCTGAGACAAAGCCAAGCAGGAGGAGGTGTTGCGATCTTCCTTCGTGGCACATCACAAATCACAGCTGGCAACTGGGAAACCACCTTCTTTTTCTGCTCCTGCCACACTGATCCTGCAGTAGAGTAACTGCAGAGCTCAGCCCAGCCACCTTGCGCCTTCAAACAAGGCTCAGTACTAAAAACAAGCAGCGTATTTGTTCAGGGACAGAAAATAAAAGACTCATAATGACAACTAAGCAAGTGCTGCAGAGTTTGTCTGCATGAGGTAAGGTCACAGTTGCAGAAGTAGCAGCAGCTTTTTGCAGCAAAGACGCCCCGCAGCATCCACCAGCGCCGTAGAGGGGTCGGAGAGGCTGTTCTCGGCGCTGGGAGCAACGCACTGTATAAGGTTGCTTAAGCACCATTCACCAATTCTGCTGCCCAGCTTCAGCAGTTGTTTTTACTCAAAAAACCCCACCTCTTTGAGAAAAGTGTCCCTAAGACTGCAAGATGTTTGGAGCAGAAAAAAAAAAAAAGCTTTTTTAAAAATATGTATACATAAGAACCTTTAATATAAAGGGACAGTACGCAGCTGCCAGCTGTCTGCTTTCCTGCCCAGTTCTTCGCTGGGAAGGTAGCTCGGTGTCCTTGTCCATTCCACGGTGAGCTGTGAGCCCAGGGAGACAGTTGCAGGGGTGGTTTTCACGCCACGAGCCGGACAGAAGTCAGCCTCTTTCAGAGATTACTCGTGAGTCACATCGGCTCGCCAGCCTCTCGGTGCGGGGAGCCTGTGCTGCAGACACCAGCCTGCCACGGCCGCGGAGCAGCCCACGGAGCAGCGGCCACGGCTGGTCACGGCTGACCTGGTCAGGTTTTAAGACAAGCCACAAACCTCTTGATCAAGCTTCGTCAGCAAACTCTGCTGTCAGCAGTGATGCCTGTCCACCCAACCGCCCCCTTGCAATCGTTAAAGGAAATAAAACGAAAAAAAAAAAAAAAAAATCCCACAAAACCCCAAAAGCATTCAAACATACAAAAATCAACCTGTACCTATTTTTCAAGTTTCGTTGCCATAAGAGGTTGAACTGCTGCCTCCCACAAGGCTGCTCTGATTCATGGCAACACGCAGGCATCGTGTGATTGGTAAATCCCAGCAGATATGCGTGCTCAGTTTTTGCAACAACAGTTAAAACCCTGATTTACCAGGAATACAGATTAGGGCACACAGGTAGCAGCTTCATTTTAACGTAGTACTTTCATGTTTCTCCTACGGAGCAGCCAAGCTCACTTAAGACATATACAAGGTTTAATAGTAAAACAAAAATGAACCCTCAAACCAGAAATTACGCACACAATATATTTCACACAGAGATAAGCAAATGGAAGAAGACTGACTCAGGCATTTAGTCCAGCTCACAGCCAGTAAGGGGTCATTCCCTACAGTATATTTAGCAGTGATTTGTCCAGTCTAGTGTTGATTATCTAAAACAGGACAGAACTGTCTCCATTTCTCGAGGGAGATTGTTTGCAGCCAAACCCATCTCATTGGCAAAAGGTTTCTCCTAACATCTTGTTTTCCTCTGCTTTCATTTCATCTCACCTCTCCACAGCTCGGGCCTTGAGCCACACTAATTAATTCCCCACTCGTTTCTGCAGTTTCCCCCCGTGCAGCCATTTTGTAGCGTGCTACATCTTCTTGGCTCTCTTTAATCATCACTTAGTCAGGCTTACAGCTTTAATTCTTGTAATCTTCTGTCATTGCCCAATTCTCTCGTCTCAGTCACTGCAGATGTTCTTTGTAGCCCCTCCAATTTGGCTACCACCTCCCGGTAGGAGATCCGTCCCAAAATGAGCAAGTTTGGCTTCTCCCAGGAGACGTAGATCAATACCTTCAGAGCCGTGTCGGCTGTGGGATTCCTTCCCACTTCAGAGAGCTCCTGCAGAACAAAGCACCCCAAGCAGCTCAGGGAGAAGCCAGCCGAGGCACTAACAATTGCTCTTCCACACCCCGCAGTAAGTGGTGGGTGCATACGCAATGGGCTGCCAAGGGGATATTGTGCCACCCTACAAAAATAACTCAGGACTGAAGACTGTGTAGAAGATCAGCACCCCAGAAGAGCGTCCTCGGGGACAAAGAAACCACCTCACTAATATATCTACCCTCGCTGCAGGAGACCCATGCTGTTAACAGCTCCTCTCATTGAGGATTCTGGAAGACTTGCCAAGCTCAGCACAATCATCCCAAGAGGGAATAGTAAAAGGAGTTTTAAGCCATCTCCTCCATTTTGATTCTCACCTGTGCCACCAACCACCACTGTCACAGTCTCACCTTGTATGCCTGCTTGTTTTTCTCAGTAATACAAGAGATGTCTCATGCATTATATCTCAATTACCCCACTAAAAATATTCCACAGGGGAAAAGTCAGGAGAAAGCAGCGTCACCCCAAGTTACATTATTTTCCATAGATGAGAAAGAAGAAAGGAATGACATGCATTTGTTATTACTTAAGACACATAAAAGCTCGTGTCCGAACTGAGGACCCCAATATCAGGATCAGCTGTGCCAATACAAACTGTGTTATTACCTCTTCTGTACAAAGCAATTTGTTTTTATTGACCATTCACTATACAGGGCACTGCAACACGCTCCTGCTCATTAGAGTCTGTCAGTCAGAAGGCAAAGGAAGGTGAAAGCAAGATTTAAAGAGAAGGCAGCTCTTTGCAGTCATGAAGATAATCTTGCTAGAGCAAGAGCATTGACAGCAGGCAGCTTGGACTGCAACAAGGAGCAGCAAATGATCAAGACAGCTCAGAATTTCAGACACTAGAGGAAAATCCTTAAAGCAGGCGGAACAATTTACCTCCCCTGGACAGGGGAACACCTACAAGCTTGCATCCAAACACAGCACACTGAGGAAAGCTTTCTTAGGACTCTGGTTTTGTTTATTCTCCCCCCCCCCCCCCATGTAAGTCTACCAGACAACCTCCACTTTCAATAGACCTTAAATAAAATACCAGGAGCTCTGATTGCAATTAGGGGCTTTTTCTTTTTGTGTCTGTTTGGAGAACATAGTCAGAAACCAAGTTGTTTTTTTTTTTTTTTCCCCACATAACCTACACATGGTCTCAATCTCAAGTGAGTCTTCCCACAATTTAGTCCCACTTTACACAGCCCACCCCTAACATTTCACCTTTCATTACTGCTGAGCCATTTTTTGGCCCAGTGCAGCTAACTCCACTGAAGTGCTGTGCACTTAAAGCAGGGTTGAGTTTGGCTGCTGTCACTTTAAGGGGAAATGTTTTCAGACCAAATAGACAGAAAATGCAAAGGATGTTCAGCTTGGAGAACCCAACATCCAAGAACTACCTGCACGAAATAGATATAAGCTACCCCAGTGCAACAACCAACCCATCACCTTCATCACATGAAGTTAGTTTCATTTTACAGCAGGCTATTAGTAAGTCCAAAGCCCATGTACTTTTTATAGTTTAGTTTTCTGGTAAAACACCACCCACCCAAAGGCTTGAGGCAATGCAGAACTGGCTGCTTAGGATTTGCAGGGTAGAGAACACAGGCTATTTTTGGCATTACCCCTCTGTGGTAGGATGAGAACTATAGGGTAAACTGTAAGAAACGTCTTTAAGACCTACACATTGTGATGAAGGACATATGCTTTGGAGGGGCAGGGGATTATCAGGAAAATCACTTTACAGAAATACTTTGTCCTCTTCATCCCTGCCAACCCAAGCAGTTTGCAGAACTGAAATGCATGGGTTGACCCTGGAAGAGAACAAATACAATCACCCTCAGTCCAGCCTAAAACAAACGGGTCAAAGACTTGCACCTTTGAGATCAGATCCAATAGTTAAAATACAGGTTTCTACCCCTTATTTCTGACAAGAAAGCTGACACCAAGCCCTGTGGAACGAGGAGCCCACAATGCTGGTGAGCAGCAACAGGCCCTGGCTGCGCCTGCCCTCCCGCCCGAGACTGCGAGGCCACGAGAAACAGGGCAGTGAGAAACACTTCCATTCATCTGGGGCTCAGTCCACAAACTGCTGCAGAAGTTCAGCTTACCAAAGTGAAAGAGGAGCTATGGAATCAACGGGTCAGCTTGGTTGCTAGCAGTTCAGAAGCAGAAAATGAGATGCATTGAACTTCTTTCTGGTCAATCTTTATTTTACACGTTCAGCATGACAGCAGGGAAACCAAGTTACACAGACCGTCCTGATTTGCATCTATCTTGCCTCTCTTCAAATACTGTTTGTTGTTCTTATAATAAAGTTTAAAAAAATACTGAAAAAAATCTATTTGTACATCTGAACATGAACTGAGGAATAGGATATTTACAGGTCACCAAAAACCCTGAAACTGGACCCTGATGTACACGGGAAAGTCTTTTTGAGTTCTTTTGGAGGCCATTTACTAAATGAATTCAAAGTGACATTGTACAAGGTGCCCTAAAGCTGCTTAATGACACAAGAGGATCTAGAATTAATTATTAATAGTTACTAAAGGAAAAGGGAAGCTATTTAGACCCATACTCTGTTTTGACAGAACAGGTACCAGCCCAGCGCTCCAGTATCCTAGCTACAAGACTAAGTGCTTCTGATAATGTGAAGGTTGGGCTCTACTTTATTACACAGAGAGCAGAACACCAAGTGAAATCCCACAGGGAAATATTTATTAAGAATTGTCCTTTCTACAGGATTACTGCAGTCAAAACAAAAATGGGTTCTTGAGCCAGTCAACCTACAAGGAGTGACTCTCTTCTCGGCCACTTTCTTCCAGTACCGTCACTTCACACGTAAGTGTCTCAGTATTTTTCTTAAATCCTGTTCCAGCCACTTGCAAGTACGGATCATGCACAGTTCTTACAGGATCATTGCTATATCAAAGCAAGAAACTACAAGGGGGAAAACACACAGCTTCCCAATATTGCTAAGTAAAAGTGATTAATAAGCCCAAAACAGCATCATACCCAGTGGCTACAATAAAATTAATCCAATTTAGAATGTTTTCCAGCAAATCAACCCCAGGGAACACAAAGAAACATTGGTCAGGTGCCTCTGGGCAGCACCACCTCAGTTTTCATGACACATTCAGGATACTGAAGTTACACACAATGTCACTGGTTTTACATGGTGTAAATCCTGTTATGTTTTAAATACCACTGTACCTTCCATCTACTACAGACCACAGCTCCACGCTCTTTTTACAAAGGTGAAAAATGGGGAAGTGTTTTATGACTGAAGTGGAGGTCATAACACAGAATCAATAAAACACATTTGCTTTAAAGTAAAAGTAGTCTGTTAGCAATCATGACAGGTCAAACTGAAGGAGACAAACCAGGTAGACTGAAGGAGGAAGGATTTCCTTCCCTTTGATACCTGAGCTACTACCTGATTTATTTTTTTAATAGCTAAACAGCTTCAGTTCTCAGAGCCCAACAGGACAAATACTCAATATTTGCTTCAAATGCAGCCGGACAATTTTCAAGTAGACAACAAAACCCCCCCCTTTCTTGTCAATTTGATTGTCACTGGCCAGACTGCATTTCTCTTCTCCAAGAAGAGCATACTGAATGGAAAAAAGACTTAACACACTAAAAATCTTCCACTAGGCTTTCACCAAGTGTGCACACTAGAGTCATTAGGACGTGCCCTTTCATGGTCAGAAGGAATGTTACAGTGCTTTAGGATACGTGGTGGATGCACACTCATGCAAGAGAGAGTCCACTTAGCTTAGAAAAATACACCTTCCACATTACTAGCTCCAAGACAAAATACTGCAATGCAGCAAATTTTTACAACATGCTCCCGGGGTATGCCAGCATGGAAATCCAGGAACAGGGCACTCAGCTGAAGAGAAACACTGAGCAATGCACTGCACAGACCATGACATGCTGAGTTAGATGACAACATGAAAGAGCATCTTAATAGGACAGCATGTGGTTTCTTCAACTCGAACTGCTACATTTTGAGCAAGCAGCAGCAATGTTCTGGATGACCCCATTATGTCTTGCTTTCTTTTAGTACGTCTCTTGATGAAGCATCAAGTAAAATATTTTCAAGCCTGGAGAGCGCAAGAGTCTGGCACTTGCATTGCAAGGAGGTTTCCTCTGGAAGACAGCTTGCTGAACAGTTACAGCAGGAAGGAGGAGTGCATCAGTTGTGTTTGCATGTGAGCATCAACAGGGAGTTACTGGAGCATAACCTGCATTACAACTGAAGACTGAACCTATCTCATTTTTGTCTGCAGAGGGTGCCGAGTACTCCACTGCAGCAACATATGTGAACACATTCAAAACCATTTATTCTGAACTGCACCGGACCTGCTTTCCCAGGACTTCTGTCATTATACCGCTGTGTACTCCCAGGGCGATTGCTGTAGTTGCTCACTTCAGTAAAAGGCAGCGACAGGAAAGTAAGGGTGTATACCCAAACAACCTGTAAGCCACAAGCAGCTTTCCTATTTTCCCTCCCTGTTAAAGACGGAGCTTCCTACCAGCCAGCCAGCTGTCAGCACCTGAAAGGCCAGCACTGTGATTATCCGGCCTGGTGAGCTCTGAGCTGCTGCATTTCACCAGCAGCAGAGTCAAGCACTTGCCAGTCTTGCAGGTGTGGGCTCCCCTTGGGAGGAAGAGGAGGGGGTAGCCCTCCCTTTGATGGTTTGTGGTGCAGCAGACAACTGTGCTGCGACAGAAGCACAACCGCAGCCATCCCCTCTATCCTCCAACATCCCCACACCATCCGATCCATCACACAACCCTGCAAGACTAATTTTCCAACCCACTCGGAGGAATTCCACCAGAGAAAGTAGAAATTCACTTTGGAAATGGCTGCAGTAAGAACTTTCTATCACTCTGGTTTTTGATTTGTACATCCACATTAATTTCTTTACTAATGCTTAGGTCTGACTAGTTACTGTTGTACTGCTGGTTAGCATCCTGCATTAAGTGTCAGCTGAAGTTGGTTGTACAGCTGACTGCTGAAGCTCTTCTAAAAACACTTACGGAATACTGTTGTGCCTTTTCATGCCAAGGCAAAAAGAAATCACCCATTTTTTGACCTTTGGTTAGCAAGCCAGGGATGTGGCAGATAACCTACACGATACGCAACTTCAGCAAAAAGGTGCATATAAAAAAACCAAACCTGAGACTATGGTAAAAGCTCTTGCTAAGTGGGCAGCTCCACTGATGGTGAGGTGTGGAACAGGCAGCTGTTTGGAACCCGGTCAGCATTTGCTGGGATCCTGGCACAGCCCCTCAGGGTTTGGGGTGAAATGCCACACCCACCAGAATTTCTTATCTCCTTTGCAAAAGGTGTTAACAGATTGTAAAACAGCAGCATGCCCAGTTTAACACTGTTCTTGCACTTCTGTTCCTGACAGCAAACCCTTATCCCTTACATACTTGAGTGCCAACGGACTTCAAGTCTCCAGTGGACTATTCTGAACAAAGTTTACAGCCTGTTTGAGTAGCCCTTTGTATCCAGACAGTGACATTTCCACAGGGACGGAGTAACTGCAGAGTGAGAGGATGAGTTTTTCAGGTATTGTACTTAAGCATATGATGAGCTAGGACTGCTTATGTTTGTTTATAGTCCAGTTTCTCACAGCTCAGCTACTTAATATGTAGAAGATTTCTTCATACAGCAAGTCTAAAAGCCTCACAGGTCTCCCAACAGCCTTCCTAGTGGTGTCAGCTCTCTGTTTCAAATAAAACTGTATCATTGCAAGACAAGGACAGCAGAAATCAAAGTATCACTGCTGTGATTACTATGCAGTTACAGCTGAGGAGGAAAACACATAAGAGGACTGTACCCAGAGAAGGGGGCTACTCTCATGCTCCATCAGAAGAGAAACCAGTTCCAGGTATCAATGCAGTTGGATTCATTTCTACCATTTCCAGATGCATAGAAACAACACCTAGGAAGAGAAGTGGCAACGGGAGAAAACTGCAGGTCTTGGTACAGACTGCTCATTTAAGAGCTTTACAATCCCTGTTCAAGACTGAGGAAGAAGTGATTCAAGGTTCCAAAGAAAAGCCCCCTCCTAAACTTAAAGAATAAAAAACCCCTAGTGGCTAGTATTCCTCTCATCCGTTGTGCCCCAGAGATGTAGTCCCTTCAGTCAAAAAAACAATTCCTAAATGAGTCTGTAGAAGATGCTGGCACATCCGGAGCTCTGACGATGCCTATCCCTGTCACCCCGACACAAGCACTTTGCTCAACAGCACCATATGTCAATGTCTCCACATGAATATTAAGGCTTCAGTAGGTCAGTGAGTTATACTCAATTTATTTTTCTTAAAGCTTATCCTCTTTACATCAGTGAACCACCTCCATCCTCCCCCAAATTAACAATCATTTGCTATGCCTTACTACTACAGCTATGGGGGGCACCAGCTTGCCTTACTAATACCAGAGTACTACAGACAAAACGCACGTGGCATTTGTAAAATGTTTCTAAAGATTCCACTGCAAGTTTGCAGCCAATAGTCAAGACTTCCCATATTACCCTGCAGTGAGGTTCTAGTCATCACCATCTCCTGACCTGACAAAAATCATTTAGGACTGGGAGCTGCAGTTTTGGTGGCAATACCATTTTGACCAGTTCAGCTCATCTCAAGCAGCAGTTTCATTAATCCTACGTAGCCAGAGGGGTACAAGTAGCCATCCCGAGATAAGCAATTCAGCATATGGTGAACCAGAGATTTGTGCTGCAGTACATTTACTAGACAGATTCCCACTGGAGATTCTAGTACTGTTTACACTGTGCCAAAAAGGGGTGTCTTTTGAAATACCTTGGTAATATTTTATAAAGCAGAGCAGAGTGCTCTGGGTCACAACTTGAAATTAAAAGTTTAAGATAGCATGGCAGATCCCTAAAAAGCAAGCATCAGTCTTACACCTCTTGTGTACTTCTTGTCAGACGGGTGTGAATCAAGAGCAACTCCATGAACAGTGGAGAATTTACATTAGTGCTTATTGCACTATGGGCTAGTGCTGTTAATGGGGAACACTCACTTGCTTCCTGTATAGCAATACATTTGAAAACCTGACATATTCAAGTGGATACCTGCATGGGTAAGACAAGAAGGTACTCATCACTTTTCCACTGATGTGAGTAGTGGCAGAAGTCATCTGATCCAATACCCCATTTAGTCTCTCAAGTAACTGCAGCTGTTTATATTCATTTGTTTTGCAATGTTTTGTCCAAGACAAAAGGAGTGTTTATAAAAAGAAAAAAAGAATACTTAAATCTCTTATCTTCTTTTCCCACCTTCTGACACGCTTTGTAATTCTCAGTATACATGTTACATAGCAAGTGTGTGTATATATATATGCGCATTATATAAAATATATACTTTACATACACACTAAAGGTCTCTCTCTTCACATTAGTATTACACATTCTGAAGAACGCAACTGCAAACAGTTCAGAATACCTAACCGATCCAGAAAGGGGAAAAAATAATAAGCTACCCAAAATCCCTAGGAAAGCTTCAACTCCTTGCAGGTACCAAGAGATCCCATTTTCTTATGAGCAGAGAAATAGTTATATTTCCGCACTGCTTTGCTCCCCCTAGGCACACCCCACTCTGCAGTTTCAGTGTCGGGAAGTGCTAGTTGCTCCCTTTCCACTGAGAGTAATATTAATAAATTAAAAAAAGTTTCTCTGAAAGTGCTGCCTTAGTCCAGTCCATCACGCCGTGCTTTCCCACTCGCCCTGTGGCTCTGCTGAACCATTCACCACTTTCTTGACCTTCTTCATGCCTTCCATTACTCCAGAAGTCGTCACCCTGAAAGAGAATGGAGAAACATCACAAAACAGAACTTGAACAGTAACATCCATTTCACCAGCAGCCCATGCTTGTCTTCCTGCACACATCAAATACCACTTCTCAAGGGTCGCTGTACCAAGACCTAGCAGTCTCAGTGTTTGGTCTCTCCTACTGCTACCATTTTACAGGCCAGGTATCATCTTGAACCCAACACTGATGGGCACTGGGAGCAAGGGCACTGTCCTTGAGAGCCTCAAGGCCCTCCCCATTAAACTAAATCATTAATCATTAAACTAAACCAGCAAATAATACGTGCTTGTACTTGAAATAAGATAGCAGGGGTGGTTAAACAGTTAAACCAGGTGTTTATTTGCTAAAGTTTGAGCAGCTCGCTTAAAAAACATTTTGCTATACAGCTGAACACTCTTAATTCTGTGCACTAAAGACTTTCTTCTGCATTTGCAATGCTCTTAATAGGTACAACGTATTATACAAATGCACACACCGTGGACAGTGCCCTAAAAAGAACCTTATTAGCTTAATGCACACCAACTCCTGTTAATAGCAAAATTACTCTATGAACAGCAACAAAACAGAAGAGAGAGCTCATCCTTTTAATACCATCCAAGTCTGGATTTGTCATGGCAATCTCACCATTGAACTATAAAGCCTCATAATACCGTTCAAATATTAGGCAGACTGTACTGTTTGTCCAGCCAGAATAGCACCACTCCTCTCAGAACTACCTTCGCTATCCAACAAGGTCTTCTGCCCCACAGCCTTCTCTTGCTATACAAAACAGGCTATTCACATGCACAAGACATTTGCTTTATTCTTTCGCACAATACGATTCTCATTCCATGCAGGTATTTGTTTCCCACAGATGTGCTACAAAGGTTATTTTGGATGCTAAAAGTAAGAGTGCCAATAATTCAGTGCATTCACAGGGGATGCCTGGAAGCGTACACAAACCTGTCCTGTTTAAAGATGCCGCTGTCAGTGTTCGTGTGCTTTCACCTGCTGTTTACCATGTAAGAATACAGTATTTGATCAGACTAGCTAACGACATTTTCACAGTATCACCAAAGAGAAGTAATCTTCAGATACACTCTTTGATAATGCCCTTAGTTCCATGTTAGAAATCAGTTTCTGTTCATCTACTGTAAAAATAATTTACTCAGACTGGTGTGTTCAGTGGCTCTCTAGCAGTGGCAGTACTGGGACTGGCAGTGGTCCAGACACTTTAGAGTGGGCTTAGATGAGCTTGTGTTTAAGAGAACAGGGATAGGGTCAGAAGAGTACAGATCAAATAGCAACTTTATTCCCTATTGAAATAAAAAAAAGAAAAAAAAAAGATGGAAAAAATTAAGCAGGATGCTTAAAGAAAGACTGAATTAGTAAACATTTGCCTGGAAGAGATCATACCAAGTTTATCAGCACAGAGAACGTGTAGATCTCTTAAATTCTCCCTGTTGACAAAGGTTTTCTCACAGTCATATCGGAAAAAATCCAGGGAAACGTGAGCTAGACAAAACCAAAGTAGATGCATAACTAATTGAAAAAGCATGAATTGAGATGTACTTAATGGTTTCCTGTCAAAAGTGAAAGAACATTGAGCGTGGTTCCAGAAAGGTCTGTCCTGGGTTCACTTCTATTCAGTATTTTCAGTAATTGCCTGGGTAATGGAATAGAGAACTTGCTTATTAAATCTGCAGAAGACACTAAGAGCTACATATTTGAGAACAGGACTAGAATGCAGAAAGAATCTGGCAAATCAAAGTAATGCTCTGAAAAATATGGGACAACGTAGCAAGACAGCTACCAAGTTTACCCTTCAGAAATAATAAACTTTGTAAGTACAGAGTAAGGAGCTAAGTATCACTTCTTCAAGGAGGAGCTGAAGATGACAATGGACTACAAACCAGAAATGAGCAACTAACATAGCAATGCAACAGCAGACATACTGGGGTATATAAATAGGTGTTTTATGCATACATGATACCAACATGGTCCTAACACTTGACTCACAGCTAGTAAGGTCCCACCCGGCACACAGCCTAGATTTTAGCACTCTAATACAATTACAAGCCCATTGCACACCGAGATGATGACAAAAGTGATGAGACGTTATGGCTAAGAGGGAATGATCCACTTCCCACATTCCTGGAGGGACAGGACAAACAGCTACATACTGAAATTGCAGCCGGGCCAAGTCATGTCATTTGTTACCAGAGAGGCCATTTATAGTTCCCCAGTCCCCCGGCAACGACCACAAAGAACTGGGAGATATTTCAGGGTGGATTCCTCAGCAGTGAAAGTTAAAGACCATCTGATGAGCACTGTTCTTGTCTCATGAGAAGTGTATGGCATAGCTCAAGTCCTCGTTCTCTCAGATTGTTTGTGTACAACAGGTGATTCCTCTCAAAATCAGTTCAGTCAACATGCTTTAGCACCCAATAAAATAAGGATATCAGCGCTAAGACCAAGCACACTGCAATTCTCATTCCAGTCTTCCGAGCTGTCTCAGGACTTCAGCTCTGACCTGCAATATTCTAAGTAAATGTTCATTACCTGCAGTTTGCTGAACTGCATTTCTAGCCCACAAACTAGCAGTAGTTAAAATGCAACAGATCCTTCTCACTAAACAATCTCTCTCTAGAGAGAATTTTTGTGGCTGTTGGAGGGATACCAGTCACAAATGAGGCACAAAAAGAGTTACCCGAACACGCCACTGCAGACTGGTAGGCGCTGTGGAAATTTCATAGTTTTCTTTTTTTCCCCCTCCCAACATTGTATCCAAGGCATCAAGGAATGGCTAAACATTCAGAAGCATCTTTGGTCCTCCACAGTGGTGTCTCTCAGCTGTATTTTCTCCTGTTTCTTTTTGTTTTATAGTCCAATAAGAAACACTAATACCGGCAGCAGCCAGCCTTTACAAGGTATTGCAAACTAGAATAAAAACTGATCAGCCATTGAGCAAAAAAGCTGATCTCTGCAAGGAAAAGATGTGTTAGGTGAAGAAAATCACTTCTAATGGAGAGCATCATGAATCAGCCTGCCTTGAAGCACAACCTGAAAGAGAGAAAAGCAACCAACCAGGACTTCCAAGTCTCAGCACAGATGTGGTTGCCTCATGATACAGTGAGAAACTCCAGATCCCAAGCCATAAGCAAAGGTAGGTCGGTGTTACCACAACAGTTCACAATGTTGAGGTTGTTTTGGGTGTTAGAGAAAAACAAAGTTAGTCTCCACACACTCAGCAAGATGGATTTACCAAACTGAGAACAAAATCATTAATGGCTTTTCCTGCAATTCCTCCTCCAGTGGAAATATCTTAACCCCACATACATGTATGAACATCATTCTCAACCAAGCTCTGTAGAAGAGTACTTTGGTACCTGACATTTAAAGCAAACTTACAGACCTAATGAAATAACTTCCTGCAAAAGTAAAATATACTAGAACTGCTTCCTTTCCCCTTCCGCACCCCCACCTCATCTACTGCACTGTTTATATTTTTGTGTTCATGCCCCAGAAATGGCATTAGGACTGGAAGCCTGACAACTCCTTCTGCCAACTGTGGCTGCACCTTTTCAAACAGAGTACTTTAATCTAATAAACTGTCAGCGACAAGCCCACAGACTGACAGAATGGGCTCAAGAGGCTGCCCAGCACAGAGTGCACAGAAAGCCACTTTGTTGATGATGAATGGCTATTGACCCTACTTGAGAAAGAACAGACAGGCCCTTAGTTCAGGTTTAGTCCCGCTCCTTCTCCACCAAGAGAACTTCTATTGAACTTGGTATAACTGAAGAGGAAGTCCTCTAACATTTGTGGATGCTTTCTCCCAAGATAGAGATGTGTCAGTTGAAAAGACTTATTACAACTTATACCTTTGCTGTTCTTGATTTTTATTTTATTGTTGAGAGTTACAAGAATTTACAGAGGGAAGATTTGTGCCTTATGTTGCTTTTGTCACAGACACCTAGCCTTTGGATTTTTCTTGAAACTTTGCAGATTTCCACACTATCCTTAATATTTACATTTACTGCCAGACCGAGCTTTGCACAGTTTGCACTGCATGGAAACAGGCATAAGCTAGAGAGCTGCACTTAAAATGTCCTATTTTCTGCTGGAAGACAAGCAAGCCTGGAAAATAGGCTTGATGACCTCACAGCTCTCCCCTCCACTGGCTCATAGAAATGTTGAGTCTAAAGAAACTGAATGCTTCTGCAGCAAATGCTTTAAAGAGACTGATTTTAACAAAAACCATTTGGGAGAGGAAAATAACCAAAAAACCTGGCAACAAGACATGGCAGAACATTGTGAAGTTTGAAGTTCGCAGGCTTTTAACTTCTGCAATAGCCTCTGAAGACAAGTGGGTATTTATCACATGAAAGACAAAACACACTCATGCTATGGTTAGTCAGGATGCTGTCAGGCACTTAGTCACTTGCTCAAATAAGCTTCGGTATTTTTCCCCTACAGAAACAACATTTAATATTTATAAAAGCAAAAATAGGACCAGCAAGACCAAGTCAACAAGAAATTTAATACACTTTCATTGCAGTGCTTCACCTGTCACAGAATGTGTATACACCACGCTTTTCAAATACATGCAAACTTAACCTCCCTGATGCAGCTGGGGAAGGGAGAGCAAGACACTTACAGATTATACCCTGCCAAGTGCCCAAATGGAGTAAACCTCATGGTGAATCAGATGAGAAGAATTCAAGTAAGACTAAGGGGAACAACCCACAAAGCACAACAACGGAAACTCCCAAGGCAAAGAGCAAAATGCCTTACTAGGAAAAGGCTCACAAGGAATTCTGATCCTGGAGTTTCTAGTAGTGCCTATTTCACTATGGCGAAATGTAAATCACTTTAGTTCATTAAACTTCCTCCGGCTTATTTCTGGCAGATTCTCCTAAATTTCGCACCTTCTCTAATTTACTGAAATCACTAAATATGAAAAGGTGTCATATTATTAATACTAAAAAAAAAAAAAAAAAACAACAAAGAAAAATTCATTAAGCATGAAATGCAAAGTTGAAATTCACTCTAACAGGCAAAAAAGAAAAAAGCTTGTTTCTTTACACAAATCCTGCCACATCTTCCAGTTCAGACAGTGCCTTCCTGATGTGGATGCTCATTAACCAGCTTCCAAACTGAAACCAGTTTCTTACATAAACCATTTAAAGACCGTTAAGTGATAGCGATTTTAAGGCCACTACCCAGTAGTTGGATTCCACTTCCAACAAAGACAGATTTTATGGACCCAAAGCAAAAATAGCTAAGCATGTGAAAAGAAGATTGTTGTTACGAGAGAGATTTCTGACAAATTAAACTCCTTGCATGCCATTTCAGGCTGGATTTTACCTCAAACTTCCTTGTAGCAATTTCCCAATAAGAGCCATTTCTTTCCAAGCTAGCTGTGAGGGCAAACACATTCTGACTTTTTTTGTCCCTGCAATAAAAATTGGAGTGTTGATTTGTTTCACCCAAGATCAGGTAAAGGAGATTTGCCAAACTGGAAAAACTGTAAGGAACAGGCTTCTGAGCCTGTACATGAATTGCAATTATGCATGAAATGTATAACTACTAAAGACATCAGGTTAGCTCTGCTCCTATTAAGGCAGAGTCTGTGGCAGTTATAGCAGTATTCCACACTTTTAGAAAGCTGAATTTCTTAGGGCAGTTCCTATTATAGATTCAGAAATGCCACTCATTTTTTAAGTCCTCAGAAAACCACTGCAAATAAAGTGACAGGGACTTTAGCTGAGCCCTTGTATCGGGTTTGTGTGGCAAGGTTTTGGTTATGGCAGGGGGGCTACAGGGGTGGTTTCTGTGAGAGGCTGCCAGAAGCTTCCCCTGTGTGCAACAGAGCCGATGCCAGCCAGCTCCAGGACGGACTCGCCGCTGGCCAAGGCCGAGCTCATCAGTGACACTGGTAGTGCCTCTGGGATAATGTATTTAAGAAGGGGAAAAAATTGCTGTGCAATGGCAATTGTGGCCAGAGAGAGGAGTGAGAATATGTGAGAGAAACAACTCTGCAGACACCCCAGTCAGTGAAGAAGGAGGGGGAGGAGGGACTCCAGGCACGGGAGCAGAGATTCCCCTGCAGCCCGCGGTGAAGTCCACGGTGAGGCAGGCTGTGCCCTGCAGCCATGGAGGTCCACAGTGGAGCAGACACCCACCTGCAGCCCGGGGAGGAGTGAAGGTAAGCCCAGGGAGAAGGGAGTTGTGGGGGGGAGGGTGTTTTTAAGATTTGTTTTTTTTTTTTTTTCTCATTATCCTACTCTGATTTGATTGATAATAAGTTAAATTAACTTTTTCCCCAAGCCAAGCCTGTTTTGACCATAACAGTAATTCACAAGTGATCTCTCCCTGTCCTTATCTCGACCCACAAACCTTTCGTTATATTTTCTCTCCCCTGTCCAGCTGAGGAGGGGGAGTAATAGAGTGGGCTTTGGTGGGCACCTGCCATCCAGCCAAGGTCAATCCCCCACAGCCCTACTTCATATTTTCTCCAGACTAACTTGGGTCCTACCACATTTGTGGTGCCTCATGGTTTAGTAGCAAGGAATAGAACAGAGAAGAGTATTCATAAAAATCCATCTCCTCAGCTCAGCGTTACTTAAGATAAATTTCTGCAAAGCTGCAGGCTGAATGCCAAGGTAGAAGGGACCTTACATCATACTCATTCATATTCTCTGGATTGGTAGTTTGTTTTTGTTGTTGGTTTGGTTGTTTGGGTTTTTCTAAATATGAAGCATTAGTGACAATCTATAGCGCTCACTGGCATTCAGCGACACAGATTAAACACCAAAGCTTTTTTATTTGATATTTTAATGGGCATCTTTTCGCCCCATGAAAAGCTTTACCAGCTTATTCCACACTACTGCAATATCCAGCTCAGCGGCTCCTATGCATATCACAAATCTCTGTTAGTTTAAAACACACCAAATAGACACCTCATCTTGAAATGTGTGGGCAGATCCTAATCTTTTTCAAAGAAGGATTTAGAGAGATTAAAGTAAACTGTTTTTAAACATTACTTTTCTCAAATAAAGTGAAGAGGTAAAAAAAAAAAAAAAGAGGGGGAAGACTTCTTACACAGCTTCCATCTCCAAGTCATCCTCATCATCTTGAGAAAGTTGTAGATAAGGGTTGTCTGATGCTGGACGGAACTTGTACCCAGTGAGGACAAAGAACACAAGTGTGGCCATTTCATCCAGCAGCTGCAAGTAAAAACACAAGATTGAAGTCCGGTCCTGTAATGCTTCACGTGGTCACGAAACATTTCTCCTTATTCATAAGGTTCAAGGTTTAATGGCCAAGAAGCCTGTGACATAGCAGAGGTAACAAAGCAATTCCTGTCCTGTTATCATTAATCCCAGGCTAAAGGCTGTCAAGGCCCTTTGTTCTTTCAGCTTTTGCTGTCACTTTAAATACAGTTACAGTTCTAGCCACCACTCCAGTGCTTTTAAATAACTATGGTAAGACTTGGCTTTTAAATGAGGTGGGGGGAAAATCATCCCTATATTGTTTGGTATTTTCAACAGTTAATGTATTCCAAAGGCTCCCTGCACAGTTACTTGGATTATACGTTAAGAAACCGAGTATTTAAAAGTCACTAGGCAAATACAGCCCGTAGATGGAAAGAGCAAAAGCCTATTTCACTGGCTCCCTGGGGCCTCAATTACACAGGACAAACCTGAGGTTTTTTCTCCTTTGTATGTTCTTGATTAATTTCCTTCAGACATTTTTAAATCGAAAGACTAAAAATCAATAATGCAATTACTTTCAGACATCTCATGTATAATCCAGCAGCCTTGCTAGACAAACATAAAACTAAAAATATATTCCTGCCACCTTAAGCACATCAGTAATAAAGATCAGGAGGAGACAGAGTACAGCACTGTGCTTTGAGATGTTCTACTACAACATAAGGAACAATATATGGATTATTTTTTTTTTGGTGCAGTTATATTTAAAGGAAAATCAAAACAGTATCAAGGAATGGATGTATTTTCCTTTGCTGGCAAATACCTGGTACAGCCATTTCCACTGGAATGGAACAGCAATCTTTATGAGAATTGCAATGATCCGTGTGAAGTAAATGTAACACACAATCTGGGAAGGAAAAAGAGAAAGCATGATGAGAACAATAGCGCCATCCTTATAGAGCCTCTTTTTCCAAAGAAATAGCTCAAGCAATCCCCAGACAACTCATTATGTCTGACTAGTCTTATCATGCTTCTCAATAAACATGGAAGATGTAGGCTGAGGGCTCTACTGCTTGTTGAATGTCCAAATGACTCAAGCTATTGCTAACATATTTCAGTTATGGAAGGAAATGCTTTAAGTATTAGGATTTTGTATAACTTGAACAATCATGATTCTAATTTAGTACTCTTACCACTTATAAGAATCTGAAATGAGGCTGTTGGAAATCATTAAGAAGCCTATGCTCTCTTGGGAGGCATGCTCATGGCTCCCACTGACTTAAACAGAAACTGCACACATGCATCTCAAGGCACCATTTGGTCCCAAGTTTAATTTTTAGCAAGTTTACAGTATGTTATTCAAGCCCATCAATTCAACTGGCAGCTCAAGCTGTCTCCAGAGGAAATCAGTAAGCGTTACAAATAGCTGGAACCAATTTAAAGACAGACAGAAGGATTCAGCCACTAGAAAAAAAATGGAAGTTGCTTTGAGGGTTGCAATCCAGTTGACCAAGATGCCAAAGCACAGCACTGCCACAGAACTAGGAATATCTCCACCACATCTACCAGCTATAGTAGATTCCAACAAGTAATCCATCAAAAAGCTTGAACAGCTTTGAAGTACTCTGTATGCACGCGTACAGGTGTTTTACTTACCATAACATAGTAATGTCTGAAAAGCTTCAGCTTTGCTAGGTTAATGGCAGCTATCAAGAGAACACAAAAGTTCATCAGGAAAGTGTTAAAACGAGACAGAATTTCTTTTGATGCTTGTCTGCAAGGTAGGCAAGTAGTCAAAATTAGGACTCTGATAATCCCAGACTAGAAGGGTTTGTCCCACTGGCCAGTGAGCACTCTGAGGAATGCCAGTCTGGCTTGTCTGTGTACTGGACAACTCCTAGGCTGGGGTGAATGCCCTCTTAAAAAGACAATTCACTGAGATCACTTTTACACTAAATTTTATATGCACACTCTGCAATACAGAACCTTCCTCTAATACTTATCTGCATATAGCCAAGTACATACTGTCACCTCAATCCTGCCAGAAGGGCCATGTGCCACTTGACAACGCATCCTAGAAAATTTGTGTATTTTCTAAAGTACTTCCTGACCTGCTCGGTGCCTTTGGCTGACCTGAGTGACTTTGGGGTAATCGCAGCTCTGGGAACTGCTACATCTTGTTCAACAGCAGAAGTATTTTAACATCTAAGTAGTATCCTCTATCATTCGTGGCTCAGTCACAACTTACAAGTGAAATGGGAAGTCATACTAAATAGTTCTCATAGCAAATGCATGCGTTTCAGTCACAAACCGTGTAAGCTAAGGCCCCAGGCTAACCTGTGTTTATTGGACAGATTACATCAGCTCCTGAGGAACACAGCATATATTCATGTGAACGAGCAGAGGTCAACAACAGATGGAGCAGCTGTCAACTCTGGTTTGAGAGTCAGGTTTTATAGGTGCAGCAGGATTACAAATAGAGACTCCTGGTGCTTTTGTGACAACAGCAGAGGCAAAGAGCCCAAGATATGTTGACAGCATACAGAGATGCAATTTAGAGCCAATGAACAGAAGCTGCCAGTTAGAAAAGTACTGCCACATATATACTGGTATTCTGTCCAAGCCCTCCTCACAATTTTTTATCAGATGTGGAAGTGCAACGCTTTGTATTTAAATTCACCTGCATTCCCTCACAGAAATTATCCACTGCAAAAAGCTGATTTATAAAAGGTTGTATGTATTTGCACATAAGATTTTCTATGTTCACAACACTGCAAAATATAGTATTATTCATCAGGAAGAAGACGGCTAATAGCTACCAAAAATGTTTCACTTCCAGTGACAAAAACAATGAGACTTTTCTTATGGAAAGGTAAATGTCAAATGCACCACCCAAAGTAAACTGTTGCAGGTTCCCACTACATAAGCTACAGTAAAAACAAACAACATTCTGTTATAAACCTACTTTGCATAATCTAGAGATCAAGAGTCACTTTGCAAAACTTACCTCTAGTGTTCCAGAACCACTGAAAGCTATGGACACCTTGAGACAGATACAAACTCTCTTCCAGCAGACATACTATGACAACAGCACCTGACTTACACAAGGCATAAACCGACTGACAGATAGATAAAACTAAGCTAAGAGTAGTTTTGATTTAGTGCTGGCTAGTGGCTTTACACATTTCCAAATGGTATGTTTAGCTTTTGACAGAGAACAGGACATCTCAGCAAGAAAAAGCAGAGCCAGAACTCATGAGGAAAAGCAGCAAACCTTGTTTGTGAAGGAACACCAAATTTGTTTCCATGCAACTAAAGCTTGTATGGTGCAACACTCCTCTGAACACCCGTCAGACTGGGCTGGCTTTAGGCAGGACTGTGCTCCTGGGGGCAATCTTACAGCACAGTATGTCAGAAGAACACCAGCTCTCAGTCTTGGGAGGATGCTCCCTTCCAGACTGTATGAAACACTGAACATAGAATAGCATCTCCTTCGCAATATACAGTTCTAGACTCCAGAAAGCAATGCCCAAGCTCTAGACTCGCATCTGTGGAGTACAGGCAGTGAAACACAGAGCACTTCACTGGGCAACAGATGGCAAGACTTGGAACTGTTAGAACAAGAATCTAACTAAATGCTTGGTAGCTAAATCAGCCCCGAGACTTTGGCTTAGCTACTTCTCCCTCATTTCCATCCCTTCTAAAAGCTAGTTTCCCCACATTTAAATAGCAAAAACTTATGGATTTTCATGGGTCTAGTGCTCCACCAGATAACTTAATGTTAAAAGCTTTTCATAATACAGTTGGAGAAAAACTAAAGCATGTGAATATGCAGGACAAGCTCATTAAATCGTGAAGCAGGGAAGCAATATTGTCTTATTTAAAGTAGAGCTACATTAAGTGTGACCATGAAGATCTTGTGATTTACCACATACCGGTTTGTACACAGAAGGATCTATTTTGAACTCAACGCATTCATCTTCAAGATCTGCCACCAACTGGTGCAATGACAGGCCACGAGAATTACCAGGCTTTGTAGTTAAAGGAACACCAACTCAACAGCTGTGATTCAAACTGCCAGTCCATCAGTGCTTTACAGTCAACAACTGAGTGAGCTGGAGAGTCATTTCTGTTGGATTCATGCAGTGCATAGGAGGGAAGGACAGTGAAGCCAAAGATCCAGCTGCCAACTGAAGTGTCACAATGCCACCTCTCCCAGCTGACGAAGCACAGCTCAAGATCTCACCTACTCATCATGATAATCAATACCAAAAAGCCATAGGTTGGTACATCCAGATATCTAAAATGGCTAAGCATGGGAAAGAAGGGTGAGGGGAGGAAAAAAGACAACCACCACCAAGTAGAGAGACTGAAGAGCCACCCCCGGAAGCTGACGTACTTATTGATCACAACTAGGTGCTCTCCTCTAGCCACCTCAACTTCAGGAATACTTCTTTCCACTATCAGATACTCTAAAGTCAGTAGTAATGCACGTCTACAAAATTCTGTCAGTTTTTTCAACAGCTCAAAGTTACAGCACACACTGTTCTGGAGAAAGTCTAAAATCATCGTTGCTTGGCATCAGCAGCCTGTGAATTGCTTTTTCACAGGCTGAACGTGCTCCAAGCAGTAACGCTTGAGTCTTGCTATGCTGGACATTAAGACTTCAATTCACCTTAGCCTGGCAGTCCAGACTCTGACAGCAACACTTGCAAGGAGAGAGGTTAGGCCAGCAGCTGTCACAACCTGAATCACTTGCAGCCCCAAACTGTAAAGCTGTGATAACACAGCAGCAATCACAGCGTGCAGTAAAGGCTGGGTAAATTTATGTTTTGGGTATGATAACCATTCTTCAAGGAACAGTACTTAACTGCAGAGAAGGGGTGAAAAAAAAAAAAAAAAAAAAAGAGTAGAAACTTTCTACCACTGGTTTTACAAGTGAATTAATACTTGCATTCCATCTCTTTCATGGAGTAATTAAAAAGATAAAAGCCATCTTCCAAGAAAGGTTTATAACATCTGTACCTTGCTTCTCTCAGTTTCCCCTCTCTATCACCATTTACTTCAACAGCTTGTGCCTGCAATAGCCTGATCTGCATCAATCAAAACATCATACCGCGGTATTTTGATAATCAGCCTCCTTTTCATATTGCTCCCTGTGCTAATTTCAAATGCTGAGGCAGCCTGTACAATGGGGAAAAGAAAGTCAGACCATCCACTACAGCCTTGTACACCATCAGACAATAGCTTTTTGATGAATAAATTTGACCTTTTTAGAATATGTATGCAATAACAATAAGAGGACTGCAGCTGAAGGCATAGGGAGCTCAAGTCCAGACAATTCAGTACGCAAGGGCAAACTATAATGCATCTTGAGTGAACATGCTGTGAAGTACAGCTAAGAATATTTCTACAATGTTTTGTGTGCTACGCTAACTGGTGCATTTGAGATGCAATCTCTGCCATTACCAAATAGTAAATGGAAGTTTTCTATTCTCCCCACAGATGAAGGCACACATGTAGCTCTAGACCTCAAAAAGCAGCTCTGGAAGTAACTCTGTGAAGTATGACCCTATAATCTCTACAGTTCTCTGCTTAAAAGCATTCCTATACTAGAAAGAAGAGGTCAAGCAAACAGATACAGCAACTCTCAGTGTCATGCATGAGAAGGTGGCACAGACTAGTTAATCTTGAATATTCTGAAACACATTAGCCATGTGGCATGAAAGTTCCCCACCAGGGTCAGAAGGAAGTCCAAAGTACAGGATAAGCAATGTATTTCCAACACGTAATTGCTACCTCAACCCTGGATAGCTATCTAGGGCGCCTGAAAGTGGTACGCTGGAACATAATAGGCCTATTTCATTTCTCCATGTTTCCCAACTCTGCAGTGCTATCCATTGAGGTCTCGACACTTAAATCACTAATCTTTATCTCAAGGTTTGAGATGCCCATGTACCGCCTGGAGCATGTTTACCCTGAGCTACCCCCTCCTCCTCACTGGAGCTGCGGAGGTGTTTTAGCATGGGTCTCCACGGAGCCATCGCCTCCAGCATCTGCTGAGCTCAGCTTAGCAGAGGGTGTTCTGCACCACGCAGGAGCAGGACCAGCCTCTTTGTTCACAGCATTTTCATGGTACAGAATCAGGAAGACACGGAATACGGCAATTTCCTGACATGGGGGCAAGCATAAAAGCATTAATCATCATTTGCCCACTGCACAGCACACAGGGAATGCTGCCCGGGAGCGACACACTGCAACGTTTTTCCCCTAATTCTGCTGCCAACTATGACATGCTGCATTGCTTCAGGAAAATAGCTAACTGTTCGTGATCAGACTGCACCAAGTTTCACATCTCTCACACACAAAGGTACAAGCAGAACAAAAACTGCAGTGGTGTTTCCAGCCTTCCAGTCCTCCCTCAAACAACAGCTGACATGATACACAAGAGTGCGTTATGAGACATGAGAAGTCCAGAGACCAAGAACTTGGAGTTTCAAACAAAAATAAGGACATTTACTACAAGTTACTCTCTGCCTTTTCTCATGATGCCTGTAAACAAAGTAGTGGTAGTTGAGCAGCTCTTCAGCCCAAACAATTCTTACAAGACTGATTTCCTTAAATTTGCAGATATTTGTGATACAAATCTAGAATAGATTGTGATACAAATCTAGAAATGGCCAGAGCACAGGCTCCCATCTGAAGGAAGACACAGTTACAGACCAAAGAGCTGCAGCTATGTACTTGTTTAAGTCTGGAGGTGGCGATTTTAAAAGGGCAAGAAAAAAGCTTCTAAAAATGGGATGTCTACGCCCACTGCTGTGCAAGATAAGAAGCCTGTGTAGGTCAGATATTTTGCTTTAGAGTTAAAGATCACCTTCAAGGGAAAAAAGCAAACAACTAGACAGCTCAAACTCAGATGTATCACTGTACCATGCCTACTCTTCACTAGCAATCCACAGCATCTGTGCATGTAAAGATTTCCCTGGATAATTATGTCTTTAGACCCATTCCTCTAGCTTTCCCACTTTAGAAAATCATCTTTAAAAAAATCAAGTTTAAATAACCATTAGTGAGTGACTCCAAATCATTGCTGCTTATAACAAGCCTTCTTACTAACTGTACCTTGCTAATACAAAGGCCTATGGCAAACACAGCTGTAACAGACTAAAAGACTGGTAGTCTGACCAGCCTTATGCTTCATTTCTAGTCTAGTCACGCTGCAGTCATGGCTGCACTTGACCCAAGGGAATGCTATCTAATAAACAGGTCGTGAAGTAGCCGGAAGAGGACAAGACAGACAGTCAGGAAACACCACCAGGATACTGAGCCGTGAAGTCCTAGAGTTGTTAGTTCCAATAGACACAAGGAAGCAAAAATAATTTACCTTCGGTCTTTCTCACCAGCGAGAAGGTGACCAGAAGACTCAGCACCAGGAAAAACAGCTATTGCATTTATAGTATACAATTCCCCATGACACCCTATAAGTTAACAAAGTCTGTGTGAGAGACGAGGGAAAGCAGCCTTTGAGGTAATACTAAACAATAAATCTTAGCAAGCAATAAGCAGTCCAACTACAACTGTCTGCACAAGATTCAGTCAGCTCTAACCACAGGACAGGCAGTGCAGCAGTTAAACTACCTATGAAAGGATCCAGTAGTTTTCATCACTTCAGGAGAAAACTATTTTCATCTGTAGAAAAAAAATAAAAAATGCCAATGATTTTAGAGTTAGCATTGGTCCTATTTTTCTCATGAGAAGCTAAGACACTGTGCAGCACCTCTGCAGAGCAGGGCCTCCAAGGAAAGTCTACAGAGTTATGAGCATGTGGTTCTAGTCAAGGGTCTCAATTTATAAGCCTAACATGAACAATTTTACCTTATTACTGTGTAACCATATCACTTTCAGTTTCCTCAACCAGGCACACAAGCAGCGTGACATCATTAGACAACATTCTGCTCCTGGCATCACATTGCCATTCTCTTGCTCCCTATGGACTCCTATCAACAGCCTCTAAATATTCTAACCACACTGTATTTCACAAGTGAGTCCCAGCACTGTGGCTGTCCTGGCTACAATCTGGTGCTTATGTTTCCCCTGAAATTTTTTTTCCTGAGCTTCTTTTATTATTAGTGTAGCATAACACAGCTGCTAAGTCCCTCTCAACATACAATTATTGAACTTGCAGGATCTGCATAACCAGATGGTAACATCAGTAGGTAAAGTGTGGTAACAGCAGTAGGTGATGCACAAGCAACACTCAAGATAAAGAGCGCTGTTACCCGTGGAGAACAAACAAAACAGAGGACTAAGAACAGTCCTTAGGGGCTATTGTGCATAGCACTGACTAGCTGTAAAGACACAACCAGCTCTTCTCAGATCACCATTTTCTTTTATCTCCATTATACACGACAATGCATTCTTCAGAACTGTTTTACTCAGATCATGATTTCACCCATTATGATGACAAGTGGACCGGTCCTGCCTTTACGCTGAACATCCTTGATGTTGGCCACCTTACTTTTCTCCCTCAGTCAGTATGTTTTGAAGTGAAGCAAACTCCACAGCACCATCTTGTGATCAGAACCATCAAGTGCAAGGTAGGCACAGGGCGATGACCTGAGGCCACACAGCTCTAGAGGTTTTGTGTCTCAGTTTGGTGCACTGAGCTCAGCGCTCAGTGCCGGAACAGTCACACACTCCATGGCCACCCAGCAGTTCTGCCTTAGTTATAGGAAAGCTGACCTCTGTTTGCAGTCACACACGGTGGCTTCAGCTAAGAACCACGTCTTACATATGTGAAGTCCTCAGTTCAGAAGAAAACAGACTGCTTCAAGGACCGTCTAAATTTAAGCAGACTTTTTAACAGTAAGAGCACAAATACAGATGCTCAGTGGACAAGGCAAAACAAATTCATCAGTGATTGTCACTAAACCCATGTGAACACACTGATCTGAAAGCTGCCAATAACATTAATGCTACATTATCAACACAAACCTTTTACACTGGTTTCTATTACAAATTAGTATTTTTTTCCCCCTTTAGATTTGTTGGAGTGATGTTTTTTTGTGTGTGTATGGTGGTGGTTTGTTTTTTTTTAAATGGCTTGGAATCTCAAAAAATGCAGGGCTCATCTCCAGTGTTGTTTCAATTTAACAGATGGCAAAAAAAAGACCTAATCTGTGGTGTGCACGGAGCTGAGTTCAGCACCCAGCCTTACACTTCACCTACTAGACTACAGAGGCAATCTGCCCTGAAATGCAAGTGTCTCAGTGGAAGATAAGAAAATGGCTGGAAGATGTATCCAGACGTAAGAAGCTATCTCCAGAAAGAAGAGACAAGAGTTAAGGGATAAGACTGGGCTGAAAGGATGTTGCCGACAAAGGACCTTCTACAAATGTAGCTTTCAAGAAGAGTAAACCATCAAATGACAGAATATTGAAATGGCTGCCTGCTTCCAAGGAAGCCAGTGCTATGCTCTGTGCCTTGCAACTGCTGCAAACTGAGGAACTAATGCAGAAGTGAGTGGATAAAGCAAGAAAAGCACACACTACAGTAGTCATATTTGGGTTGGCTTTCCATCCATCATCTCATTTTCACTGCTACAATAAACATAACCCAACTTTACACAAGCAGTCCTTCAAGCTGCTGTAGAAACATAGACAAGTCACGAACTGTGTTACACTGAACGCCAATTTACATTCTGTTTCATAAGGAGGTTTGTTTCCATCTATTCCAGCAGGAATAGATTTCTGCAGAAATTGAAATAAGGTGGTCTATTTTGACTAATAGTCAGCAATTCTGGAATTCATTTCTAGTTCTGCTTCTGAACACTTGCGTCTGAGAAAAGAAGGCAAATCTGCCAAGATGATTTGCTCTAGATGTCTTGTCTAGCTCGAGCACAGAGCTGTGCAAGTACCAGAGAATGAATTCCACATATGAGTTCTGACAGTCAAAGCAACATGAAAAAGATAATTTTCCAAAAGTTATTCCCACGAACCCACTGAGGAAAAGCAGCAGTGTGACAATAACACAGTGTAGATTTATAGTTATAGTTTACATACTTTAAATCAGCATCATGTGTTTGAAATTCTGGCATTATCTTATGGTACATAGCATAAAACAGAAAAAAAGTTACAGATTACTTGCCTTTCCCATCTGTTGCTGAAGCCTCCTGTAAATGTCTTATTGACCTGAAAAATAAAAATAATTTTAAAAAGGAGATTAGATTAGCTATAATTTTTGCACTCCCTTTTCACTGCAGCCCTCTAGAACTCTGATGAGTTTTGTTAGCTCTAGGCTATGCTCGTAATTAACTGTGCTTAATGTGCTTGGCACTGCATATATTTCCCCCCCATCTCAGGCAGCTAGTTCAAGTATCTGTATCTCCTTGTGATTAAGAAAGCTGACTGCTAAAGCCTACTTCAGCCTACAGAAAGCTTTGTGGGAGGGAAGGAACAGAGTAAAAAAACTGGGGCATTTTCCAGCATAATTGTTTCCACTTGTACAATTAAACTGAGCTACTATTCAGAGTACCACCAAGCATTTGGCATTTTACTGCTCTTTTAAGCTCTTTTCACTTAAATAGTTGATTACAGCTTACATGTCTGCATAGACAACTTATGTAACAGAAGGTACCCTGTAGGAATGTAAATTCAAGGGTCAAGTCTTAGTCACCTTGCTCACATGAGTCACCCCATCAGCTGCTGTGACACTATCCAGATGAAAAAGGGGCAGGATTTTGTGTCCTGGGCTTCACTGACAGTTTATGTTGGTACCATGACAATGCAGGAAAATTGGTTGCACACTATAAACAACTACAGGGCAGTTCACCCAAATGCATTTGTTCTTCAGATACAGTTCCTTTACAAGTTCTGTACCAGCATATCACTTCATAGGAGATATGGATTCCAGCATTAGGTTGTAAGAGCTATGACTATAAAAGTCACCTTTATCAAAAGGAATCAGAGTTCCTCTACAATTGAATTTAATATTCCTGCAGTTTTACCTGCCATACCCAAATGTTCTCAACCTCAGAAGAGCTGCAGCATTTTAACAGAAGCAGGGGAAGGGACAAGTGCATAGTGCAAATTTCTTGGAAGACATTTCCCAGCCTTGGCAGATGGCCACTAAGACTGTGTAGGGTTTTGCCCTTACACACAGGACAATTGGGAAGGTAAGGACAGCTGAAACACACCCTCACAAGCCAAGCTGAAGCTTACTCCCATCTACTGAGCAACATATATGCATGCCTTTACACACATACATATACATATGCATTTATTCATTCTGCGTTTCAGAAGAAAAATACTGGAGATATTTGAGGAAAGTAAGAATATTTTGTGTTTACTAGCTGAGGAGCCAGAAGCTCCTCCTTTAAACCCAGCTGTTTATCCAATTAAGATGAATTTAGAAGATAAATGTTCTAACTGGCACAAAGCAACAATAGTGTTTATCTGAATTATCTATTTTGGTTGAGTTTTATATAACCAACATTTTTCTTTGCCAAACAGAGTGGAAGGAAGGGCAGGGAAATGCTCCCTGTGGGATTATTTCTTCTAAACAGTCAAGTAAAAATGCAGCTACTCTGCTTGAAGGCAGTGCTGATCGGAGACAGCAGTATTGGTTTAGAATTTAGCAGCCTAGTTTCCAACCTAAGTCATTAAAGCAAAACCCTGTTTCTCCATGTAAGAGCCAGCATTCTGCAAAATTCAAAGATTCAAAAACACCTAAAGTCTGCACTGTGCTGGCCACACTTAAATTGCCACCCACCTTACCTTCTCCCCCCTTTAACATCCCCAAAACAAGTATCTTCCACAACACAAAACTGAAGCATTAAGACTGATACAGCTTCAAAAAAGGTTAACAGAACGCCTAACTCCAAATGACTGATGTTTTTTTTTGCTTTGGCAGTTTCTTTAGCTCTAACTAGCAGTCAATACCCATTAGTTCAGAAACAGCTCAACAGATACAGTGACTCACCATACCACTGGAAATAGGATGGCTCCACAACATAGCAAGTCTACCAGGAAGAGGATTTCTTTCCACAGTCCATATTCAGTTGTCCCCTCTTCTGTTGACTCTATGATAATGTATGCCACATTTGCCAGTACCTACAGGACAAAACATGCTTAATGGTTTCAGAAACTTTCCAAGGAGACACTAGATGTGGGCTGCCAACTCAGCAAAAGCTGTCCCACAGTTGCAGAGAGCCCATTCAGTAACATCAATTATTCTTCTGCAGCTCTGTGTCAAGAAAGTCATACATTCAGCAGCACCTTCACAGGATTTACAGAAATAAAACTGATCGGAACTTATTTCTGCTGACATTCAGAAAGTAGCCCTTTTTTGTTATATACTGTGCCGAATCTATTGTAACAGTAGAGATAAAAATAGTAAAATTTATTTATAAAAATACAGAAACAGGACTCTGCATATGCATAGATAGCAAACAGTTTAAACGCATTATTCTAAATTAAGCCAATAATTCAAATTGGTCATTGACCATGTTTTGTACTCCATACCTAAGCTCTACAAGAGACTCAAACACTAATTATATACTTCTGGTTTTGCAGCTGGGTAAGGGATTCCATCTGGAAAGGCAGAAAAGCTATTCTGTCTACAACAAATAGAAGTGCTGCCCTCCTATTCAGTTCCTGGAGTAGGAGACAAGCACTGATCACTTTGAACACACTAGGAAAATTCCCCTCAGACCCAATGGATCTACAAGTCTCATTTGTCTCTTTTTTTTCTTTTCTTAAACCCATTTCAGAAGTGACAACTTCCACTTAATTTCTCTGCTTAGTAGTTTAGTACTGTTTTGCAGGCCAAGTTTTGCCCCAGCATGAATATACCTACCTTATAGCTAGTTGTTCATTTGCTGACATTATTTGATCACCATTACCTCATACTCAGTGCAGGGAAAAAAGCAGGGAAAATTACAAAAGTAACTTCTGGCCCAGGATATTCCAGCTCAACTGAAATTGTAACCAATAGGCTTATACAAGTAGTACCTATGTGGTATTTTGTGAAGGATTCTGTCTTTTACACTTTACACAAGCAGCCCTCCCACAGGATAGTATTGACAACAGCTCAGTCCTCACCTGAAGTGGGATGACAATCATGAAAATTTTTTTGTCTTTATCTGAGAGGATGTGTTTAATGAAAGCCCAGCCTGTGCCAATAAGGGCAATAGTGATGAACAGAAGAGCACCCTTCAGTCTGAAAGAGAAAAAGATATTGCAGTGAGAGACTATTTTATCACACTTCCTCTCCTGCCCAGGTTCTCTCCTACAGTCAGCAAAGCCACAAACCCATACAAATGCCTTGTTATTCATAATTTTGGCAAGTGCTTATCCTACAACAGTGAAGCAGATGTACTTGCTTACAACTGTGTATCACATAGCAATATTACACTTCATTCACAATTGTCAATATATGCAATCTTTTCCTGGGGGAGTCATTCATTCACCATCGTGAACAGGAGAAAACACTGGCAGCTGTACCCTCTTACCATTCACACTAAGTGCAAATTAGATACTTGAATATTAGCATGAACAAAGAAAAGCAAAGCATTTATTCTCCTTTTACTCCTCCACCCAGATAAGTACCAATTCTCTGCAGCTGCTCTCTATAAGTAGAGCTTTCCCCTTCACACAGGGCTGATTGTTGTCTTGTCATTCAGACCATAGTACCAAAGAATCAGCAATTTTCCAGTTTGCTCAGGAGGGAGGGAGGGAAGGGAGGTGGGCAGCCCCACAGGGAATTCAGTTTCATTGTTTGAATCTATCACATCAATCTTCTGACATACTTACAGGTGAGTGATGTAATAAACAACAGCCCAGCCTTCAATAGGAAATCCCTGAGAAGAAATGTAGTGATAGTCGATCTGGAAGCAGAAAATACAGTACATTACAAGCTGCTCATCAGCACCCCACCCATGTCTATAAAATAAGTCTGCTTGAGAGCCACTTCAAGTTTCATTTTCCAGTCAGCAGGTACAAACTCACCTCTGTTACATCCTAGAGAATACTCCCTCTCAATGCGTTCTAGTTTTGTTTAACAATGAGGTCGTTTCCATTTGCTGTATTTCCTAAGTGTCTGTGAATATATCTACATCCTTCCCACACTTACCTACGAATAACTGCATTTGTAACCTATTTATTAGTTTCTTGTTCAAATTCCGTTCCATTAGGTGACTAGAGGCTTTCTACTTTCACTGGAAACCACATTCAATTCATCAGACTCCAAAAGCGTTTGTAGTCGTTATCCTATCATGAACATGAAGATCACAGCTGGCACAAACACTAAAGAACTAAATGCTTGCCATTACCTTTGTTTATGAAATCTTTCCAGTGAAAAGGCAAAGTCAGTACAATTCTGCAGAGACTTTGTGTATTGGAAGTGTTAAAGCTTATAATGTTAGGTCTGTTACCTAATACTTCATCTGAAGTAGGGCCCTTGAAATTTTACAAACATTCATCAAGGGTTCCATTTAATAACATTTATTGGAAGCCATGTACCTGAAGCAGCACCATAGCTCAAACTCTCAGGCCAGCCACAGATGGCCAAAACATTAGAATTCATGGAACTCATTCAACCTTTATTTATGCTTACTGCTTCAGCACTTCAGGTCATGATCTCAATTGTATGTAAAGTCAGAATTTGCCGATTAAAACTGAATCACTTCCACCAAACAGCTGCAGTTCTGTTCCAACACTTCGATACAAAAGACACTTCTCTCTCCCGCCTATTCTCCCCCCCAAAGCAGATTTCTCTAATGGCACGCTCTGGATTCCACTTTTCTACTTCCCAGCTGAACAACTTAAGGCAGAGACATTATACATACCGCATGGAAGACTAAGGACAGAGATTTTGTGAAAGGGAGGGCTGCCATTAGCCAGTGAATCTTAAAAACATCATTTCTGGGAAGAAAAAAAAAAGAAGGAGGAGCATCAATTAAACCCAGCAGTAAAAATTTCAGTTCCCAAGGGTATTCCTTTAAAACCTATAAATGTCAAATGGTAACTCCCAGGCTGGGCTATTAGTGTAACAGGATTCCCTTTAATGCTGCAGTCCTGGTTTTAGCAACATCCTGAACACCGGTTCAACTGCACGTTCTACAATTATGATTTTTAATAATTGTGTTAATTAAAAATAGTAATTAATAGGAACACCTTGCATATATAGATCATAACTGTTAGAAAATTTGCTAAACAATTCAAATATGTATTACTCCACCCTCTGCCTTCAAGTCACTACACCACACCAAGTGAACTCCAGACTACCAAATCATCTGGTTACCAACTGAACTTCAGACTTAATCAGAGGTAAAGCCAAATGGAATTATTGGTGCTCCTGGCTTCTGCTACTATGTCTTAACTATTAAGAAGCATCATTTCCAACTAGGAATTCCTACCATTTTAGATTATAATCAAAAAGTTTATGGCTCTCCACTGCCATAAACTGCCATTCCCCATACGAAAAAAAAATTGATCATGTTTTTCTTGTTATTTAAAGTTATTTCCCAAAAGTGGTCTCCTTTTGTCATCAACTACAGGAATTTCCCTGTTTATGTGTTGCCTCAATATATTTAAATATGTATACTACATGAAGAATTTCTTAACATAAGACCAGATAACTCTAGAACAATAGTCTACAGCAACAATACCAATGGAAATAGCTATAAACTGAGCGTATTTGACATACAATATTGAGCCAGATTTAGAGCTCTAAACCATTAATCTAACTGTGAATTGGGCATGATAAGAGGAAGAATAAAAATCAAACAAGGTAGGCCCATACTTGTCACTGACACTGAGCTAGTCCATTTACCTGCGTTTACGAAGTATGTGGATCCATACAGTCCCAGACAGGAAGAAGAAGATAGCCATGGAAATGTAAAGTTTTGGCAGTGGGATCTCACCCGCCGAGAGGTAGCTTTCAGGATTCTTTTCCGTAATTTCTATCTGAATATTAAAAGTGTATTATGTGTATAGTTGAAGAAACATTTTGTTAGAGCACTGAGTTAACAATTACATTTCACAATCAAATTTGCGCATTTAAAATCAGCTTTTCTGAAGTGGTGACTGTTGTAAGACTCTTCAGAAAAAAAAATAAAATCAACTCTTCATCCTTAAGAACCTCAACACATTTTGCAAAATTATACCCTCAACAATAATTTCCTTGAAAAGTGAAAAAGGACAGAGATCCCTTCCAGTGCTTCAGTTATGCAATATAATTCAGAAAGGCAAAGTAATTTTCCCAAAGAACAGCTGTTCTCTATATCAAATTTCACAGTGTTTGTCCACCTTTGATTGAGAAACACTATCTACAACCTCGCATAAACAAGCAGGTTTTTTGGCACAGTCCTGATTTTAGGTGTGGAGAGTCATACATAGCTGAAAAACCTGCTCTTAGGTTTACTACAGTGGATTTGTTCACCTGTCAAGAGAAAGGAAGCACTCTGCCACAAGCGTTTTACCCTGTGACTAAGAAAACAGAAGCTTTAACATCCTGTTTATGCTGCTAAACAACTTGGTTATAGGTGCTAGGGGACTTCATTAAAATAACACATAAAGACTAGTTTGCGGTACTGAAACTCTCCTGCATCTCTAAATACAACCAAGCAGGTTAGCTATCCAGGTTTTCTTCTCTTTCCAATTTCTTCAGTGGGTCAAAGCAACAAACAGCAGTTCCAGAATTTAGTCTTCTAAACACACATCTTTGGAAGCAGATTTAAAGTACTCCAGTTTGAGTTAAGTTAGGGCTCCTAAGTTTTATCATCCACACATTCCCCTGCAGTAGTTTGCACAACCATGTAAAAAGCAGTTCAGGGGTCTGATCTGGCTGACAGTTACCTCGGTTAATGAGAGGATTCATTACAGAAAAGATCATTATACACCAGCACTGATGTCAGCATGGGCACAGGAAAGAAAAAAGGGAAGGCCTGAGCTGCAGTCATGCACTCTGGCTCAAAAGAGCACAGGACTCAACTCTTAAGACATTAAATGGAGGTAAGACGCTTGCTATAACATACTGCCTTTAAGATGTGCTTCTAACACTGGAAAAACACATCTTTAATTGGGCCAGGAAAAGCAAAAACACTGAATTCACAAATACCAACAATTTAGGTTGCAGCAACAGCCTTAATATCTGTAATTGTGTAAAGAAAAAAAAAGACTGATTTCTGAGCACAGCAAAACACAAACAGCTGTTTTAGCTCTCATCTCATTACAGCATCTAATCACAACTGTGTAGATTGAACCCAGCCCACATGCAGTCTTCAGATTTCCAGACATTTCTCCAAAACTAGTATTTTAGTTCTTCTTACTGTAGTTGCTTCCTTCAGAAATGCCACTACAGAGATTAAATGCACAACTCTGAATCACTTCCCACCCCATATATACACCCCTGTACTTGGGTATGCTTGGTATACAAGCTCAAATTGAAAGCTCCATATTTCAGTCTAAGTGAATGATAATTCACTAGTAAATTCCAATTCAGAAGTTATACTCACATCGAGACTAAATAGCTGTTGATCATTAGTCGGCCCATCACTGCCAACACATTTATGGAAATAAAGGCTGTAGAGACCTTCTTGGTTATCAGAGCTGATGTTAAAAAAAAACTGAAAATAAGAAATAAGATAGTCAGCATTCTTCTCATTCACAACAGGGTTGCCCTGGTAAGAAGCCGTTTCTACTGAAGCATGAAACAAGTCAGTCATTTAGGGTCAGTTGGTTCCTTTCAGCAAGCATACTGTTCTGAGGACACAAGCATACCTTCAAGTTTCAACAGAATTTCAGATACAAAATCATTGCATCTATCTATGATTATGCACTGTGGTAGTCAAAGACCTTTATGTATCAGTGTTTAACTTAGTTCATGACACAGAAAAGGTAGCAGGAAGTGCCATATATTTAATGTGGCAAGCATAAAATTTTGATCATACTTGCCCTAAAGTATAAGCAGCTATTCTGTTTCTCTCCCCAACTATATAAATTGTGATAGCTATGGAAATGAGGTTTGTGTCATATAACAGAATTTAAAATGAACTTGTTTTGTAGTAACCAACAATCACAAGTAAACCAGGGTGCTGAAACAAAGCATTAATCTGGTTTCATACAGAATATTTTAGGTGAGGCATCAGTCAGGTCACAGCTATTTGTTGTTAGAAGTCTGTATACATTAGTTGCACCACAGTAAACTTTAATGTGCTGAGGCTCACAGACTAAGATACTTAGAACAGCACCACACCAAAGACAGTTTAAAACAGCTCCCACACCTTATGAAAACAGAGATTTCCAGCACTTATTCTTAACAAGAATCCTCTCAAAAACTTACTGAGCTATCAGAGAGGCATCTATACCAGACTTTTACTTTTCACAAAGTAGTACAGTGCAGACAGTTCTTTCACACATTACGACTAGACACTGACAGACACCCTACCTGAAATGAAAAAGTTCCTTTGTCATTGTGAACAGGATGTTCTTGTTCTATTATGCTCTGGGAAAAGCAAAAGAGACTTTTAGGGTTTGTTTTGTGCTTTTTTTTTTTTTTTTTTAAGCAGATAACTACCACATTTGGCTATACCATCCAGGGAATCAAAACCGCATTCTGTATATTTACAGTGGAAGCTGAGAGCAATAGAAAAATAATACTCTCTACTTTCTGGCTATGCTAGTACTGGAATATTCCCCCAGGTTACTTTCTGAAACAGAACAGCAGATAGTTTCTTACCTGGGAGGATGCTGTACTCCGTTTGGACTTCTTACCTAGAGATAAGAGTATTAACAGTACATTTAGAGTGTTTGCAACTAAACATCCTCATAGACTACCACCTTTTACACATTGCCAGTACCTTACTCAAACCTTCCTATACTTGTCTACGTGGCAGATGCCTAGACAATCATTAACAGAGGTTCATTCCCAGTCCCTCCTTACTCTCCCAGAACTCTTTCTATAACTAGCATTCATTCTGAATGCATCCTCAAATGCTAGGATAGGCTTCCCTACTATTATACCTTCTACAAAAGCCTACCCAAGAAATCTTTCCAAGTCCTCCAATTACAGTGACGCAGGAGGCAGATGACCTATACCAGATGCAGGCTACAGCCTTGTTTCATACAGTATAGAGCTATGACTTTTAATGTTATGACTGAGTAAGATTAGTCATGAGATTAACAGTAATCTGGACCTTAACACATGGTCTGACAAACGTATGGAAATCCTAATTAGCCCTGGGAAGGAAAAAGTTCTCAGCTCTGTACTAAGCAAGGTCCCAGTAAAAACACAAACAAACAAAAAACAAAAGCACAGGTGACCTGCCAAGTCAGTATCTGCTCTGAACTTGAGAAACGTAAGTTGACAGGAGACTCTAATAGAGCAGCATGTCAAATTCAGAGTTTCATTCCACTCCTACAAGAAGCTTTTCAAACATAAGGTCATCCCATTCTACCAGAAAGCAAAAGTTCAAGACTTAAGCTTTGCTTTTGGTTTCTGCACCTCAGTGCACTGTCAACATGCATGCCACGCTTTTTAAAGCGAGAAAAAGCAAAACTACAGCTGTCAAATCAATTATCTTCATCGCCATCCAGCTTTAGTTCTTGACTTATTAGAACAGCTGTGCAAAATTTTCAACGATATCAAAGCCTGTGAACGTGACAGGCCATGACAGACTCAGACTACTTCAGATCAGCAGACTGCTCAGCAGTCTGATCTGAAGCCTAAACTCTTCCAGGAAGGGATAACATGAACTGTTTAGAGCTAATCCCATCAGACCTGAGATTACAAAATTGTTTCATCTGCTGGTCTGGAAGCCAAACAAAGATTTGTGCCTCCAAGAAAGTTTACTGATCTAGTTACTTCTCCATCCCCATAGCTTCTAAGTGACAGACTAGATTTCAACTCTTTAAATACATACACACAAACATTGGCTGGAAAGGATCTGTGGAGGTATTTAATCCAGCTTCTGAGTCAAAATATGCCCAGTGTCAATAGTATAACACATTGGCCCTCGTTTTGTTTAGTCAACTGTTTAGAACTTCAAAGGATGAAGGTTCTACAGCTTCCACTAATGATCTGCTACAATGCTGGAATACCTACACAGGAAAATTAATTTTCCTCCTGACATCCAATCTGAGACACCCAAGACTTAATAAAAGGGAACAGCCACAGGTTGCATTGTGCACCACTACTAAAAATAGCTTAGCATCACTGTCCTTCTAAACTAGTTGCTCGGGGCTACCAAATTCCCCCCTTAGCCTTCTTTTTGCCAAAGAAGACAACCAACTACCTCAACACCTCCTCACAGGTACTGTAGGTCTCCAACAGTCATGCTGGGTCTGTGATGGATCAATGGAACTGGTTAACACAAATCACTGAGTAGGAGAGACTCCAGCCCAGCAGGTAGCTCTACACACAGGTTTACACAAGACTCTGCGTCAAGTTCTAGTCCAAGGGGACCCCAGAACGTGACCACAACACACTGGTGGATGCACATCAATGAGGAACTAGGTCAAGTTTAGCAGGCTTACCTTCACTCTCTGTATTTTGGTTGGTCTTTGCAGGATTTTTACCAGAATCACTGCTCTGTTCGGAAGTTTTTAGCGGCTTGGTACTTAAGGCAGTAACATTTTCCTCAGACGTGAATGAAATTTTAGGTAACAAAGAAGAAGCTTCTGCAGAGAACCGTACTTTCACACTAAATAAACAAAGAGTTTTTATATAAAATTAAAGCAAATCAACATTTACAAAGAGGCTATCTGTCATAGCCTACATACACCTGATAAAGGAAAATCAGCTTGTCTTGACTTGTTTTTTTTCTACCATAGAGAACAGGCAAGCCTGGCACAGAACTGATCACTGTGGGAGAAGTCACACTATAAATTTACATCAAATACCAGAGCAGCTGAAGAAAAATAAGTTTATTCAGTTTTGGTAACCAGAGGCTCGTTAGAAAGTATGTTATCACACAAACAATTACAGTCGTTCTTGCAAAGAAAACAAGGCAGTCTTGAAGGTGTTCTTCCAGAAAACAGATTCAAGACAAAGAATGAAAAGGCATATTCAGTGCAAGAGCTGCAAAAGTGCCCCAAGACTCCAAGTTCATGCCTTGAGCACAATTAAGGTATGATTCCTTTGCCCTATGTCCCCTTATCCATCCAACATACCGCAAGAATTCTTGGGAGCACTTCACACAACAGATTCTTTCTTTCGCTCTCTCCTCCTCTCAACTCTTATGTAACCCATTAAAAAATAAACTGTGTACACAGCATCTTTCCAAGCCTTTAAAGAAATTCCACAAGTTTTATGTTAGCTTCAACTAGAGAAATAACGTTACAATGTAGTGTACACTATTTACTCACACTTCAGTTTTGAAGTCCAGAAGTAAGATTACAACAGAGACATCTTGCTCTGGTTTCTTTTTCAAGATACAGTAATCCACTTCTTCATCCTGGTAATATAAGCAAAACATATTTGGAGTCTGCTCCTGTCTATAAGAAGTGGGGCATGTTCCCCCCCAGGTAGAAGTTACCATTCTTAGTCCAGCAAGCTGTAAAATTGAATTATCCTTAACAACCTGTCCATGTCTAAAGGTCCCCTTTTTAAAGTGTTTTACTTCTTCCAACCATTCTTGGAGTAAGGTAGACCATGAGATGTACCCAGCTTAAAAAAGTAAGTTCACATCTCTTGCTCTTACCAGGTACGTGGAGAACCCATCATTCCTTGTTCGATCCAAACTGAACCCCACCTATGAGACAATTGAGAAGAACCTGTCAAATTAAAACAGCTCAGGTTCCCCTAGTATCAGAAGCCAAACCACCACTGAAAGAGTCAAAGATACTGCTCTTTAAATAAATTAACCTATGTTTAAGGCAGAATCCAGGTATTTTTCTATTACCTAATTAGAAAAAAATACTAAGACATAATAAACTTGCTGCTTCATTCATATCCACCAAGAATAAAAAATATACTGACTCAAACTCAAAGTAATCTAGAGTACCTTCTGTCCCTGAACCTTTTAACTTATTTCAATATTTTTCCAGAAGCTTTTGCTTGAAGAAAACATTTAATACTTTCAGTAATACAGAGGTTAAACTGCACAGAAGAGTAAGAACACAGATCTGTTTTCTACCCTAGTATTTCAGTCTCTCTATTAAAATCACTAATATAATGTGCTATACAACATGTAATGTTAGAGTCCTCTGAAAATAAGACAGTCGCTGTTCTGGAAACCTATTGATATAACGATTACAAAATGCATTGCAATGCAACAGGATGATGTGAAAATCTCACATTAGGGGACTTCTTAGGAAACTTACATTCAACAAAGGTTATAGATGTGTGCATCAAGTTCAGTAGAGGATCCAGTAAGTTAAAGTTTATCCTTACAGCAGAATGAATAGAACTCAAGGATGAAAATCATGATATACATATCCTCACAAATGCCCAAGTAAGAAGCAAGGCCAAGAGCACCACCAAGTAGGATCTGACAACTCAAAGAATACATCCAGTGCAAGGACAATTTCACAGGAAGCTTAATACGGTTATTGAACTCAAAGTAACTTACTGATAAGCTACTCTTGTCATCAGAGCCCACAGGTGGCTTCAATGAAAGGTTGCTGACATTGACTTTCATGAAACCATCCTTGAAGAAGCCAAAGGTATTCAGGTGCACTTTCTGCCTTACATCATCCTGTAAGAAAGGAAAGTAAGTTTATAAATCACGCACACGGTCATCTGCAGAAGCAGTCAAGAAGGAAGCAGGATGACAGGGATTGACACTTACTTAAATATTCACGCACAACATCTATCTGATCATACCAAGTGCAAATTTCTTTAGGATACCTTCAGATATAACCGATTTCCCTGGAATCGACCAACTCTTCTAGTAAGCTGAATAGCAAAAACTTTAAATAAATGTGTCTTTGCTAATTACCTGGCTATACCACTGAGAAATATGCAAGAAAAAGGTCTAGAAGAAATTAAATATCTGGCATCACTGATTAAACAAAATATTGCTACAAAAAAAAAAAAAAGGATACTGTAGACAAATCAAGTCAACTATTACTTGAACATCAGCTCCCGACATTGCGACAAACTGAAGAGGAATTAGATGGCTATAGTGATCTTACCTAACCAAGAGGTGGGTTTTGGCCAAGTGTTTAACAAGTATCACAGTGTACTGTCATCCCACCAGATCTTCTCTGTTAGGCAGGGTCAATGTTTGGACAGTCAAACACCTAACACACTGGAAAATCATGTGTATGGTGTAGATGAGAAAATTTCTTAGGTAGCCTCATTCCTCCAAATGATTTCTAACAAGGCCTTGCATCTTATAGGTAGGATAAATACCAAGAACCAGATGTGTGGGTTCAAACAGAATCACCTGGGTTAGTCTCTCTAACAGGAAAATTCCAGTCCCCTCCTCTGCTCCCAGTCTTAGCTGCAGAACAATTTACTTCCTCTCAGTCTGGCAAGGACTGTAGAAATTGATCCCTTTCCATGCTTTGCTCAGCTGACAAATGTTCAAGTACAGTGATCAGTGATTTTTTTTTTTTTTTTATTAATAAGGAGGTCATAAAGAACCTTACATGAAAAGTAGTAAACATTACATACAGTTGCCAGATGAGATGAGGGAAGGTCCTATCCCTGTCAGTTCACACTCATAAATCAATAAATAGGTATACAGTTGGAACCTCGATCCTACAGGGTTGTTAATTGGACAAAAAGCAGAAACAGAGGAGCAACAAAAATTAAAAAGAAAGTTTAAAATACAATTTAAAGTACTTTTACAAGTTGTCACTAAAAATAAGAAAACTTTTTCTTCCAGGAAAAGATAATCAGACTGCAGAATAAGCAGAGAAGTCAGCTGCTAAAGGCAAGCAAACTGTTCTGGACAAGGTACTGGAAGACTGAGCTAAGAATTGTAGAACAATACCTTCTCTCTCTTTACCCCCAGTATTAATTTTTATATCTCTGCATAAAACCTTCCTGACGCATAAACATCATTCACTGTAATAGCAGGACACTAATCCCGACACAGCTAACCTGTAATCTAGCTGTAATTAGATTGCTCTAACAGAATCAAGTTAACCTGGCAAATAACCAGATGGTTCCTTTAATGCTCAGGAGAGGAAAAAAAAAAGTGACATGCCTCACAGCAGATGCTTTGTTCAACAGAGTATTATAGCTGTGCTGTCTTTGGGTTCTAGGTCACTTAACATGCTTGAACAAGAGCCCATCTGGTTCATTTAACACTGCTTTCAATATAATTTCCCAGTCAGACTGGAAGACTAATACTAGCTCTTTACACAGCACATCATGCGTATGTAACCACATCTGGACAGATGAGCATTTGTCTGGGTGACTGGGTAGAGGGAAAGATGAAGAGGGAGGATACAGTGTCATCCAGCCACAAGGTGTTTTGCACCTTGAAGACATGACCAGAGACAGCTGCTTAATTCAGAGTACTTGCAAAAGCTATTCAGTTCAATTTAACTTTATTTATTCTGCCAATTCACTAATGTGCTCCCCACCAACAAAAAGTAATTAATATACCACACACACACACACACTTTCCTCCCTGATTTTATCTTAGCTTTGCGTGCTTAGAGTTTATAGTTAGTTCATAAATCCTTCAGCTTTACATGATCCCACACGCTCTGTCACCAGTTGCCACCAAGCAACAGCATGCTCTCCAAGAGCATCTCCTGCTCCACATACTGACAGCTTAAAGATACTGTGTTACTAATAACTGTCTCACCTCTCACAGGAGGTTTAATGGGTTGGAAGAATCTGGCTTTTAGTTATAATGACTCAACTGCTGATTTCACAAATATTCAGTTGTAAGTTTACAACAAAGGTGTGAACCCATACAAGTGAATACTTAAGCATCTGAGTTGTCAGCATACACATTAATTTACACAGGATGCATTTAATAGTTAAGGCTGCCCCTTAGAGAAGAGATGATATGGGACTAATCGCTAACAGGTTACAGTCAAACCAATATAGTAAATTCTCACCTTATTTCCATAAAAATCTTCCCTATCACTTCAACTCCTTTAGGATAACATTTGAATAAGATTACAGGCAAGTGGTATCCAAGATCCTGTAACCCAGGACAGGCAGAAAAATATTCTTTAACATCTTACCCAGAATCTGACTGGGATCATGCTATCTGTACAGTGCAAGTTTCACTAGAGAGTGCTTACCCTTACATGGAAGGAATTTTATTAGTGGTCTGAGACTAATAGCAAGACTTGTAATTTGTGTAAGACTAAATGAATTATTGTGAAAGGTATTTTTGACTTGAGCAATTGAAGCCTGAGACGTACCAACAGTAAAAAGTATTTACAAGCAACCACTGAAAAATAACATCTTTCAAATAATAATTTAACATAAAACTTCAATCTTGTATCATCAAATAGGAGAGGTCTTACTTCCCTTTTGGAAGTCAATTAACTGTAAAGACAACTCACTTTAATCAGAAACTAACACCACAGCTGCTACACAGTGCTGTCAGTTGGATGGTTCCTCTTGAAACCGGTACATTCAGCTATTTGCTGCCATTAAATTTAACCGTGTATCTGACAAAGGCCCCATTTAGATCAACTTCCTCATTCTCCGAGACAGTTTGCCATTGCATTATGCAAAACATAAGACTTTGATGTTATAGCATTCAACTGTTAAGAAAACAAAAATCTTATTTTTGGTCATGAGAATCATTCCAACTACCTTCTGCTTTTGGAAACCTCTGAAAATTGTTTCCATCAGTCTTTCAAGACTTCACTTTTTACAGGTTTATTTTTGTTTTTAAACATATCTTATTAAACTAATGAAGCTGATAACAATTGCTACTAAGGAAGAGGGTGTCCTTTGACAAGGTTAGTCTAACAGCAAGACTCAAATAATTTTTGTGACTCAGAAAAAAAATCTTTTTGTATGCTTTTATAAAGATAAAAGAAGTTATTTCCAGAACATGAAACTGCTCAGACTGTGGCTTGCTTTTTTGACAACAAGAAAAGCTTCACCTTAACACACTCATTACATAGATACAAGAATGAGGCTATTCTAACTTAAGCAATAACAGCTTGTTTGAGGAAACCTAATATCAAACACGCACACAAAGCTGTGGCCTCTAGCTTGGCACAGCGTCAAAGCACACTTACAAGCAAGGAGCCAACGGCAAGAACACTAGAAGGGAGATTTCATTTGTGAAAGGGTGCAGTTGTTGGAACCTGATGTTTACAGAAATGCTGTAAAGCAGCAGATGAAGTAGAAAAGGAGACTGTCCTCTAACAATTAAGCTCATGTTTATACAGGAGGCGGACAAAGGCATTAACACACTTTTACTTTTCACAGTGCTTGGTAGGTCACTGTTGCAACGCACATAGAATACCAACAAAACTAAAACCATACCCTATTTTGACAATTAAAAAAAAAAAAAAATCAGCAAACACAGTTCAGTAATTGATCCACACGGCTAAGAGACACCGTAACAGGAACTAGAAGCCATAATGTTAACTGCTGGGAACATTTGTTTGAGGCCAGTTTGAAAGTTTGCTATGTAAGGGAAGAACATCAGCCCAAGAGAAATTCTTCCAGCACTCAACTGTTGGTCACAAGTTCCTCAAAACAATAATGTAACCAGCAGAAACCTCCTAATTTATTGCTTCAGATAAAAGTTTACTTTTCCTGAAACAGAATGATATTGATGTGGCTGCACATTAGACAACTACATAGTCTGGACAATTCCCTACAAATAAGTCATCAATGTCCCCCTGACATTCACTGTATCCCAAAGGCTGAAGGGGAGCTCCTACAGTTTTGGCCTTTTCTCTAAACTGCTACAAGAACACAGCAATGCTGGTTCTCATCATATAACACTTTATTAACTTCTTCCAGTGTTTCTATTGGCAAAATATTGCATGTTGTTGACAACAAGACCAAAATTAACAACCTCATTCTGAAGATTTACGGAGTCGTTCATGAACTATACAGAAGCCCTTAAAAAGCATCATACCAAATACACAGTTCCTCTGCTATATAACAACTGTGCAGCTTTTAATTTAAAACACAACAGACAGCTACACTTTGGAGATGCAGATCTTCACCCCGATCTGTAACCCTTCCCATCAACAACCCTAAATAATCAATTGCTCTCAAATATAGTCAGAGGATGACACAACACTCTTTCAAAGCACAACCAGAAGTCTATCAAACTGAAATCAAGAGCTATCAGCATCAGTATTTTCTTCTGCCTCTACTGATCACTTGATCAGCACAAAGAAAATGCACCTAGAAGTCCGGTAAGACAGCCACGCAACTTTTTAGAGTTGAGCCACCGGTGATCAGGACAGGAAGACTACTGCAAAGAGCAGATTAAAAGCCAAAGAAACCCCCAAACCCCTCCAGAAACCTCCCCCGAGCTCATGTTCAGCCCTCTCTTATCACACACATCTTTGTGCCTTGCTTTTTAATGTGACATGAAGCGGTTTTGCACCTTCAGACCGCTACAGTTCTGAGGCTTTTTCCTACGTTTTCCTTACGACTAAGAAACAAACGGCTGAAGAAGCAGGGATGGGGTTACAGGGGTGCGGGGGAGAGGCGAGGGGGGACAGAGGATAACGGAAAAGCAGAACACAGCGGGGCCTGGCCAGGCTGAGGCTCAGGGGGCGACTCCAGAGAGAAACGATGAGGAAGAAGGGCCAGGGGCAGGCAGCGGGACGAAGCTGGAGGCGCGGGGAGCGCAGCCCCGACCCGCGGGAGGCGGGCAGGGCCAGGCCGGCTCCGCTCACGCAACCCAGAGGCCGAGCCAGCAGGGATGGGGCGGGGGGGGGGGGGGGGGGGGGGGGGGAGGGCGCAGACCTTACTTTGAGGGTGAGGTGATGGACGCGGGCACCAACCGGGCCCGCCCAGAGCAGCGCCAGCCCCAACCCCAGCGTGGCCGCGGCCCGCGACAGCGCAGCCCCAGCGCCGCGGGCCGCCATGTTTAGTCCAGCATCAGCATCCTCTCCTCGCGCCGCTTCCGGGGTCAAGGGGGGGGGGACACGTGACCGCGGCGGGGCGGGGCCAGGCGTGAGGGGAGGCCCCGCCCCTCACGCCTGGCCCTGGAGCCTGCCCGCTACCGCGGCGGCTCGTCCCCTGTTACCGGGGTTTTGTGGCTTCCCAGCCATTTTCTCGTCCTTTAGGGCCCTACCGGGCTGCCCCCCTGCCCGTGGGGTGCCTCCCGCGGTGCCCCCCGAGTCCCTCAGCGGGGGCCACGACAGTGGCCGGCTCCCTCCTCGCTGCCCTCACAGGGGACGCCGGCCCCAGGGAACCCGCTGAGTTCCCGCCAGACCAGCCTCTGCAGCCGCGCTTTCCCAGGCCCTGGTTTGGGGTGAGGCGACACAGAGCTGCTCTGCCCCCCCGGTAAAGGCCGGAGCCCTTCCCGCCTTTGCCCTCAGCCACCCAGCACTGCTCGGGGAGGGCTGGGGCTGCTGCTTCCAGCTCAGCCATGGATGGTGGGTTCAGCTTTTTCCTGGGAGCTGTGGTGAGAGCAGATGTCTGAGCATCAGGTAGTCCAAATAACTGAAAAACTGTCTTTCTGTTTAAAGCTGGATTTAGAGTATTTGTTTTAAATATCACAAAAAAAAAGGTAACAAAACAGGCCTTTCGGCTTCCTTACTGGAATAGTTTTACAGCTATTAAACTATTTGAAACTGGTAGCTGTAATCCCACTTAAAAGTGAAACAACAGGCAGATTGGGCCTGACTTCCATAACTTCTTTGTTGCTCAAACTGGGAGCAACACAAGAAGCAAAGCGGAGGTGAACAGCAACAATTAAAATGGATTTTAGGCTAACACATTGCTAAAAAAAAAAAATTGGAAGACTATGCAATGGGAAGACATCGATGTAAAAAAATGTAATTCTTCAGTGGGGAGTCCTGTGCTGTCAGCTCTTGGCACTCAAACATTCTGACTTTCCCTTTCAGTGTATGGAGTAACAGTTGTGCAAGTTTCTTCATCTACAGTCAGATAAACAACTGGATTGGACACGGCGAGTAGTAAAATTCGAGTGAGGGTGAAAAGGCAGAGAAAAATCAATAGTCTTCACCTTTATATTAGCAAGATTACGTAGAATGTCCCATCTTTGTACAGTGGTGATTCGTGTTACTGTATGTTTCTTCATACAATTTCATTTCCCCCTTTTATACTCTTTGGTAATAAAATAAACACAGAAATCTTGCCATCAGCCAAAGAAACCTGGCCTGGTACCAAAAATACCTGGAAATATGAAAAAAAAAAAAGTGGTCTGTTTTTCTAGTAGTATTCTTTTTCTGGGCAGTAACTTGTACATGCCGCTAGATGTCCTGTCAGCATCGGCCTTTCTAGTGCACGTAGCTACTCCCCACAGGTTGTAAGAAGGCTATGTAACACAAACATCAGATAGTTTATTCTGGAAAGATAACTCTGATCCAGATATTTTACTGGAATTAATATTTTTAATGTTGTAATTATTATAATTGCGGTCATGGACCACCTGGAAAACCTAGATATTTTTGAGTCCTGAGAAATAGCTGCTTGCAACCACAGCTGTGGCACAGGCTTTCATGCGTTGCTGTACTATCAGGCACTCTAGCTACTTCGGTGGTTAAACAGCATGATGCTTTCCCCTGTTATTCTGAGGATTGGTTCAGCTGAAGAGCCTCTCAGTCTGAAGGTATTTCCTAATAGCAATCAGGGATTTCTCTCTCACAGACTAGAAACTGTCTAAAGATTTTTTTTTTTCACATAACTCTTCACCAACTATTAAGATAATGTAGTAACTGTAAGTTTCCCACTTACCTAGACTAAATAATTTTTAAGTTAGAATTTATAACAGGTTTACTTTGACTATGCATTTTTCTAAGAACTTGTACATTAAAATATGTAAATAGATAAAAGAAATAGGTAAAAGACATAGGTGCATATAAAAGATGCAAACTGGCTGCTGTCTGTAATGAATATGCTATAACAGCAACTCTTATCATTACATTAATATGTTTTACTGTAGCTTCCAGAGAAGATTTGCCTTGCTCTAAATGTGCCGTTCCTAGAAAGTACAGCTAGTCTCAGCTGTGGTTAAACATATTTAGCCTGGATATGTTTTTCTTTTACTCCTTCATTGTACACAAACATCTAATTAGAACCCTTCACAGATTTTTTTTTTTCCTTTTTTTTTTTTTTTTGAAGTTTATCGTGGGCAACTATTGGCATTGTATCAAAAGAATCAGCAATGTCAGAAAAATCTTGGCATAGGGACAGCCTACAGATACACCTCAGTACAGAGTGACACAGATTAAGTGTCCCTTTGTTAACTTACTCAATGAGTTGATGTATGGGCACATCACAGAGTAGCAAGGGCTGGCTGTTCCCCGAGGGACACGGAGTTGGGAGATGAGCAGGATAACACAGACAACAGGGCAGGAATCTCACCATTCATGGTCTGGTCCTGCAGTCCCCGAGCGAGGTGAGCAGAGCAGGCCCAGGGATGGCAGCTGGGAGCCACCAAGAGTCCAGGGCATCAGGCGAGCTCATAGCAATGAGTCAGGGGCAAGGCTGAGTTGAGAAATCAATCCACAGTTCAGAGGATGATAATCAAGGTCAGACATGGTCTAGCAGTGCCTGAACAGGTCCACAGTGATGAGGCAGGTCTGAGATAAGACCAGATGCAAGACAGGCTCCACAGCAACAGCATCTGTAGCCAGCCATAGTTATGGCTGAACCACAGAGCAGCACCTCTCCAACATTGCTTAAACAGACTGATTGCTCGGGAAGAAGCTTAAATGGAGCTCCTCTAATCCATGGAGAGAGGGTGTGAGAGGCCACAGGTGAGGCAGCTCAGGGCCATTAAAGTTTATAAGGCCTTAATTAGGCCCCTCTGGGCCCTGATAGGGCATTTAAAGAGAACCAAGGTGCCCTGCTGTGTGTCTGAGTGATCTGTGTAGTGTTGTAATAGCAGAAAGGAAACAGCTGTGATGGCCTTAGGGAAAGGTGTGTCCTCTTCCTTTCCTGGTGCAGTTTTAGTCCCAGTGTATGAGAGGTTGTAAGCAACATATCTGTTCCTTGTCTTGGATGTGGATGATCTGGGTAGAATTATAAAAATGGAAGGGAAGCAGCTGTAAGGGTGATAACTCTAGGGGGGAAAGGTGGGTCCTCTTCCTGGAAGCTGGGAATGCTTGTATGTGTTCTGAAAGTTGTGATTTTTCTTTCTTTGAATGAGTAAACAAACCCAGAGAAAAGGGTCTAGATTGAACTGTAGTTTAGGTATTTATTTTATCTTTAAATACCTTCTGAATCATTCAGCAGCTAATCTAGCTGTTTTCAAGCAGGATTGGGGTTTCATAAACAAAGTCTCCTGGCCCTCCAAAAAGGGAATTACTTTTACTTAGGTTTAGTATCTACCTCTGAGAGCCTTCTACATTGTAGCAACAGCAGAGGTAAACACAGAATTTAGAGGAATAGGCCCATACGTGGGTAACAGCCCTGCATGGTCTTGTTCTCAGCACAGCTGAAAGGAAACTCCCATCAGTTTCTGTGTTGCTCAGATTTGCATTGTGTGAATTAAGTAATGAAGTGATAGATAATATAATTTCTAAATGGCATTTTGAATTATTCTTTTGAGGCTGGGACCTACTGAGCTTCCCAGCATTGTACTTCACCATAAAGGGCTCTTAATGCTCCCATCATTGTTAATTACCTTAGTAATTAGGGACCAACCAAGCTGCAGGCCCTGCTGTTTTGGGCATTGTACAACTGAAAGTAATAACCTAAGTGGTAGTCCCTGTCTTGAAGAGTTTCAGGTTGAATAATAAAGACAATTAAATATAGGAAAAAGTCCTCTCCCAGAAATACCCAAAATTAGTTTTATTCAGTGATTGTCTTCAATCTCTGTCCATACAAATTTTGCTAACTCTTCACAGGTTTTGGCATGGTTGATTCTAATGTACCATCATAATACAAAACTTGCATTTCTGGCGTTTATCTTTCTGTAACTGGTTGAGCATTTCTATCTTTCACTGTGGACAGGTTTCCCTGCCCGTGCTGGTGTAACTGGTTTGCCTTGTTCCCCTCCCAGCTCTTTGTGCAAAAGGAAATTCCGCAGCAAACTTAACTCAGATGATACTAGTGCTGTGTTTAGTCTCTGTACATTCTTTTTACTTAAGTATTTATGGATTAAGCTCGCAAAAAGTCATGATGCAACTATGTTGATGAGTTTTGCAATGCGTTCTGGGTGGACACAGGTCGAAGGACAGTGGGCTTTGGTGCTCCTTCTCTGAGCGTCTGTGGAAGCACAGACCCTTGGAAGATTGTGGTTGTGCTTCTGGCAGCATGGCAGGCTCAGATATTTAAATGCATTGGCAGTAGTAGGAAGAAGTACTGTATAAAATGAGCTGAGCAGCGTGTTTCTTAGTTGTTATGAAGTCATTCAAACTAGTAACTTTTAATGATGAACAAAAGTATGGCCTGTTCTCTGTCTCCCTTCAAAGACACCTGTGTGAGGTGAGCAGCATTCTACTCTTTTGTTCAAATCAATTGAACTAGGATAAAAATAAATGCGATTCAGTTATTAACATAACACTTGTCTTCATTGTTATTTTAAATGTTGGAATTGCTTAATAAGTTATTATTTTCTTGTTCTTTCTCACGTATGTTAATAGCCAAGCATCAAAGAAGTGCATTAATCTAAAAGAATGCTTGTAGCAGCTGATCAATTTTTATCTTCTGACATCAAAGGGATCCCCACCCTCTATAAGCAGATACCTTTTTCCTCATGTGAACAGATGTGCTTCCCTTTTTTTTCCCCCATGTTCATCTTTCATGAAAGGTTGCAACAATAAATATATCTGCGTAAAGCTCTTTTTACATTTCTTGTGGCTGAAAAACAGAAATGTAAAATCAGATTGATGCAGCTCAAATAAATGCTGTTACAGAGGAAGACGAGCACAAAATAAATCTACCTGGCAAGGAAATGAGCCATTTTTTGCAAGGCATGCGTAATTGCTAAAATAACCCACGTTTCTGCAAAGGCAGATTATTTGGTTATGTTTCTGTTTGCTCGTTGAGCATGTTGGTGACAGACAGTGGTCTTAATATGCCTGGATTTGGGTTGGGTTTTGGGTGTGTGTATATATAGGGATATATGTATAGGGTAGGTGAGTTTGAAGAAGTCAGCCCTTGCAGTGTGGGTGTCCTTCTCTAGGGCGGTTGCCCCACTTCCAAATGGTCAAAATAGGAACACTGGCTTAAAAATAAAGAAATTTTAAAAATATTACATAGACCAAAAACAAACCAACCAAACAAAAAGAAGCCTGCCTCACCTCGCTCGGGTGAGAAAGACGGGACACCTGCGGAGGGGGGGGGCGGAATCACGGCCAGCGCTGGCCGCCGGGAGGGGCCCGTCCACTTCGCCCCGCCGGGCGGGGAGAGGCGGGTGGTGTGCGTGGGGTGCCGAATCACGGCCAGCGCTGCCCTCCGGGACGGGACCGGCCGGAGCGCTGCCGCCGCGCCGCCATCCCGCGTGGGGACCGCGGGGTCCCGGAGACCGCGCCTGCGCACTCCCACACCCACCCCCCCGCCTCTGTGCCGCGGCCGCGCCTGCGCAGTACGCCGGAGCTGTCAATCGCTCCCCCCCCTCCGCCCCGCTCCGCCACCGCCTCCCCGCGCGGCGCCGCTCGGGCCATTTTGCGGCGCGATGAGGCGGGAGCGGCGGTGAGCAGCGCTCGGCCCCGTCCCGCTCTTCTCCGCACCCCCCCCCCCTCCCTTCCCTCCCCTCCTCCTCGGTTCGCCCCGCCGGGACCCGGCCCTCCGTGTGCGGGGAGCGAAGGGGAAGGATAAACCCAAGGGGGACGAGAGACAGACCCCCCCCGCCCGCCCCTCAGCGCCGGCCCTCGGCGGCGCGGCGGAGCCATGAGCTGGGGCACGGAGCTGTGGGTGAGTGAGGGACGGGGAAGGGGGGGGGAGGCGGCGGGGCCGCCGTTGCGGTGGTTACCGCGGAGCGCCGCGCCCGCTCCGTGTCATAACGGTCCGTCCGGAGGGGCCGGCGGCGGGGGGGGGAGGGCTGCCCGGGGGCCGCTCTCTCCGGGGAGGCACCGGGGGGGGGGGGGGGGGGGGGGGGGGGGTTCCCCTGCCTTCTCCCAACTTTTACGCGTAGCCTCCGCGGGGAAATCCCAGCGGACGCTTGGTCTCTTTATTTGCTTCGTTAAAATAAAATAAAGCTCAACAGCACCCGTGGTTCCGGAGCGGGGGGAAGGTTTTCAGGCGAAGAGCGGGGTGGGTGTTGCGTGTGGCTTTTGCAGGAGGCTGGAGAGGCTCCGGGGTGGGTTTATATACAAGGGGGTCCAATTTCAGGAGAGGGAGCTGCAGGGAAGAAAAACCAGATGATAAAATTTCCTTTCGCTGCTGTTAAGGGGTTTCTCACTACGGTTGTTTTGAAGGACGGAGGTTTTTCTTTAAAGAGTTTTCTGTTGAGTGTAAATAAGTACGTTTTAATGCTGGGCAGGGTTTCGGTGTATAAAGCCTCCTTGATTGTTTCTGAAGTGAGCCTGGAAACTATAAATGCATTTGGTTTACGATGGAGTATTACTGCAAAATAGCAAACTGTTAAGAGGAATGAGAAGTGGATAATAACGATTTCAAATGGTCCCTTGCTAATCTGGGAAAATAAGGGTAGGCAGATAAAAGAAGTCTTGAAAGGCAAAAGAGATATACATATTCAGTCACAAAGAGGACATGATGCAGCCATGTTTGGCAGCGTGATGGTGGAGCATGGAGCAAACCTGTTATTGAGGGCTTGTAGGAGTGGACAGGAGACTGCAAGTGGTTAATTTAATGGTGGAACATTAAACATCTTTGGACAAATCTGTGCTCGGGGGAGACGGAGGGGAGAGAGGAAGACGGAAATGGTGTTTGAATGGAGAAGTCAAGAATGAGTGGCAGAGGGTCATCTAGATTGCAAAGCACTGCAGGTTTTTGCTCCTCTGTTCATCTGTTTGTGGCTAGTAACCAGTGCGCGTTAAGATGTAAACATATCTAAGCATTTAAACTATCCTTGTATAGAAATAGTTATTTCAGATGTGCTAATTGCTGTCATTTCTGGATACATTACTGGCCTGATCTGGCAGTTTAAGTAAGCATCCCATTTTGCTGTGACATTGTAGTCACGTTATAGCTAGATCTAGTTAGAACTGGGCAGTAAATTAGGGAGTAAATGCTTACTGAGAGGTATTGTTGTATGTTTGTATATTCCAGAGAAAGAAAGGTGATACATACTGATGAAATAATTGTAGCGATGCTGTATTGATTCATCAATATATAAACAGCTCTGCTGCATGGGAATGTTTCTGGGAAAATGCAGTTGCCTTCTTTTTCTATGTCTTGGATGCTTTGAAAGGAGATGAAATAGTTTGAATGGAATTAAAGTAGGAATCAGAATAACAATTTTGACACAGAAAAATAGATTGAGTTCTTGAGATGGACTCAGTTATTTTTGCATTTTTAATGTGCAAGCGATACTGAGATGTTTCTGCACAAGAACAGTAGTAGTAGAGTAGTGCTTAGAAATAGTTATTTCTGTTCTATGTAATTTTGCAGGTGTGTTCAGTCACATATTTGTTTTCTGTAACAGTTACAAGCTGCTTTTGTAACATTTTTTTCTCCCCTGAAAATTTTTTGGTGAAAGTATTGTTTTCAGCAGCATCGAAGTGTTATTTTTTTCATGTCTTCAATGTAGTACTTTGAGAAGTGTAGCAGGTTACTGAGAAAAAGAGTTGGACCAACAGGTTAACTGATTCTAGATACAAAATTGGCAGAAATTGCTTTATTTTAAATTGGGCAGAGCTTTAAGAACGAATTAGTTTCTAGAGCGCTGGGTATTTAGGCCAAAACACTGATTTCTCTGCATGTTCTCCCTTCCCCTGGGAAGGGAAACTGCACAAACAACCAGTATTTAATATATGCTACCTCCTTCTGTTGATCAAGGCATGTTTGTTTGTTTGTTTGTTTTAAAAAAAAGTAAATTTCCATTTACCTTAGACCTTAGTATTTGTTTTAAGTAGTAAGCCAATGAGTATTTAGGAACAGGTGGTGTAAGCAGCAAATGCCTGTTTTATGATGTGACTGGTATATGATTTGATGGACTGAAAAGTTGAGGCAGTAACAAGTATATCCAACTGTTGTTTAGAAATTTGAAATTTGCTAAAAAGATTAGTGTTGTTTGGTCAGACTTGACTGGCACCCTGTATCTCTGATGTGCTGATCTACCAGGCTGGATGCGTGTTTGTGATTCACCCCTTTAAATGTAGCAAGGGAGAAGTAAAATAGAGGTTGATATTTAGAGCATGTAGAATGTTCATGTGCATCGATATATGTAAAATTTCTGTTCATTCCTGGGAAGAAAAAAAAAAAAAAGCTGGTTGCAGAAAGTCTCATACTTAAGAAGCAGTAAAATCCCTTCAGCAACACATAAGTTATTCCCAAGACAGGCTTTAGCCTCGTACTGGGATGTGAGTGTATTCTGTGCCTCTGGCTTGCAAATCCTATTGCAAAGTTGTTACTGTGATTTCACTGGAATCTCAACTTCTGAGTTTAACCTCAAGATTGGCCCTGTAAGTGTGAACGGACCCATAACCAGCAGAATAGTAGAGGTACTAATGCAGCATTTGTATCATGTGTGAGGCTAAATGCTTGGGATAATGAGATCATCTGGGGCCTCCAAGCAATCCAGCGTTACAGAGCAAAACCTGAAGGTCTCATGTAACCATCTGTGAGTTTCCTGTGTGTAAGCACGCTGTGCAGGGCGGCAGCGGCTGCTCTGAGTGCTGTGCCGTTTGTCACTCTGCCCAGCCCCTGCAGAAATCTTTCTGCCCATTACACTAAAAACATTCAGGAGCTGGAGAGAGAAGCCGTGAATGAGGGACAAAGTACAGTCGTAGGACCAAACCAGTTTTGTTTTCACTGCAGTTCGAGTAGTATTAAGGGCTAACAGGTGGGAGGGTGTAGAAGATAATTCTTGAAATTGGCAGTGTTTTCTAAATACTTAGCTAATGTAAGTGGCAAGTAAAGATCATGTGTACCACTGTACAGACCCAGCTTGTACCTTCAGTCAACTATGATTTGGGGACAGTAGGCTGTAAAAGCATACTTGAATCTCTTTCACCCTTTTCCTCTTGGGTAATGGGGAAGAACATAGAGCATGGGAAGAACATACAGCTATTTTGAAGGGTGTTTCAGCAAGTAAAATGTTAGTGTGGGCTATGCTTCCCACCAGTGTCCTTTTGTGTGGTCTGAAGCTCTTGAAGCAGGCGGTAGGAATTACATAGCAAATTGAGCTAAAACTAACCTCAGCACTTCAGTCCTTGTCTTTTGAGTGGAAAAGGCTGTGGCTGCATGGTTGGTGTATTGAAGGGAATGAACTTGCTTTATGGTGAGTTTTGGTACAGTATGTAGTTTGGGGGAGCTACATGTAAATTTGTGGTTAAGTGGTCCAGGAAAAATTGTCTCTTCGGAACACTGTCACACCGCACGGCAAGTGGTTAAGTGATTAAATGTGTGAAGATTCATCTTTTTGTTATGAATTTTTCACAGGTGCAGATACTGGGGTTTGTTGTATTTTTTCCACATTCAGTGTAAAATTAAAAAAAACTGGGGAGGAAGGTGATCTAATAAGTTTTTCTTTGACCTTTGTGAAAATCTGGGTGTCTGCTAAGAGCTGTCTGTCCTTTCAGCCTGTGAGAAGGTGAATATTTTATATTTCCAAAGGACTTAATTTGCCATCCTTACGCAAGGGGTGTAAGTTTGTTGGCCAACCCTCATGAGACTGGTACTTTGGGGACAGCGCCTTTTGTTTGTAGTGTATTCCAGTATGCTTTAATATGAAAAAAATACAATTTGTGGATATGGTTATTTTTGCCATATAAAGTTAATTCCACTTATAAATGTGAATTGTCTCTAAACCTGTTATGATTTAGGAAATTACTATTTTCAGTAATAGTAATTTCTTAATTCACAGTATTAAAGCAAGTGGGAATCTTGTAGACCATGTTCTCTTAACTACCTCCTCCTTGTCAGACGGTGAAACGTAGGTGCAACTCTGAGAACCTGAAGGCCCCACTTGCTATCTGTAACTGATAAATCATTTCCTCTTTCAGTACTTTGGTCTCTATTTCATCAGCAGAATTTGTATTTAAACAGCTGTAATCTTGCATTTCTTAAATTTGCTTGACTGCAGGACTGTTCTTCAATAGCATGTATAATGTATGGGTGTTGCACATCATGGTGACTCACATTTGGAAACTGTCTGGAGTACGTGCTTTTGACCTTGGTGGCATTACATAGTGGTGTTATCTGGGAACAGTAGTCAAATGTGATCTTAGATGAGGGCTCTGTTCTTGTCAGCTTGTCCCCTGTAAGAGGATCTGCAGAGCTGGATCTAGGTTTGATGTATTGATTCTTTTCTTAAGCCAACATTTAGTTTTAGTGTATGCATCACTGTAGTTGGTTGCATACAATAGAAATCTGGGAGTGTGTCATCCCACCCATCCCATTCTCACCCCTTACCCCCTGCCAATTCTTTGTTTTTGTGTGTTAACTGTTACTCTCCAAGACTGAAAGGAAAAGGAGCTGGTTTCTATTGGTACAAGGACACAGATAAGTATTTAGTCTGGCCTGTTAAATGATAAGTTAACTCTGATGAGTTGAGAGTTTCCTTTATATCAGGTAATGGGCCTAGACCTCAAAGGTGGTGGGTGAATTGTTTGCAGGTTAGAAAATCTTCTGTAGTGATGGCAAATGCTCTTCTGCATCATTCGGACAACTCAATAGAGGCAGAGCTATGTATCCCTGACCCCTTTCTCTTTGTATTTAGTAGAATCTTGCTTTCTATTTAGTAACTTGTTAAAACTTCTGTGTATTTCAAAGAGGCTGGAATTTCACTGGCAAAAATATACTCCCAGAGTAAGGTACCCTAAAAGCAAATACAGTGAGAGGTTGGGGGGAAAAAAAAAAGCTGAGGTGAGGAATAAATGCATCATATTTACAATTTTGGCTTGGTTGTTCTAAAGCTTTCAGTAAAAGTTGTATACAGAGTGCTGGAGATGGGCACTTCAAAGCAAAATACACTTTTCATTAGTTAAGTATTCTGCATAGTTATTTGGACAGTTTTGAGGTAGCAAAATTGTCTGACATTAATATAACCTTATTTCACTAAGGATCACTCACTGTTTTAAGTGGTCAGCCTGTATATGCAGATTACCGAGTGAGAAATTGTTTATAGAAGCTGAATCATTACACAGTATCTTTATTCTGTAGTGCACACCTTGGTGCATTTGTCCATCACAGGATGGACGTTCAGGCTCCTGCAGCCTGTAAGTATGTAGATATTAAAATTAATGCTATCGTAGTCCTTTTCATTACTATGAAAGTAGTTGATTTTTAAACTTTAAGATGTGCTGTATGGTAATTCCCCTGCTGCTCACAGGAGCTGGTTGGTAGGAGAATGGGGTTGTGTGTGAGATTCCTGTGTACAGCCCTCGGTACCAACAGGCACTATGAGTTGAAAGACTGTTCCGGTTTCTGAAGGAGTTTCTGGATCTTAAATATATGAATGTCTGAGTAATTCCATTCACAATTCTGCTTTGCTTTAAGGGTGTTTTCTATAATATTGTCACCAACCTATTCTTGTATTTCCTACCTATTCATTAAAGCATGGGGGATTTACAATATTTCAACGTGAGTCAAGACTGTAGAATATATGTGTTGTTTTTCTTTTTTTCTTTTCAGTCACAGACTCTTCCCATTTGTATTGTGGCTGCTCAAGATCCCCCGCTTTCTTGAACCATATGGGAAGGCCGTCAAACATGAGAGGATGTTTTTCTGGACTCTTTGCAGCTCATTAGTATTAGTCATGTTGTGAAACATTCTTTTAAAGCAGAATTTTAAAAGCCATACTCGACATGAAGAGTAGGAGCCACTGCTGCACTGTAACTTAATAAGATGCGTTACATTATTGCCTTTGTTTATTGCTGGAAAGGTAACCTGCTAATGAATTTTTTGAAATTCCCTTTCATCCTCTTTCAAATAATGTTTCTGAGATTGGTTATACTTGTAATCCAGTCCAGCCATCAAAATCCAGTTCTCTGTTGATATTCCTCAGTGTTCATATAAACATTCTAAAATAACTTCCCCCCTTCAATATAATAGTGTGCTTTTTAGATCAAACTTGTCTTCTTCTACCCACCCCCAGAAACTCTTGTTTTTCTATTTCACTTTTTTTAAACAAACTGGTTAAATTGCTGAGAGAGAAAACCACTTGTCTCCTGGCATATTGCAGTCTTTGTCCTTATTTTCAAACAATGGCTTTGACTCTAAAATAGAAAATGGGAAAAGTAGTATATATGTTGCACGTATGCATGTAGGTATGCACAGCATATGACAGTTTTAGTCTGTCTTAAGCAGGTATGGTGGGGGAGATTTGGATCCCTTTGGAATTTTTACATGATTGCTTTGCCTCTGTACTGTCTGCATAACCTTATTAACCTGGTCACTGGTCAATAATTTATCTTGGCTCAGTTTAAGAATGGTTTATTGGTATTAATAAATGTTTATTTTTGCATCTAAAAATGGAAAAAATGTAGATGGGGTTTCTAGATTGCTTACAGCACAGAGCAGTGTGGTTAAAGTGCAAGAATGAAATGTTGATTGCCCAGTGTTCATTGCTGATCACTGAAGCAGACATGCATGTTGTAAAGCACGTAAAGAAGCAGTTCTGTTGCAATGTTGTCCTTCATTTATTTGGGGAAGAGTCAACCTAATTGCAAAAACAACCAAAAGAACAATAGCAATCCCCCAGACACCCTCAGAAACCCAGTAAAGTACAAACACTTGAAACGGAGTCTCTCGGGAATTAATGCCTGGTTTAGAAAGATGGTCCCCAGAGAGCTACCAAGTCATCCAGATAGTCTTTAATCCCAAGGAAATGCCATGGCGGATTACCATTCCTCTTGTAGCTGAAATAACATAGGTTTCTTATATTAAATATGTGTCACCTGGCTGTCTCTTGTTCAGTATTTTTCAAGTGCTTCTGCTTGATAAAGCAAATCCTTGAATTCTACCGTTTTAGTGAGTCCGGTATCAGCGCTGCTAGTAGCAATTGTGTACCTGAAGGGGAAGGGTAGTTTGTAGTGTTTAGACTTACTCCTCTGTGAACAGCAGGCACAATTGATCTCATAAATTATTAATTTTATAGTTCAAAAATTTTACTTTCACTGAACCGAGCCTGTGGATATGTAGTTAAAGTGGTATTGTCTATGTGACAGGAGAGTGATCATCTCGCAGAGATGTTCAGAATATTGCGTTTTACTAACGGGACTCCTGGAGACAGTTCAGCTCAGCTCCGATTAACTCTGAGAAATTACTTATTGGGTGCATTGGACAGTTTTCTCTGTCTCAGCCTATATTGTAGACTGAGCTGGTAGCTCTTCTTATTACGAAGGTTATTTAGTACTTTCTGTTGAAGCCATCTGTTTTCTGCTGCTTTTTCCAAGTTAGTGTGCTCAGACTGCAGTTTTCTTTTTTTCTGTGCCTGCTTCGCTTTTTTTTTTTTTTTTTTTTGGTAGCTCAGATTAGTCAAGATTATTCAGTTGTTACCAGGGCTCATGTCTTCATGTCTTGCACATACTAAACATGATGCCTCTTCAGTTTTGGAAAGCTGCAGTGCTTCCATTCATTGGAGCAAGGTTTTGAAATTTGGCAGACAATATCTGTTGAACAGGGATATGCCTTCTGCTGTTCTTGAGAAAATCTGCCCAAATTAGGCAAATTTGTAAGTCTTTGGAAAAATACCACTTTGCAAGTACTCAGTGAAGATATGAGTGCCGAAGTCTTCAAAAGTTTCAGTGTGTGCCGAGTACGTTTTGGCCTGGGGGGGAGTTTTGTGGGACAGAGATGATGCAGTCTCACACAGAATAATTGGATGTGCCTCAGTCTGGTCCTTGTAAGAGTGCCGCCAGACTTTCCATGTCATGGCTGCTCCAGGCCAGGGTGGAGTCGGGCAGCCTCTTCTGCTTTCTGACTCCTTTACTGGCAGCCAGCAGTGCGGAGGAAGAAGCCGGCTGGAAGACAGTCCTGCAGGAGTGGGGTCTGGGCTCTATTAAAGAGGCCTAGTGTGGGTCAGTGAGTTGGCAGAAAGTGGACTGAAAGCTAGGAAGGAGAGGGGATGAAAGCGTGGTTGCACCAAGTCATGCGAAAGGTTCATCTGGTCACTTATGCTTCCTTGATGGTAGCAAACTGGTTCTTCTCTTGTTGTTACTCAACCGAGAGTGAGGAATGGGGAAAGAGATGCCATGATCAGGGAGGAAACTAGCTGACTCAAGAGACCAAACGTGGGGAAGGAGTAGAGATCAGAATAGGATCAAGTTCCAGAAACTAGGAACTGTTGCTGTGGTTGGAGTGCCAGGAACTATGGGAATGGGTCGTTGGAGGAGAGACAATTTGAACTAACAGTTCTGATGGTGAAATCGGGAAGGATGAGAGAACTGGGCCTAACTGAGCAAGGGAGACGGCAGAAGTGAGCTCAGGAGGAGAAAGGGAGTTTAAACAAAAAACCCCCAAAGAAACAGTATCAAGGAAATGGCATGTGGGGAGAGCAGGGATGGACTCTGGGTAGGACAGGTGGGATTGTGTCTTGTGGTCAGGAAGGATGTGCAATGGGCTTAGTGCATTAGGAATGGCAAATCAGGAGTTTGCTGGGATCAGGAGAAAGTGTAGTGGGTGTGCAAGGGAAGGAAAAAGCATGGAGCAAAGGATGAAGATTGGATAAGTAAAACAGAAAAAAAATAATGAAGGGACCTAGCAGTCCTCTTTTGCATGCTTGGCTTTATAGTGTGCTATTTTTATGTGGCTTTTCCCATGTAATATTTAAGTAAAGTTGACTTACTGGTTTCAATGTATGGACACTGCTTTCTGTGGTTGCATTTTACATCTTTACTCACTGTGGAAGAATATTTGACCACATCCCCAAATGACAGTTTTATCCAGAAGTGTGTGCATTGCTGTTTTTCATCCACTCTTTCTGTGCAGAAAGACTCGAGGAATTGTTTAGCAAATAGGTTTAAATGCTTTTAGATAATTTTCACTCTGCATTATGCCTTTTCTTATGCAGAGGTGAATGCTTTAACGTCGTTATCATGTATTTACAAAAGGAAAGAAATTACTGGCATGCAGCAGGGAGTGAATGGAAGTGTGTTTTCTCAAACAAAGGTTAAATGGGGAAGGGAAATATTTCTTTCTTGCCCTCTTGAGGGCTGTTGATCTGTCAAATGTGGGTCTTCTAGGAGTGGCATTCATTAAGAATGTGTAACTAAAGTTTTGCTGTAGTAAAAGAAAAACAGGCAGTGGATGAACTGGGAGAGCACTACATAGTTTTGCCGATCCTGCTTCCCTCTCCCAAGTCTAGCAGATACTTTTGCTCGTGTATCGTCATTAGAAAAGCCTAAAAATAAAGAGTGAGAGGAAAGGGTTGTATGTGCTGGTCAGGAGCCTTTATTTCCTTACAACTCTTTGGAGTTGTGAAACGACTGTGTTTCGCAGAAGATGCTTTCTGGCATATGTTTGTAACTTAACATGTAAAAGCTGAAAAACTGTGGCACAGCTTCAGGTTTTGGTGTGCAAAAGAAATCTAAGCAAACATTACAGTAGTCTACATGTTGGTTAGTAGATACTTTGCTCAAAGACACTGTCATCAGCTGGTCAGATAGGCTACATCCTCCTGAAGGACAGACAGCCTACCCACAGTGATCAAGGCATTCAGTGCTTAGAGATTATTGTTACATGCTTTACCTGAAAACCAAAATTGTAACCTAGGCAAATGCATCAGCCTATCCTTTAGGTAATGAGAATGTGTATCACATGACATGTGTGACTTGGTTCCCATTTAAATCAGCGCCCTGGGGATTTACAGCCTTATTTTTGGAAGGGGGGGGGGGATAGCTAGATTACAACTCTATTTATAAAGAGACAAAATAATGTTTCTTTGGCTGTGTGGCTGCATGCAGTCTTGAGATGCAATGAAGTAGCCCAGGAAAAAACCTTGGAAGGGTGGAAGCATACATCTGTTCCTGGTAAAGCACAATATGAACTGTGAGCACCTTGACACCTCTTCTTCCGGATAACTGGGATGTTTTTTCTTTTTGCATCATGGTTTTTGCTCTGATTCTTGTTTGTGTCATCCTTATATTTGTATTATGTATAAAATTGTTGAAAGCTTCTTTTCCAGAGGTTGAGAATGATTCACATGAGGTGATCTTGAAATAGGAAAGCTGTAATTATTGAAGATGGCAATTTTTGCAAGAAATGTGCTGTTGTGAAACACATGCACCTAATTTAGGTATCTTTGGAGACTGGATCTGCATAGTTGTTGATGCTCTTCAAAAACGCTTAGTCTTGAACAGAAAGCTTGCATATCATAGTGCCAACATTTAATGTTTGTGGGAGTATGTTGAATTGTTCCAACTAACAAAAGCCTTAGCTGAGCTAAACAGTACAAATATAAATATTTCACTTGGTTACTTGCAGTTGAGGTGAAGTACTTGATGGTTAGGAATAACATGACAAATTAGTGTACTCCACACAAAGATGAGAATATCTTTTCTTTTATATGATATGTATGGTTTTCATGCATATGATTATAGCAATTTGTATTGACTGGAATGTTGAATCTGTTGTTGGCTTGGTATAGTTATCTTGTGTTGTTTGGTTGTGGATTAACCTCTGGGAACAAAAATATCTGGAATATTGACAGAGTAGTAAAAATCTAGAATCCATATTTCTTCAAGAGTTGAACAAATAAACAAGTGTCAAAATAGTGTAAATTCAGAACCTATTTTGTAATTAGAATGCAAGAGTTAAGTGCTTTTTTTCTTCGTGATACATTGGTGCATGCAGTGTTTGGGAGTTGGTGGTCAGTGGAGCAATTTTGATTTCCTTCTGGGGGCACAGCATTCATCTAACAGTCCCAGCTGGGGGTGAGATTGATTCCTTAATCAGAATAGCAACAATCCATCCTGAAGCTTCCTCAAGGTATTAGGGCTAAATTAAACAGTCTGGGACTAATATGTAAGCCCTAATGCACTTCAAGAGGCTTTATTGGATAAGGAGAATTTTTAAAATAGTCAGAAGATGAACCCAAAACTAAAAGAAAAAAGCTTCAGGCACAAATCACCACAAGACACCAAAAGGGTCTGTGGTACATTTTCTTTGTGTGGTGCAGTGCTTAATGCTCAAATTCTCTTAGGGAAGAAAAGAAAAAATGCATGAACTATATAGCTCTGTTCATGGCATTACATTTATAACTTGTTTTCTCTCCTTTGTGTATGTGTTCCATAGCCATTCCAAAAATAGATATGGTCACAAATATTAAATTAGTAGAATGAAGCATGTTAAAGCCAGGAAATACACCATTTTTAAACAGCAGTCACTACTGAGGAAATGTTGGTTCCTATGCATACTGCATTGTGTCTTAATTTTGCAAAATTCTAAGACTGTGTTTCCTTGTGTGCATTTACAGAGTCTACAATTATGCATTAACTTATTGAGGATAAAAATGTCATGGTTGCATTCAGCTTTTCTGGAAATTCATTAACTTGGATGAGGAGTGAAATGTTATGACTGAGCTTCAGTCTGTGTATTAAGCGTTTATAATCAAGAATTAACCATAATGTGTGAGTAACCTTGTTGGATACGCTTACTGATCATTATGAATGTAATTCATATACGGGAGTACTAAAACAAACCAACAAACCAAATGGTGGGGTTAGACCACATGATGTTTCTTCAGCCTTGCTCTTAGTTCTTAGTCACTTTGTCTCATTCTGCCTGTGTCTGTATACAGTCAGGTAAGCATTAATTTTCCTTTTACAGAACGTTGGGATTTTGCCCATAAGAGAACAGATATATCCAGAGGGCCTGGGGACTTTATAAAAGCTGGAATGTTTTAGGGTGACTCTTTGTTAATTATGTCTGAATGTCCTGGATAGGAGTTGGCAGAAGCTCTCGCCTTAGACCTCTGACTTCAGAGGTGCTCTGCCAGGGCATTCTACCATAACACCAGCTTCCTTGGTCCTACTGGTTCATGGCCCATCAGTTTGTGTTAGCAGTCAAAACTCCATTGTATGGGGAGATGGTTTTTAACTTGAGGGTTTGTGGAAAAATAAAGTACTTTGCTATTGTCCTCAGCCAATAAGGTGAGTTTTGGTCAACCTTTGGACCAGACTTAGCGTCCAAAGACTATTTTTAGTGGAAGTTATTATTATGACAACTGAAGAGCATGGAATGACCTCATTGTCCTTGCTGTGGGAGGGGATGTTCTTGTCAGATTATGAGAAATTCCCTTTCTTCCCTTCACCCTCTGTGTACATAGGTAGTTGTGCATTTGTTTTCCTCTATCTCCCTCCTTTGTATCAGTCTGGTTCAGAGGCCACGCTTGCTTTCCCTGCTTGGCAGATAAAGCATCTAGTAGATTCAAGTCAATATCCTCATATTTTTTAGATGATTCAAGTGCTCATCAAGCAAATCGTCTATCCCTGTGTTATAAAATAGTTGGGGAGTCATGGAATGTTCAGGGAACTGTGCCCAGAAGCTCCAGTTGCTGTATGAAGATCAGTAGCTCAGATCCATCCAAGTCAAAGGTTGGACAGGAGGTTCCTGTTTGTTCTTCAAACAAAGGCTCTTCTTTTGTGTTTGAGTGCTCTTTAATCCATCAGACAAAGATGCAGCAATCTAATAAATGAAAGCTGAAGTAAGCAAAGCATAGATATGAGGAGGAGTGAAAGGGGAAGAGGAAGAAGGCTGGCACATTGTTATTTTTAATAGTGGGAGTTGATACAGATTGCCAAGGGAATGGTAGACTTTCTGTCAGAAGGAGCAGCTGTATATTGAGATTAGAATCTCTAGGTCCACTTTAAGCTTTGGGGATCCTTGGTGGTGTGGGATTGCTGCAGCAGCCACCATTCAGCTCTGTACTTCTCCTCTCGCAAAGTTTACCAAGATCTGAGCTCCTGTTTGTCAGTGCTGCAGAGCACTTTGATCTGTGTGACTGCTCGGGATTGCTTGTGATGATCTTGCTGGATGCTTATGATTTGGAAGATGATATTTATCCTGTATTTTGCATTCACATTAAAAAGAAAATAGAACAAGGAGTATTTTTTCGATCTTTCTGTCTCAAGATAAAATGTTAATCATTTTTGTATAAATGAGACAATATGTTAGCTGAACGTCTGTGTTTTAAAATACTCGATTTAAAGCTTGTAAACCATGTGATTTTTCTTCAGCCTAGACAGAAAAGTACAATTGAGTATGAATTACAAAGGTGACAAGAAAACAAAGATATGAAAAGTCTATATAACTTTGGATATTTTATCTGTAGTGAAGTTTATTTTTTTACTTAAAGTACAGCCTTTTAATTTTAGAGAGAGAGTAGACTCGGGAGATTTATTTTTACCTTGCCATCACTATCACTTCTAATATGAAGTCCTTATGATAAGTTTCATCTTGCAAAGCACTTGCACTGGTGTAAAATGTTGCTACACTATTTATTAATGTATCTGTTATTTTAGAAATTGCTTATATTTTTTACCATTGTTCAACTAAATAACATAAGACTGAACTTCATTCTTCAGCCCTTACCCTTATGAGTAATTTAATTTATTTCAGTGCAGATAAGAAGTGAAGCCCTGGGCTTTTTGTTTATGCAGCCGTTGTGTCTGCATTATAGGTATTTGGCACTTTTTTTTTTTTTTTGATGTTAATAAGAAATTTAGATCATCATGCTTAATTTAGTAACGCTGACTCTGCTCTGCGAACATCTGTCACTGTTTGCATTGATGTCTGTGCAAGGCAGGGCAGTGTTCAAAACCTTCAGTCTCATTTCAGGCACATGTTTTTCTAAAGCATTTGTGTCTCTAGTATTCTGACTAAGAAATTCTTCTCCAATACCTGCAGATGCCTTACGCTTTAGTCTTGACCTCTGGTAAAATAAATTTTCTCTTTTCTGATGTTCTGCAGCAGGACAAGTTGTTTTGTTAATATGCCCTTATCTTCCACTGTCCCCCCGTGCATCTTACTTTCCATGAGTAGCTTGCTTACACTGAAAGACACTGTTCTTTTTTTGTCTCTCTTGCATTACTCATAAGATTAACTCATATCACCATGTACTTTAGAATTTGCAACATATGTTTCCAAAAACGTTGACAGTCAAGTGTGGTGTGATGACCACTTGCAGTCTTGAGTGCCAAGTCAGGAAGTGTTATGTTTAATGAAGAGGTCTTATAGATCAATTGAATATACCAAATGGCATAGAAAACAGTAAATAACTTGGAGTGTACGACATCAGAGCACTGGAAGGAGACTTGCTGATAGTGACAGTAATTTAATAAAATGGCAAGATTTAAAAAAAAAAACCAAACCCTAACATTTTGAGGTGATGTTTTCCCAGGTTACACTTGCTCAGATGAACTATAATATCCAAAGCCAGTCATCTCTTCCAAAAGCAACTTGAACTTTGCCTTTTAATATCTTCCGCTTTCAAAGTAAAAGCTCTAATACCACCTCATTCTAGTAATAAATGAATTAGAAGTGCATCTAGCAAGACTTTCGAGCAGTGTCTTGAAGTAATTTATGGGATGTCAACCCTTATAGTGCTTAGACAGCTGTTGTTTTTAATAAGTGCATTGCTTAAAGTTTTGTGCTGTTCCAGAAGTCCCGCTTTTCTTTTTTATTTTTTTGTTTTATGAACCTAGGGGTGGTTGTCATAGAAGTTGTTGCTGGAGATCCCATCCCTGTTGTGAGTGGTAGGCATTGTGCAATCCAGGCATTGATGGGTCCTGTTTTACAAATTGTGTAATATGGATTAATGACAAGCAAGATTGGAAGGATGGAGCGCATGTTATTCAGGGATGTGGAAATCATACACAGGTCTCAAATCTCTCCTATCTCACAACTCTTCTGGCCTGGGGAAAAAGATAGTAATTTCTCTTGCACCCACGTTTGTTATGAAAGTTCTTATGTGTTATGCAATTGTAAACTACTGAATAGTTACTGTACTCTGAGGCAAAGTTAAAAAGTAAAATAGAGGGTATCTATTTTATTGCATCTTCTTACATTAAAAATCAATATAGTATGCTGATAGATACCTAAAATAGATTCTCTATACTAGAATTGCAATGTTTACCAGATGCTATAAAAAGTCAGTATGTCAGAAAGCCACGCTTCAAATTATTATTTTTGCAATATATATATTAATTCCTTTCAAATAGTCACACAAAAAATGATACACAACACCATCAAAATTTAATAACATCTGCTTAAAACCCTTGTGGTCTTTTAAAACCTTGTAGTCTTCTGAAGTTATGTGGGGGTGATATTTGCACATCCCTGATAAAGAGAAGATGGAATGTGTGTGTGTGTTCTTTTCATTTGAGGAGTTAATTACTTACTCCTTAAAGAGGTAATTGTGAGATGCCCTACATGGCCCTGCTCAAAAATAATAGGTTGTAAGAAATGGCTTCATCTTGCTTTATAGGCTGCTGCACTGTGAATATGCATTTGGATGTCACCAGAAAGTGAGTTTCTGTTTCCCCAATGGGTTGAGCTGCTCTCCACCTTTCAGCAAGCAGGCTCCTCCAGTTGAAGCAAGTGTGCAGAAGTAATACTGCAAGTGGGCTGTAACTTTTCTCTTGCTTCAGGAAAGAGTGAGCCTAAGTGACAGACGTTATTCTGCACATCACATTGTTTCCTGTTCTGCTGTGGAACAGAGCAGCTACAAGCTGACCTAAATTTATGGTTCTCTTGCGAGATGCCAGTCTTCTCTTGAGCTGTTTGCAGTATTTTTGTACATGAACTGGCTGTCTTTATTGCTATGTTGTCAGCTGCTTATTTTGAATGGCAGGCTTATGGAGAAGTGAATTTGTAACAGATTTTCATACAATTTGTGGAGGCTGTTTATTCCAATAGACCAGTAGAGTTGGGGAATCCATTGCTTTCTAGAAATGAAGCAAATGTTAGTTAGATTATCTCCCACAATAGTGGTAGAAAAGATCAGCACTGTATTTACCATCCTCTTTTGATACTTCATGATTTGTTATTGCTGTGATAGGAAAACACAAATAGCACATTATAATGTAAGCATTCCCTCTGTTTTTGTTTTAGTTCTTTTTACTGTTGTTGTTGTAGCCTCCTACTTGATCTTCCAAGAACGTGAGGAGAGTGGAAATCAGGATCGTGTAGCTGTGTAGTTTTATTCACAAAATTTCACTGCATGTGCTCTGTGCACAGCATACTTTTCTATGACATAGTCTTAGGAAAGCAATTAATTAAGAAATATTACTGTAAAATACACAGTGCTGTAATACTGACTCAAAACTTGACCAGCAGCTCTCCATTATTTCTATTATGAAGATTTTAATAACACTGAACCTTAGTTTGTGTTAGTCCTTTAACTAATAATGTCATGATTTATGTGGTGTGGTGGTCTTGTTTTTGTTTGTCTTCAAGACAGAATGCTTTTTATCGCTTTCCCAGTAATGAGTCCAAAGTACAGCAAGCAGCTTTACGCTTGGAAAAACTGTAGCACCCTTTCAGAAAATATCTTTGACGCCTCAGATTTTTTTCAGCCTGCTAACACATTCAGAACACAGGACAAGCAGCTTAAGATCTGAATGAGATTGTTCACCAAATGAGTTGGTGCAGCATATTAATTTGCTAGCACTTCTAAATGCTTGCAGTGTTACAAGAGCCTGAAATGTCACTAAAATACCAGGAGCTTTGTTGGCTCTAAACTCCTTAAAAGAGAGTTTTAAATTCTTGTCTGCTTGCTATATCCTTACCAGCTTTATAAAGAATTTAGAGATCTGTATTTGAAAGATGTTGTGCATGCTGGGCTTAGCAAAGTTAGTAAGAAACTTTTCCTGGTAGTATTAATTGTCTTGGAGTTCCATTGTGCTCTAGGTTTTACTGTATAGCTTGTTATTATATGAGGTACCTATTAGTGCTTTCATCTAGATGCCAATGAATACTTTTATTGCATGTTTTGGTATGTGTTTAATCTCAATGGACAGTCTAGGAGTTGTGTTTAAAAATAGCTGCCTTTACAGTTAGGTAAATGTGGCTTTAATAAGGCTGGATGCAATCAATCTGATTTTTTCATGTGTATTTGATCTTAAGTTTGTAAGTTGGTATTTAAATGCCAGAGTAGAACTGATACGACAATAAACCATTTTTCTTTTTTTGTCTCTGTGTAGTAAACCAAGATCTTTTCCCCAAAAACAGTCTGTCTGGCAGTTCTTGTAAAAGAGGGATATGAATGGATTTTTAAAACTACTAAAAGTTTCAAACTCTAGAAGTCTGTTTTTAAGGTCTTAGAATGGATACTTTTATTCAGAGATTGAACCCAAACATTTTGGTGACATCTGCCTAGATGGGTAAACCATAATGTTATTACCTGCTGCAGCAGAACTTCCATCTGAGGTTTATGAACTGGTACCAATTCAGTGTTCAGAGCTGGGAATTGAATATAAAGCTATCACAGCTGCATGCTTAGGAAACGGAATTTAAAAACCCCACAAATATTTAGTGCTGTCCTTTGTTTCACAGATACTGGATTTAGGCAAATATGTAGTACTGGGATATGGGATGGGCAGAAGCAAGTGGTCAGACTGGTGTCACTATGTGTGGCTTTTAATCTTTACTACAGTAAGCACTGTTTAAAATTGGGTAGTGCTTTTCTTCATGACTGTGTCTAAAAACTAGATTAGTAGAAGAATATTTACTGATGTAATTCCCATTAGAGTTGTGAAGATGTGTACTTATTCAAGTATTGTGAAGGTTTGAAATTGTACCGTCATTATTGTTACAGCTTGTCACAAGAAAACCCAATTACCCCTTTTGCTCAGCCAGGCTCACCTATCCAGCTCATGAGCAGAATATCTTTACTGAGGAAAGCAGTCCTTACTTAAAGGTTCAAAGGGTGTTGCTTTTCTTGCTCAGGATGGTGAAACATTATTTATTCCTGATGCTTAGGTTTCCAAGTCATATTGGTCAAAAGTGAGTGTAGTTGTTCATTTATTTCCATAAAATATTCTGACTATTTTGAGAGGCCAGAGGCTTTGTAGGGAGCCAGGCTAGAAGGTTTGTACAGTCAGTGCATGCCCTACTTTCTAGAAACTGTAATTTTAGGTTATCTTGGTTAGCACAGTATGGTTAGCATACTGAACTTGAGCTTTGTCCACTGGGGCTCAGAACGTGGCCTCACTGCAGCATCTTTGTGGGACAGGCAGCAAACCACGGTGTCTCGCTCGCTGTGCTGTGGTTCCCTGCTTGTCTGATTTCTCTGCGAACCGGTCCCTGTTTCAGAGCTGTTGGGTGTACAGGCAGCACTTAGCACAACGGGGCTGCTGTTAGAGCTGGGGGGGGGGGGGGGTGTCTTTGCTGCTGCTACAGCTTGCTTCACATGCACTTTAATCAGGTGGTTGGACACTTAAAACGTATGGGTGGTAGAGATAATTGTGTTATAAAACTCCAATTCCACGTGCTTTGTGAATGTCATGTTCATAGGGTCAGAAACACTGATTTCTTCCCATTTTACAATGTGTAGTGACACATGATCTCTCTGTTCTTGTTCGAATGTTTTAGTGTGATGCGGTTAAAGTTACCTCTTTAGATGCTTGTAATTGTCTCATGTTCTGTGGAGAATCTCAAGTATCCTTAAGTGAATAGCTTGGATGGCTCCATCGCAGTCATTGGGCTTGGCTGCTGCATGCTGCTCTATTGACTCTGCAAACCTGAAATGTGTGTGGGAGAACTTCCTTTTGTGCTCTAGCATGTAATTTAATTGATGTTTGTTTGGTAATTTGCCTCAGATTAAATTATTCGTTGTCACTACTGAACAAATGCTTTGTGTGCTTTTGGTAGGTCAGCATTTTGCACAATATTTCCCCTTCTTATTCCACCTACTGTGATGCATTCATTTATTTTTTGCTGCAATCTTATTATCGAGAACTCAGAGAGGCTTCTGTTGGGAGGAGAGGGGAGACCCAGGGGAGTTTGAGAGGTTTTATACAGTGATTATTTGGTTAAGGGAAAGGGATTACTTCTCCTTAGATTTAAACTTTGGTTTAACACAAGCTCACACTGTAATTAATGGGAGTTGTTACCTGAGGATAAACTGTATAGAAATGGAATAGAACTGAGCATGTGAGAATATGAGTATATGCTCTCTCCCTACAAAGGAAAAGAAACCTATCGGAATCCTTGTTTATTGATACGAGTATATACTTGAATGCACAGGTGGATGTTTCTGATCCCTAGCAGGACATGTCAGCGATACGGTTGCCACATTAGTTTTGGCTTGATCATAATGTAGTTTGTTAATCATCGATTAATCGTAGATTAGTTTTGTGGCCATGTACTCTCTCTTTTGCAGAGGGGGAGAGGCTTGGCAAGATTCAGTTTAAAGTTTGACTATTTTATGCAAGTGGGATCCGTCTGAAACAATGTTGTCAAAATCAAGACAAGTGGCCTCACCCTGCGAAGCGCTGCAGAGTGTGTGCAACTGCAGCAGGGGTTAGTCCCTTTTCTGAAGCATCTATCAGCTGAAAAGCGGAGATCAGAAAGGTAATAGGAAAATATTAGACAGGATGTTAGCTAAATGTCTTGGTTGCCATTTTCATAGCTGTAGGAAGAGTTAGGTCTTAAAGTAATAAAAAAGCAGTGTTACAAACCACAATAGCTGGATTTAAGGAATAGTGTCTCTTCAGTTTTTCTTCAGCTCTCTGCTTATTTTCTATTTCTGGCCTAGTTCCAGAGTTAATCTATTTTTTTTTTTCCAGTGTTGCTTGACTCCACAGAATGGAGTGTATATGAGTGGATAATACTGAATTATGAAATGCACTTTGAACAGACTTTGTTAACCACTTCTGAAGGGATCCGCTTTGTGTTTAAAATTTGAGTTGAATTTATGCCTAGGTTTGCAGACATTTAAAATGCTATGTACTCAGAAGGACAATTTTGTTCTATCTATTGCATTAGATTTCATGAATCATATATATCATTCTGAGAAGTCTCCTGTTTCAGAAACTTAACTATTTCTTGGATCGGAGGAGTAGCACCATATCTAATTTCTGGGCTAAGAATGGAATGCAATGGCAGATAGAAATACTTAAGGCGTAGTGGTAATCTTACTTGGCCCCGAGTGTGAAGTGGCCCTTGAAAAATCTAGGACTGTGTTTGTAGTGTCATGGTATTTAAGGTATTCTTTGAACCCTATCTGCAAAGGAGTATTTTAGTCTTTTTCAGCTGTTTGTTCCATTTAATATGGAAAAGAGGAGGGAAAAGTCAGTTTACAGAGTTGCGCTTTTGTTTGAACTTTAGGGGAGGATCGCGCTGGAGGAGGGAGGGCTTATTTTTTGACCCTAGGTATTGCCATTGCTCCAGTGATTCTAGGAGGCAGCTTCCAGCTAAGCAGAATCACAGTAACTTTTACAATATTTTTCTTTCCCAAGCCTGTGCATAAATGTCCCGTAAGGACACTGTGCCTGCAGTGGAGTTTGGTAGTCAGTTCTCAGAGTTTCACAGCCAGAGGAGGAGATGAAAGTGTGTCAGAGGAGAAAAGGCTGTTCTCTTTTGTTTAAGAAATAAATACATCTTTGTATTAGCATCTGTGTAGAAATGACGTTTGCATACATGTTCAATTCTGCCTCTGACAGATGATTTATTTAATGGAGATTAGGAGATCGGAAGTTTTGCTATTGAGAATACCAGGAATACCTGGCAAAGCCTTTACTATATTTATTTATTATTTATTTTCCCTTCAATGTCACCCAAATGGGCTATGCTCAGATCTAGGACATCGGGGACTCTTATTTTGTGAAGTTTAACAATGTCACAGATTTTTTTTTTTTTTTAAGAGGTTATATAAAAATAATCAAATTCCTCAAAAACAAACAAACAAAAAAAACCCCTCACCCAAATATTTATCCTCCAAAGAATTCAACAGAATGGGGTTGAAATTGAGGAGTTCCTAGACTCCAGCTGCATGCTTAGAGTAGCATTGTATTTGGAACAGTTTAATATTAGTGACAAAATTGTGCACTTTGAGGATTCATAGAACAACCTGGGTATTCTACATGATGAATCCAGTATGGCATTAGCTTACAAAGAAGTTGGGCAAAAAGCTAGTTTCCTCAAAATACATTCCCACAGAGTACTACAGTTTGAAGTATTGTTCTTGTGGATAAGATTCTATTATTGTAATTCAGTATGGTTTTGGATAATAGGGCAGAATTGCCTTTTTTCTTGTGTGTGTGTCATCTTTTAAATGGATCAGCAAGCTTGTTTGTTTTTCTATTGTAGTTATCCGTGCAATAAGCAGGAACAGTGTATGGTTCATTTTTAATAATTAGTACACAGCTGCCCAAAGGGGAAACTGTGGGCAAGAAATCTTGTTGATCGTTGTTTAAACAGCTGGTATTGTTAAGGGAGTGTTGCAGAATGGAAAAAAGAGGATGAAAATCAGTCAACAGTTAATCCAAAGATGTAGCCAAGCACCAAAAGACTTACTGGGAATTAGTTCTAAAATTGCATTTGTTCAAATTATTTCAGACTAAAAGAATGGGTGTGTACTAAATCGGGGAAGTGGGATGGTGCTGGGGAACAGTGAAAAGTTGCAACATTGTCAACTGAAAAACCTTACTGGAACAACAACAACATATATTTAGCATTGTTACCATGCTGCAACTCCTGAGGGAGGCAGCTCAGATCTGGAGCTCTGCTGCAGCTCATGATTTATACCATCCCAGCAGCACAGCTAAACGCACCAGGATCTGCTCATTTTCAAAGCTCTTGTTTATAACGCACAGAACAGTGAATCCCTGTGGGTCACTGCAGTTTTCAGGCTGTAGCTCTAGATACTGTCAGCAAAAACCAAATCCTTGTCCCATTCCTATTTCTTCAGGATGAGCAGAAGGAAGAGGTTAGCATTTCTTTGTTTTGTTTCTTTGTTTTTCAAACTAGTTTTGTGGGTATCATTAATGCTAATGGTAGAGATGCATCATCTCTCTGGGTCTCAGTAGATTTTAGTAGTTATGAGCTTTTGCTTAGCTAATGTGAGTCTGGATTTTAGGGTTTAGATTCTACTGCTTATCCCCATATCTAGTAGGAATAAGTTCACTGAAATTGATTGAATTGTGTTAGTATCACCAAAAGGAGACACAGCATGTGCATGTTTGTCTTCGGTTTAAATAACTGAACATGTACAGAAAGATTAAAATGCAGTCAGTCCTTCAAAAAAAAAAGTTGGTATTTCTGACCTTACATCTGCCATTAGTTGAGGTTTCTCTCTTATTATCTTGGTATTTAAATGCCTTCTTATATCCTAGGTTGTAATTTGCACATTATAATGTATTTTGAAACAAAACTGTGTCCCGTTCTGGGGTTTCTTACATGTATTTTATAAACAGAATTGTATGCTTGAAAAGAAGTGTTCATTTCTGAATGATCTGCTTATGACAGATGGTTTTGATTGTGGTGAAGTTGTGCAGTGCCTCAAACCTCAAAATGTATAAACTTATTGGAAGGAAATTAATTGCTGCTGCAGCATGGCTATCTATGAGAGGTATCTTTGGACATTGCAAAGTATGGTTTTTTGAGCCTTTTTCCTTATTCGAAGAAAACTAATACTCCTTTTCAAGAGCATGAAATTTTGATACCTGCAAGATGCACATTTCCTCTTTCAAGAGATATAAGACAACTTTCTTAGAAGCATCTCCCACTGATAACAGCAGATGAGTTGTATCAAGTCTCTAATGCCTCTGTATGGCCTTTTCAGGTAACTGAATAAAAACTAAGCAGCACCTACATAATGCTAGATGGATTTAGGTTCTTCCACATGTGCCATCCAAGGCATGTAATTTACATAATTTCACATCAAAATCTCCCTTGTTCCAAGAAAACCAGGCTTTTTTTTAGAAACGGACCGTCTTATTGTCCCTAACTATCCAGTATCCTTTGATTCAGTAGCTATTACTTTTAATCACCTATTGCTCACCAGCTCTGTCCCACTCTAGTTCAGTTGTTCACATCCTCCTGCCTTCCCAGTCCTGACAATTAATTATTCCTCCCTGTCTTACCTCTTGCAGCATCTTTTTAAGCTGCTGCAGTACCAGCAACCACATCCTCTCTCACCTCCCTTCCTGGCTGCTGTGTTAGCACTGTTACTTACCCTGTTGCTATAGAGGGACCACAAGTTCTGCTTTACCACATCCTTTGTAGGATACAAGGGGCTAAGGGGGAGGAGAAGGCTTGGTTTGACACCGGGATGGCAGAGGTGGAGGGTTTGGGCTCCGGTGAGGAAGGCTGTGTGCTGTAAGAGCAGCCCTGAAGTCAAGACCAGGAGGTTTGTCAGGAGCATCTGCTCCTCCTGGAGCTCCACTGCTCCTGCACCCGTGCCTGGGTGGCAGCAGTGACTCAGAGGCTTCTGGCTGCTGCAGGAAGGAGTAGTTTCAGTTCACGGTTTAAGCTGTCAGCAGGGAGAATTGTACATTAAGAGTGTGTGTGTGTGAACATCTTGGCAGTTGATGACACTGGTTGTACTCACAGAGGGAAGTGTCCTCCCCTGAGCCATGTGTCAGGTTTTGCAAGGCTTCCATAATAGGTGTTAAAGTGGGTCACCAACGCGAGCGCTCAGGCTGTGCTCCCGCTGACCAGGCAGGCAGGAGGAGGTGTCTTGCTACCAACCTGATGCTCAGTGCTGCTGCTGAGGGAGCTGCTCGCCCTTCCTCCCTCCTTCCTCTTCTTTCAAAGCCCGCTGGTTGACTTTGCACCGCTGTTCGTTGTCATGTTTTCAGTAACCTACTACTGTGATTGAGAGTCTGGTGTTGTGCATCATCCTCTCTACGGTGAGGTCATAAGCTACACTAGAATGAAGACAAGCTCAGCATTTTCATTAGTGGTGGATATACCTTTGCAGCTTTGGGTCTTTTTGTTAGATGTTGCAATTTAATTTGTTCCCCGTGAGCCGTGAAAATCTGGTTGCGCTCCCAGAACTGGCCTTGCCTCAGGGTGGCTGTAATATTCGTTTTGCTATCCGGGTGCTGGCCTCTGCTCAGGTGGATTTTTTTAGAAGTGCTTCTCGTTTGACTCCAGTCAGGTTTCCATCAAGGTAGGATTAGGATATGGCCGAAACCTGCCTGTGAGACAGCACTTCTGCTTAATTAGCAGGAGGGGTCACTCTTGAGTTTGTGGAAGGTGGTTTTCTGGGTGGAGCTGAGTGTGGTTGGTCTCAGGAGTAATTAAGCCTTTGCTATGCAAAGGGCCTTGCTATTATACTGGGGCAACAGTGTTTCCAATCCAAATTAAACTTGTCATAAACATTAGAACTTATTTTGCTTTACAGCTTCAGCAAAACGCTTAAGAGAGTAAGCATTTCAAGGCTGAAATATAGACCAGAAACTGCTTAATTCATAATGTTTATTGGAACAAGTAGGACAATTAGAGGTGAGTTTATCTAGCAACATAAAAGATATTTCAACATGAAACATAGTCTGTTTCCACTCTTGATTTCTGAGGTTTCTCCCCACCTCCCAAGTTTGAAATGCAATCAGTTGCCTAATGATGCAGCAACGAATCTTATTTTTGTGTCTGTTTGCTCCTAACTAGATCAAGTTCTGAGGTGAATCAGAAGAGATAAAAGAATAGTTAAAAATCTTTAGGGCTCTATGGAAAAATGACTTTAAGGGATGTCAATGAAGGGGAAATGGAGGCAGGAATGTAAGATGGATTTTTTTTTTTTCCTTGGGTATTTACTATTCAGCTCAATCAGAAATGTGCCTGTTTAAGGTGAAAAGTCAGGAAGAATTTAGTTAATACTTAAATGGTAAAATGAAACTAAACATGTAGATGAATAGGAGTTCCGTGAGAAAAATGCATGTCATCATAAAGAGTTTTGTGAATGAGAACTCGCATATACAGGGGTGATGGAATGGTAGATTCATAAAACAGCCAGTAAAGCCACAGCATCCTTTGAATGTAAACCAGAACGAGATGGTCTCCCTGTCCCATCGGTATGTCTTCCATGGTGCTCTTAGTCTTCCTTCTCTGTGCTGTGTGAAGCAACAGGTTAGTTGTCATACTTAATGTATTTAACATGTATAAACACGGATGTTTCAGTTCTCATTAACTGAGGATTTCACTGTAGCGACAAGTTTTGTGTGGGAAGTTGTCTCATCAGTAGTGGCTGAGTCAACAGATGCTGAAAGTGCTTTCATATTTTCTGCTCATTTCTCTTTTCTGGAAGTCTCTTGCAGTGGTAGCTTGTACTTTATGCATTTTCTTTCATTATAATTTGCCTAAATACAGTTAACATTTGCATATAGCTTTATTGTAGGTCTCTGAGGATCTGTGATCTGAATTCTGTTGTATTCTGCTAGCACTGTAGATCCATATGGGACTTAACCAAGCCTGTGAAGTTCTCATCATCTCGTTAATTATTTTTATAATTTGAAGTTGTTAAACCATGCAATCTAAAAAAGTAATTTAGAATTTGAACAATGTAATGCATCCTCGATCTTCACTTTAATTCCTCTTTGACTACAGAAATGGTTGTTTTTAAAAAAAAAAAAGGGATGTGGGAGGAGAAGGTATGAACCAGAGATGAAAAATAGCATTTAATTCCCCTATTCCTACTTAAGTTTTTAGGACAGTGGATAAACAAGTAATTTTGGGAGGAAACAGAATTGAACTATCTGGAGAAAGAGACAGTAGAAAGTCTTCAAATATTCTTAACATTTAAGAATCACTGGTCTTTTATTATGTTGCCAGATTAGAATTATAGGAGTATGCTAAATATGAAAGCTTTGTTTTTCTGTTATTAGCATCTGAATTTTCAGCATATTCTTTTTTCACTACTTGTCTCTATTAGCGTTGTTCTTAATTTCACACTCCCGCACCACTGCCTCTGGCAATAGCAGGAGGAGTGACAGTGACAGTTCAGCCTACTTACTGGTACAGTAAACACTGGCACCTAACTAAACTGAGCAGGTTTGACACAGTGATTAAAAATTGTGGAATTATTTCGTAAGATCTCCCAGAATCTAATGTTTTGTTACATTTGAAACCAAATAGAAGTCCCAGGACTCCTGGCCTAGGTGTATGGTGGAGTTGGACTCCATGTCATCAGCTTTTCCGTTTGTGAAAAGCACTTCCCAGACCCGGGGAGTACAGCGACCTGAGTGAGTGGTGTCTGGCTGCAGAGAGGCTGTAACTCAAGAATAGTGAGGACACCCCATTTATTTCAGTAGATGTTAATGCTGAAGCTCCTTGGTGGCAAATTAAGGTCCCATCCATCACTGGATCTGAACAAGCCTTGTGTTGAACTATTTTGCAATAGATGGAAGCACTCTTGAAAGAGGAAGGAATATCTTACTGAGCTGATCTTCAAAGACCACATGAATAACACTTTCTTTATTGCTCAGTAATTGGTTGTACTTGATGTTATGTGGCTTAGAAATGGGAAGAAAGCTTTTCTTTCTTTTTTTTTTTTTTTTTGTTTTGTTTTGTTTTGTTTTGTTTTTTTTTTAAATGGCTAACTTTCTTCTTCCCGAAATACTTTGCATAGCTGGGGAATGTGACTTCAGGAGAGAACAGTTGAGAAGTGAGGGGATTTGACAGCTTAAAGTAGCCATTAAAATGAGGAAAAGCAAATAGGCAGTACTATTTCCATTTTAAGCATTGTCAATGTAACAAGCATGCAGCTGAGTTTCAGAAAGAATGCCTGAATGTGAGGTTGTTTGGGCAGTGGTAAAAATACTGGGAGAGAATTAATGGAAACAGAAATGAAGTTAAAAACACACTTTGCCTTAGGGATAAAATTTTCAAAGCATTCTGGGTACTTGAATGTCCAATTCCCATTCGAGTTAATGACTAAAGTTCTTTCCTTTTTTGAGCTTTAATTTTTGGGTGCGTGCTCAAGACTTAAACTCTGAACAAATACGAAGATGCTGTTTCAAGCAGCTTGCAGCAGAGACTCTGCTTTCCCACCCACGTGTAGTCAGGTGGGTCAGCTCATATATTCAAACTCCTCCATCGCTTGGGGAAGGCATGAAGTGTTTGTACTGGCACGTTTGGCAGGTTGGAAAGCCAAAGGCCATAGGCAGTAATGTGAAGGCTGTGGTGGGAGCCTGCTGTGATATAGAACTCATTGTCAGTGCAGTGTTTTGCTCAAGAGTGTCCTTAGATGTAAACCAGTATCTGAGTCAGAGGAAAGTAGCGAATGCTTCTAGAACATGTTTTGGTGTTTCTTTTTCAGAGAAAACAGGTGCAAAGTGACCTCTTGTTTCCCCCCCTGCACTGTGGTCCGGTGGGAGCATTCTTGCTGAACGCTGTCATGCTTCTTGTCTTGCGGGTTTTTTTTTTTCCTTGAAGAATGCTAAAGCCATGTGGAATTTATTGTTTCCTAATGCAATCCCTAACTGGAAGGGTGAGAAGACTGCAAAAATGAACAGAGGAGACTATGTATGTTGAAACTGAAAGCTGAAACAGCAGCTCAGGAGCCATCTTCCAGCCGATGACTGAACCTGCAGAGCTGTAGTGAGTGGCACACTTTACCTGCTAAACCTGGATCCACCGCTGGCAGGGATGGTGTGCTTTGTGCTGAAACCAAGTGCTGCTCTCATTAGACTGCTCCTGGTTGTAGAGCCAAGTTCCTTCAGAGCAGGGACAGAGAAATCCCCACGAGCTGCACTATTGCTTCATTTTGAAAGGTAGATGCTTCCCCAGCCACCAGCCTCTTCTGGCTTCAGTGGGACACTGATACCTTTATTGATCTCTGTGTTTGAAAATCTTCATTGAGTTTTACAGTTTGAGTACGAGAAGCTTCTTGCACCTGATGCTACAAGTACTTGAGTTAACCAAAGCACTAGCTAATTTACTGATGACATTGCCCCCCTCATGAGACTTCTTTGTTTGCTGGGATTAGTTACTATGAAGAGCTATTTTTCAGCTGTAAATGATTCTGGAGTTCAGTGCCAACAGAAATGAAACATAGTACTGGGGTCTGGGAATCTTTTGAAGAACTTACTTTTCTAGCAGTCTGCTTCTGAGAGATCTTTTGTGGGAGGCAGTCTGTGATGGAGAAGGGTGAAAATGCAATTTTTAAGGATATTAAAACTAGACCAAATTTGCTGCGGAATAGTTGAGATTTTTTTTAACTCTCCACATTCCATGTGTTAATGCACTTTTGTAATGAAATTTGGAAATACTAAAGCAAATTTAAAATAATATCTTTTCAATATTGACTGTTTGAAGGCATGATATTGTTGTTAATTGCTCTCAAAAATCTCTTTTTTAAAGTTCTGGTTTTGCACTGATTGCATGCATCCCTGGATTTTGGGATTCCATTAATTAAAGGTTATGCTTTACAATTAAAGCATTCTGTGTACTCTGTCATCCCAGCAATTCACTGGCTGTAACACAGAGCCTTTGCCTGCCTTCAGCTTGCTGAGCAGATCCATGAAACAAGGAGGACCATCTGTGTTGGGTCTCTCTGGCTGCACTGCCTTTCCTTGGGATTCTTGTGCTCATCAAGTGATAGTGTTGCTACTTTTAATGACTATTTTCATCCTTAACACAAAAAAGAGAAGGGTTAATGGAATACTTGACCCCAGTGTAACACACTGTTGTGGGGCGTTGGCTGCTTAGTGAAATGGCACTTGGGCCAAAACTGTTCCATGCCTGGCAAAGGACAGAAACTCTTCTCTTTAGCAAACTTTTCATCTTGTCTTGCTTCTTTATAGCAGAGGTCACTGCTTGTAGTTTATCTGATTTGAGATTCTGGTTGCAGCTCAGCTCAGGACAAGTGTCTCTGCTTACTTTATAAATTGAAAGTAAGCATCTTCATACAGCTGGTCTATCTGACAGTTGCACCACGGTGTGTTTGCCTGTCCACTGTACATCATGCAGTTTTCTTTCACCAAACTTGACATAGTGAGGCCACTGAAACAGTCCAGCAGATCCATCTATGGGATAACAGACCAAACTAAGGTAGCTACCTGGAGCCATTTTCAGGATTTTATTCATACTCTGACCTAAATGATGTTTTGAGAATTGAGTCAGGGTGGTGGTGATGGTGGTGGAAGAGGTTTGGACAAGCCACCACCAAGACAACCTTTCCACGGTGAACCTGCTCTATCTTTCTGTGCTGTTAGCAGTCCGAATTACCTTGAAAGGCAGGATCTCCTTGAAAGGCATTCTTTCCTGTGGGAAACCGTGACCTTTTCTCTTTGTATGGGGTTGCAGTAGGTCACTAAGTTAGTTTTTTGCTACTGGGATGGTATATCTGATAAGGGTGGCTTAATTTGCTTACAGGGATTGGGGGAGTGGATTTCCCTCCCTGAGATTTTTCTTCTCAAAGTTGAGTGTGTGAATGCATGTAAACTTGTGAGTAATGGGCTGTCTTGTAGGTATTTATTTTCTATGCATGTGTTTATGTTAAATAATGTAAACTGTGGAAGACTAGGGTGTGAGATAGCTATAAGAACTATTTATCAGAAATCCTAAAAGGGCCATGTTTGCACTACTTTCTGGACACCAGCATAATCTGAGAGATTCAGAGGTTGTATGTTTGAAGCAGAGCAGAAGGTGCCTCGTGATCCTGGCATTGTGTTCCAGCCAGCACACCATGTTCCTTCCTGACCTGTGCCCTCTGGGAGGAGGAGAAGTCCGTGGTGTTACCCGTGTCATCTTTGTGTTCTTCCAGTTGTGAAATTGTCTGAAATAAGGATTTGTCTATATGTAAATATGTACTGGCTTAGTCCATGTCTTTGCTTTCTGCAGAATATGTACATCCTCTTTTTGAGTGAATGATGTTACATTGGTTTAAGGGTGATTGATATTTCTGGAAGTCAGTCTTCTATTCTGTGTAGTTTGATTTTTTTTTTTTTTTTTTTTTTTTTTTTTCTCCCCCCCCAATAGCCTTTAACCGCTTCTTTTTAGTTCCTGGGGAATGGAGCTTAGAAGTTCTTTACTATTTTTGTCACTTTATCCTATTGCCCTTTTGCTGTTCTCCTCCCAGTGCATCTAATTGACTAAAACTGATGTAATTTAAAGTGAAGCCTGGACTGGTTTGGCTGAATTGGCTTAAAATGGTACCTTATGCCAAACCAGAGCAAATATGCAGATGCACAAACACTGTGTGTCGTCTTCCATGCATATTACCTGCTGTCTTAACTAGCTTCTTGCTAGGGTTTTTCAAAGTTCCTCCTCTTACATATAGTTTCTGTCTCTCCCCTTCAAAATACAGCTAAAGCAGTTTTGTAGCAGCTTCTGTGTACATGACTGGTTTGTTCAATGCTGGAAGAATCTCTTCTGATATTGATCTAACTTACTGTCAGAGCCAGATATGCTACAAAGCAGAAAGTGGTATTTGCTTAAAAGTGACATATTCCTAAACTAGGCTTCATAGTAGTTTTCTGTTATTTTTCTACTATGTGCAGCTAAGGAAGTAGGCTTGCGTTGCTTTGATAACATTAAATGATAGCTCTACAAGCTGAAAGTCACAAGCACAAATCTTTGGCAGATAGAAAGAAGCATCGCTTCTGTCAGAAGCTTTGATTGTGGCAGCTAAGCATCTGACCCAAATCTATTGCTGTGTACAACTTTTTTGGAATATGTTGCAAATCTAACCATTGTGCTGTAGATGTACAAATTTATTCTTCATTTTCCACGTAAACCATAATGGAACCTGATGCCATATAAACCAGACTGATAATAAAAACCTTGTTTATAATGTATTTCTGTCAGGATAAGTATTCAGTGTATCACAATTCAAGTATTTTTCGAGTCTTGGAGAAACATTGACTTCTGAAATGCTGTGGAATGGATGATGATGGAATTTGAGTATTGTTGAAGTAACCAAATTTTAAAAAATAAGGTAATTTTAGGTTAAATCTGCAGATAGTAATAAACGGGCTTGGATAATTAATTTGGATTTAGAGTTGCTTAATTTCTCTTGGCATTTGCAAATCCCAAACTGACTTGTGGAATGTTCTTGATTGAAAAAGATTTTATTGAAAACATGTGTGACTGTTTCTGAGGGCAACAATATTTGAAGAACAAAGTATCAACTATATAAGTGGAGGTGGAGAAAAAAACTTACTGTAAACATAGCTAATGTAACTTTTTGCATCATCATTTGTTAGTATGTTTCTGATTTAGAACAAAACAGGCTATAGGGGAAGTCAATTCTGTTCTGTAAAAAGATTATTAGCTGTTCTAAATGATACTTTAAATTCATAACACTGACAAAGCTGGAGTCTAAATCTATATTTTTAAGATGAAAATCAGAATTATTAATTAGGAGTAGACCCTAAATTCATGGAACTCCTATTAACTCTTCGGAGTAGAGTAAAATACTGGCAAGAGTATCTATTTCTTATCTTTTGTCTAAGTCTTTATGTTAGAAGATGGTATTCAGTAGAATTGCCAGGATTTCTGAAATGAAACTGATTCAGAAATGAAGAATGAAGAATGTTACTGAGTTGGTCTCATCTTAAGACAGATTTCTGTTGATTAAAAACCTGTGTCACTGCAAAAATGTCTAACTGTGGTAATGGAAAATATTAGTAACACTTTCTTTATGGTGATATGCACTTTGGAAATTATTTTTAGTAATATCTGTGTTTAATGGGACTAAACTATTTTTTTGATTCATTGCAGGACCAGTTTGACAACTTAGAAAAACACACGCAATGGGGTATTGAAGTTCTGGAAAAGTACATCAAGTTTGTAAAAGAAAGAACAGAGATTGAACTCAGCTATGCAAAGCAGCTTAGGTAAGTTGATATGTAAAGTCCTGGACTTTGAGTTGCATCTGTTCAGAGCCTGTAATCATCTGTAAGTTTACTGTTTCAGTGCTGGTAGTTCTGTTTATAATAATGACTTATAGGGAATAGCTTTAGTTTAGAGAATGGAAAGCTAAAGTTCATTTAAGATACTGTTTTATCTCTGCTAAAAATCACATGTTTTGCAAAAAGAAAGGTTACTTAGGTGACTGAGTAGCATACTAGGGCTTACTCACAATTTTTGCATGATTAATGGCTCAGGCTTTGAGGATAGCATTGTAATGTTTTCCATGAAATTAGGACTGCTGCGTGTAAATGCTGAAGGGCTTAAGAATTCAGCAGAAAAATGATCATTTGTTGTAAGACAAAGTTTAGGGTTTCTTTTCATAAGACAGGCTCTTTTTGAATGCGTGTTAGAGAAACTGCAGGACAGAAAGTCAGTCTCAGCACTTGGAAATTTTGTCTCTGTAGTTAGCCAGGTTGCAGCCTGAGATTTGAATTCTGACAGTATTATAATCTTGCCACTGTTATTGCGATGTGTCTCCTGAACAGAGTAGAGATCCTGTGAATTTATCTCAAGTAGCTAAATTACTGGAAATTCCTGATGGGTACTTTTCTACATACCTGGTTCAACCATCAGGTTGTAGATTGTAGGTAGAGACAAGTGTATGTGAACCAGACCCAGAAAACATATTCCCTGAGGTCAGTGGGGAAGGGGTACTGAGAATCTTCCAACAATGAGTAGCTCTTACCCTGCTTCTTTCAGTAGGGTAGAAAAAAATGAGAAGTGAACAGGGGTTAGAAGGGAGTACAACATACAGACAGTCCTGCTGCTGCTGAGAGGCTGTGGTACAATATTGTTGGCAGTCACTAGTTTCCAGGGTAATAAACTGGAGATGGTGGAGCTGTGGAGGGGAGTGGAGGGCTTCCTAACCCCTCCAGTAAATCCATACCTTTTTTTGCATGACTATAATAAGTATTGGAATTCCTTCCATCTTCTCAGTGTCTATAGATACTGAGATCTGAGGTTCTAATGGATCTTTATATATCTAAAGCACAATGTCTATTAAAAAAAAAAAAATTACCCAGAATTTTTGATGCTTGTGTTAGAATGGATTTGTGTTGCACGACCAATGGCCTGTTCTTCACGAGGCACTGGCAGTTGATAAACCCCTGCCTTTATGGTTATGTGCTTTCTCAGGGGAATGCCACAAGGATTCCCCAGGGTTTCTGCTATAGAAGAGCAGGAAACAGAACATGTCTTTTGCAGGAACAAATTGCTCACATCCTATGGAGATGAGAAGAGATTGAATTACAGAGGCGAAATGAGCTGGAAGAAGGAGAGTATGACTGGACTGGAAAACCCCAGCAGAGTATCTGTGTAGGCAGGCCAGTTTTATGAAGAATCACATACTAGACTCAGTGAATTTCATAGGATGAGAAATTTCAGGTGTAAAGAGTGTAATTATGAAAATAAACACATAAACAAAATTTTTAAGGATTTTGGGAGATCATTTTACTTGTGACTGTCTAGAAATTCTGAACTCCTGTTCTGTCCTAGACTTTACAACAAAGTTGGTCAATTTGTTTCTTCTCTCTGTATTTTAATTCCTCATGCTTAGGTACATTTGCCCATGTCCCCACTGCTCCAGGTTATGATTTGAGGACAGATATATTCATCCCTGAGGAACTCTTAAACACACTGCTGTTCGGAGTCATCTTAGAATTTAGAGCTACAAAAGAAAAAACAAAAATGTAGGCTTGTCAAATGTTGAGATAAAACAGTGCTGGACATTAAAAGCAGATGCGTGATTTTTTTTTTTTTTTTTAAAAATAAATGTCCTCAAGCCTGGTGCAAACCTTTCTTGTATCACATCTATTTGGTGTGAAAGGGCTGCAGCTTATCACTGCATGTCATAACATGCAGACGTACTATTAAAAAAGGACAAGTTAACACAGGATACTCCTGTGGATTTAACTAAAAGTTTTATTTATAGTGTAAGTAAAGCTGCTGAACTTTATTTCCTTCTGTGAAACTTGTGTTGTCTGCTTGGTCTTTGAGCTGCCTAGCTAGCTATTCTTCCTGTCTGACTTACATCTCAGCCTGGTCATCTGCTGAAGTTTAATTGGCTTCTATTTTAAAATGTTTCTGTCCTTCCTCTTTATAATTCAGCAGATATATACATAGGTGGTGGGTTGTTTTTTTAAAATATTAAGTTAGATCTACATACTTGCAGGAAGCATCACATTAATCTGGTTATGCTACTGGAAAAAACTCCCCAGTGTCCCACACCTTACATGTTGTGCCTACACTATTCAAGCCCTGCTCGTAGCATTTACAATCGATCCTGGTTTGAGAGTCCAGTTCAGATTTGACATGATTGTTTTCTTAGTTGTTTTACATTATAATTGTTTGGTCTTTAGACTAGAAAGGAGGTGTTGCAGAAATTATGGTAGAGTGTTCACTTGTTTCTCTGTGTTTTGTTTTGATCTTCCCTTGGATGTTGACATGTTGAACAAAGTGGTGTTTTGTTGTCCTCCTTCCCTAGTCACTGCTTACCTAACGGCACACGCGCTTTGAGCATCACCGTGTGTCAAAAGCATTGCCTAATGTGACAATGGATAGATGGCCTTGAGGAATACGTACTGGAAAAAAATGCTTAAGATATCGGGATAATCTGAGAATCAGGAACCTCTGATGGATGATAAATGTGAGAGAAAGAGCAAGATGTCAAAAAAGTGGAGATAAGGGAGTGAAGAAACAAGCTGGAAAGACAGAAAAAATGATACAGAGTGAGAGGCAAATAGAAACATGAATTGGAGACAAGCTCACAGGATCTTTCCAGAATTACTATTTCATTGCTGGTCTTTGTTCTTACGTATTAGTTCCCTCTTCAATCCCTGTTAGCTGTCATTGCTTCATGACCTTGAACCTGGGAAGTGCTGGTGTTCTGGTCATGACATTGCATGATTGCATGCTGAACTTCAGCAACACTTCTGGATTCAATATCACTTCTGGGTTTTTTGTGTGCAGCCTGGTTAAAACCCTATGTAAGCTTTTGATTAAAAAAAACAAGGAGGGGACGGAATCTAAAACTTCAAATATATAGACTACAGTTTATGTGTTCTGTAAAGTACATAGAAAATAATAAAATGTTTAATCCCGATGCTAATCCTTGTTACGTGCTTTCATAATATTTTTTTTTTCTGTGAAAGCATACTGGCTGGATTTTTTTTGCCCCAGCTCCAAAGCATTTCTACACCTTTAAAGATTCTCAAGAAGTTAGTAGCTGTGTATGTCAGAAATAATTGGGCAGCATGACAGTGCAGGGAGATGTGTATTTTGAGTGTGTGTGAAAATGCCTTATTAGTGTAGCTTTCTGTGCATGTTTTCTTGTGGTTTTTCCTTTCCTTTTAAGCAGGTGTGTGGAGGGAGGCTTTCCCATGCCATATGAAGAGTGCTGTCAGACTTACTGTAATCATGCAGAACAGTTTGCAGAATTCTTCCCATGCTGGTGTTCTTTGGTTGAAGCTGCTATATGCAGAACTAGAGAGTAGTTCATTGCCACAGAGCCTGTGCTTTTCAGAGAAGGCAGAGACTGGAAAGGAGATGCTCATTTGGAACCCTTCCAGTAGGGATACTTAAATTTTGAGAAACACATGTTTGTCTGTGCAAATCTGCCAGGGTTCTGGCTACTACTATGTTTGGGCAGATGCTTCTTAATTCCTTAAGGAGAACAAAAAGAATAAGAAATGTGAGACAAGAGGCTCTGCTGCCTCCCTGGTTAGCAGTAAAAACAGTGTGCAACAGGGAGTGGGTTACACCTCCAAAAAAGCAGTTTCTTTTCAGCTGGATGCGTTCTGGGAGTCCTCCAAAGAGTATATAGCACAGATAGGTCAATGGAACTTGGTAGTCCTTCAGATGACAATTCTATCAATACCACTTGTCTGTTATTCTTAATTGCTGAAACAACCTTGTAAAGCTAAAACAAATGGCTTCCATTTCACAGTCGGGTAACAGAGGCTGCAGGAAGGCATATAGTAATAGGGCTGAGTTTAGAATAGAGGAGACCCCAACACTGAAAAAGCCTTAAAATTGCTAAGTAAGATTTGTCAGCTTTCTGGTTTGCATCGTTTAAAGGATGCATGGTGTTGTATCGTGCAATACACATCATAACATGAGCTTTAAGTATTAGCAAGGTGCCTTGGGTTTCAGGTGGCCAGCACACATTTATTAAACCCTTGATTTGCTTCTGGCCAAGGGCTTGCAGTCAGTGCTTTCAGGACAATGAGAGATATATAATAATTGTCAAATGTGCTAACAGTTACATTCAGATACCTTATTCAGGACATGATACCTTGAACAGCATCTCAGTATTTTAAAATCAAAACTTTAGTTGGATGTGGAGTAATGAGAGATGCAATCATCTGTGCTAATTGGGATAATCAAATTTCACATTTCTCCCAGCATCAGATGATAATCATAAAATGATCCCCCTTTTATCTCAGTGCAACTTCCCGTGGCTTTATGAAGAATATTCTTTTCCTTGGAAGCACCCTGCTGAAGGCGAGCAGATTTGCCTGGCCAGGAGTGTCATGTGCTGCAGCAAATCGCACTTCAATGGGCTGGTGACCTTGGGCTGTGGAGTAGCACCTGCTACTGGGTAGAGTTTGTAAAGCACGCCTGTGTAGCTAAGGACCAGTGTTCTTACTGTAAAAGGGTCTCTCCTTTAGGTCAGGTGAAGGACACTTGTGCATAAACAGAACGAGAACTCAGGTGTACTAACTGACCTTAATTTATGAAATTTGTGAGTTCAGAATCTGCTACTTTATCACAACTGTAGGGACTGAAGCCATGTGCAGCCTTTTGTTTTAACTGCTACTACAATGCAATCAAAGCCTAATTACAGTCATACTTCTGAAAAGGTGTCTAGTCACTGCAAATAAAAACTGAAGACCCACAGAATGTATGGGCATGCAGAGATTATCCACTTAACTTAAAGGAGATTTTAAATTTAATGTTATGTATGTGTATTTTTAATTTTAGGAATCTTTCAAAGAAATACCAACCCAAAAAGAACTCCAAAGAAGAGGAAGAATACAGGTACGTTCATGATCCACTGCTGGGTGAGCATGTGTTGATGGAGGAAGGGGGGAAGTTTGGGCTACCAACTAGAATTTGATTTGTAAACCAAAGATTTTAAAGTCAAGTGTAAGAGTATAGAAATCATAGATGCAGAAGCAGGCTTATATGGTAGATACTAAGGAGTGGATTTTCAGAGTTTGGATTTGGTCTGTAACTACTCTGTTCCCTTTGTTTGTTATGGTTTCTGGATGCCTGGTTTGGGGTTTTTTTGTTTTGTTTTGTTTTTCATGTACCTTAAAAACTTTAAGCCAGACTGTATGATCTTAGCTCTTTGAAGTGAATGACCAAACTCTTTACTTTCAAGAGGAACAGAAACATTTGTTAATTTTAGCATGAAACTTAAGCAGTCTCTGTAAGTATTAAATTACTCAAATGGACTGACAACACAGATTAGTCATTTACTAAAGGGATAATGTTACACCACCACAGAGAAATCAGTGGCTCTTGAGCAAGGTGAAGGATGTCGTTTGTACTCCCAGTATCCTGGGGTGAACCGACGCCTGACTTGCTGCTGTTGAAGGATGTTGCGTGGCTTCAGCTGTCTGGCTGATTCACGTATTCAGACTGTATCTCCCCGGTGCCGGGGCACTAATGCAGCGCTCACAGCGAGCGAGCGACTGCAGCGTCAAAGCACAGCTCCTTCACCGAGGGACGCTGCGGACGTGGATGCAGGTGATGATAGACCTTCCTGCCCTTAATGAGCTTACAGATATTCTTTAAAGAGAACTTTCTAGAGGAGGAGCTTTTCAACAGACAGGCTATACCAGGGCGAGAACCTTTTTCCTTAGAGCACTCTGAAGTTTCTCAGTGTCAGCGTTTTGTAAAGCATTGGCTTTGAATTAAGGCATCGCAGAGTCTGACCCTGCAGCCTTGTGTTGCAGGAGGCTGCTCTGCCTCTGGAGAGCCTGGCAGCAGACTCAAACCCCTGACCTTGAAATTTGAAACATTTCAAATGAGTTTGGATACGGATCCAATTGTACGATTGTATTAATTTAGATTTTTGGGTCAGACCCGCAAGCTGCTGTATGCAGCTGCTCTAGTGGCTTGTATTAACAGAGCTAACAGCCTTTTCATTTTCTTTTAAATTTATTTTTAGTAACATTGGTTTGGAAATCAGTTATTTATGCCATTGTTTCCAGAGATACTGATATTTGCACAAGGAAGCTTATGTTACCAGCACATCAGCTGTACCCGGGATTAGGAATAAATCTGCCTTTGGGTAGCTATACCATAAATGGGTATTTTGAGTTCACTACAACCTTTTTTGACACATCTTTCATTGCTGGAAAAGGATAGTGGAGTTAAATGATTCATGTGCTGTGGCACAGAAGATCCTGCATATCCTTTGCCCTTTTAAATAATAGTGTTCACCTCAATATAGTTTCCTCATGTCCCTAAACAATGTCTGGGGATTTGACATGCAACCATTGGGTGCCTTGCACACTACTTTGAGACAGCCTGTCTAAAAATGATCTGTTTTCAAGCTTGTTGTCAGTTTGTGGTTCTGTAGCTTTGATCGCCTGTCTCTTACAACTGAGATTTCTGTCAAGGCACCACAGCTTGACTGTGAATGTGACTGCTTGTACTGGACTACATTTTTTAGTCTCCTTTTTTTAGTTTTATTTTTTCTGTTCTTTTTTCTGATATATTTTTCATCCCTATTTGTACCACTCCCCTCTATTTCATCTAGATCTCTCCTTCTTTGCTTTGCTTTTTCACCTTTAGGTGATGTTGTCGGTGAAGACCGCTACCATTTAATAATAGTTTTTCTAGCATGTACAAGTGCAGTGCTTCAGAGCTGCTGTTTTCCAGCTGACCAGCACAGCCAGCTGGGGTATTTAAATGCAGCTCTGTTGGCTCTGTGCTGAATATGCTAGTGACATAATCTGCTGTTTTGAAATTGTGTGCACAGATGTTGGTTTCTTCCTTTCAATAACACATGGAATGTTGCATAGGAGATTATTTCATACAAAAAATAAACCTTGTGATGAAAGGTACAACACATGGTTAGTAAAATCCCTACCTTTTGGAAAACTTTATGAAGTATAACTGATTTAAATCAAATTTACACTATAAAAAGCTTTCATTTCTGCACTATGCTAGCCAAAAAGTTGGTTGCTTGGACAGGATTTTGCCAGGTAGAGTATACAGATGATTCTGTGCACTAAATTGTAGGACTTGAAAGAGTATAACTAGAAATGTTGGGGAATGGAAATTAGAATAGTGATGTCCCAGAACCGTGCTGATAAAAAACCTGGCATTCTACATTTGTGATATTTTAAGAGCCAATGTCAAACTGTCTAGATTGAGATAAATTTATCAGATGACTGTCAGTGCGTGGGATAACTTCCTTTTGAGAAATTCCTTCAAGTGAATCTGTGCTAATCCGTATTCAGTCTCACGTAGCAATACTAAATGCTGAAGAAGAATACAACCTCCCTTTGCAGTGTGTCTTTCTGAAAAGAAAGGGGCTAAAAGCAAAATGCATTTTTGTCCTCTGCAGGTACACATCAACTAGAGCCTTCCTAGCCACTTTAAATGAAATGAATGACTATGCCGGACAGCATGAGGTCATTTCAGAGAACATGACCTCTCTTATCACTGGAGAGTTAACACGCTATGTGCAGGAGCTGAAACAAGAGAGGAAATCGGTAATTGATCATTTTTTATTATTCACAATTACTTGCTATTTAGGACAGGTAATTAGTGGTAGAGGAGTTCCATATTAAGCAAAATGTAGTTATACTTAATAAACATGAGCTTTGCTAATGAGCCAAGCATTAAAAAAGTGGGTTACATACCCTGACCAGGTCACTGAACTATTTGAATCAAATGTTATAAAATCAGACAGCAATACCTTGAGGAGAATCCCTGCTAAAAAAGGTCAGAGACCCATCTGTGCCTAAGGCTCTGTTAGCCAAAAGCTTGCTTAGGGAAGAGTCCAGCAGCACTGTGCAAAGCCTGGCATAAACACAGAAACTGTATTACTGACACTGATTGAAAGAATTAGTAGGATCTTGGTTCAAATTCTATTGCTTCTCAGCCAGATCAGGTCAACAGAATTTTCTAAAAAATTATTCCAGTTAGAAATATGGGGTCTGTCTTGTTTTGTGATGGTGGGTGGGGAATCTGGTTTTTTGACCTGTTATCCTTCAAGACTGGTAGAATTATGAGCTTTACATTAGTACCCTATTTTAGCTTAGTATTTTAGGAACCTATGCTACAGTAAATGTTTGAAGCTGTTTAGTTTGCACGTCACCAGCTCTGAAAGGTTTATAGTTGTGATTTTTCTTCCTTGCCTTGAACCTTTTTATCCCTGGGATGAGTAGGCATAAAATAGCGAGTCTAAGCATTTTTGTTACAAATACTCATAACACAGGTATAAAATGACTAAATGAAGTGCAGTAAGGCAAGGGAGCATCAGGGCACTACATTTAATTTCCAAACTGTTGATCCATTATGGAAAATGCAAAGGTATTCTTGCTCAGTCCAGCAAAACACATTTATAAATAGTCCCGCTAAACGCTAAGCATGTGTTGAAGTGCTGAGCAGGACCAGAGTCCTGGAAATTACCATATTTTCCCAAGTATAGTATTAGGATGGTAAGTCTGTCAACAGAGGAATAGAATATATATACATACCTTTAATTTGCAGAATAGTGTGTAAACTTTCAGAAACATAATATTTTGGCAGCAACATGGAAGGATGTTTTACATACCGCTGTGATGAGAATGTTTTCTCAGCCATTTCCATGACCTTTTATTCAGCATGGACTCTGTACAATAAGCAAAGCAAAAAAAAAAAAAAAGCAGCATATTAGTATAGCATTTTTATGTCACTTCAAATGTTTTCACCTAATTTTTCAATTACATGGGCATATAAGGTGATTGGAATATCTATTGGACATTTTAAATGTGATGAAAGAGGATGTGCTATCTTTCTTGTAAAGAATATATGCAGTAACTGTATTGCTTTTTTGTTTTGTTTGTAGACTGCTCTATTAAGTATGGCTCAAATAATGGGTGAATGACAAGAAAATTATTTTAATACTGGCCGAGTGATAACAGCATGGAAACAGCAAAAAAAAAAAAAAAAAAAAAAAAAAAAAAAAAGAAATTATTACAGTGTAATTACCTGCTGTTGCTGATAATTCTTAGCCTTTAACATAAAACAATTGTCCGTCATGGTTGGTTGTTTTGTTCTTGTAACAAGAATATAAGCTACATGAATTATGAATCCATGTCTGATTCTTGTAGATTTCTCATTTATGAGCAAATGGTGTTGAAAAGGAAACTGCTTCCGCCCACAGGCATTTTTCATACATAGCCTCTCTCACTTCATACTGTAAAACATAAATGCATCAATCATGCTGGGATCTGCAGGAGGGGAAGGTGGTTGTGTGTAAATATCACAGAGGGTTCATGCTTTGGCAAAACCTTTTATGATACGAAATGATGAATGGCTTCGTATTTCCAGAAATTTTGCTGGCAGAGTTCTCGTGCTTGCGGCTTGCTATGTCATCAGCTGTTATGCTGCAAGTTCATAGAATCATTTAGGTTGGAAAAAACCCCTTAAGATCATCGAGTCCAACCATTAACCTAACACTACCAACTCCACCAAGTTTCTATAAGCTGTAAGAAAAAATGATCACTTCTGGGGCTACGGCTACACATAGAAATTGGGAGACCCACATTCTTGTCCACTGTCTTGTATAATTTGAATTAAGTCATTTGGGTGTCCAAATACCTGTAAAATGGTACACATTTCCAGTGAATTCCATATGACTGAGATAGATAAGCACCCTTGCTCTTTTTGTTGTGTTTTCCCACCTGGAAGGTGGAAGTGATACGCAGAGGTATCATAAGTAAAACTGTGTGAAAGATGAACTTGAGTATAGCAGGAAGTAGTCAGGCAAATACATCAGACTTCAGACCTGCTGTTTCCAAAGGAAACCCCTTTGATGTGCAATAGGAATTGTGCATTTAATAGTCATGGGGGATGAGGGTGGTGATCTTTAAATACGTAGGGTCTGATGCATGCCTGCATTACTCTTTCCATGCTCATTTAGATCTGTTGATTAAAGTGGAATTACAGCAGCAGATGATTGGGGTTGCACAATAATAAATCACACTTCTTTGGTTTTTTCCTTGACAAATACAAGCCCATAGCCAATGAGCACCGCAGAACCTGATAGTATATAAAGCCTTACATTGCTTTTATGCTGGGTAAAATTAATTAGGCATGCAGTTTTTACATACGTTGGATTTGTTTGACTATTGTGAAAGGTGTACTTGATGGCTGTCTATGTCATGTTTTCCCATATAAGATAGTTGCTAATGTTGAAAGTAAGGGAAAAAGTAGCTAATCAAAAAAAGGCAGGACAGTCTGGAGGTTGGACAAGTGGGATGATTTGAAAATTCACAGTGGTTTGGCACTGTTGTTCAAGACGGGCGCTGCCTCTTTCCTCCGGCCTGGTTTGGAGCTTAGGAGAGTTCTGGGTTACCTTTACGTTTTTACAGATCACATGCTTTGTTGCATGATGGGTTTTGATCATCAGAAAGAGGTAAGAGAAATCAGGCAAAAACTCTTTTTGTGAAAATTTAATATCTTCAGCTACAAAGGTCAGTCGGTGTGTTAAACTTCATCGCATTGTGCATTCCTCTCCTGTAGGATTGCCCTTGTCGATGTTATCACCGTACCAGATGAGTTGTTTTGCTCTCACAGTCACTGAAGTTAGGTGTACACCCTGCCTGCTTTTCATACACAGTGTGTGTGAGAGAGGGAGAACTCCTTGCGCTGTTTCAGTTCTTCCCAGCTGTCTAGTGAAGTGAAACTCTTTATAGTACGGTTCCTCACTTCAACTTCTCATTGTAGTCTCTGGATCTTAGTGTGTCCGTGCGCTCATGTAATTCTCATCTCTAGCAAGGCTCTTGTCAGCTTCTTCAAAGTTGAAATTTCAGTTCAGTGCTGCATGTGAAAGTCATGCCCCATCCACCTTCCTTTTGAGGTCATTGAAGCCAGATGCATGTGACTGAATTCCCCTTCACTGTGTGAAGATCTCCATCACCAAGCCACACAAATGAGTTGGGGATTGCCTCTTATAGTGATTCAGGGAAAGAACTTGCTTCTGTGGTCAATTCTTCATGGCACTCCAATTTCACCAAAAACTTACTTTGGCGTAGCTATGGAAGGTGTCGAGCTTGAGCTGGGGACCCTGCAGTATTACAAAATTGGGTCTTCATCCTGCTTGTCTATGACAAAAGAAAAGCACATCATCCCAGTTATGACAAGAGGGATGTTTGGACTTAACTTCACAAGCATCGACATGTAATACATTTGCAGGTTGGAAATGTACTCAAGAGTTCTTATACTTCCACCTACTGTGACTGTTGCTGATTGTGATAGTAGCTCCTAAGCAGGCCAGTTATTCTGCAAGAGGGAAAGATCGCCAGCATTTTGATTGCTTAGGTGAGGGAGTCTGCTTCTCCACATTTCTGTACCTGCCAAGTTGCTCAGCATGCTTTGTTCTATTAAAAAATAAAAATAAAAGCATCTAGACTCTTGGGGATTTCTGTTACCCTCTTTTTGGGTGACACCTAAGAGGACTTCTGAGCAAACATGTAGCCAGTGTGGCTTAAGCACGGAGAATTTCCTTTATTTCTTAAAGCTTCGTAGGAGATAGCTTGGTTTAGGTATTGTCTCAACTATGGCTAAGGAAAACCCTCAATACTGTAGTCTGGATGGAAATACAAGAATTAATTCCTGGGACAATACTGATTTAGATCTGTGATCACAAACTAGTTCTGACTCATGGTCTCCTCTGGCAACCACTACTCTGTGTAGCTGTTGCTCACGTTATCTTCACTAAAAATGTATTTGGGAGTCGTGAACTATCCTGCTTATTACTGCTGCTGCTTTCACCTCTACCTCCACCTCCCCTTGGGGATAGGCTGGCTCCGTACAATCAAACATGAAAGTCAAGTACAAGCCAAGAGCTTTGCTGCAGACTGAACTGGTGCAGCACTGGGATTCTGTGGTTGGGAGAGAATTTACCTGATGTCAATACATTCCATTTTGTGTTGGGATGGAAGGGGGATGGGGAATGAATACATCGTTATGGGTACTGTGAGGGCAAAAATGGTCTGGTTCTTTATGGTGGAACATGTGTGCCCTCCCTGTGTGTATTCATACAGGAGGTGTACATGTCAGAGGACTTTCTGTTTCTTGTAGGCTCTCAGGTGTTGATGAAAAGTAAATAATTGGAGGAATTCTGCCACATTCGTTCATTCTGAATAGTGCCCTGTTCTGCAAATAGACCTGTGGTTTTCAGCAGAATTTCTCATGGTGTAATGCACAGGGCAGGCGTGAGACAGGATGGCAGAATACAACCCTGTCAAGTGCACAGTGGATTTTTCCATCTTGTATTTTGGATGTGCCTCAAGGTCTACGTGTGTTTGGAGCACAGCTGTGCTTTGTGCTGCAGAGGCACAAAGAGACACTGCTGCCCTCCAGAAATGACAAACTAATGGCAAAGCAGGTAGTAGGAAGAGGAAGAGAGACAGTAAAAGGAAGTGATTTGCCAAACATCGAGCTTCAGGTTGATGAGATTCAAACTGAGCATCCCCCAGCTCTTGTTCCGTGACTAACCCACTTCCAGCTTACTGCCCGTGAATGGAGGTAGAAGTGTTTAGTTTTAATCTAAGGGTATAGAAATTAAACAGTAGTATGTTTAATAAACAGTTATATTGCCAAGTAGAAGCTTTGCAGGATCTATTTATGAACAAAAAGAAAACTCTGGGCATTTATGGGAGATGGTTGTGCTTGATTAAAGACACTGCACAAGAATTCAACTCTACATACTCATCCTCTCTTCCTTATAAGATATTTCAGCTGTATTTCATTAAGTTAAATTGTACCAGTAGAGTGTTAAGTAGTAGCTGTATGAAATTAAAGAATGCAGAAAATTATTCAGGAAAGATCATAATAGATGTTGTATATTCTCACTGAGTGTTGGTTTCCCCCCAACCTATGGCACAAATGTAGTGAAACTGTGTTAAATAGTTGTATATTTCTGATAGTGCTGTGAAGGATTGTTCTGGGATGGAAAAAAAAGATATAATGTGACCTTTGAATTTAATTTGGAGTTAAAGTTAAGACCACTGAACTTAATATCCCAGTTTTGAATGGGTACATTGACCTAGGAAATAATAATTCAAATCAGTAAATTGGCCTCTGTTTACTTCATTAAGGATACTGATTGGGAAACAAAATATGGTTACAAACAAATGTAGTTACATTATGTGTCAATTAGCCTGAATATTGCACTGCAGAGCAACAGCCTGTTAGAGGGATGAGATGAGAGATGTTTTCTGTCAACAGTAACATTTCCTGCTCAGTGCATGACTCTGAAATGCCTGAGGGTGAGAGAGGTTGAGCATCAGCCATGTATGTATTTTTCCCTTTGTGCTCTATCCAGACAGCCACATAAATTGGCCTAAAATGAAAGAGCAACAATAAAGCCATGCTAGTAGAGCATGACTTAAACATGTGCTAATGCAGTTTATCCAGGGCCTCTGGTACATGATACATGTGGGCATGTTTAGCCGGCATTTTAGTTAACATTCAATATTTTATAGATCTGATGCAGGTCTTAATACTTGTGTGTGGCTATACACATACATGAAAGCTATATGGAAACAGCTAAAAGGTTGCAGCTATTAAAAGAAAGAAAAAGATTTTATTTTTTGACTGTTTGAGGCATTAACCTGTACATCTTATAGTTTTCTTATCACTGCAAGAGTTGTACAGGATTTTCACAGACCATTTCTATGGAGGGAGGAGACATTCAGTTGAGATGGCACCTCGTGGTTGTGGATCAGTGGAAGAGTAACTTTGATAAGACTGGGAACTAGAAGAGGTGGAAGCTAGAGTAGCATGCTGCTTTATTCTTGCTGAAGGATTTAACAACACAAACACAAATCTTTCCTTCATACCTTAGTTTTTCAGTTGTAATGTTGGATCTCCCTTTGAAAAACCCATAGGTTTGCTCTCATAGAGCTCTTTGGCACAACTGGGCTTTTAAGGACATGACTAGCCCCCGAGGATGGATTTGAGAGTGGGGGACATGATCTCCAAACGACCTGTCATACCTGTGTGTGCTCACTGAGTCCAGGTCCTCCTGGCCTGCTGCCGTGAAGCCAGATGGTTTGGCAGGACCACTCAAAGAGTTGGCCAGCGTGGCAGAGTGCTCTCGAGGATCCCCGTGGCTTCGCTCCCCTGGAGTTGTGCTGCTGAGCCGGAGGAGCGCAGTGCTGCTCTGCTGGGGGGGGAGCACAATGCACCGCTGCCTCTGTGCCCGAGAAGTTACTCAGTTCTGAGTTACGATTCGCAGTATAAGGACTTAATCTGTCATACGTAGCACGAAACAACAAGTTACCACAAATATTACTGCCACAGTGTCTTTAGGTTTATGCTAATCACCGTCCTTCTGTTGTCACACCTCCCAGTAGGTGTGAGCAGCTAGTTCTGGTTCTCCGGTGCAGCTGACCTGGTCTTTGTCTGAAGCCTGAGAAACTTTGGTCTTAGTGGTCTGTAACTGAAATTCCTTTGGAATGCACTGCTTCAGGAGGAGACAGTTCAAGCTGAATTAACATCAACCTTGAACAGATATTTGTATAACCTGTTTCAGGTTTGACCTTGTTGATAGGTACATGTTAAGAATAGAGTTCACATGGAAGGTTGCAGAGGAGAACAGGGTCATGCCATGATATTAAGAAGTAGCACTGATGAACGTATGTGAAGTCATGTGTTCCATGTCAGCATTCACAGGACTGTTTTATGCTACTCTTACTACAAATGAGAGCGATAAGGCCTCAAGAGCATGTTGCTATTTGTGGAAACAAAGATTTCTTCTGAGGAGACAGTTTCCTGTCTTTGCAGCCAGGAAAAGAAAAACATTTGACAAGGCTTTTTGCAAATTGAGATGAGAAAATTGAGGAAAAAAGTATGTTCTCTAATTTCAGTCTCTGGTATGCTTTAATCACTGGCCATTGTTTTAAGAATCGCTTGTTACAAAAATGGAGATGGAATTTGAATTGGAAGAGGAAGTACTGTGTTGTTGGAGACAGTGTTTATATTGCCTATCAATATAAGCTGAGGGTGCCAGTTACAGAAGTCAAAGGTAACTGTTTTCTCAGTGTGTTATGTAGTTTGAAAACAGAAAACAAAATGAAGCAGCTTTGTCATGTATATCTTCTTTGAAAATTCTCAAATAGGATGTTGTCAAATGAACCATATGCTATGCATATAAATTAAGATTATTTTTCTGTTTCTAATATAAACAGACTGTACATGTGTAAATCCTAAATTTAACCATGTAATCAATTACTGTTTACTTCCTTAAGAAAAACAAGGCTGTCTTGTTACAGCCTTTCTTGAAATGTTTCACATGGTTGTTTTTTGATACAGCATAAGCAGCCCAGCTTTCATGCTGGTAGCCTACATGTTTCAGGCGATTCTTTCATTTAAAACTGCCCAGGAATTCCTCAGCAAAATTATTGGACTGGATTGTCATTCATAAGATGTATTTAACTACTTGCTTTTCTACTACTCCTTTCAAAAGGTCAAAAAGAAGATAAGAAGCATCTTCTGACAAGCTTTTATTGTCTGTTCTGTGAGCTGTGTGGCTATGTAAACCCTCTTGCATACCAAGAAAGTTTTGCAGAAATATCCCACTGCTACTTATTGTAATAGTGTTGGCAGTAACAGGCGCTGTATTGTAGGTAGTTCGCTCGCTGCTCCCAGTGTTGTGATCAACATGGGTGAAATCTGAGCCTAACAAAAGTCAATGAGAGTTTTGTCTTTGATTGCGCAGCAGCCAGGATTTCTCCCCAGCTGTTACAAACACAGTGAGCACGGTAATGAGGGGAGCACACCGATTGGTATAACTTGATTTAAAGAGGAAAAAACTCACACATACAGTGTGTCTTTATGTGGATTTCCTGCTCTTCTGAAAACTCTTCTTCCTTTACTGTAGCTGAGTATTCCTTGAGCTGGGAGTTTTTAGAATATAACAAAAGCTTTTAAAAAAGTGGACCTACTCCCCAGTCTCCATATAAGCAACTTAATATTGTGCTGAAAATATCTCATGTCTTAACAACTCTCATGAGATCACCTAAAACCTAGATTATTGTGTTTTACCCTGTGAGTGTAGAATGGATGGAGACATCCAGTCAAAACATGGCCAGTTACGGATTGTGCAGAGCACCCTGCCACATCCTAACTGCGTGTGCTTCAACACGCAGGGAAAAAGGACACTCATGGTGACGTGGGCAGTATGGTTTGAGTTTGGGTAATGCTGCTATGTTTTAAGGTACTTAGTAGGTCTAATGCTTGGATAAAATACTTTTCAGGGAAATGTTAAAGTTGGCATGGTGATTGCTAGCCTAAGACTCCAAAGTATAGATTTAAAAAGTGATTTAGGGAGGTTGAGTAAGGAACACTAATACCACCAAAACTTTCACTTTGCTCTGTTTTTAATGCGTTCTCTGAATGCTGTGGGTATGGTTGACAAGTCTGGAGGAAATCATGGCATGTGAACAACAAGCACTGCTGCTGCAGATGTCTTAGTGGCATGCTTGAAGCGTGATTCATTAATTCGGTATCTTGCTTGTAATCAGAATTTTTTTAAAGAGAAGGCCTGATTAGGGTGAATTAGTTTGAGCATTTGGTTTTGGGGAAAAAAAGGAACATTCTATATTGCATCAACCACTCTAAATTTATCACTGTGTGCTGCTGAAATGTGTATGACTAAGAATGGTAGTTTTCCGTGTGATTTTCTAAATCGTTTATTGTGTTCCCATTTGCTGAATCATCACATATAGAATAACCAGGTATTAAATTCTGTTTGTTTTTTTTTTTTCCTGTAAATCAGAAGTTATATCTTGAAACTTTTTCAAGGAAGAGTTGATCTTAAAGTTATTTTTGCTAATTAAAAAAAAAAAAAAAAAGCTAAGACATTTGCTGTTTAAGAAGATTGTAAAGTAAAGGAAATGAGTTTGCGGAAGTTGAAGATAGTACAGGGTTTGAGGAAGCTGGAGGCTTCACGTATGACTTTGAGCAGATCACTTAACCATATTGTCTCAATTTTCTTGCTCATAAAACGGGGTCAGTGAAGAGATACAGACAGTTGGAAGGTCCCACTTAGTTGCTTTATATAAAAGTGAATTTTTTGAAGGTAGAAATCATCCTTAGAGGGCAAAAGATTTGCAAAAGCAGGTGGCTCTCAATACATACTACATCTCTGTAGCTTTATGTCTCATAACAAGGATATATATGGGATAACACAATAAGAATTGGGTGTAATAAATATGTTTAGAAAATGGTTGAATTAAAAAAGACAATATTGCACTGAAATCTCCAAAATGTGATGCACCTGTACTTATCAGACTGTCACTTGACATCAGTTCCTTGGTTTCACTATTTAATAATTCTTAGTAATGCCCATTTTACATGTCAGTACTCTGTTTCTGTAAAAGAGCTTCTCAGGAAAAAAAAAAAAGGGGGGGGGGGAGGGTGTCAAAATGTAGCAAAATCTGAACAAGATGTAGCCATACTGCTCAGGCTTACTGCTTCTGTCATCAGTACTTCCAGCAGCTTGTGGAGTTTATTTTGCAGACAAGGTTTGGGATGACTTGAGCAAAATTAATTCCATTATTGATTAACTACAAAATGGTTTAAAAATATAATCTCAGGGGTAGCCCTGTTATCTGATATGCTCTTGATTCCAAGTTCATCCTTCAGCCCCTATAGACAATTGTGTTCTGTTAAATTAACCTGGTGTGTTGTTTTCCTACGGTTTGCGGGTCATTGACAGTGTTGGGTTTCACGCAGGCCAACTGTTCCCAAATCAAGTCCCTTCTGCACTCCAGCAAAGTTGGAGCCAGTGAAGGGGGGAGCACACGGGCAAAGGCTGGTGGAGGCAGGAAACGCAGTATGAAGACAGCCAAGTAATTTTACTTGCAGCTTCACAGTTAAAAGATTTTTCGCGAATTCCATGCTCGCTAGCAAAATGTTGAAAAATGCAGTGTTAAATTACAATTGTTCCTTGGGACTGTTTTTGTTGCTCCTTGGAACTGTTTTCCTAAACCCTGATTGCAAAAGCAAGCCTGAAACGAGGAGCAGAGTGTTTCAAAGCCCCCTGGCAACGAAGATGCAGTATCTGTCACATGCAGAGTTGAAAGGAAATGAGGATCTACAAAAGGAACCGAAATCGCCTTGGAGCCTTTCCCCACCGCCCCAACAGTTTCACAGTTATGTCTGGGGTTTTTTAATGTCATAATGTGGTGACTGAGTTTTTGGAGAAGCCTAACATGGGAGGTGGGGGTCTGAACCACCCAAGTACTGTCAGGGCTCATGGCAAAGTGTCCCTCCCCGGCGGCGGCAGTGCCAGGCTGTCAGCTGCGCTCCCGGCCCGGCTGCTGCACGTTCTCCCGCCTCGGTGGGCAGGAGCAGAGCCAGAGCTGAGCACGGCACATGCCCAGGACTAAAAGCATTACTGACATTGGGCCTCTCTTCTTTGCTTTGAGAATTTTTGTGCGGAGCTGTACGCTATCCAGAAAGTTAAAGCTACAGAGTGTCTCTATGATTTTTAAGGCAATACAAGTTTATTGGACATGAGTGATGGAGAATGGCTGTTCTGGGGCTTTTTACTGGAGTGTCTGGTGGAACCAGAAAGGCAGCTAGGAAATGTCACTAGCATGTTTGCTCCAGAAACCTGCCTCTCCAACAGAGGAAAATACCAGTTGCTTTAGTGGAAGACGCAGGAAACCGACTATCTGCCAATGATAAAGTGCTTGCAGGCACATTTTTCTAACTTTGGCGGTTTGTGGCAGGCTACTGTTCTGAAGTTGGAGCTTTTCCACCCTAACAGATTGTTGATATCGTGTTGCTTAAGATATATCTAATGTCTGATTATGCACGGGCCTTAGAATGCATGAGTTCTCGTGAGTTGCAGTGGGATTATCTGGCAATATCAGACCTTTTATTTTTCAAGTTTACTATGTGAAACAATACCTGTATTTGAGTAAAACATCCTAACTGCCAGTAAATAATACAGCAAAAAGGCATCTCTCCTCCTGTTTGTAGTTTGCTGTGTTATTCATTTTATAAGGTGGTTTGTAAGGGGAGTAACCTGTTCTGGCGGTAAGCTGGGGGCCATGTTAATGTTCCTATTTAGAGCTGGGTCACTGACTTATGCAGTGATCTTGAACGAATTGCTTATCCTGAGGAAAAGTGAGCTGTATGGAGGATAGGGGGGTAATATCTAAAGCATATTAGATTCTCTGATGAATAGCATTGTGTAAGGGCTAAGACTGGTTATTTAAACCAACTGCAATTAAGAGTCTTGCTCCAAAAGACATGTCGGGAGAAGTTCCTTATCATTTAGTATGTAGCTGACATCTCATTTAAAATGTATGTAGCACCTTGGCGTGTGGACACACACATGCACACCCCCAGTGTTGGAGAGGAGGGTTCCTGGAGGGACCCAAAGAATTGAAGACCTCTCAAGAGAACTGAACAGCTGCCCTCGCGCACGCAGCCAGTAACTAGGAAGAAGAGGGTTTTATGTTGAGTCTGAATGAAAATCAGGACAAACATCAGTTGTTAGAATGTGCCAATCAAGGGCATCTTGGTAAATTCCATGTAAAGAGAAATTTTAATTTAGAGCTAGTGTTCAGCCAGTAACCAAAGAAATAGTCTACGGATAAAAGTGCTTCAGATTTCATGGTATGGGAAACCGGTAATTATGAGATACAGTGAACAATACAAGGTAGAATTGCTAAAGGGATTAATTAGCCTTAGTCTAACTAACCACTATGATTGATGCAAATATACATCTGCAGCCTGCTGAGACATTAGATAGTCATCATACACCTGCTCAGTTTAGCAGTGTTGTAGAACACAGCTGTCAGAATGATTTCTGTTTTTTTTTTTTCTGGAAATCCTTGAGTATAATTGACTGCTTATTCTTTTGTTGTTCAAAATGTTTTATTTTTTTCTTTTTCTAAACAGCACTTCCATGATGGCAGAAAGGCACAACAACATATTGAAACTTGCTGGAAACAACTTGAAGCAGTAAGTGGAAACTGCCTCAGATGTCACATTTAAGTCATTTTTATAGTGTTCTCATAGAGATGGTTCCAAACATTATATTTGGAGAAAGGAGGGTGTATGGATAACAGCTGTAGAAATGAGATTTTTTAAATTCTGCTGTTTTAGATACACTGATAGACATGAAAAAGTCTGTGTTAATAGTACATTTGGCTTTCTGTGGGATCTGTGTCTATCATGAGTAGCATTTCATTTGATATGACTTGAAAAGTGTGCTAAGCATTGCTGGAAATAGAGAGTCCCTAAGGGTCCTATTCAGATATTCCACTCAGCTGAAGAGCTTCATACTGCATGAATAAATTGAATGGGACCATCTCTTGAGTAAGGTGCTGTTTCTCAAACGTAAATACATTGGAATTGTCATTCATGTGATGAGTGAAAAGTGAGACTGTAAGTAGGAGAGAGGATAAAGAGAACATCAGTAACTAAAAGTCCTACTTGAAAACTCCCTTGTGCATTATAAAACTGAGGGAGTTAAGTGTTAGGAGTAATTTGGTCTACAAGAGCAGAAGAGATGCTAACAGAGGAAAACATTGAAATACTAGTTATGTTAGTAGAGGCAAGCAGCCTGAACAGCGGAACAAAAAAAAAAATGTGTTTCTGGCAGCTTTTTTTTTAGAGTTCTTTAATATGGAAATATATTCCAGTGTAAACAAGTAAGTCCTAAAATCTCAGTTGTTAAAGCAGATCAGTCTAGGAGCAGGTATTGGTTTTAGGTAGATTTTGATACCATGCTGCTTTGCCGTAATGAAGGTTTCTGTTTTTCCTTTTCAGAGTAAAAGGCGGTTTGAACGTGATTGCAAAGAAGCTGATCGAGCACAGCAGTATTTTGAGAAAATGGATGCTGACATCAATGTTACAAAAGCAGATGTTGAAAAGGTAAGCCAGGGGTTGGACAGATGTATGTGATAGGTTTAGTTTCTCAATCCCACTGGTAGAATAAACCCTCTGAGGCTTAATGCCTCACTTAAGTCAGTCTGTAGGCTAATTAAAATAGAGATCTCTGCAGAGACTCGTATTTGCATAAAAATTCTAAACAGATACAGTCAGTTTTCTTCAGTAAGATGATATCCAAGTTTAACATAGCTGACATGACTCTAAATGAGTTTATGCAAAATCAGTTTTAACTAACACCCCACATTTTGTGACAGTCAAGCATGTGAGCGGCTCCCTGCTTGCAGTTACCACACGTTGTTGGTTCCTCTGTGGTCCAGGTAGAACTAAACTTCATGCCTTCTGAGCAGCACTTCTAAGATGTCCTGATGTCGTTGGTTGCGATGAAGTATTACCAGGATCGTTGTTCATGGTCCTAGGTTTACAGCAGGACAACTTTTTATGTTATGCAGAATCCTGGAATCATGCTTGTCACAGATGGCACATAGCTTTTATTTTTATTTCTCAGTTGCTGTCTGGTTGCAGAGTCATTTGTGGGTTTTATACGTTGATCCCCATTCAGTGAATCCTTTGAACTGATGCTTAATTTTAAACATACATTTCTGTTTCAGCATATGTCTTGAAATACTTTCTCTCTTCAGTTTGATTCAAAATTGGATGTGCAGAAAGATGCTTAAAGCTTAAATGTCCAAGTCCAGTGGTGTACCTGTAACTTAAGGAAGCAATAGAGAGGGAAAAAGCATGTTTAAATTGCTTCTCTTTTTGATGTCACGTCTGCTCAGAAGATGCAGGAATGTAGATTAGAAACACCATGGTCCAATCTTTAAGGGCAGTTTTGTCTTCCCTGAGTTTGATTCTTATAGGTAGAAAAAATAGTCTGAACATTTGAATAAGTCCGTTTCTCTAAAAAAAAAAAAAAAAAGGGGGGGGGGAAGCGACCAGAAAAAGCTGAAGCTTAAAATGTACCAAACGTTTTGTTGCAGGGACAGGAAAGGAAACTGAATTATAAGTAAGGAAACTTTTCTAGTCCAAGATAACCTTTGCAAAATGTAGCTTTTGCTCCTCAAGAAGTCTACTTCATTCCATTCTCAATTAATCCAATCTTGGGAAGCTATCAAATACAAATTTTTCTTTACATGTGTGGGATCTTAAGATGTTTCTAGTATGCTGAACATCATGGAGGTTGCGTAGCAGATGACATCAAGGTTGCTATTGGAAATGAAGACACTAAATGAAAAAGAAGCTCAGAAAGCTTCCCCAAAGTGCTATTGCATATCAAAGGAGAAAATACCTCTATGGTCTTGTAATTTACTTGGCTCTTAGTTGTAAATTCACCATGCAGATTTGATCCTTTGTTGCCTTCTGGATTTGCCAGGGCACTTTACAGATGAGTGCATGTACAGGATTGTGAAAGATGTAACACCACATGTGGGTTTTTCTGACAGAGGAGGATCATCTCTGCTTTAACGGTATAAAGTGATTTTAGAATACATTTTTTTTGCAGATAAAATTAGGACTTGCCCTAGATTTTTTTCAAAGCTGAGGCCATGTCAAAGGGATACAAAGACATGACGTACTGTTTGAAATAGAGGGCTGAAACTCCTTACTTCTACATCCCTTTCTAAGGCTGACCTTTTCTGGTTAGAGTGAAAGGCTACATGCTGGTGGTATATCAGTCTGATAGCATTAGTTAAATTCTGGGAAGTAATTTCTTCCCTGGTGCTCCTTCCCTGTACAGTGAAGCAGAGGGGCTTCCCTTCTAAATTTCTTTATCTTTTCATTGTATATATTTGTAAATTATTTATTGCAAAATGAGTCTCAGCAGTATCTTGGGGAAAAAAAAATAAAATCTGTTGCAGTTGTGTTTTGGCTAATCTCAGGAGAAGGCATTAGTCGACTTTCCAGTCAGTCAGAGGGGTAGATGGAGAAGGAAAAGGTTATCAAAACGAGTGGAATGTGAAATAATATTACTGAACAGAGAGAACAGTGTTTTCCGAGTGCATGTGTTAAACTGGGTTCATCCATGTCAGGCTGTGAATAATGCCCTTTCTTTGCTTCCCTCTGCCCGTGTGACTGGGACCGCTCTTACATAACTCCCAAGCGCAAAATGGGATATTGTTTAACCAAGTGCTGCTGTTGGGGGCAGCTCTCGCAGACTCACTCCAGAGAGATGCAGAAACTGCTCAGGCTCAAATGAAGCAATATGATGACTTTTACCTCCTCCTATTACAGCAGTTCTGATTTCTTTTGCCCCTTATGGATTGGCCGCTGCATTCCTGCTCCCAAAAATCTGTCTGGCCAGGAAAGAAGACAATTTGGCTGAGTTCAAAGCCAATGCTACTCACTTCAGAGGAACAAGGTGCACTTCAAGCAATGGGATCAGTTGCCCTAATTTCTTTGGCTTGAGGTTGACACCTTGGCTACTTTAGCTTGTACCTGCAAATATGAGCAGATACTGGAGCTATTTTTTGCATCATGCATTATAGAGTAATGGGATTAAAATTCTGCAGTGATCACAATGACACATGCAATTGAAAGAATATATAGCTGCAGTTCCTTAATGCACCTAGTGCTAAGCTGTATGAGGCTCTGAAATGCTCACATCTCTCAATCTTTTAGTTGTCATAGCCTTTGACAACTGCAGCAGGAAATTCTGTGACTGAGCTGCCAGCTACCAGCGCTTAACATGGCCTTGCCAGAGGGATAACTCTTGGTGTTCAGTTTGCTAGGATTAAGTAACCAGAATAGTGGCAGGGAGGCAAGTTAAGAGTTCCTTTCCTCCTTAGTTCTCCAGGACTGTTTTGTGAAGGGGATCAGGTGTGTGCTGAGAGGCAGGGCTCGATGTGCAGGGAGGGTATCTTGCACCTGGGTCCAAACTCCTCCTGTAGGACCAGCTCAGGTTCCATGTGCAGAGGCCTTTTGTGCCACTTCTGTGGCCAGTATGGGCTTGATCATCTTTGCAGCCGGCCAGTCTGGCAGCTGATCTCAGGGAGAGCAGGGTGTTTAGCTTTGTTTCCTCCCATTGCCTTTTTTGGGGGTAGGAACGTGGAGCAAAGGCTGTGTTCAGTCTGTGCAACGGTCACTGTCTTTATGCAGGAATCAAAGGAGGGTGGATTAGAGCCCCTGAGCTCCCTTCCTGTGTTTGCAGTGAACCTCTAAATTACCAGGGGAGATGTTTAAGTGTCAACACAAAGTACAGTTTGGCACAAAGGTTTTGTCAGTTCAGTTTAGCAAAGTCAGGGTAGGAGACATACTGTGTTGCGGAAAACTGTACTGTGAAAATATCTTTATAAACTAAGTAAATGCTGCAACATGCTGTTATTCATACTGGGAAGCCTTGTAGGTACGGCTGTAATCTTTAGTTTTGTTTTGATCGCAGTGGGATGTGTGCTTAAAAACAGTTCTCCTTCAAAAACCACAGTGGAGCTGCTTCAATTTTTTGACCATTTGGGGAAATGGTCTCTGTCACCGGCGCAGAGCCGGTGTACATATAAGGAAGCGCTCTATTGTTTGTTCCTTCTCTTTAGAGCTGCAATCACTAAAAAGCTGACATCTTTATGGGATGATGTGTTAGTACCCAGTGATGCATTCGCAGACTTCTTGCAATTAAAAAAAAAAAAAAAAAAAAAAAGCTAGCTTTTCTAAAGGTTTCTTTTCAAAGTAGACTTTTCAGAATCTGTTTTTGAAGAGGAAGTGGCTGCAGTCAACCATGGGAAGGGGTAAATGCTTCACCTCTTGATTTGCACAGCAGTTGAGGGGGAGGACAGCAGTTTGAGGTACTTCATGTCAGGAAGGATCTGTCCCTTTGCTGAAGAGCAGCACAGTCGTATGTTGGTGTCCTACTTGTTTTTTGCCGGAAAACAACTTCAGCTTTGAGCAGTAAAAAATGAGCTGTATGTGAGTTCCCAGAACTGCTGTCCTGATGTCAGGGCTCATCACCTTGTTCTGGTTTCTGTTCCTGTTACGTTATGTTCTACCTGCAGTGGTTTTGAGATTAATCTAAAGGTGTTCTGGATTTAGAAAGCAGTTTAGTAGCAGTAGATTTAGAAAGACATAAAGTGCGAATTTGACCTTAACTCTCATAAGTAAGGAAGCTTCTGACACTGCTAAAACCATGGAGTGGTATTTTGTTTTACTGTACGTTTTTCACTGACTCATCTTTAATAAGTCTTCAACCCACACCCAGGAAGGGCGAGCTTGTATTGAGGTTTTATTTGTATCCTGGGACATTCAGCCATCTTTTCTGGGGCAGTGGGGTTTTCCTTCTGAATTTGCTTTCTTATGTGCTTGCAGCTGCTCGACCTTGTTCCAAGTCATCTGTCAGTTTGAAATCAAAATCACTCCAAAAAATCCAACTGTATATCCAAAATGATTATTGCAGAATTATCATTCCATTCCTTCATCTCTTCTCTGCTGAATCCTATGTCGTATCTAAAAACAAAACAAACAAAGAAGTTGATGGCTCTATTCCTGTGCTGACTCTGGCACACTTAGGAGCTTTAGATGTACTGGCCCATGGTTGGTTGGTTCTGTTTCGTTTCTGAAGTGGAGAAACCGAGGGACATAGAAGTAATCTCAAATTTATTGAAATCTATAGGAGCTTTCACCTGTGCTCAGTGACTTTCAGATCAGGTTATGGCTGCTGTATTCAGGATTTTTGGAGTCCCAGAATAATTTAAGATTTGCATAAGGGCATAAAACCTCATAATACAGCATCACCATGACATTAATTTTCTAGTCTATAAATATAACTACAGAGAGATACCAATGTTTCACGCTTGAAGTTTCATTTTCTCTTCTCTTTTCTTATGCCATGTTCCCTGGGTGCTTGCCAACAATTTCGATGCAGAGTCTGTATCTCCCTCCTTACCTATAGAAGACATGTCCACTTACATTGCCTTGAGTAGTCATGAGCTGAATCGCTGGCAAAGTTTTACTGAACATAGATGTAAAAATCCTGCTACTTAGAAATTGGAATAAGCTGATCTTCCTGCCTGTGCAAATGCAGTTAAGCTGTCAAGTGGTAAACTGCTTTTCCAGCCTGTAGGCTGCTGGGCCGTGGGATGCAAATCTCTTCTTTAAGAATTTACAAATTCTTACAGTGAAGGGTTCACTGAGGTATTTTTACTTGGGCTCTGGAGGGATCTCTGATCTGTGTTTCAGCACTATCCTGCACACCCTGTTCACAGCATGCTGTGTTGGAACAGCAGTCACGTCGTAACAGAGCCGGATGCAGCTGCATCACTGAACCCCCCAGACAAACCAGAGGACACCTCCAGCTCAGTGCTCTGTTCTTGCATCGTGCATCACTGAGGTTTTAGTCAATTAAGACTGTCAGCAGTAAGCTGCAGCATAACCCGGGACTGTGGGTGCCAGCCTTCTGCAGACCATAACTACTCAATAGGCCTAATTTTTGAGGGGATGCTGAGTCACCTGCCCTGTGACAGTGGGGCTTCTTGTATCCCCTCCTCCTGACCGCCTTGAGGCACCTACTGACATCATGAACTTCTCAGGAGAATGTAGTGCCATGCAAAGGTAATGTTAGAAGGTGGACAAACTTCTGCAGTGTTTGTGTCATTAATATGGTGAATACTTATTGCAGGGAGTAGTTCCAGAGGCTTTGCTTTTCCTCTGCTCTGCTGTGAATTTCTAATTTCTGCAGCTGTGTCTCAGTGAACCATGGAGGCAAGGCGTGTAAGGCTCAGTCCTAAACACAGTGTAGAAGGGCCTGGCCTGTGCGTTTCTTATGTGAGAGTTAGTAAGATTTTCCAATGTTATCTGTGTGGTGGTAAGTTTTACATACTTTGATTAGGCAGCTGCTTTTCTTGTGTTCCACTGATGAAGCTGGCTAAACTCTTCTGTGCCTTTGCTTGTGACGTGGGTGAAATTGCTGTCAATTCAAGTGCAGTCTTTTCTTGGTAACATGATTTAAGGCCATTAGATTCACAGTAATGTTATTCCTCTGGGTTATGCAGACCCCAATCTCCTTCTTGAACTGCTTCCTTCCTAGTGGATGATGTAGTGTGTGAACATAGGGAGTCCCTCAGGATGGTCATTTGCATTTCTGGAAGAGTAAGCCTTGTTTACAACCTGCTGTCTGTGACACTGCATATAGCAGCTGTTTCCCTTTTGAAATCATGACTAATTTAGGAGTTTGGATTTCTAGTCAATAAAGAGTTAATGACTGCAGTAGATGGGCTGGGTAAGTTAGTAAGTATTCGTATGTATCCCTTGCATATACAGTGTGTTTGGTGTTGAGGTAGATGAACAGAAGCATTAGTTTTAGTGTAAGATAAGGAAAACCATCTGAACTCACATTTCCTCTTCGCAGTTACCCCTCTGCAGTAATGCTCTACACAGCAATTGGGCTGAGTTTTGTAACAATACAACTCTATGAGGAGATAGATTGCTAAAGGAGCAAACAAGTTAGGGAGGGAAAGGGGATGTGAGAGGGGGACTTATGAGCAACTTCTGAATTGAGGATCAACTGCAGTTTGAATCAGAAGTGTAATATAACCAATATTCTTACCAAAGGCAAAGCAATTTGTTTATGCTATACAGTTGAAAAGCTTGTTCATGGTCATTCGTATCCTAGCTGTCTTTACCCGTTTAAGAACGAAGGGAAAATAAAGCAGAGACCTCAATTTAGCTTATTGTTTGTAAGTTTTTCAGTTTGAGTGAATGTATGGTACCCATACAGTTGGGGTTTAAGGCTAGCAAATTCATACCAGTAACTTTCTTCAACCCTGACTATTCATTCTGCATTGGCTGTGTTTGTAGATTCTTTCTTGGAGAGAGGTGATTAGAACCATATCCAGTATTCAAAGTATGAGCAAAGCAACCTATTATACAGCCCTGAAATAATTTCCATTATTTATATTAAATACTTACATTTGTACACCTCAGAATTTAATTGCTTATGTTAGTACAACTAAACAGATCTCCCCAAGTCATTTATACATTGTTGGCCAGTGCTCCGAACACATTTTTTCTTGTTACCTCCTCCCTCAAGTTCATATAGCCTTCTACCCACCACAAACACCTCATTCTTTTCTAACAAACTTTTGTTAGGTATCCTTGTGGAACTGCGTTTCGCTGAGCTACGTGACAAGCTACTGGATGTTACCAGGGATTTGCAGTTTGGTCACCCAGAGAGGTTGGCTATTTAGCAATGGTGACATGAGAATGGCAGTGCAAGGAGTCAAACTTCTGGATTCAAGGCAGAGTTATTTCACAAGGGCCTGGAGCAGCGTGCGAGAGGTGCTTCTCTGGCCCAGGTCACGGTGACGCGTGCTGCTGTTCTCAAACCTTGTGTAACGGTCCTTCTCTTATACAACATTTAGACTGCTCGGAACACTTTTCAAACCAAATCGAAGGAATTGATCGGATGCCATAGAAAAGAAAAAGTGATATGCTTGTTTTATAATGAGAAGTATAGCACTCAGATTTGTGCAAGGGAGTCTGGCAGAACTGAAAAAAGCCAGTCTAAAGCCAGGCAACCGAAGTCTTGGGCTCATTCATTTCAGTAAAATTTTAAGTAACCTCTAGCTTTTGGACTCCGTTAATCAGCAGGCAACTGTGCCTTTAGTCATGCTGCAGGACTGGTCATATGAGACAGAGTTGAGTGAGTCCTTAATGCAATATGATACTTCTATTCTTTTTTTTTTTAGTAGTACAGATGAGACAGAGGAATTCAAAAGCTGTGCTAGAGCCTTGCGCCATGTGCTTGCTGTGTTGCTGTCCCAGCTCCATTAATTTGGTCCATATTTCTCATTAGTGCTTCTGGTGTTTTGTTGCTACAGTATATGGTGTTACTGAGCACTTCTTTAGTCTGGCAGAATTATGTGAAATGCAGCTGCACTAGATAACAGTTTCTGAGATCTGGGGGTGAAGATTTTTTTCAGATTTTTTTCCTCCATCTTCTAATGTTAAAAGTAAGGATTTTTCCTTTGTTTTGTTTTTGGGTTTTGTTGTTAGCCCCCCCGTTTGTTATTTTGCACCCCCCGTTCTACCTTCCTGCTTTCAGGAAAGCAAATTTCAAAACCTGTTTCTGGTTGCCTGTTCAGAGAGACTGAACTGGTTATTGTAAAATAGTAAACAATGGAGCTTGATTTGGAGGCTGTGTAAATCAAAGCCTGAAATCCTGGCCCAGTTTTTGAAGTCCATGGCAGAATTCCTATTGTTATTAATGATTCTGCAAACGCTGCCAGCGTTGCTGCTACCAAGGGGCGCCCGCTGCTGCCCGTGATGGTGCCCGCCTGTCCCGCAGAGCGGCTGCGTGAGGTTGGCTGAGAGAGGGGACCAGAGCCTGCAGCTGAAAAATCTGTGAGCGATTGAAAGCATTCCTGAAATTGGTGAAGTGTTTCTGAGTCTGCCTTTATCATTAAGTTATTTTGAAGGGATTGGGTAGTTCGAGGGGGGCAGGGGTGATTTTTTTTTTTTTTTTTGATTTTTTTTTTTTTTTTGTGTGTTTGCATTTTAGTCTGATCTTGGATTTACCAAAAACGGATCTATTTTGGCAGGCAGTGGCCTGGCAGTGATGCATCTCACATGTTGTCTGGGTTTAAAAAAAAAAAGGCGGGGGGGGGTGTGGAGGGAATGGGAGAAAAGAAAGAAGAAAGAAAACTGCACCAAAGTTTTGACTGGAAACTCTGCCATTCTGGACAAGAGTGACTGCTGAGAAGTTGAACTGTTCCACTTAGTGAGGATCAGCTGAATAGCAGCCAAAGCTTTTTTCTGCCCTTTTCAGTTATTCATATTACTCCCACCATAACAGCCCTGAGGAGCTGCATTTTTTGTCTGTGTAAACCCAGAAGACAGTGTGTCTATTGACCCTCTTGCTGATTCTGGAATGTGTCTTTAGAAAATTGTTCTCAGCAAAATATCCTTCATTCTTTTTTTGTGTCGGAGACTGAAATGGTAGAAAGTGTGCTTGCTTTTTAAAAATCTCCCCTACACTTAATCACCAGTTGCCTTTCATATGGAACGTAATTTTGGGGGGAGAAGGTGTGTGCAAGTAATACTATACAAGATTTTATTTTTTGAATTCTCTAAGAGGCAGCATGTAACGCATAGCAGCTTGCTAACATTTTCTCACCTTCAGGATCACCAGTGTCCATCATAAAGATATCCATATCCCCTTTTGCTGTTAAATTTTCCTTTTCTAACTGCTGGTCAAAGGCTTAAAGTACTAGGTTTTATTTCAGATCAGTATATAAAGCTTTACTAGTCCTGTATGCTTGCAAGGACTCTGGAGAACTTTCCTTGTGTGTCATTCTGATAGGCAGTGATTATTTAAGTTGCATCATATTGCTAAACAGCAGGATTTTTCAAGCAGGTGATGAGTAGCTTCAGACTAAATATCTCCCTAACACAGGTTACTTCAGAGTAAAAGGGCTGCAGGGTTAGCTTTCTTCTAATTCCTTATTTTAAAGGGGAATTAAATACTTCCGTGAGTTCTTCAGTCATGAAAGATTTTAGAGCATCAATGTCCCACTGTTGCACCTGCTACTTAGCTTGAACCTGCCATTTCTGGACTCCTGATGGAGTCATTTAAACATCTGGAACTAACTTTTGATGCTGTTTGAAAGTCTAGGTTTTGCAGCTCAGTGGTTAGGTAGAAAAACTGCAGGAAATGTGGTTAGAATAATCTCGAGAGAATAAGGTTTGTTTTTTTCCTGCTATCTTGTAGAAGAGACAGAAGCTATGGTGCGTGTTGCCAGTTCATATGGCTATTGAGTTTAGTGTTGTTTTCCACATAACGTAGGTCCTGTTGAGGCCTGATTTATTTTTATTTTTTTTAAAGCACTGGAGGCAGCCACAATTCTACTGACTTCTAAAAGTCAACACTCTATAAATTATTACTGCCCTGCAGTTAGCTACTGCCCTGCATTCTCCCCCATCAAATAGCAAGGCTGTAAAGGAAGGAAAAAAGACAAGTTTTGATTATGTTTAATGGCAATTCTGTATAGATTCTGTGAGAGAAGAGGTCATGCATAATAAGCCTTACCTGCTGCTAGTGTGCTTTTAACTAGTTCAGTATATCTGAGCTACACTTCCTTTACCTAGAGTTTTCTTTCAGAGTTAGTTATAGAAAACACTCCCCTGGTGTGATTGTGTTTAAATCTCATTGTCATGTCAGTGGAAACCTGAAGTTTACCTATATGCTCGTTGAAAGGTTCATGGTGCTGTAGATACTGGGCTGTCATGCATTTTTGGGAGTGCTTTTCTTGATGAGATGTGCATTGGCATATGTGACCTTTTGGGTTGTTTGCTGCCATATGAATTCAGAGAAGAACTACCTTAATAAAAACAGACTTTGGAGAAGGAGGTGATATGTGTATACATTGTGCACATTTATTTGGGGAAAAAAGATCTTACAAAGGTATGTGTGTGGGGGGGAGAATAGCATGCAAAACCTGTGTCTCTTTTGTGAACGTGTACAGAAGTATGCATTTAAAAGCAAACTGCCTTTTTTCTTTTCCCCACAAATTCCTCAAATGTATATACCCTTTTCTGCTTTTTCATGATGCTGAAAGGTGACCTCTTTCTTTCAAGAGGGGAGGGGATTTTTCGTTGCATTACAAGTACCTAGCCTTGACATCTCTTACAACCGAGTAGTCTGGCAGTCTGCAGAAGGCCTGGGTCGTGGTTTCACATGTGGTGCTGGAAACATGAGCTCCTGCTCAGTCATCCCTGCCCAGTTAAAGAGAGATTATGTTGACTGAAAGCTGCATCACAGTGTCATCCTTCTACATCTGAAGTCATGGTCTGGTTTTCCAGAGACCAATTATTCCAAAGCCTTTCCTCCTGAAAATACTGTTCAGGGCAGATATTTTAACATTAACTCTAAGAAGCCTGAAGAAATACCTCCTCTGAAGCTGTTTCCATGCACAAGTGAACAGTAAAGAAGGCAAAAATTTATTTTCTGTAAAGCTCAACTATAAATTACTCCTGAAATAGCTCCTGTGACTCTGTGCAGCTCCAGGCCACTGCATCCATTACTCCGAATGTGAAAGTTAATGTCATCAACTCATTTTTATCATTCTGTGCTTGAGCAGAGTGCAATAACGTTGCTATAAAATATAATTCTGTTAATACTAGAAGTGATGATGTTAGAGTGACATACTCCAGTAATAAAAAAAATCTAGACTTTAAAAAATATTTTTATTTTAAGATCCAAATACCTCATTGGAAAAATATTTAAACTGTTTGAAGCTTGCCAAGTGCATTAAATGGCCAGGAGAAACAAAACATCACTGGGGCTCTCGTACAAAAATTCTTGGTTTTGGAATGTTCCCAATTTTACTTACTCATCTGCTGCCTCCTCTTATTTGGGGCCAGTTAAGATAGTTTTGGAAACGGAGCATCTACTCCTGTATACATTTAGCTCAGAGTTACTTTGCTCATATCCAACCAATGAGCTCGCTCATGAAAATGAACTCTGATGACTTAATGTTTGCTGGATCTGCCTGGAAATGTGTAATAATGGATTTCTTGTTTTTCTGTTTCAACAATAGAGTCAAGGGACAAATTCCTGAGTTGCACTATTTAAAAAAAAAAAAAAAAGACAGCTGTATAAGTGGAACTGGGGCTGCTGGAGAAGTCAGCTCAAACAATGGGTTGCTCTTAGGTAGCTGAGGAGAATGGGCCTCACAAATGGATATTGATCTGTAGCAGCTGGGACTTGAGGAAGGGGTTGGGAGACAAGCATACATTACTCTTACAGCTGTCAGCCTTTCCATGGGTGACTTTGTTTTGTTGGTAAATTTGTGTTTGTAGTACAAGGCTATACTGTTTTCCAATCATATTTAATATAGCTATATGTGAGTGGGTAGGTGATAAAGGTTAAGCTATATAGCACTTGGGCAGAAAAAATGATTGATATGGCTTCTTGGAATTTCACTGCAGCAGGTAAATTTTCTAAAGTTATATATGCATCCTTTTCAGGAGTTAGTGGGCAGTTAAAACTCTTGGGGAACAAGCAACATTTAAAATACTTTTTTTTTTTTTTAATTGGATTTCTTTATTTAGTTATAGTTGCAGTCTTCTCCATTTGGTGCTACTGTTTCATCTCCTATTATGCAGTTGGTGCCCAGCATTTTCTCATTGTGCTTCAATTGGTTTTGTAGAAAGAATGTGAAAGGGATCTAGGAAATTTCTACAATTGACTGCACTTGCAAAAGAAATAGCTAAATTGAGGTGAAATAAATTATTAGGTGAGATGTGCAAGCTGGACAAATGGGAGGAAAGCCTATTTCTTTTCAAACAGATTTGAAACCTTCTGGCAGAATTCGTTACCTTCCAGTTATGATTACTAAAATGTTCCATGATTTGGTATTTCATGTATTTATTGTCAGGAAACTATTATCTGCTTTGAACAGTTGAAAGAATTAACCCTCTTCTGAGCTGTTTTGAATGGGAGCCCACTTAGAATGTGCTAAAATTAATTCTTGTGCTGTTTTCCCTGAAAAAAAAAAACCAAAAACAAATCCTTTAAATAATTTTTAAAGCAGTCTTTCTCCTTTCATAAAGGGATTATTCTGAAATTGAGGGAGTGATTGGAGCATAATATGTTCTGGACACTCACAGCCCTGTTCCAGGGCTTGATAGGCAGCAGAGGGTGAGGAGGCTCCGGGAGCGCCTGAAAAATGAGTGGAAACTCAGGATAGTTTGGATTTACAAAGCCAAATCCTGGGCTCACTCCAGTCAATGGCGAAGCTCTCACTGGGGCAAGCATTGGGTCCACGGCCATGGAGCAAGCTCTGCTGGGGTGGGTGGGAGTGGGCAAGGTGGAGTGGGGCTGGGTGGGAGCAGGGTGAGCAGCATTGCTCCAGCGGGGTGGATGTGAAGTGGGGGAGTGGGGAGCTTCAACAAGTGGACGCAGGACAGGGAGCGGAGGCATGTGGGTGTGGGGAGCTGGGTGGGAGGGGAAGGGAAGGAAGAGCTGCTGGATGAAGGCCAACAGCAGGGAAGGAAAAAGCAGCTAAAATAAACAGATGGGATAGACAGTAAGGGAATAATGTTGGGCAGTGAAACAGATAACAGAAGGCCTTGAGAAGCAGAATTGTAAATCAGAAAATATAAAAGGGTCACTCAGGGACAAATTATTCCAGGTGAAGAAGTGAGGTTAATTGCCCAGTGCTCTGCTATGGTGGGTAGCAAAGCAAATCATATGTGTGGGTAAAAGTAGGAAGGGAGTCATGTCTCAGCTGCTACTCAGGTTCCCCTTGTGCACTTAATGCCAGCACTATTCAAGGAGATGCTGGTAAAGGATTTTGCAGAGAGCACAGGGGGAGCACAAGTTAAGATGTTTTGTCATGATGATGTTGGTTAAGGCATGGGAAATGACACAAAACCGTGCCTTTTTTTTTTCTTTTTGGTCGCTTCCCTTTCCCCCAAATATACTGCTCGCCAACAAGTAGTTTATTAGAGAAAAGCAGGTGCCAGCAAGAAGAGTGTCCACAAGCATCCAGAAAATGTGCATACCTGTTAATGGGCTAGTAGAGGGCCAAACTTGGTTTTATGATTTAGATGCAGTACAAACAGAGATTGTTCATGGAATGCAAAGTGGTTCATGGAAATAACATATTGTAACACAAGAACAGAACAGTGGCAGTGTGCGCACTGCAGGCTTATGCTTAAAGTAGATGAACTGTTCCACAAAATGGGAGTAAACCAAAAGCTGAAGTGTTCAGACCTGTATGTTAAAGTTCCCGTGGTGCTTAGTGGTAAGGATAGTAAGATGAGGAGTAACACGATGCAATTTCTTTCCATGTAGTATAAATCATAAATACCTTCTGGCATTTCTTTAGGCAAGACAGCAAGCCCAGCTGAGACATCAAATGGCAGAAGACAGCAAAGCAGAGTATTCTTCCACTCTACAGAAGTTCAACAGTGAGCAGCATGATCATTACTACACACACATACCGAACATCTTCCAGGTAAGGGTCTCTAGCACTGATCTAGAGTACCTCATAATCTTGTGAATAGAAGAGGGCTGTATTGCATGCAAGTCTGTGACCCTGTCTTTTACATTTTGATGATTTCTGTCACCATTAGCAAATTTTATATGCAGTCTGCCAACCTGAGATTGAGAGCTTGGTAGGATTAATTGTCCCTTTCTCCTAGACTAGATATCAAGTGATCAGTAATATATGGGGAAGGTGACACTGAATTGTCATGACATGTTACCATAGTCTTTGGAATCTTCACAGTCTTGCTCTGTTCAATTCATGTGTCCATGCAGCTGGGGAATGAGAGCATTATTTGCATTGTTGAGTCACGAGTCAGCTGGGCATCATTACATCTGTAAAGCCTCACAGCCCATTATAACCTGTCTCCAAATCAGACTTCACAGATGTTTAAATTTAAACCACAATATTTCTGCAGTAGTGAATGTCAAAAGGTTTAAGCAAGCTTGGTGATTATGTCTTAGGGTGCCTAAATAAAGACTAGAAAGAGAACAAAAAAGCCATCAGATTTATACTGGCTGAAGATCTGAGTTTGTGCTTGACTGAACGAAGAGATTAATGTAGTTGAACAGAAGTTCTAGATGACTGTTCCATTGTAATCGGTCATAAGCATCAGAAGTGGAAAATACAACCTCTTTAAGACAGAAAACATCACATGCTTATCATCTGATGAGAAATAAGTGATATTTGTGTAGCAAATAGGCATTTTCTTCTCCATAGCTGGAACTTCGTAGCTAAATGGACACCTTCTCTTTTGCTTCATGGTATTTGAAACCAGTGTCTTGAGATAAATTATCCCTGGCATCAGATACAAACGTATTGCAAAAATTTTGTATTTGAAGTTAGATCTGGTAAGTGCTCTGATTTGTAGGTGAGCATGTTTTAAGTACTTCAGATGTATTCTTTTCACTACCCGTGCACCAGTAAGCTCCAGTGCTTTCTTTTAGATGTTGAAATAAATTGTTTTGTAAAGAATTTATGTTGCTTGTGGATCAGTCAAGACAATGGGGGTTTTAAGTTGACAATGCTCCATAAGATTCCTGCAGTCTAATATGAAATAGGCCATTCCTGTTCATGCCCTTCTGATACTGTTATAATCTGTTATAATAACGTTATACCACATCCAGTTTCCCTGTGTTGTAAACAAGAGGCCCATGGAATAGATGCTGGAGATTGTGGCACTGAATCCATTGAGCAACAGGGAGCATATGTTGAGAAGCCCTGGTGTGAACAATACATGATGTATAGGACTGCCTGTAAACCAAAAATGACCTTCTAGGGAAAAGGAGAAGGGGAGACATCATGATTTTTGTTTGCTTGGATTCTGCGATGGAATGAAAATAAGATCTTTCAGAACATGTGCAGAAAATTAAAGAACTTATTGTTGCAGAATTTCTCTTAAAAGCCTTAGGAGCTATCTTTACAAAAGTCCGAAGCTGGGGTTTTGACAAATCAGCATTTTTTTACCATAAAAAGTTAATTGAAAAATTCCCAGTAATAGTAACAGAAATTACTTTTAGATATGGCATTTTGATGTTTAAGGGAGCAATATCACTTGGTCCCTTCATGGGAACAGCTGTCCTAGTTTGTTCTTCAAATTATATTTAAAGTGTAAATTTTAAAGAAGCTGGTGTATGTTGGGGAGAAAAATTGGTTGAAAATGTGAAGTTAATCTTGATATATGACCTGAATGAAATGTAATGTTTTAGAAAATACAAGAGATGGAGGAAAGAAGAATTGTGAGGATAGGTGAATCCATGAAAACTTTCGCAGAGGTCGACCGCCAAGTGATCCCTATCATTGGAAAGTGTCTGGATGAAATAACAAAGGCTGCAGAATCAGTTGATCACAAGAATGTAAGTGTTACATTATTTGGATTGTTGATTGTCATCTTTAGTATTAATCACTTATATATGGAGACTTCGATCCTGGGTCTGGGCTGCAGCACAAGGGTTTTATAGCCCTAGAACTAAAACAAAAATAGCTTCTTGTCCCAAGCTACTTTGTGTGAGGCAGGATGTGCTCAGATTATCTCCCAAATCTACTTAACCACCCAGAAATGCTTCTCCTGCCACACTTTTTCAATTTTTTTTTTTCCTTCTATAATTATTCTCTCCTTTTACTAGGATAATTACTTTTTGAAATACTGTAATTGAAAAACAGGCTTCCACGTAGAATAAGGAAGATGGTGGGCATAATTCCAGATACCTAAGAATCATCAATTCTTATCCAGATAGGTTCTATGTCTAATAGTCAGAAAACTGAATGTTGCACAAATGTCTTCATTCTGTTAGTTTTATAATAATGGCAATCTTTAAAGTATTGGCTATGTGAATTATGGCAAACTACTCTCGGAAAACTTCTACTTACCGTAAAATCTTTCTTTGCAGATTTGAGGTTTGCTAGCGATCTGTAAATGAGCTCTCTCAAATCTTGATTTCTGAACATTATCATAGGAGTAAAAAGAAGCCTTCCTGATGAAAAGGCTGATAAAGAGCTCAGTTGAGCTTCCTGATGTACTGTTAGCACAAGGGCAGATGTGTTTTCTATTTTGTTTTCAGAATGAATGATCTTCTCCCTTCGTAAATGAAGTCTATGCTTGCTCTTTCAGCCCTTCTCATGGATCACATTAGTGTTTCAAATACATACAGCATGTGTCTTGCTGGCTGTTTGAATTTCTTGTATGTCTTTTTCACTGGAATCTTTTCTGAGCTATTCAGTGCCCCGAGCCTGGCGACTGCCATCAATTGGCAGCATAAGCCTGAGGCTGAAGTTTTTAAATTAATCCCCTACTTTCTGCTCAGCAATTGCTCTCACAGAGAGCTGCATAGGAGACCAGGGAATCTGAAAATTACTCTTTCAGAGTGGGAGAAGGTGGAGTTGGGGCACAGGCTCCCGTGTTAGAACAATGTCCCATCCTGGAAGTGCTGCATGGCGAAATCGTGTTGGAGAGATTCGTAACTAAGCCAACGCTCTGCTTGAAGATTCAAGTGAGGTCTTAGCGAAACACACACAAGGCTTAATCTAGGTGTTTCAATCCCTGTGAATTTTATATTCAGGTTAGTCTCTTGCACACAGATAAGTCTGATGGCTCGTGCACAAGTATGACATTAGAAAATGGTGGCTTTGAGCATTGATAACTAAGGAATCTCCTGTAAACACCATGCTAACAAAAATGTTTTTAATGAAGTTTGTTATATCTGAACAATTACAAAGGTTTTATCATGTTCTTTGTGGAAAACAGATAGACACCCCCCCCCCATACAGGGTTCTTTTCTCTTAAATACCATCAAGGATTTTTTTTCATCTCTGGAACAGTAGTTTCTAACTTTCTTGATTCTGATAAAAGTGATATGCTTGTTCCTGCCTTTCTGTAGAACGCAGGTCCTGCCACTTTCTAAGGATGGCCATACCTGCACACGGTAGCAATGAAGAAGCTGTATTTTCTCTATCTCCAGATAATGTACTGCTTTTGCCACTAATGCAGAGTGTTACAGCAGACCTTTCCCATCTCACCCTTTAATGTTCTAAGGAGCAAGTTTGAGTTTTCTTAGGCAACCATCAGAAGAAATTTCCTCAAAAGATTCAAATTGAAGGTTATCTCCTTTACTCACCTTTTTCAAGCTTGAAAAACTTTGGATAGGAAAGTCAGCTAGATCTGTGCTGTAGTCAACTTAAAAAATGAGGTCAGATTCCAGGAAAGTTGAATGCAAGGACAGCTGGTGATAATATAGCTAGTACAATGGTGAGCAAAACCAAGAGCCTGCTGAGCAGGAAAAGCTTTGTGTGAAACTCTGGGCCCACTCAGACATGTGTTTCCCAGCTGGGAGGAGATCTCCAGGATCTGGTGATCATAAACAAATGTACAGTATCACTAAACTTGAAATGTATAAGGTCAGACAGTATGACACTGACAAAAGGCAGTGGTGCATTTCAAGTTCTCATTTAGGTCTCGGTATTGTTTGGTTTTATTTTCACTTTTTCTATCCAGCTATCACATGGTTACTGAAGAAGGGGGAGGGTAGATGAAAGCTCTGCACTTTGTACAGTAATTTCAGTTCAGAACCCAGAGCTTTAAATGGAACAACCACAACTAATACAGATGTATTCATCAGAAAGAAAATAATTACAAAGGACCCATTCCAGTAATTTACCTCGTGTATCAAACCATGTGTCAATTGTAGCCTCAAGGATGTAAGAACCTGCAAGTTCTGCCAGTAAAATATTACCAGCTCATGGTAGGGCATTACTGTGTAAAAAAGGAAAACCAAAATTAAAGCAGCAGAGCTTTGCACTTCATGTAGGTGCCTGGGAGCTTTTTGATAATCAATTTTTAGCTTTGGGTATGTTTACTACGAACATTGGTCTATGAAGGTGGGGTTTCTGTGGTATCTGAACCACTGATTTCTAGCATCAGAATTGTGTAGTACAACAGTAAGGACGGATGTATCTCTATAGTGACTTTGAAAATGTGGAAGGGCAGACTGCTAACAGGCTTCCTTTCTGCAGCCAGCTCCATGTTCCCTCCCTCTGGGGATGCCAGCAGGGTTTTGAAAGGTGACTTCTCTTCTAGCGCCCCTATTTCATTGGATAGTGTGAAGAACCAGAATGACACATGGGACAGATTTAATACTCTTTATATTCTCTGCAGCTTAAATATTACCAAGTTCTGCCTCTCGCCCACTTGCAAAATGGCCAGTCTTTCAGGCTTAGTTACTGCATTCGCAAGTGTTTAATTAGGATTGCTTTATGCCCTCACTGAAGTGTATAGAATTCCTGCTAACAGCGGTAGAAACTGTCTGGATTTATCTGGGAATGCTGCTTAGCCCTGTGTTTTTAATACAGTTGTAAATATGCTTATTTTTCATATCCTCTTTCTAACAACTGGGACAACACAGAGGTCATGTTGCAAGGGTAAGCTGTAGTGACTGCTAGGTGAACCTATGCAGAACTTGCTTCAGAAGGCTCAAGCAGCAGATAAAATTAGTTATGGACTTCAGAGTTCCTGTTATGACATTATCTCTGTGATATATGGAGTATGGTGGTTATTTTTAGCACCATTGTAGTGGAAGGGTGCTTTGACTAAATACAAGGAACACTGTAAAATAAAGAGGGAAAAATGAAAAGCTCCATGCATAGGATAAAATACCAATAGAGTTTTTAATGTAACCTTGTGCATGCTTGTAGTCTCTTCTCTCTTTTTCATTTTGCTTCCATGACTATTATTAAAAATCTCTTCAAATGTTTAGATCTCAGGAAGTTTTAATGTTAATCTAGGATGAGATACTGGAAAGTGTTGCTCTATCTCCCTAAAAAATCATGTAGGAATTTCACATTACACCTGATAGGTTGAGAATCTTAAACCTTAATTTTCTTCAAAATCCCATGAAGACTTTTGCAAAGGTTTTCCTATAGCTGTGTTTTGCTCAGCTGGGCTTGGCCTCTGGATATGTTTATATCCCACTAGATTTCTCATTAATAGTGTTTTACCTACGGACCTAAGCAGAGTCTGTGAAATGCCTTTGAAGGAACAAGTTCATCTTTTTTATCTGAACAGGATGGTGGTGCTTCTCTCTAGAGGCCAATACGATATTTGTGTGCTGTGACACAGTTTCTCTAATGATCTTAAAAGAAAACTGTTAGAGCAGTATAACATAAGCGCTCTTACCAAGAAGTCAAGTCAATGCAAAATGTGTTTAAAATATTTTTTTTTTCTGAGTTCATTAGATTTAAATGCATTTGGCAGGCTGAGATCTGAATTTGAGTTTCTGTATAATTAATCGCGCTTGTAAACCTGACCTAGGACAAATGCTATATATTGTTCTTTGATTTATTCCCAACTTGTGTGCAAAAGGGCAACACCAATTCATACGGTATACAGCCAGTGTGTGGCTAACTTAAATCTAGTAGTTAGTGCCAAAAGGGTATGTGGCTTTAATGACAGCGCGTGGAGTTCCCAGCCACTGCCTGCACCAAGGTGTCGGGCTACTTCCATGACCTTGGACTGCTCAGTCGTTAGGTAAAGCTGTAAGAGAAACTCCTGCCCTTTACTGTAGCTGAGTTCACAAGCACCAGCTTATCAACTTGTGTCAGTGTGATCACTTGAGCTCCTTTTTATAGGAGTAATTGTTGGGATTTTTCTACTAGTTTGCTTACAGCTGCGTGCTCAGCCTTTCTATACCCTAAGTATTTGTTATGAGTCAGTCACTGAAGTTATCTGTTGGGTTACTGAAGTGTGATTGCTTTTCTGGTCAGTAATGTTAACAATATTAAGCTCTCAGTCATTTTCACCGGTAGACATGAAAACGCCTTTAAAAGGTGTTTGTATTGGAATTTTGATTTTGGTGTTGGAAATGAATCCAAGGGAATGAAAACATTGCTGGGTCGTGGTCAGACTCGGGGGTTGTGCAGCTCAGTAGAAGGTTGGAATGAGGACACCTGCATTTCTTCTTCCTAAGCATCATCTGTATTTAACTACAATGACCTGTGCTTTAATGATAGTTACGTATTTTTTATTTTCCCTAAATAGACCATAATCCTCTGCTTTTTATCTGTTGGTATTTTGAGTAATGATTGGTCTCTAATACCTTCTCAAAGTGGACTAGAATTTTGTTAGAGGAGTAATGGGACTATCTGAGACTAAAGCTCACGGGCTTTATTTCTGCAGATTGTTTGTTTATTTAGAGATCTATTATGAAACTGAGATTTATGCTGCCAGTTGCAATACCTTCTGACTGACATAGGTTGGTAACTTTAGTTCTGTGTGGTGTCACTATGGGGTTCTTAACTGCATTTATCACTCTGGTATCTGGGAGTATTAAGTTTTACACGAGAGTGCCTTGATTTGGTAGGACACTATGCTGTGCCCAGACGTGGGGGGTGTTTTTAAAGCACAACATGATAATGAAAATAGGTCCAAGAAAAGTGCCCTGACCTTGGAGAAGGTGGGGAAACTGGTGTTGATCCTGGGCTCTGGAAGGATGTTTGTTCCTGGCATGAGTCTGGTCACTGTAAGGGTTAGTTTGTGCACAGACAAACTTTCTTGTCCATGTACTGTCTCTATGCCACCAATTTGATGACAGCCTTCACCTGAGATGTTTACACTTGTACTGGATCTGTCCCATTCCAGGATTCGCAGATGGTAATAGAAGCCTTTAAATCAGGGTTTGAGCCTCCAGGAGATATCGACTTTGAGGATTTCACGCAGCCGATGAAGCGGACTGTCTCGGAATCCAGCCTTTCCAACTCCAGAGCGGATGGGAAGTCTGAGCCGAAGTTTGGCGGCAAGTCCAAGGGCAAGTTATGGCCATTCATCAAGAAAAATAAGGTACTGACTTGCAAACTTGAGCTTGGTGCTAGTATGTGTGCAGTCAAAAACCTCTGTCTTGTCTAGTAATCCTGGCAATAGCAATTTTTTTAAAGAGAATTTTAGATTCAGAAAGTTAATAACTGATATCTTAATATGGTGTTTTGTTGTACTCTTTGGTTACTTAAGTTTCTTTATATCTTTAATTTTTTTTTCTTGTATAATTTCTTTAATTATGTTGCAGTTTTTGTATTAATTTAACCTCGGTTGTCATGTCTCTGCCATGGTCCATTTCTGTTCCTAACTCAGAAGGAATTGTCTACCACTTGCCTAGTGCCATGTGTGCGAACTAACATTGTTACTTTTGGGAAGCTTTAATGTAGCATTACTGTTTTGACATTTCCAAAACTCTCCTTGGCTTTTCATTTGCGTTGTCTTTTCAGTCTGTACACTGGGTTCAGCAGTTGGGTGGCTGGGAGCAAGGAATTGCTGCGATTCATTCTTCTTAAGCACAACTAACAGAGCATAACTAACTGAGCAGTTGACTTTTTAAAAAGATCATATTAACTTATGTATCCATTAAACCTTTTTCATTTCACTGTCATATTTTACACCATAGTGCATGGCAGCATTTATCTGGGGTTACCAGAACATGCCAGGGTGATGGGACTGAAATGTTTTTCAGTGACACTGATGGGAGCCCAGAGTAGCTTTGTCGTTTTGATCTCACCCTTGCTCTGACCCTTACCAAACCACTTCTAATTACAGAGTCAAAAAAAAAAAAAAAAAAAATCTATCTGGTCAAAATGGGTCATTCCTGTTGTGCTAGTATGAGAGAGAACTCAGCTGTCTGGTGCTTACATCAGTGTAGCCCGAAACAAAACCCAGGAGTAACTCCTGAACAAATTCATAGAATAATTTGTAAAAGTGAAGTGTGATGCACATTACTGAGGTATGATTTGAAAGCAGGAAGGAATGTGGTTTGTTGTTTTCCAGATAATAGAAACGCTACTGGGCACTAAGGTACCTTCCTTATCTGATCCATTTAAATTCAGGTATTTGAAAGCTCTATCCATATGCATTATTCCGAGCTGTCCACAGAACAGAACAGGGCAATTTATGGGGATAGCACTGCATGGAAGAGTCTGCATGAGCTTCCTGTCAAAATACTTTTGTGTTACTCTTCTGTTGCATCACTTACTAAAACTTCCATTTATCACAGTCTTCATTTAATACAACTCTTAAATACTGCTTTCCCCCCTCTTTTGAACCATGGCCTTTAATAATTAATTATTTAATTGTTGGTTTGTTTGTTTGTTTTTCTCTGGATTTCAAATATTGGTTTTGATGCTTATTTTCGTTTTGTGTTTTATCTTTTTATTTTGGTTTTTATTCTGTCACTTCTCCATCTCTTATACGTAGCTTATGTCCCTTTTAACATCCCCCCATCAGCCCCCTCCTCCTCCCCCTGCCTCTGCCTCACCCTCTGCTGTTCCCAACGGCCCCCAGTCTCCCAAGCAGCAAAAGGAACCCCTCTCCCATCGCTTCAACGAGTTCATGACCTCCAAACCCAAAATCCACTGCTTCAGGAGCCTAAAGCGCGGGGTAAGTTCTCCTCTGGATACCTCTCTCTCTTTCTTTCTCTTTTCTTTCTTTCTTGCGCTTTTATTGCACGTTCTGTTATGTAAAAACCTGTTTTGTTTTGTGAATGAATCCATTGTGTTTTATCATAACATGCAGACAAATCCAAGGAATCCCAACCTATAAAGCCATTTGTAGTCAAACACCCCACAGTGAAACCACAAAAAGTATAGTTGCTGATGGAAATTATCCGTTCAGGTTTTTGGGGGAGGACAGATTGTCCAAAGTATGGAAGGAAGAGCTGAGCACTGAGTGGAGCATCATGTAGAAGTCAGTCATCAATTTAGTAGCCCTGCATTTGTCTGTGGAGGAGAACCATTCAGAGGTTTACTCTGATGCTGCGTGTTGTCTACCTTAATGTGAGAAGTTTTCTTCTCTGCAGGGTGGATTCAGCTCAATGTCTGTGTCAGAAGGAGGAGAGTAAATTAGGAGGGATTCCAGAAAATAATTCTTCTGATTTCAGATGGTGCAAGTTCAGGCATTTCCCCAAAATGACCTGACACCTCTTGCTGTCATAGTGGGAAGATGACTTCCCTGTGTATTATGGTCAAGTATGCTTCTGTGTGCAACTTCTGTTCCAGAGACTCGTCTTCAGCTCATGCTTCAAGTGCTGCAATGCTAGCTTGCTTAGTCTTAAGATAAGAAAACAGGTGCAATGTGAAAGATTAACTGATTCTGGGTGGTAATGAAGTTGTTTGTGGTACACATGTGCTTTAAAGCAGGGTGACCGTGTGGGTGGAGTATGCGGGGTGGCCGAATTTAATGTTTCCTGCAGCTACCTCTATTACAGTTGGCTCTAAATATTTGGGGCTGACACTTCTCAAGGATCTTAACTGCATCCTGTAGCATGAAGTTTCAATAAGATAGGAAGGTTTGATTTGATTCTTGTAGAGAGCCTAAGAAATCCTGCTTCCCAACAAGCTTGTTTATCATGTCTGCCTTTGGGCTTCCTTGAGCAGACAGTGTGGGTTAAACAGTCTTTTAAATGTCCATGGAAGAATTAATATCCTGCCATGCTCTTTAACTTTTTTCTAATTATATTTAAATGTGTTTTCCACAGTTTTTATTCTTGACACTTTAAGTGTCAATGAAGTATCTTTTCAAAAATACCAAGTTAAAAACTACTTTTAATAGCTGCTATTCTTGCAAACTATGGAGGAAAGACATTAACTGCGAGTTTGCTAAATTTGTGATGAACCATAGCAAAGCTAGGAAAAAAAATTCCATGATCTATGCTCGGTCCTTGCAGCCTTCTCTACACACATTAGCATGAAGAAGTGTAGGCCAAAATGTCTTTTTCTGGACATTTCCCGTTAAGTCCACAGACTGTTGGTATCTGAACTGACTTTCGCTTCCCAGTGCTAGGATGCACACAGCTTAAAATGATATTCTGTGTGCAAAAGCTTTATTGGTCTACTATGCAAGCTCCAAAATATAAATGAGAGGTTCTGAGGGATTAAGAGTTTGGGTTTTTCCTCTGCCAGCAGCTGAAGTGTGGTGTGTTACGTGCTGGTTTATGGATTGTGCATGTGCAAAGAAGCTGAAAGCCTCCACGGCTGACCTTGGGGATTCACCTGGGTCTACATCAATCTGGATCAACATTTTGTGACACATCACCACTGTTTCAAGTTCAGTGTCCCTCTCCTTTGCTGCTGAGAGAGTAGGAAACATGACCTGTTTTCCCAGATCAGCTGCTCTGTTCCTGTTGCTGACAGCAGCTGTGGCTATATTGGTAAACTGATGCTGAGGTGTCTGTGTTGAATTCATAAGCAGTAAGTAAAATGACAGGTCCTGAGATAAAATTTTCCATTTTTCAAAGTAAAAGACGTTACCTTGCCAGAAGGTCACACGTGGCACGGTTGTGCTGAAAAATTGCTGGCGTAACATGGCTTTGGCTCCTAGGTTAAGGTCCTTAGAATTATTTCATTCTATAAAAATTACAGGAAGGAGACACAAGTGTTCAGCATTTTAAAACATTTTTTAGGGCAGACTGTAGCAGTAAGGAAGTGACTACTTTAAAAATCCCAAATCCTGCTCCAGGGACTGCACTGACATTTAGGGCTGAGGGCTGGAGTTGTATAAAAGTAGAGATGATTTCAGTGGGGAACTTCAGTGGTTAGTTACAGAGAATTGAAAACAGTGCTTGTAAACAATGTTTTGTCTCATCTGGTTGCAGACAGTACAAAAGATGTTTTATACAGAGTGGTTTTCAGGTCTTTGCTAGGGAATTGCCATTTAATGGGACATTCAGAACCCAGCAAATCACATTTCTGGTGCTTTTCACTGGGGAAGTGGGAAGTTTCTAAGTTGTCCAAAGGCATGTTCTGAAAATGCACCTCCAGTTGCAGTTTGGCTCAGAGCGTGGGTTCTCAGTGGCTTTTACCGGGGGGAGACAGTCTTTCAATTCTGCTTCTGCAGCAGCAGGCCTGGAGGGCGGGGGAGGGAGCGGCTGTGCTGGGGGCACCCGCTATGGTGGGTGGGCACCTGGGGCAGTCGCCTTGGTGCGGGGTAGCACTGAGACACTTTGGAGGGTAAGGCACTGCCGAAGGTGAGGGTTTGTGCTGCGATCTAGTGCTCCAATTCACAAAGCAGAATATTGAAAATAGTGCTGAATATTTCTAATTTGATTTAAAAACACTAGGTTGTAGTTCCCTGGACACTCCAGCAGTTTGTATTTCAAATGTACAAATTCTTATTCAGTGAGTATTTGGCCGTGTAAGCAATTATGACTAATTGCTTTTAATATTTCCTCAAGAAAGACCATAGTTTATATATAAACTATCTGAGAAGTCCAAGCAAGTCTTATGAATTCTGCATGCTGCATTGGTTTTAAGTGGTTTGTGTGAAAGGTTAAATAATGAGAATATTTCCTATAGTCTTCTCTGGAATCCCTCGAATTTCTGCTGACACATTCATTAAAAATGTGCAAGGAAGGGCTATTGCTAAATCTTCATTTAAATCTTTCACTGTGTTCTCTTTCTGTTTCATTTCCTTCCCCTGTTAGCTACCAGGATGTTTGTATGTAAATACTTTTCCTGCCTGACTCAGAGGCCAGTGTTCAGATCATTTCTTTTTGCAGAGGGGCAAATTCAGGCCACTTGATTCATCTAGAAATATGGAGTAGGAGAGGCTGCAAAGCTCTGGCAGCTTGCTCCATCTGAGTTAAAAACTTGTTGGGTTCACATTTCATAGGTACTTGATGATTTGTATTACACAAATGGTCAGACAGATCATGGAAGTGCCATATTCTAACCAGGCAAAAAATAAATCAAGAACCATCCCCAAATCCTGTTAATTTATCAGATGTAAAGTAAGTGGTTGCCATTTGTTTCAGCTGATGTGGTTGATATGACCCCCTTTATATTCAGTACAGTCAGATAATACTGTTAATTCTGCTTTTACCATATTAAGTTTTATAAGATTTCCTTTTCTCAGTTCTTTTCCATCTCACTGTCAAATCCAAAAGCATCTGAATTTTGCTCATTTTAGTGTTACAAACACTGGATTGTGATGTTACCAAAGAAATTAGGAGGACATAGAGGGAAACTCTCCTCCACAGAGAAGAACATTGGATCTGTACAGGAGGACATCAGCAAAGAACTTTTGGAAAGGTCGTGCAGGGAGCCAGCAGGACAGCACAGTGTAACAGGTGTTTGGCTTTGGACACAGAATAATTTCATTTGCTCTGAATATTGTCTCCACACTGCTGGTTTTGTTCAGAGGCAAAGTTCTGCTCCAGCCACACACCTTGCAGTAAAGGTGGCCACAGGGCATGTTAAGTATTATTTTAGAGTATTCAACCAAGTTGTGAAGCAAGTCCTGCCTGGCTTTGTTGATAAACTGTTAATTCCTATAAAAGCCAGAGTAACAATTTGCTTATTTCAGAGGAAACTGGATCATATTCCTTTTTTGCACTGGCTTAGGGAAGAAGTGCGTGAAAAGGCACTACTTAATGTGAACTGAGTATCTGTAGTAGGAACTGAGTCCAGTAGATACTAAGACCTTAACAGGGTACATACCGTCAGCAGAACTGCACATTGTAATTGATCCTTGAAATAGAAGTGAGTGAATGGATTCCCATACAATTTCTCCATGAAATCTTTGCTGTCAGAACGTGTCTGGAGAGGCAGTATGTTTTAGTAATTTCCATATGAAGTGTTGGTTTAGCATCTTACGTTGCATTTGCAAAGAGGATTTATGAAGCTAAAGCAGAAAAATCACTGGTGACTGTTAAAATGCATTGTATAATTAGTAATTATGTGTCCTGTGCCCAGTCTGGTTTTAATTTTGCTTCCAAACCAAAAATTCAATGAATCTTGTTTTCATGGAAGGAAGCAGATGTCTGAACAATTTACAACAGATGCAAGGTTACTGTAGAGGCACCAATACCAGTATCAGTGGTCACTGCCAATATGAAATCCTAGTCTGTTTAAAAAAGAAGAAAAAGGTGCTGACTCTTGTCAGTGTCTATGGTTTTCTAATCATACTTTTGTATTTTCCTCAGTTTCTTCTTCTAACCTCAACAGCAGAAATGTCCATTGTACAGAATAATGTAAAACTGTTACAACACTTATCGTAGATCAGAACTAGAAGAGGAGGGGGGAAAAAGTATCTTTTACAGTTTTTTGAGTGCTGTTTCTAATAACTTAAAAAGGCAGTATAGAAGTAATACAACACTTGAAATCAACTTTGTCTCTTTAGGGAAGTTAAAGCCAGAAGAGTACAAAAAATGAGGAACCACTTACATAAGTTATAAGTTCATTTATGCTTGCTGTGCTTTTTCTAATTCCATTTTGAGGACAAAGAAAACTCAGTATTCTGCTAGTTGATATTAATTTTGTGTTCTTTTGTTTTATTGCTATAGCAGCAGTAACATCAGCACCTTTATTTAAAGAGCAATACTTCTGAACTAACAAAATCCAGGGGTAGAACTTACACCTTTGAATTACTCTATGTGGCACTGTGTGGACTTGCCTTTCCTCTCGCGCTTCAGGGACTGATTTGTGTTTAAGCAGAGAGGATGGGTCTGGGAGCTGGGTTGCAGATATTATTGTCATTACCCAAGTTCCACCCTCCAGACGGTTCCATAAGGCACACGGAAGGACTTTTGTGGTTTCCTTTTTAGTGGAAGTTGTTGACTTCATTACAATGTGATTTTATTTCCATTGCACCAGTTAATGTTTTCCCTTGCCATCCCATCTTGCCTCCGTGACATACTGTGTAGTCTTCTCCCTCAACACATAGCTGTTGTTCTGCCTGGGTGATCAGTACTTTGTTGTTCTGTGAGCATGCAGAAACAGCAAACAAAACAAACCACCCCCTCTGGTACCTGCAGTGTTCCCTGCCCCTGGAAATACTTGTTTTTCTAACTTAAGTGTATAAATCTGTGCCAAGACCAGGATTTTTTGGCGGGTGGGATCATTAAAGCCATGGCTTGTTCTAGCACAGAGAGATGTTTTCTGACCTCGTATGTTTAAACTAGCATATAAAAATATATTTTCTGACTTTTGTGAGAATGCTAAACTCTTAATATTCGCCTAGTTTCTAGGAGCCTTCCGCTTTGCACTTAAAGGCTAGTTAAATGCCAAGCTGTCTTTTGCTGTAGAAGCAGTAAACACAGAGGTGCCGTGTTTGTCTCCACTGTAACGGATGTGTTTTCTCTTGCTGACTCACCAGCAGACACAGTCTTTGTATATTCACAAAGAACTCATGAAGAGGACTTTAGGGACACCCACGTGTGCCTTTGAGGCTAGGGAATATGTTGTAAGTCTGTGTATGGTGTGATCAGCCCATACCGTTGCTACACAGTCGCTAACCCCACTTACAACGCCCTTAGAGTGTGCTGTGGAAATGCGCTTTGTAAAAGATAAAGGAAAATTTGGTGGGATGCAAGTTGCAGCTTACGGTGTTACGTGCAGGAAAGATATGTCTGCTAGTCCTAGAAATGCTGAAATTGGCCCAATTAAAGTAGCTGGACCTGTGAAATTCAGAGTAAGTACGGGGTCCATGCGTCTATTCTAAAATAGTTTGAGTGCAGTCTCGAGCATCGTGAGCCAACCCCTGATTTGCAGCAGTGCAGTGACACTTTCTGTGCCTTGGCTGTGAAACACTCCCTGGAGCTTGCTGATGCTTCCCTGAACTCTCTGTGATGACGATAGTTCATGGAATCAAGATACATGACCTCTAAATCTGACACCCGGGTAAAGCAGAGTATGGGGAGGTTGTTACAGGACCACTAAGAAAGAAAACTACTTCTTGGTTGTATGGAAGTCCAGTGATTTATTTCAACCCTCTTTTCTGTAAGTGAGGTTAGTGTCCGTGACTGTCCAATAACACATGGACTTGCTGGCTTTCATGCTCTCTCATGTGTTATTGAAGCTTGTGGCTCTTAGGCTCTTCATTTTTCTCCCTGCAAGACCAAGCTAGACTTGTTTTAAATTGACAGCTTGAAACAGATTTGCTCATTTTGAAGAAACATCATTTATTTACTAATTTGGGGGGAAAATGACCATGTTCTCCCAGGAGCTGTGAGCAAGTTTCTAGCTGTGAAAACCCAACAAAACAGACAAAAGTAGTTACTTAGTGTTTAATGCAGATTTACTTTCAGTCTGCTTGTATTTGTGTATAGAAACTAAATCGCTGTCATGTAAAATTATCAATACATGTCAGAAATGGAAAACTGTGAATATGACTTATTTCAGCATTTCATTGTTTCCAGTCTATTATCTGCTTTGTTATTTGTACTGGTTATAACAATCCCTGCTGTCCTATTTGGAAATGCTATTAATAAGTTCTCTATTTTTGTCGTACTTACCAGCATAAGAATTTGGCATACATTGTCTATAATCTCTTTCAAATTTGCTGGATTTACAGCAAAAGAATAGTCTTGATGCAGATAATTCTTCGCAGTAGTGTAGTGCCTTTAGAGTGAGTAGTGTTTAGAAACTAGCGCATGTAGCATACATTTGTGCCTTTTATAGAGTGCTTCATAGGTAAATATTTATTCTGCACCATGAGTCTTGTCTGTATATATGTACAAGGATCTCAGTTTGTGCCGATCATGTCTATGCTAAAGTTCACAGGAGTGCTAAAGCAATTATGCAAACAAAAGCTGCCTACGCTGACTTTCTTCAGCAGTATATTTTAGCTCATTCTTTCTCCTTCCTGTCTGATTAGTCTCTAAAATGGATTGGGTTTGTTTGCTTTTTTTAATGGCCTCTTAGCTGAGAGAGTGAATTCTTTCATTGCACTGTGATTATTATCATGCATTTACTTCCTAATGGACTGAACTTCAGAGGGAAGTTGTCACTGAATGCATCAGTTCAAATGGAATATTTCACTATTTATTTCAAGGCCATATATTTTCCTTGAATGGTTGGCACGTATTAATGTGCAAATTCTGGTAACTAATGGTAATTGTTATTTTTGAAAAACATATTTCTTAAATCATGATGTCAAAAACATCACAGGTGTGGAGCCACCTTTATTTAAATCCAATCCTAAAGAAATTCTTGCTAAAAATGGAGCGTCTGTTTGAGAGCAGGGTACCTGGGAGTTGTTGGTAACAAAATAACAGAGAACTCTTGAATGGAAGGAGGTTCCAAAATCTGACAGTACAGATCATTGCCTGGAATAAGAGGCGTTTCCCAACTTCCATGTTACAGCTGTTTTTCACACCAAGGATGTGCATTTATGCACATACAAGTTTGTTGCATAGTTTGTCCATTTCACAACTGTCCCCAAGGAGCTGGTTGGACAGGCACAGCGCAGATTGCTGGAGGAGGCTGGGTGCAGTTTTGATTGTCCTTTTAAAATCTGGTTTTCTGTCTTGAACAGCAGCTAACTTGTGCTCCTCGGCACAGAACAGAAAAGCAGTGTGGCAGTGTTAGTCTCCCAATCTCTTGGAAAAACTTCTGAATTGCAGCTGTCATAATGTCTTGCAACACTGGAAGAGGCTTTGGGAATTTTGGTGGTCCGCTGCCCGAGCATATTCATTCACCCGGCAGTTTTTGAGGCCCCCCCAGTGTTGCTGAGAGCTGGATGTGCAAGTGATGTAGGGCAGAGGCAAACCCTGCTGCTGCGCAGGCCCCTTAAGCATACACTTTCTTTTAGTCTGACTTTCCCAGAGTAACTAAAAGATAATGTTTTGGCTCTGTACCAGGAAATGTGGTAACCTTTAAAGAATTAGATCATGTATATCACTCAAGAAGCTTGAATAATGTCTTACCAGTCTGCCATTGAATCAATTTGGTGTAAAGAGCAGAGACTTTTTTTTTTTTTTTTTTCCCCCCTTCCTTCTTGGTCCTGACCTTGTCTGCCCATATGACCAAAGTACGTTTGAGAATGAGTATTCATTTTTGAATTGTTCAAGAACATGAAGTGACTTTATGTGACTGCCTGCCCAGCACTGTATGCCATCAACAGGGATGTGTCGGGGGTGCTGTGTGCTGGACGTAGCCCAAGAGCTCGGGAATCACCGGAGATCCCATTGTACCTTTTGCTGCTGGGGCCCAAGTGCCGTACCTTCCCTCTTCCCTGGGTTTTGGCTAGGTGCTCTCCCCCCTTCTCTTAAGCCTTTGCATAAAGTAGCTGATGTTTGTGAGTGCATTTCAGCATATTTTTGATCTAAAGTGACTTTGCATACATTTACAAGTTCTGAGGTTTTTTCCACTTTGGAGGTGTCACTGTAACGAGAAAAACCACCGTTGTTGTAGCTGCTGTAAATGAGGCAATCCAGGCCAGATTTTCACCTGCAGTACTACAGAAGCACACGTGTAAAAGTATGACACTCTTTTTCCATTTCTGTTTCTGGTGAGGAAACGGCAGCTGACTGATAACTCTGGCCCATCTTGTGAACTTTTGCACAGATTTGTTAGTGTTACCCATTTTGCCTTCCAACAGCAAGGGGATTATATGTCATTTTATTGTAACATCAGTCTGAAAAAGTTCCTCTCCTACTGATGCACTGTTGTTTTTTCTCTTTCTCCCCCCACCCTGTATCTCTCCAATTTTTACATGAAGCTTTCTCTCAAGCTGGTAAGCACATTTACAGCATGCCTGTCCTGTGTTTTAATCACAATTTTCTGTGTGTGTTTTAATGTGCACTGTGCCACATATGACATGACACTGAAATTAACTGTTAAATTTGTTTCTTCTTTGTGTTTGCTTTTTTTGATATTTATCAGATAACTCTGAATACACAGGTCTGGAGTCTAATAGAGGTGATCAGAATTCAGTCTTTCTAATAAGCTGCTAAAAAATTAACTCTAATATATAGTTTAGTTTTCACTTTTATAATCTAGGGCTATGAAAATGTAGAAAAACAGTATTAAGCAATTCTGCTACTGTATAAGTATACATTAAAACATTTAAAAAAAAAAAATAAAGGTCTCTGTGCTCGCTAGACCTTTTCCGGAGAGAAATGCATGTCTTTTTGTGTAACATAGCTGCCAAGTTTGCTTTCCATGTCCAGGTATTACTGGAAAACTGCATCATTATCACCTACATTTTACAGCCCTATGTAGTCCTTCAGAATAACTAATAATGATATTAATTAAAGTTCTGTAAACCTTAACCAGTAAGGTTAACTCAGTCTGATTTGAATTTGCAAATGGAGAGATATACATATATATGAACCCTAAATTCTATCTTGGATGCAGCTGGGAAGGTTTCTTGAAGTACGGTAAGAAAATTATTACTGAGTTGGGAAGGGTTGAACATATTTGGGAAAGCAAATTGTGTGCTGAACTTCATACACAAGATACTGTATTGCGTGAGATACTCCACACCTTGGTATGTTCCTGACTGCTTGCCTGCATTCCTTCGCCCTTTGAGAGTCCAGTCACAAGCAGAATGCGGCTGGTTTGCTGACCCACCCCACGCCAGCATGCAAGAGCTGCAAACGACTGATTGCAGTTTTGAGAGCTGCAGTAGCGCCTTAGCTGTATTAGCTTGAAGGTTTTTTGGTTCCTCACCACTTAGGGCCTTTAGGTGCTCTTTCCCCTACACATATATTGTTCTTGGGTACGTCATTGTGAACCTGTTCTGTTCATAGCAGCTTATTCAGAGGGAATGTGATGGCCAGGAGAGCTACCCAGTGTAGCTCTGGAGGTTTCGGGTCCTGCTGCTGCTCTGTTAACAGAGTGACTTGCTCAGGCTCCATTAGCAATATTGCTTCTCACTGAAGACCCATGGTAGCTCAGAGGGATGATCAAAGTGCCTAGCTTACTGGCAAACCTCATTCTTTTCACTGTTGCCAAGCCACTGTCCTGGTAGTGCAACGCATTTATCCCAGAGATTTCCATTTGTTGTTTTCCTGGTCGCAGTGCTTAGTGTGTCATGTAGCTGAGCTAAGCCTTGTAGGAATAAATCCTCCCAAACCAAATGGTTGACCTGGCCTTTCCCTGAGAATTGCATGAATCAGAAAGATGTACAGAGAGGGCTGAGACCCATGTGCACCTCAGGTGGAGGAAATCAGCTTGTTTGTAATTTCCTCTTGTCCTAGCTGTACTAGAGCCAGAATGGGCTGATAAACCTCGTGCTCTCCCCATATGTAGCTTCAGCCCAGTGACTGGTCCTAACACGGCCTCTTTTTTCACAGTCCTTCATCTTGGATAATTTGCATCCTAAATCCCAGTATCTTTATGCAAGGAAAACTAGTGAGTACTGGCTCCACTGGTCCTGTGATAGCACATCAAAAATAGGACAGATTTCCCCCCCCACCTCACTATTGAAGCATTTCGAAAAATGTAGGCAGTGTTCACTACTTGAGAGATAGCCTAGGTGGTTTTTTGCTTGAGAGCATGAAAAGAGCCCAGCATGTGCAAGACTTACTCCTTGACTCTTCTGTTTGGAGGAGGAACTGTAGCTTCTGTTATGATGGGAAATGGAGCATGGTCTAAAGCCTGAGTGAGATCACCTCCTAGTCTCAGGCATGCATTTCTATGCAACACTAATGCTTTGGTCTGAAGCATTGTGAACAAAGATACTGAATTTACTCCAGCCCAGAGCTTTTGAATGAAGATGTATTTAATACATTTTTTTTTTAAGATACTTAGAATTATGTGTATATATATAAAATTTTATTTTTAAGATATTTAAGCTATTTTTGCTTTTTAAAAATATATATGGCTTTAGTGTGTAGATTATCCATAAAATATATTGAATCACTCTCATGTCTAATGTGATGTGGAAGTTACTATCGAGCAAAGTATTATCATTAAAGAATGAATTAACATATCTCTCCTGTACCATGCACAAGTAACGTAAGCATTGCTAGGACTTCATGTGGTTGAAGTTTCAGAATCAGTGTAACCTAGTTCATTTGTCTTAAATTTGCTTTCTCGTTGTCTCCTAAAATGGAATTTTAAGTGTATTATTACACAGGTGATCAGGGCTTAACTAGATGCATATGCCGTCTCTTACTGACAGTCAACGTGGCAGCAATTTCATCAGGTTTGCCTGTTCTGTTACTTTGCAGTGGCTTGTCCAGAGGAGAAGGTGACCTGCCTGTAGTTGTCCTCCATCCCTCTGACCCCCCCACACTTTCTTTCTAAACAGCTGCTTCTGCAGTTGCAGAAGAGCGAGCCCAGTCTCAGAGCACGTTCAGTTCAGAGTTGAAAGGGTCTAACGGGCAGCTTTTGTGGCACTGTCCACTAAATCACACTCCTGAGGGAGAGATTTGGCATTTTAGTAAGACTAATGTCGCAACTCTGTTCACAAGCTTTAAGTAAGCTGACAGGCCGTTGAATTTGGTTACTCAGTTTTGTGGTTTTTACCCTTCTTTCTCCCAGACCCTGATATTCCCCTTTAGAAATGGATGTGGAGTGAGCAGAAACCAAAACAAGAAAAACCTATACAAATTCAAGAATCATGTACAAGAACCTCATTGCTTTATGGTGCAGCTAATTAGTATTGATGTGTATTCATTCAGTATAGCCTACCCAAACTGTCCCCCTTGCCTTCTTGCAAGACAAAAATAGGTGGTACTTTGAAGAAAATAGTATGGATGTGTTTTGTGTGTCATCTATCTGCTGTATCAAATTGAGGCAATCGAGAAGAGGCATAGCAGTTTGAAGGCAGAAAAGGGGCTTTCGAGCAGAATCACACAAAGGTAACCACTGTGGTCTTCAAATGTTTTCTTCGGTTATGATTTCAAATTGATTGATTCTATGCCTTTGATATAACTGCTGATTTTTATGCTAGTACAAGGGAGAGCTAAAATTGAGACACTTTGACATGGAATGTGGATCCTGGAAAGCATGCAGCATGTTTTTAAACTGCAGAATCCCAGAGGAAGCACTTCTCTTAACTTAGTGTGTTCAGAAGAGCTCTGACATAAATTAACTGTGTCGGACCAACACTCAGACTGTGCCGAGCAAGCCAGCAGTTAGTAGAGTACATGAGAAGTGCGGCTGTGACGCAGGAGTAAAGGATAGCAACTGCTTTTATGGGGATGCTGTCTGTAGTGAGAGTAGGAGGAGGCAGGAAAGATCATCTTCCCATGAGAATGGAACTCTGTTAAATAAAAACTGATGATAACTATGGATAAAAACAGTTTCTCAGGTTTGCCGTTGAATTTTGGCATTCTTTAGTTGGTGATGTCCCATTAGCCGTTTGGTGCAGAAGTGGGATGCGGTCCTGGGATCATTTCTAAGGCATCCAGATTTCTAACCATTCAGGGACTGATAACTCTCAGTACAAATGGTAACAGTGCTTCAGACCATTGTGATTTTGCACAGATTTTTGTGAGCTGTTTTCACAAATGCAATCCTGAAGGATTCTTCCAGGCTCTGATTTTATTTTTTATTTTATTTTATTTTCCCCCTTCAATCTACTCTGTGCAGGGAGCAGGCCCAGAAGACTTCAGCAATCTCCCACCTGAGCAGAGAAGAAAGAAACTTCAGCAAAAAGTCGATGAACTAAACAAAGACATTCAGAAGGAGATGGATCAAAGGTATGTCAAACCTCTCCAATGAAAAGTGCAATAGGTAGTCTCATATAGAAGAGAAACAACTAAAATAGAAGAAAGAGCAAGGTTCTAGGTGTGTTCAAAGTGCTGTTCCGAGAAAAGAACAACCAGAGTTTACATATGGCTAAAACCACCTGAGAAATGCGAGGTTCTCCAGCTCAGAATCTGAAATCAGTTATTTAATTGAGGCTGATGTAGGTCAGAGCTGGGGCAAAAGCTGGCTTTCTGTTTATTCCATTCTCCCACCTCAGTGTAATGCATATCCTGCCTTTGGAATCGTGAGAAGATCCTAGCATAAGGATGGGAGCAATACAAGTGCAGCAATTGCAGACAGTTTTCCTTCTTTCTGGAGCTGCTTTCTTGGGCTTTCACGGGAGAGCAGCGGTTTAATCATGAGCCAGACAAGCATTACTGTTGGATACACTACGTTTGTTTCTTGATGTGAGCTGTTCCTGAGGGTGTTTTTTAGGAAAGAGCAGGATGTAAATACAGCCTCAGTACGATCATAGACCTCTCGGCACTAAGCAGAGTGTTACTGTAGGATGGGCGTGGGTGTAGATCCCAACAAGAGAGGCTATTATGAGCATAACAGCATTGTCAAAAGTGCTGATTGATTGGTGTGTATCTTAAGACTCTGATCTGTAGCTCATGTTTCCTGGAAGCAGAAAGATAATGACTCCTGTGCTTTTGTAGATGTTTTTTTCTGTGAGGCTGCATTTATCATTCTGGTTGAATATAAGGCTATTTTAGTTACACACTTTTTATTAATTCGGGTGGCCTGTATTTGTTGCTTTGTTTGTTCACATTCTGCAGCTGCATTAAAGATTCAGCATGTTATGTTTGCAAGAGACAGAACTTTTCCCTGAATGATTTTGAGACTTATCCTCTCTGTTACTAGTCTATCCCTAAATACTAGTTTGCATCTGTACAGATGTGCCTACATTATCTGTTAGCTTGCTCTGAAAAACCTGTTTATTTTGTGTAGTAACCTAAACTTTCTTCTTCATGTTTTATTATATAAGAAAACTGCGTGCAGTTATATGATTTATCATTGCTTTGTTTTTTCCTTTATGGCAACTTACATTTGCTTCTGTACAGATTTTCCTTTCTGCTCTGAATCGATTCTGAGGTAACCCAACATTAAAATCTAATGTGAAATCAGAGCAGAATGAAGTTATTTTAAATAAAAATAGTATCTGATTGAGTAAGTAGCACCAGCAGTTAAATAAGAGTTAAAAAAAAATAGTAATAATCTTGACTCATGTGTTTGCAATATTGTCCCTTAAGGCTTCAACCACAGAGCAGTCCCACTTCCTTGCCACCCACACTTTTTCCCATTTTCTATACACACAAAGCGAAGGCAGGCACAGGATTGCAATTGTCAAGAGTTTGGTGGGAAACTCTAAAATATAAAGAGCGTTAACTTGAGTCGTGGGACTCACATTAACCTTTCTCCCCCCAACTAATGCCTAGAGAAAAACTGAATAGCTGTGCCGGTAATACAGGAAATTGGCTCGTCAGTCCACCCTTCTCTAAGCTCTGAAATGTTCATCACCATGCACGTAACTTTTTCTGAAGTTCAGCCTCAGCTTGGCTTAAGTCAAAGGCAGCACACTGCTGTCAGTGAGAGCTCTGCTGGCTTTCCTAAGGGAGCTTGTGAAGGCATCTACTACGTTAATCTTGGCCTTGTGGTACCACATTCATCATAGCAGGCCTTAAAATTAACATCTCTGAAACCCGAGGCATTTGGCATCTGGACCGATAGGAAACACAGCCCCCAGAAAGAGTCTAGTGAAAATGCTGTATAACTTAACAGGATGCAGGGTCACATTATGTGGCCTGAGGTCCATCTGTCCCTGCGCTGTGACAAATGCAAACCATCTGGATTTAGTTTCATTTTAAGCAGTGTGAAATAAGTATCTTACAAATTATTTGGGTTGCAAAAGACAAACTGCAAGAGGCAGGGTGAGAATTTCTGGTTAGCACTCCATTTTTATTACTAATACATCCACATCCAGCTCTTTGTCCCAGTTTCTCAACTGGATTTCAGCCCATGATGGATAATAATGATGCAACTGTCTGTGCCTCAAAAACTGGGATGATACTCATCTAGAAGGCTGAAGCTGTCATTTGTTGTAATGGTTGCGAGATTAATTTTTCCCCCCCCCAGTGTTAGTAACTAGATACTGTAGTACTAAATAAAAGTACATGTCAGGCTAAAAGTCAATACCAAATTCCTTCTTTTGCCTTGCAGAAGGCCATTATCCAAGAATTCAGTTGTTTTTCTGCGAGGATTCTTCAAGCAGGGCACATGGAGCTCGAATCATTTGGTCTAAATATGTTGTGTGCTTGTACCAACACAGCACATCTCCTGTGTAGCCTGACCCCGCCAGCCTCGCTCACGTGAAGAGCCCTCAGCTGCCTGTGGGGCGAGGAGCTCCTTTTAGTGTAGGAGTTTAAGGAGTTTGGCTTGTGTGCAATGTCTCTGTCGTGTCATGTTGTAGGTAAAGGCATCACTCAGTTTTTTCCATCTCTGACAGCGTAAATTCTCTTCTGGCAAGTGATTTTACTGTTGTTTTTTTTAATGGCTGGTTCTGTACAGGGTGAAAGCCCCTGTCTGGATGTTCTCAGTTGCCTTTATAACACGTTACACTTGAATGACAGAGTAAAGAAGAGGCAGTTTGTTATCCTTTTGTTTGCCCCCAGCCACACTAACACATGTTTTATTTTTCCTCTGGCTCTCAGAGATGCCTTAACGAAAATGAAAGATGTGTATATCAAGAACCCACAGATGGGAGATGCAGCGAGTGTGGACCACAGATTAGCAGAACTTGGACAGAACATTGAAAAGTTACGACTAGAAGTTCAGAAGTTTGAGGTATGGGAAGAGACATTTCAGTAAAAAGTAACTCAGCGTGTGCTCAGTTCTAAGCAGATACTTCATTGCTTTTCCAGATGTATTGATGCATTTGCTTACTATGTATGGATATGTTCTTAAGTACTTGCATTAATTGATATCTTTGAGCCTATTTGTGTAATATAAATGCACACAATTTCTTGTGACTGTCAGCCAACAGTCCTGCTGTTTCATTGATGGCAGAAAAGGAAATGTGCCAAGTGGAGGATAAGAGAAAATGTAGTGCTCTCTGGACCCCCAGAGGGGTTTCAGGTGCTGCTTTAATTAAGTAAATAATTTGAAGCATCATGTTAGATGTCTGTGGAAAATCAGAGGGACATAAATGTAAAGCACCGTTTATAGTCTCACACCAAGACAGAAGCCATCAGATGAAGTATGTTTCAAGGAATAGTCTGCCATTAGCAGGAAGCTTCTTAGAGATACAAAATCTCAAGAGCATAAGGGGTAGTTGGAATATATGAAGCCATTATAATTACACACAAAGGATTAGAGGGCTGAGAAAAGACTTCACTCTGTAGATTATGGTATGTACATCAACAGACACATCCTGTTAATTGTAGATGTTCCTTACAGTTGTTGGCTTTACTATCCATTGCCTTCTTATCCATTTGAAAATCACTGGTTCTTTCATTCTCCCTAGCCTTAGTCCTCTTGCACTCAGCAGTCACTGAGATTGCTGTGTTTCTGGTGTTATTGAGACTACTATAAGCGGACACACATCTTTTTACTTTTGTAACTAGAGCAGCAGCAGCATTTCCCAACAGCTGTTGTTAACTGCTTCTCTTGGGTCACAGTGTTTGCAGTGTCAAAAAATAGAGTTTTCAGTAAGTGTGTTTTTTGGCAAGATTGATAGATTTAATATACACTTAAAGGACAGAGTCTATCCCCCCTGACAACTGCAACCCAAAGGGAAAACTTAAATATGCTTGCAAACTGGTTTTAGTTCCACTATGTCGGATATGACACAGCAAGGTAAAAGCAACATCTGTCCCCTTGCACGTCGAGGCCCGAGAGATGTGTCAGTGCTTTCCCTTGCAGGGCTGGCTGGCAGAGGTGGAGGGCCGGTTGCCCACGCGGACGGAGCAGGCCCGGCGGCAGAGCGGGCTCTATGAAGCCCAGAACCCTTCAGCAGTGAACAGCTGTGCGCAGGACCGGGAGAGGTACCGTATCTGTACAGAGCTGTCCTCTTCACAGTGGGAGCTGGACCCGCTCTCCTCAGCTGGGTACCTGGGGCAGCTGTAGCTCTGCAGCGTTCGGAAGCTTTCCCCGTAACCGGACTGAAGGCAGGGGCTCTGTGGAGCGCCTGATTTTAGCATATAGAAGATCCCAGCTTTGAGCTGCTTTTGGGAACGCGATGGAACGTGTAGTAGCCCCTGCGCTCACTGCTGTGAGCGTGAGTGAGGTAGGGGCAGTCTCTACAGCTTTTGATGGGAAAAATAACTGGTCCTGCCCACCACGTTGTGACAGCTGCTACTGGTGTACCAGCCGGTCCTGAGCAGGCTTTGGCATTGCTGAGCTGCCCCATCTACAGCTGCTCACCTTGCCTGAAGTGTCTGGTAACCAAATCACTCTCTTTGCTCTGGAGACTGGTTGCTATAGTTGCTCTGTATTTTCCTCTCTTGAGCAGCCCAGATGGCAGTTACACAGAAGAGCAAAGTCAGGAGACTGAGATGAAAGTACCTGCAACGGATTTTGATGATGAATTTGATGATGAAGAACCACTACCCACCATAGGAACATGTAAAGCGCTCTATACATTTGAAGGTATCACTCAAACTTTACTCTCTTTTCACTTACTGTTTCATTCAGTTCATATTCCACAGGGAAACTTTCATTTAACCCCTGCAGTGCTTAAATAGACAAAGAAAAGGGCACGTGAGGTTCTGCCATGATTCTGTTCCATAGAGAGGAACTAAGACAGTAATTTGTCTCCTCTTACACAGGGACCCTGCAAGAAAAAGAACCAAAACTCTGGTGCTCAGATCACATTCACCTGGTTCTTTGTGTACACGCTGTTGTCTCCAGAATCACGTGCTCTTGTTCTTGCTGCTGAGGATGCCACAAAGGTTGTGGAGTTTGCCCTGAGCAGCCCACAGTGCATGTGTGGTTCCCATTGTGCAGCACAGCCTAAACTCTGTGTTACTGTGTCTTTCAGGTCAGAATGAAGGAACAATTTCTGTAGCAGAAGGAGAAATGCTCTATGTAATAGAAGAAGACAAAGGCGATGGGTGGACACGAATCCGAAGGAATGAAGATGAGGAGGGCTATGTCCCTACGTCGTATGTTGAAGTCTATTTGGACAAAAATGCCAAAGGTGCTATGACTTATATTTAATACTATTATTATTACTTTATTTGCTTTCACAGAGATACCCAACCCTGAAACTGCTCTGTGTTGCAGATAGAGCCTTTTAAAAGTCTGCGCAATGCCACGAAGTGCATTGTTTCGTATCTGGACTAATATGGCTTGCTGTACTGCAAAACGTGCTTTTTATTGATCAGAGGAGGGTAGTGTGGTAGACTGTAACACCAGAGGGGGAATGCAGCCTCTCCTAGGCAGTGCTTGTTCAGCTGTCACTGCCGTTGCACGCCCGGCTTAGCGCAGGAAGCACAGAGCCATTTGGGATGATATGGGCTCTCCTCGGATGTCCAGGTGGCGTCACAGACACGCTCACAAACCAGCAGTTTGTCCCAGACTGGGTCAGGGGGATGTTACGTAGGAAGTATTGAAGCTGCTGGTTTGTGTCGCAGTGTGGTAGCTTTTCAGAGCCTAACGTGTTCTATGGACCTTTTGATTGAAACCCGGTTGTCACTCAGTGTGTTTGGAAGATGAAAGAGAGATCTTGCCAAAACCTGCCTACACAGCACCCTCTGCTCCCTGGTAAATCAGCAGAACACTGGCATCAAGAAAGATCGTCTATTCTTTCCTACCTTGATACATTCCAGAAAATGGCTTTTTGGGTGTATTTGCTGTTTCAGATGACCATAACTAATGGTTTAATCTTACACTCACACACGATCAGTGGAGACATTCAGAGTTTAGACTCCACAATCTTCTGTTTCTTCGGTGCTTTTTAACCCCTCACAAATCGGTGTATCGTGTAAGCAGGCAGTGCTAGAGGGGGATCCTGGCTAGGGTGTATGCGGGCACCAGGAACACCTGGTAATCACTGAGAAATCAAAACATTTTAGTCCTGTTTCAAATCAGGATGTGTTTGAAGTCCACTGTTAAATAATTTGTGTTTTTTCAGTCACACAATCCTTCAGATTATTGTTGTGTCTCCTAGGTGTTAAAGCCGCCTCATCCAATTCAAAAGAAAACTGAACCATTCTCATTGGGATTTATGAACAGTAGGAAGAGAGGAGTAGGACTGTCTCTGTAAAGAAACACTATAACTTGATCTGTTCACTGGTTTGGATTCAGTATTAAACAGTGCAGTGCCTTGTCTGCTGCAGACAGAAGTCTGGGGTCTTGTTTTATTTTGCTACAGTACAGTAGTTTTATGTTTGTGTTGGCAAATACAGGGTCAGTTGAGATACAAAAGAGTGCAAAACTGTCAGTTTTCATTAACTCTTGGAAGAGGAGCGTGGCTTGTACATTCTCCTTCAACCTCAGAACCAGGCAGAAAGCAGAGAATGGGAGATCCCATCCCTTATCCCCGGGTTCTCTCCTATGGAGATTGGCTGCTTTGGGTGTGCCAGTAGCTGGAAGCAACGTTATTGCTCTGCTGGAAAATGTGTTGTTCAGCAGTGCAGGCTGCTTGAAACGGCTAAGTTAGTGTGGCATGGGAGTCTGTCTGAAGTAACAAGCACAGCTGCCCTGCCCTCAGGTATGCAGCCTGGTTCGGGTCAGCGGGGCGTTACAGCCATCCCCCATGTACCAGCAGAGGTTGGGTGGGGAGAGAAGCAAAGTGGATCTCTGGGTGGGGTGAGAAACCCTGACACAGTCCTGCTGTCTGATGTAGCAAACTTTAACTTACCCTTCTGGAGAGACTACTGCAGGAGTATTGCAGTACCAGCCAGAAAATAGTATCAGTGTGTTAATGGTATTATGTAAGTTATAGGCTGATGCTGAATGATCCTAAAAATGCAGTCTGTGCTGGGAGTGAGGGCTGATACAGTTGCAGCCACTTCTGTAGCAACGAAGGAGGTTTTTCAGATCATTTAAGTTTGACATTAATTTTGCTGGACTTCAGGAACAAAATTAAATGTATCTGTGAATATTTAATGTAAAGGAACTGTAATATTTACCTCCGATTTCTCAATTCTCTAATTAAAAGGAAAAGCTAAAACAACTGTCCATAAAACGTCACAGTAGCAGTATAAAGATTTGAGGGAACCACTACTGTGTTTAAAAGACAAGCTTTGTTACAAGCTGCAGCTTTCTCATTTGATTTTTAATGTATTAGTAGAAGTGACTTCAGTCCTTGAAACGGAAGCTATAGCATTCCTGAAAATGACACTGTCGATATTAAAGCATTTACAAACTTTAGCAGTTCTTTCCTCTTTCTGGGAAGAAGCTTGAGCAGCTGGTAGCTGTGGAGGTCAGTTGTGTGGGGGCTGGGAGCGTTCACACCAGCTCTGAGGGCACCTGCGGGTTCTGGCCCGGGCGTTACCTGCCTGGCCACGCTGTGCCGGGCTCGGAGCCGGCGGCAGCTCTGCCTCAGAAATGCAACTGCGAAATGCTTTGGGAAGAGCCGCTGGGCAGCTGGCGAGCTGTTCGCAGTCGGCTGAAGCCCCTGGTGACAGGGCTCTGGTGCCGACCCTGGGAGGAGCAGGGGCAGGTAAGTCGAGTGCTGCAGCCGCCCTCCTGGTCACCGTTCTCAGGGGAGCCGAGCTGGGTCGGTGCACACACCTGCGAGAGGGCTCTTCCGAAAGTTCGCAGTGGTGCCTCCGGTCAGAGGGTGTTTGCAAACCCCGTCACGGAAAAGAACAATAACGTCTATCTTGTTTTGCCTTTTTTTTTTTTTTTTTTTTTTTCCAGATGTTTACAAATCACTTCAGAAAATCTCTGGGTAGGTTTGCATAGGCCTGTTCACCTTTTATCCTACCGGTTTGCTGCTACGGTTGTTTTAGGAGCTCTATTTCAGAAGGTTTTCTTTAGAAGAGATGAATGCACATGTCGTATCTCCAGCAATGAAAGACTCTGTTAGGTACCGTTCACTCAGCTGATGCATGTATAAGTTCGCCTCTTGAAATTTAACTGTGCATCACTGCCACCAAGAGTGCTGGCCCGACTGTATCAGTTTAGTCATAAACAGCATTATTGTCCATCTTAATAGAAATGAGAGCCACACAGTTCACTCTCTTTGTGATGCATGCAGGAAAGGATTATAAATGCTAAAAAACTCCCATGCGGACTAAGAATTGGACCTGTTGGATGTAACTTCATGTTTTGGGGCTTACGCCAACTGCTGAGGGAGGAGGACGAAAACTCTCTGCACACGTGGGTGCAACTTCTCGCAGGGCTTTTCTGCACCTGCCAGGTGTCTGGTGCTGACAACTGCCGAATGCAGACACTCGCTGGGCCTTTTTGCTCAAGCCTGGCCATACTGTGTTACTGACTGTCATACCTCCTGATCTGCTTGGGGACAAGCCATGTCGTGAAATAGTGCGATACACACAAGAACTTGCATGAAGTAACCAGCCTTATAGAAACTCTTCCTTGCACCCCAAAAAAATGCCATGTTTGCTTCCGCCAGAAAAGACTGGCTGTTTGGGTGACACGCAAGTAATAGAGGCTGTTTTGTGAAGTTAAACTTCTTGATAAAAAAAAAAAAATTTCGGAGCCATGGACTGATGCAGCCCCTTTACCGCTGTGGGTCTGCTCCTCCTCACCTTCGATTATACAAATAAATGCTTATAGACAGCTCTGTGATTCTCAGTGGTGCAGCTCTGCTGTTTGTTTGCTGTAACCATTACGCAGAGCCTTGACTTATAGAAATAAATAGGTAAAAGTTAACCATGCTGATGCACTTTTTATCTAGGATATATCTGATTATTTAATGCTTGCCAAATTATTTAGGAAACAGTAATTATAAACGGGACTGTGGCTTTTTTAAAATCCTTTTGTTAAATACTTGCCCTTAGTTCTCCCAGTATATAAAAAAATTGTATATAACATAACTTAAAAACTAAAGTTACTTGAAATTGAATTGTTTTTATCTTTTTGTATATGTATAAATATAAATGGGTTTGTAGGCTGTTCTGCTTAACCTAGCTGTTGTTTTCGTAACTATTCAGTCCCTCTTATGTTGATAAGTGGTTTTGGTTACTCAGCTGCCTGTGTCTGGTTGGACTTGCATAGAAACGTTTGTGTTAAGGTTTGTTAAATCTGGCCAGTGTGGTGGTTTCATTTCTATTCTTGCTTTTTCGAGAATCATCCTCCGCCTCTTTATAGCTTGATGTACCATGGTGTCATCTTCTAATAAACATTATATTTTTCTCATTTCTGTGAGGTTTTTTTATTTTAATGGCAGTCCATTTAAGTTTCACTTTACTAAGGGAAAGGAAATGACCCAGAGGTGCCTCTCACCTGCCTCCCACACTTAGCACAAATGCAATTCCTTTTCAGGAAAAATACTTTGTTGTGGCTCTGTGACAACCTTTTCATGCTGTCATTTGGAATTTTTCCTTTTATGGAAGTGGGTGCAAAGGCGTTCGGGAGGGTTCCCCCCGCTCTTGAATGCGCGGGAAGTTTGGACTCATCCCGTATCCCCTGGGATACAGCAGCCCCTCTGGCCCTCACACCTCTGGATTGTAGCTTCCCTTGGCTGCAGAGGAAACTTTCCCTCAGCCAGAAGCCTGTGGGTGCAGGAATGTGACACAGGATGGGTTTAGGGGCTGAGACTGCTTTCGCTTACCTGGACTTCCCTGAAGCTCGAAAGGCCTTTGCAGCCTGTTCGGGAAGGGGTGGCTAGCGTGGGTTCATCTGCAAAACTCTGTGTGTTACCTTCCTCTTGTTGTTCTTGGTTATCACTCACGGTCTCTGGAGCCGTCACTTGAACAGATGATACGGTTCTGCTTTGCAGATTGAAAATTTAAAAGCCATTTGTGTTCTCTGTTGCACTGAGAAAGTGCTGGCAGGGTCCTGCTCCAGGGCAGAGTCCCAGGGCTGCTCATCCCCAGGCTGGAGGGAAGGGCTGGGGGTGTAGGATCGCTGTTCCAGTGCTGCCGTGTGTGCCTGACCCCGGGAGCTTTCCGTGAGCCCTTACAGCCTGCTAGATGCTTGGATGCTGTGTTTCCTTTAACCTCCTGCAGGCAGTGCTACTCTTAGGGATTCTGTTTTCCCCAGCCTCTTTCTAATCCAGTCTCTTTCTTTTTGTCTTTCTTATGTTTTAGATTCCTAAAGGTGTTTGTGCTGGTGCAAGAACCTCGGGGCGAGCTTGTCACAGAAGGAGAAACAAAATGGTCTGTTTACCCTGCAGGCAGATAAAACACACCCGTGGAAAGCCAGACTCCCGGTCTTGTCTGGAGTTCCCACTTGAAAAATTCACACCTAAATTCCATCCCAGTACCATTCAGATGCTTGCTCTTTTTCACGGCATGCTACTTGTGGCTCAGATTAACTTATCAGCCTTCCCCACTCTTCTGCCAGCTTGGCACATCACCAACACTTCCCCCCCTACCCGGTTCCTCCCAACACTGGTCAGAGAACTGCTGGCTGCCCCTTGATGCAGAGGGTAACCAGAGGGTCCCACGCATGTGCTGGTCTGTCTTCTGCCCTCCCTCGTCCCTCAGCCCATCTGAATGCAGGCACTAGCCCATCAGCATTTCACACGGTGCCTTTAGTGCTAATCCTGCAGGAAGCCTCATCGAGCGGCCTGGCAGGGGGGTGCGTACTCCTGGAAAGCCTCCCCTGGGAACGGCGTGACAGCAGCTGGACTGGGCTCTGAATTTGCAGATACTAGATTTGATCCACATGCATTAGTTAATATTCTGCTTTCCCCAAAAGGTCACTAATACTTGTCAGCCCTTATTTTTTTTTTTTAAATTTAGGCTGATGCTCATTCCAACTATTAAATCCCTCTGACCTTGCTGTTTCCTGAAAGCCTCCACGCTCACGTATGTACGCTTGCTTTCCTGCTCGCTCTCTCTGACCCCTCCTCTTTATCCCCCCCCCTCTTTCTCACGCACACACACAGACACACACAGACAGACACTGGCCTTTTGGTTTGAAGCCCCGTTTTGCTCGTCACAAGGACCTCCGTTTTGCTCTCGTTTCAGTCTGCATGCTCGCCCTGTTGCCTTGCCTGCGCCCACCTTCCCGCGGGCCACGTTATTTTGTGGCTCCTTGTTGTTAATCTCTTTGCAGTTTTCTTTTGTTGGTTTGGTTTTCAGCATTTCAGACCTGCCTTCTCCTTTTGCATGACCTCTTGTGCGTTCTTATCAGTTAATGTTTGAATAACAGCATTTTTTTAGAAAAATAAAAGAGAAAAGGAAAAAAGAAACCGCACTCTATTTCGTTCTCCCACCTTGTTATGGACTGGACCTGGACCCAGAAGCCAGACAGGAATTGTGACCATCCTGTTCTCACGTGGTTTTATTTGAAGCAGAAGTAGCACGATAAGTGATGCTGCACTTTATCATGTCATGCAGCGGAGAGAGAGCTGTAACGTCTCCAAATATCACATGATCTGGACCTCAAGTGCTTTCTAGACTTCTACAATAGAACTTCTGGTTTCCCTTGAATTTTTACCATTGCTAGGATCTTACAGTCCTTCCCGTGCACATTTGAGCCCCGTAGAGTCAGTTGCTACTCAGTAGCTCCTGAGGGCCTAATTTATTCATAGAGCAACACGCCATTCGGGGGAATCTACTTGCTCTTGCTGAACTTCAGCGTGTTTTGTCAAATCCCCAGAATTTGAGAAGACCCCTCCGGAAGCTGCTGCCGGCAGTGACCCTAAAACGAAACCTCTGGGGTTTAGGTTGCAGCCAAAGGCGCGCGCCCTTGTGCTGCCTGCGGCGCTGCCGTGCCGGCTCAGCGCGTGGAAGCGCGTCCAGGAGTCGTGTGCTCTCCCTGTGGGGGACCGCCGGCAGCGGCCCCGCTCAGGATGAAGTGATTTTTTTTTCCAGTCGGGTTCCGTGTGGTGTTCATAACTCCAGCCCTTTCTCTCCAGTCAGGATGCCGACTTTTCTTTTTAACAGCACCAAGTCGCTCGGTCCTGCCGCTAGTACTGTAGCTGTTGTATTCCGGTGCTTCGTATCGGCCAAGCAGCAACCAGCAAAAGGTTGTGGGTTTTTAATTCCCATTCACGTGGCTCGGGAGCCTGCACTGAGCAGCAGGCGATTCCGACGCTGGGGCTGTTCGGCGGCCGGGGGGGGGGGGGGGGGTCACAGTCGATTAAATCACCGTCCCTGTCATTGCTGCTGCTGCTGCCGTCACTGACCCGGTCGGAGCCGCGAGCCTCCGGCAGCAGAACGTGACCCGCAGGGTTGGCACCTGCGGAGGCTTCGCCTCCATCTGTCGGGGCACCCCAGTGGTTAAGCAGTTACCGGGCGTGCGAAAGTATCTCTACAATATTTTTAGCTGCGGTATTTTTATTCTTGTGTCCAATGCACTGTTGAATGAGCAGCTAGAAGAATTCGTTTTCACCTATTGTTGTGCCATCTGTGTAAAAATTAGATAAAAGTTTGCTTTTATATATTTAATCCAGGTGGACAGTATATTATTGTCAGCCTCTGTGGAACATTTGAACAATTGCAATGTCTGTGTTGCTAAATAGAGCTTTAGAAGGAGCATTAGCTTTAGCTGACTGATTTTCTTCAAAAGTTTTACTAAAAGACCATGTATGGAGTTTTTATAAACTTGGCAATTAGTTCCTGAAAGCCCGAATCTTAAAACTTACTGCAAGAAAAAAAACCAGCGACGGTCACGTGTTGTAGCCTACACGTTTATTCCGCTGCCTTTATTCAGGGCAACGAATGAGTCATTTTTGTAGAATTTACCTTTTGCAAAATCTGAAGAACTAAATATGTGACAGGTTTATAAAAACTCTGCTTGACTTTACTAATCTTGCCCAGAAGCATGGACTGTACAGCCTGCGAAATCCCATTATCCTCAGCAAAAGTCTCTAATGCCCTTTCTTAACACCTGTAAATAGAGAAGAAACATATTTACTGAAAGTTGTGTTTAATGCTGAGTATTTTTCAGAAGTTCATTTAGTTTGATGCATATTGTTCTTTGTTTTTTGTTTCCCTGCCTGAAGTGTCAAAAGACCTAAAAGAAGCCAAATTCTATTTTAACATGATGCTGTTGAGCACTTTTTTATTTGTATATGTGTGTGTATGTGTGTTTGAGCACTGATCTCTAGATTTTGGTGGCATCTCCGTGTTGTGATTTCATTGCCAATGTAAAAGGTTCTGGTGTTGCCCGTTCATTTCTGGAGACAGAATTCAACCAAATAAAGTGCTTCCATTTGAAAGCGAATATTGACCTTGTAACAATGAAAGGAAAGTCATCCACATATTTAAATAAACATTTAATTCCAGAAATACAGTTTCACTGGACCCTTTTGATCATCCAGGGAAGAGGAAGAGTTGGGTTTGTTGCTTCCCTTTCCCAGTGAAAAGGGCAATGCCTCTTTGCTGGGGCTCCTCGGATTCCCTGGGGTGTTCCAGCCACTGCTCCCGGGTGAGCTTTCTGCCTTCCCACAAACATTTCCAGGCGAGAGCAGGAATTTAGCTGTGACTTACTGTTTCAGCCAGATAAAGTTTTATAGCCCAAACCTCCCCATAGCTGCTCTCTGACTCCTCGTTATTCTCCTGGGCTATGGGATGGATTTGGGTCTTGCTGCCAGCTGTAAAATTAACAGCAAATAAGCAGAAACAGCCTGTTCCAGGGGCTGCTCGTGTCTAGCTGCTGCTGCCAATGCAGCGACATTCTTACTCATGGTACTCGGTTTTTTGTTTTGTTTTTTATTTTGTATTACTTCATACTGGAATTCTCAGGTATTTGAAGGGTTCATTTGGCTCTGCCCCTACCTCGGAGTGACTGTCCCGCGTGGCTCGTTCCCATCGGGTCACTTTGAGGCACAATTTTATCAAAATTTTACCTTTCCAGCTGGCACTGAAGAGAAATTGAAGTGGTTGGGGTTTTTTTATTTGCTCATCTGAGGAGGAAGAAAAATGCAGTGTTCTGGTTGGAATTTCTGGTGCACTTGGGAAAGACAGGTGGGTCTTGAATTTTTCCCCCTACAGTAGGAGGCCCCGAGAACTGGAAACTTGGGGAAAACGCTTCCTCCAACAGAGCTGTACCTTGCAATGCCCACAGTGCTTTAACTAGGAGTCTTGGCAGATATTTTTGATGCTGATTATTTATGTATTAAAACTAAACCTGCTGCAAGCTCAGCAAATAATGTATTTGTGCATCACGCGTGAGCAGGTGAGTGTATGGACTACAGTAACGCTGCCCTTCACCGAATAATTGGAAAACCAGATGCATTTCTGCAAGCCTGGGTGAGGTGATTTACAATTCCAATGTCTGGGGTTGGTGAGTGATGAGTTTTGTGTGTGTGTCCAGCCCAGACAGAAACCCTGAGTAGCTTCTGGACGGCTTCCCCCGTCGCTGTTAGTGCAATTCCTTGGATGTAGCTTCAGCCGGGATCTGCAGTTGCAAAGTAGGGGACACCAGGCTGGTAATTTCGTTTGAGGCAGCTCTACAGAGAATTTTTTTTCTGAAGGTCAGGTTGCTGTTTTGTTTAACAGAATTTCAGTTGTTCTTTGCCAGCACTAATTAACATCCCTGTCGATTCAGGACAAATCAGTACTGTTTATGAAACAATCTGCCAATCTTTGCATTTTGGGGAAATAATGAGCAGGAGGGTGTGTTGGTCTGGCTCTAACTTTTGATTTATCTTAAACAATATTAGCATTGCTAACTCTAAACAGAAACGGCACAACCAACCGAGTTGACTGAAGGCTGGAAACTGAACCCAAGCTAAAGTGAGCTTCCCAGACCACGTCAGAGCAGAGGGGATGCTGCGTGCCACGGCCACGCGGGAGGGTGGATGTGCCACCAGCACCAGGGGGGTGCTGAGCCAGGCTGGGGCTGGGGGGGGCCGTGGGTCTCACCAGGGGAAGGGCCCATTCCCCGTCCGTGGGCTGAGATGGGATGCAGCATAAAGGGGGGGGTATGGGGTGGAATAAATCTCTGTATCAGCCCTCAGGTGCAGCCCCAGGACCTGCCAGGGCCTGAGAGGAGTCGGAGAAGAGGAGCAGCAACTGTAAAACTGTAAAATAAAAAAAAGTGTAACCTCCCAGAAGACTGGGGGGAGGGGGCAGATAATCTAAACACTGAGATTTGCTCCATCAGTCCAATGCATGAACAGTTCTCTCCCCTTTCTTGCAATCAGCCAGAGACCCGATAAAATAGGGGGGAAATGAGGTGATTTGCAAACAGAGCAGACGAGTTCAGCCGTGAAGTGTGGGCGAGGGGTCCCTCGGCCCTGTGCTCCCAATCGCCGCGGGAGCCGGGGCGAGGCGGGGCTGCAGCCAGATTTCAACTGAGAGAGAGATGCAGAACTGAGCTTGGAGTGTTTTAACGGCCGGGGGATAACAAAAAGCACAATGATGGTTTTGCCAGAGCAGCACTGGAGCTGTTTGTCTAGACACCGAATAATCCCCTCCCTCGGGGAGGGCGTTCGTTAACGTCTCCTGGAACGTTCCGAGCTGTTCGGCAGTTGCTGAGGTGACGGGTTTGTTTGCAAGATGCAAGTTTTGACGGTTGACTTTGAGTCGCTAAAGAACAAGCTCAACCTTCTTGCTACCCCAGCTCACGCTCTGTTTCTTCAGCTATTTCAGGCCTCAGTCACGGCCCTGGCAGAGATCGGCCCCGGCTGCGCTCAATCACCACCCGGGTTTGGCCGCTCTTGTTAATTCGCAGGGGCAGAGCTGCTCTGGCCACCGTGGTGCCAGGGGAGCGGACGGCACCAGCAAGGACATTTTAGCACCAGACTGACAGAAAAGGCTCCTCTAGGAGAACAGCTCAGTGAAACTTCAGCTACTTCCCTTGCAAGTTACTTTCACAGCAACGCTGGTCGTGACTAGCGCCCGCTTCCAGCCACCGCGGGCTCGATTTCGGCTGAAATTGGGTAAATGAAACCTGAGGAGGAAATCTTTGTGAGCAGAGAGAGGAGCAGGCGCCCTCCTCTGACCGAGCACAGTGTGAGCCGGGGGGCTGGGGCGTGCGAAGCTCAGCTGGCTGCTGCTCAGACCCGATCTGTTACAGGAAGTTTGGACGTCTTAAAAATTTTTAAAATGTTTTTCTTCATTAACACCACGAGCTCCCAGGAATCTGTCAGGCCCTCTCCCCGTGCAGGGCAGGCAGCACTCAGCCCCAGGTTGAATGCACGTGTATTTATTGTAACACATTTTCAGCACAAAGTTTAACACTTAAGCACAGGAGCGTTATTACAATCTGTACAGCAGCCTCGGACCGGCACGGACAACACAGACATGCAGCCCCACGGGCTCTGCAGCAGATTCGAAGGCGGCTGCAGTGGCTAACGAAGACGGCTTAAAACAATGAGACATCCCAACAGTGGCTCATTCCCTGACCTCCCCGCGGGCCTGGCTGGGTATATACAAGCATCCACTGAACAGGGTAGTTAAAATTAACGTGCTGAACCATTTACAGATATTTTTTTTTTAAAGAAGTTGCTGTTTGCAGCAAACGTTTGGTCTTTAAAAAAAATCTGAAGGCCACATTTTTCTTTTCTGTCCTACACCCTTTTCCCCTTTCTATCTGTATGTCAGAGGCGCCTTCCCCTCCCCCGTTCCCTCTTTCCTGGGAGGAGCTGGGGGTCCCAGCCCCGTGTGGAGCCGGGAACCACCACAGCCAGACTCGGGGCTGTGGAGTCGCTCCGGTTCCAGGTTCCAGCACCCTGAGCACCCAGTTTGGTTCCTCAGCCCATGAGGCCACCTCTGCCCTGCTCTGCCTCTATTAAATTACACTCAAACGCTTGCAAGAATTTAACTAGTGCCTTCCTGGCTTGAGGTGAACAAAGAACCTTCAAGAATATCCCTGCTGAGAAAAGTAGTGTTTAGCTTTTTTTTTTGTCTTCATGCCTGTCTCCACTGCCCGCTCGCAGATGTTCCTTGGCTGAGTTAGAGGCAGTAGATTGGGGAGCAATTCATTTCCGTTCATTAAATGAGCCACTGTGTACACTAATGACATCTGTGTTGAGAAGCTGGAATGACCTCGGCACAGGGGTGGGGGCTTGGTTGCAGGAAGCAGCTCGTTCCTAAAAAGCTGCTTCAGGAGCCTGGGACCTGCTCAGCCAGGCCCTGCCCCAGGGTGACCCAGCTGAAAAGGCGGCTCCCACCTCCCCCCCGCACCCGCCGCTCCTTGGGACAGAGGTGGGGATGGCTCCGGGCTTCCAGCAGGGTCGGGAGGAGAAGGGGGTTACCAACTGGGGATCCCGAAGGCTGCAGCAGAACCATCCTGTGTCCCGCTCCGGCGAAGCCCGCCCGGAGCAGCTCGGGGTTGAGGAGCTCGTGTGCCGCCCCGGGAGCCGCCTGACCCCCGGCAAGGCCGCGTCCCACAGCTGCAGAGCTGCCGGGAGCTTTGGCAGGGAGAGTACGGCGGGAAGCCGTGGGGAAGGAGGACTCATCTTCCAGCTTTGTCCTCTGAAAAAGTGCCGAACACATGAGATCAGGTACCAGGGGAAAAAAAAAAAAACAAACAAAAAACAACGTTCTGTGGGACCATGAAGGTGTGGCTTTAGGGGCTAGGGAAGAAAGAAACTGCCTCTTTCAACACTTCTTAGTTGATTGCAACGGAATTTACAAGAATTGGATAAACAGCAAAACTAGGAAGTTGTGACAGCTGTGCACCACCAGCACAAAACCACTGGGAGACTTTGTGGCTTTAGTCAGCTTCAAATAACAGGTTTCTCTAGTTGCAACACTGCCCGCTGGAAACATGACGTTTCATTATCTTTTAGGTATTTGAGTTAAGAAGTGCCAAAAGCAAAACCTGCAAAGGAGCAGAGCGCCTCCTCCGTTCACTGGGGGCAAGCTGGGAGCGCTGGTTCCTTGTAGGCAAACAAAAAGGAGCGGGCTCGGGTCAAGACCTGTCCTAGTGAAGTCTGGCTGCTGCCTCCTGCCCCAGCCTCAGCCCGAGCTGAATTAGAGAGAAGCTGCTTTTCTCCCAGCCTTGCCCAGCACCACCCCTCTGGTCAAAGCCGCATGAAAAGGACGGCGGAGGAAACCTGCCCTCCCCCGAGGTGGTGGTGGGAGCTGCCCACACCTTCCACGACCAGACAACCAAAGGGGTTTGGCTCCTCGGGGTCCCCCCGCCTTCCCTCCCCGCACGGAGGAACCGGTGCCGTACCTTCCCTGCCCCGTCCCGCACAGGTCACACAGCCCGCGTCTCCGCTTCAATCTTCTGCTCCCCGTGTAGGTTTTCCAGTTCTTGGACCTGGGCCACGTTCTGTCTGATAGCAATCTCCGGGCCCCCTCCGTACAGCGTGCTTAAATAAATCCACGTCTCCTCCGAAATCTGCCCGTAATCGGCACCTGAGGAGGACAGCAGCAGCCATGAGCCGGGCGGCCGGCGGAGGGAAGGGCTGGTGTGTCACCACGCGAGGATGTCCTCTCCAACCACCCCCCCCTGCACGGGCCCACGCCCCCGGGGGGAACTGAGGCACGAGCGGACCCTGCAGCTGCGTGGTCGGGAGCCCCCGGCCCCGCTGGCAGCCCGGCAGTGCTCAGCGGTAGCCACGGCGGTGGCCACAGCGGTAGCCACAGGGCTGGAAGCCGCTGGGGCTCCACGGCAGCGTCCCCCCCCCCACTGCTCTGGGGTCGCTTCTTCGTTCCCCCGAGAGGAACGCAGCGGCAAGAGCCGGTGGGAGCAGGGCCTGCCTGTGCCTGACCCCTCGTGCAGAGCAGGGAAGGAGCTCCCAGAGCCCGTCCCAGGCCGACAGGGCTGCACTGCCTGCAAGAGGCCAACCCCCCCCCCAGCTGTCCCAGGAGGGACAAGGGAAGCACAAAGCAGGGAAAAGAACGTGGCCATAAAGGTTGCAGAGGAGGAGAAAAGCACAGAGGGTTGGTTTGAAGGGTAACAGAGGCGCAAATGCAATCTTCATCTGCTCAGCAGGAGAGCCCAGCGAGAACAGCACAAGCCAGGGTATTTCACAAGCTGGACGGCAGCAGATGCTGAGTAAAGAGCAACAGCAGATCAAAGCTCCGAGGCGAGGGGAGCGGTGGGAGGGGCCTGGGGAACAGCAACAGCAGGAGACGGGGGACTTGGAGCAAGTCCCGTCAGCGAGCTGGTCGCAGAGGAGCTGCCGCTGGAGAGCTGAGATGGCTCAACTCAGAGCAGTCAGCAGTGGGTTGTGCAGAGAAATATCACGCTCTGCACCGCCACCCTGCTCTGTGACTGCTTCGCTCTGGCCGGCCAGGTCCAGTGGGACGTTCTCCTTCACCTTTTAGGGGCACCACTAGACAGGAAGCACCAGCCTTACCCTGCTTAACTTGCATGTGGCCACCTGCTTTCGTGAGCGCGATCTTGCTGTTGTCAATTGGTCCGGGAGGCTCTGTAAGAGGAGAACAAATACGTCAGAAAACCATTCTGCTTTCCATGCTGCCACCAGACTCGGCTTATTTCCTGAGCTAGTTCTCCTGTTATTTCTGCCCTGCCCCTGGGGACCTGCTGGCAGCCCGAGGGGCTGGTGTCTGAACCCCGTTCAGCCTCGTCACACCAGCGAGGCGCGGCGCTCGCGGAGGAGCTGCCCCTGGCAAACAGACTCGTTTCCATCCTACCGCTCACCCCCGACAGACTCCAGAGCTCTCTGGATTCTTACCGTTATCCTTGCCCTTGACAAAGGCTTCCCACTCACGGAACCACTGCATGTTGATACAGTAGATGACACTTGGAGACTCCTCTGCCTGGAAAGCCTTGTTCAGCTGGGAGAGCAGAGAACAGAGACATGCAGGAAGGATTTATTCACTCCTGAGATTTGGGGAAGCCCCTTCTGTTAATTGGAAGGCAGCCTTGCCATTCTTCAGGAGAACCCCATGTAATTCTACCACCTTCCTCACAACCTGGTCTTGCTCACCAGAGCAGACAAGAGACCAGGATGGTTTCAAACTCTGTGTCTGCACGTAGCCACGCAGAGCGTTACCGTGCTCAGCTGCCCCTCCCTATGCTGCAGCACTGAGGAACCCCAAGGTCAATCCCCTGGCTGTGCTGTAGATCATGTTCTGGGAAACCGGGGCAGTTTCCCACTGTCTGTGACAGGTCTCCATTTCCCACCTCTGCCCCTTGCTGTCCTTCCCAGATGCTCCCCATACCAACCTTGATGAAGGTGTCGATTTCAATTCTCCTGCGTTTGGCAAGTGCTTCAATCTCCACTTGGCAAATCGAGCACACGTACAGATGGTTCACGGCAGGGCCACCTCCAAACCTGGGCACAGGAAGAGAGGGAGGGGAATGGAGAACTTCAGGGGAATGGAAATGCTCCCCAGCCCTGCATCCCAGAGAGGGACTTTTATACTGCTCCAGACTGGTGAAGGAGGAGCAGCCGCAGGCGGGTGGAGAGGACTGCCTTAACACAGCGAGGGCCACGACACCGCTCTGGGGCAATGCACTGAGAGAGCTCATGCTGGTTTAGATTAGGAGGCTCTACCAAATACCAGTCTTTGCCAGTCCACGCCACGTACTGCAAGTCTTCAAGGTGCCCTGGGAAGGCATTACGTCTTGGTCACTGCCCGAGGTGTGAAACAAAAACCACAACTCAACAGGAGAAAGAATGAAATGGCCATATTCACCTGTTGTAGAGATATTCCCACACATTTTGGGGCAGAATCACAACCAGGTCATCGATGTAATGGTATTTATTAGGAGGGATCCCTGTGGAGGAAAGAGAAGAGGGAAAGTTAACCAGGGAATTCATTATTGCTGGGTAAAAACACAAATAAAAAAAGGCAGATCTTCCTTGCTGAAAGCTCTGATTCCAGAATATGCTTCCTTTGCTAATGGAAGACAGTCAAGAGTTCATTAATGGTGGAGGTTTCTCAATTCATGGCCTCAGTTCTACTCAAGTGCTTCATTTCCAATTGGAGATTTATAAACACGAGGGCTCCCCAGCATGACGGATGAAGAAGCGGAACTGCAGTATCAGCTCCCTTCAGCAGCGTGTGCTCCATTCTCCAAACAAACACTGAAGGCCAACCTTGCTGGTAGGGTAACACAGATAAAGGCTGTCTTATCTGCTTTCTACAGGTTTGTTTTTAAAAACAAATGGAGAACTGAAAACTGTTGTTTCCCAGCACTATACATCCCTCCGGGCCAATGATCAGCAGGACAATGGGGTGACTGTCTCATCTCTCCCTGAGTAGGCTGGAGTTTCTGCCAAAGCAGCGGATCCTACTGCAGCATACGCCGTACCAGGACAGCTGGAGCTTTTTTTCTGCATCTGTTAAGGCACCAGGAAGCACAAAGGGAGAGCTGAGAGTTGCTCTGCCCAGGTCCAGCAGCGCTGCCTTACCTCCATGAGAGCACAGAAAGGTGTGATTGGTGATGGGACCAGGCTCAGCAAAGGTGTTGAATTTATTGAGCCACTCTCGAGAGATGTAGAACTGGAGTAAACTGTGCTCCTTCATGCTGGCAAGGGACACAACTTTCTGACGCTCTCGCACAGCTTCTTCACTGCTTTTCCTTAAGTATGGAAAGGAAGAGAAAATTAAGCAATTTCTGAAAACTTAAAAGTTTGTGAAATGCATTTCTAGGTGTTCTGTAACCAGCGAGGGCCTGCTGCATCCAGGGCACAACTCACCTGTAGAACAAGACATAGGCTTCTGCATTCTGTACCACAGTCTCATGGACTTCAGTGACGTACTGGTCATCAAACTCGTACCACTGGCCGTTGATCACGTTCTGGCAGTAGGCTATGTAATGCCCACCTGTGACAGAGCAAACACGACGCTGCTGGGATTCGGAGTGCACACAAGTCAGGCCTGGGGTAGTGTCAGCAGCACAAACAGAATCAGCTGCTGGCAGAGAATGGAGAGAGAGCCCTCCCCCCCCTAAAAACGACCTAATTCCTGTTTAGGCAAGCTTTGCTGGAGCAGAGGAGCCTGGCACTGCCACCCTGATTTGCCTTCCTTGGAAAGGGCCTCTCAGTGAGACTGCACATCAGGAAAGGGTTTGAGCCAACCCGGTGGTGAGGCTGAAATAGCTGCAGGGCAGCTGTCAGAAGCTGCTTGGTCAGTCTTCAAAGAGCAGAGGCTGAGCAGGCCTGGGAATGGAGGGGGCAGGCCTTACACTGCACTTCCCCCAGAAGAGGTCTTGGCCAGTCCTGAACAGACTGCTGCTTTGCTGATACTCAGCTCATCCCTGTTCCCCTCTGCCTGTATGCACAGAAGGAGGACTTACTGCCTGCTGTACCATGGTGACAGATGACTGACAGGAGATCGTAGGTGGTGATCTGGGAGACACACTCCTTGGCTAGGAAAGGTCGCAGATCCAGCCCTTCCAAGGGAAAGGAGACGTGACTGTTGATCTTGAAGGAATACATCACCTCATGCCGGAACCGTTTCAAGTGGATGCAGAGAATCTAAAAGACCAAGGACAGAGAACACCAAAGTGCAGTTTTGCCATGGGCATTCTAACAAAACAGCACATCTCTGTGCATCTGATCTTTGCAAGAGTTCTTCACCTGTTAGACATGAATTCTGCTGGCCCATCAGCTTAGAATGGGGAAGTCTCTTCTGGTCTAGATACAGGACTTTGCCATCAAAACAATCTGCTATTTCTGTTCTACCTCTAGCCTCCTTATCTCCTCAGTGGCTGCTAAAAGCAAACTAGGAATCAAGGTGCTTTTACTCACCTCTGGTAGCCGGAGGACTTTGCAGTACTTCACTCCATTCCGCAGTCTGAGGGAGGAAGAGAAACTAGCTGTGAGAAATCTCTAAAGCAAAGGGATGCCAAAAGTCAAGGCTGGGTCTTGCTCGCTTTGAAATCCAAGTTCCTAATTTGCTCACTTTGAAATCCAAGAAATCTTGAATTCCAGCAGCAACAAATTCAGGCTCTTTGCAGCATCCTTCCCAAAGGAAGCATGGCATGAGCAGTCTGCCATGCCTCTTCTTTCTAATAGCTCCATTACTGCCAAACCACATCCCTGTTCATAACCTTCTTCCCTTCTTTTCCCCCCAAAGCCAGCACTTTTCCTTTCTGCAGTCAGTGACCTCTCAAGACCAGAACTCTAGTATAAGGCAAGGCAGAGTTTGCATGCCACTCAGCAGGAGGAAAGTCCAGGCAGAGGGCATAGCAAAATGTTGACAACAGTACATAGAAATAAAGTTCCAGAAATGCAACGCGATACAGATAATGCAAACTTACTTTTTACACCGTTCACAACTGTACATATTGTCCCCTGTAGATGAAGAGAAGAAAGCCACTATGCAGTTACTCAGAGCACACGATGCTGATATGGCTATACTTCCATCCAGTGCAGACAAACCAAGTTAAGCAACCTCTTGGGGAAGCCAGGGTGAGAAGAGATCAAAACCAGCCCTTCTCTCAATAAGTATAGGCAAAAAGAAAATGCAGTCAACTAGCAGAAAAGTATGCAATTGCACACCGAGACAAATGAATACAGCAAATTGTTTGAGTCCTCTAGAGTTTAAGGAGTTGATGGAGAAAGAGAAGAAGCCAAGAAGGCTAAGGAGACACAGCACTCACAACCAACCAACAGCCGTGTCTGCTCCTCACTGAGGACACGCTCACCCGGATTCCCCACCCCTGAGCAGGCAGAAAAACTCACTTCTGCTCAGAGATGAACTGACAACTTTTGGTACTGCCAGTCTCTAAGTGAAATACTGAGGCAGGATTTCCAGATTAAATCCACCTCCAAAATGCCTGTGAAATACTCCTCCATGTGGTTTGCCTTGTTTCATGCTGTCAGACCCCACTGAAGGAAACTCACCCTTCAACTCATCCGCTGCAAAAAAGGCAGCAAGGCAATCCTCCAGTGTCACAACAGGACCCCAAAACCAGCTAGGGATACAGGACACCACAAATCTGCAGAAAAGAGGGGATTAAGAGAAAGAGTTACACATAAAATAGCTGGATGCTTTGGGGTACAAAACCTCAAATGGATGATGGGTTTCCTTCTAGCTGTAGGTCCTAAGCTCATCCCAGAGGAGCAGGGAAAGCATGATTTCTCTCAGCTGATGTTCCTACTGTGATTGCTCAAACTGGAAATGATTTGGAAAAATACACCAGGAATTGATTTGCTCTGGAGGGCAAGACGGAGCTAAAGGCAGGATTAAGTGAGGGATTATCAGCTGCACAAGAGATCTCAAGGTGTTTGACACAACTAGAAGAACACTTGCAACTGGTTTACATGAAGAGGCTCAAAGACCCGTGAGGTACCACATACTGTCCTCCAGGAATGGTGACATTCTGCTGTAAACACCACTGGTTAGGGACAGCTGCCTTCCAGCACTGCAGGGCAAACCCCAGAAAAAGAGGTCCTGCATAGGGAACGCACCTCCGGATGTACTCCATGATGAAAGCAATCCAGCCTTGTGAGGCATAGTTGTCCCCACATGCCCCTGTCTTAGCTGGCACATTTTGGTAGATGGCAGAGTGCAGCTTGGCCAAGTCCTCCTTCCCTGGGATTGGGAGTGACAGGTCCTGGAACGTCTCCACTGTCTTAGAAACCTGGAAATATCCAAGAGGAAGAGGTCTGGGTTTCCTGTGCGTGTAGTGGATCTGGGACCTGTCCTTCATCACCCTTTATCATTGCTTGGATTTCATCTAGGCTAGAAACCTGAGCTAGCAGTAAGAGTAAGTCGCTCTGGCTAATTATTCTTCACTGCTGTCAGCAGGCTGACTTTTGTCATGGTTTTTGTAGCACTCCAATCAGTTTTCTAATGTGAATGTGACATTGCTAGGCCAACTCAGTAACATGGATAAGCAAACAGATCCCTACAGAGAAATAAGACTTCTTGCCATGGCAGGTTTCTCACACCTCCCCTGCCAACCACCTATCATCATGTTAGCAAGCCTACTGCATCCCACGGTGTTTGGAAATAGGAGCACCACTTCCAAAGGAGAGATCTGCAAGCTAGGAGGTTGTGCTCTTTGACTGACACCCTCCAGACGACTCACTCTGTCGCAGGTGAGGCACTGCACCAGGCTGAGAATGGAGCCGTCAAAGATGTCAGAAATCACACTACGATAACGAAGTTCTTTCTTCTTTTTCCCAGAAGCTTGCATCTGGGCTGAAAGACAGACAAGGGAGACCCATCCTGTAGCAACTCTTTCCCACTCTCCCATCTCAGTAGAGTCACGTAGCTGCACAAGAACACAGGACAAGCACTGTCCCGCCTGCCCAGGCACCACTCACATGCCAGTGAGCGAGGGGAGCCCCTTGCAAAATGACATGAAGAACACCACTGCTTAGTGTGGTACGAGAAAGGGGGAGGTCGGCAACAGAACCAACGCAAACGTGCCAGCTCTCAGCAGGCAGAAACTGTCTTACTGGAAATCCTGTTTCCATCCTCTTACTACATGTTCAGAAGCCTGGCCCTGCCACAGAGTCCCTGCTCTTCTGAGGTCTTGCAACATTTTGCTCTAAGCTTTACCCTTTACTTCCTCTCCCCCCTCAACCTGCCTGCATACTTTGTCCTTTATTTTTCCCCTCTGACATTACCATGTGTTCCCCAGGTGTCTTGCACTGGAGAGGACCCTCCATAGCAGGGACTGGCCAAACACATAGTTGTGTTTCATAACAAACCCTCTTGCCCACGCACACGTGCATGGAGACAGAGTGCTTTTTATCCAGCCAGAACATCTGTGGCTGTGCTGACCTCAACCAAGGGGTTGGGACAGAGATGAGGAAAGAATGCCATTACTGAACAGCTGTAGGGACAGTGGTATAAGCAAATGCCATTGTTTTTGCAGACTATGCAACGCTGAGGGATTTCAATTTGCAATTCGTTTGGGATGAAGACACCAGTTTGATAACAACAGAATCCAGGCTCTACTCTGAAGCCTAACAATGCTCCCAGCACTGGATTGACATCTGCAGCCTTAATTCTATGATTGTGAGCCCAAGATCTCTAAGAGGCAGGAAGATCTCTCTTGGTAACATTATCTTACAGTTCCTCGGCCCACACGCTATGAAATTCAAGTCTGGCAGACAAATGTTTACACATCTCCACACTCCCCTAAAGGGACACAGCTTGTGGCTGGGACTTCACAGCCATTTTATTAATAACAAACACAGCATGCAGATGCAGACAGAGAAATCATTTTAGGCTGCAACATAAGGGCATCCTAGAATATCTGTTGTGCCCAGAGCTTGACTTTACCTGCAGGTTTACTGTAGTCTTTGCCTAGTACTATTTTAGAAAGCACTGATGTCCAGGGGAATCAGCACTTCTTACAACTGTTAATCAAGAACCATGATGGATTCCTTTTCTCTTCTCTAAACGAAGCCCTCCTCCCCTACATGCTCCCCCCTCTTCTTCCCAGCATACACTCTTTGCACTACCTTTCTTGAGTATGTAGGAAGGTCCAAGCCTGGCAGGACTGGAGCGAGGAGGACTGCTAGAGAGTTTGGAGTGCATTTCATGATGGACTGGACTGCAGGAGCGTGAGGAGCAGCGCACGTAGGCATCATTGTCAGGTTCTGTTTGGGCACATGGGGAGGGAGAAGAGCACTGGTGAAAACCCCAGTTACAAAAGGCAACCTTCTTACGGTCAGTGTGAGCCCAGTTCTGCAATCCAGCACAGAATCTTTTCCAACATGCACAGTTCAGTGTCTGTTAACTGTCCTGCTTGCACAGGATGGCAGACACAGCTCCCCCAGTGCATGGGTAAGAGTGCATACAGAGGTATACTGAACAGCTAATAATTACATATTAACAAAAAAAAAAAACAACCCGCCATTTTTTCACACTTATGACTAATTAGGTTTTACAGATTGCTCCTGTATCCCTAATCCACATAAACAGCATTGCTATCTTCAGTGCCAGTTGGCAAAGTAATACTCTTATATAAAGAAGTGTTGAAAGATCGGATATGTTCAGTTTGAGGTGACTCCACACCTACGTCTCAACTGCTGCTCTTTTCTTTTCCCTAAGACACAGAAACGCACAAATTATGCCTCTCCCTTTCCTCTCCACAAAGCCCACAGTCCAACATTAACAAATACCCCCCTTCCATGCCTCTTCCACAGCTAATATTTCCCTAGGCCAGCCTATCAGATAAAGCAATATACATATACAAAATCTCTTCCTTAAATTAGGAAAAGGCATAAATACAGGGTTTGCAGGTTTGGCAGAGGCAGCTATCACTGCTGTCAGGACATAGTCTTTACTCAGCTCCATAGCACTGTAGCCCACCTAAGCACCTCTCTGGCTCATGTCTTACATTTTCTTGTAGAAGCAATTGTGTGCAAAGGCAGAACTACTGCCAGGGACACTGAGGAAAATCTTGATGCAAAATCACTTGAAACCCACAGAAGGAACAGCTACATTATGTATTGTTTGCTACTGCACTACAACACTGTCCCTGTGTAGGATGATAACATGTCTTCTCACAAATACCACGACTGGAAGAAGTGTATACCTGGTGTCCTACATGGGCTGGCAGGACGGGGAGCTGGCAGCATCTCAGGTGAGGCTCTACCATCAACTGGCATCATAGTAGTATCAACATCTGCATCCTCATCCACCTGCTCTGAGTTGCTGCGCCGATGGCTGCAGGAGAACTTTCTGTCCTTCATCCTCTCTTTCTCAGAGATCCCTCTCCCTGCTTCATCCTGGATCAACAACTCTGTCTCTGCCAGGGAGCTGCTGCCCATGGTCCCTGTGGTCCGACTTTGACCATCTCCTTCACCCCTGTCACTGCTTGAGTCACAGGAGAGGAACTCATCCTCCGAAGGACTTCGGTCACCCTCTCGCTTGTCATCCTGGTCACCGATATCCAAATCCCTCGTCTCCGCAACAACTGGTTCCTTCAGTTCTTCGTGAAGCTGATCCATCAGGCACCGCAGGAACTCCTGAGTGTCCTGAAAACCAGCAGTATCCATGGTTAGCAGGAGCATCTGCGTTAGGATCCATCCAAAAGAGGATGTGGCTCCATTCCCAGCCTCGCTCAATGCTGCCCACGAAGGTTAGCCACCTCCACCACACAAGGAGACCCACTAAAGCAGAGAGAGTGGCAGTGTACCAAGAAGCCTGCCTGCTACATAAATGTTTTTAATTCCCAAATGATAAAAGACCCAATTTTTAGCTAAACATCATCAGGTGAAAGACACTGAGAAGCCCGAGCGCAGCCACAGCATGGAAACCACGAGCTTATTTATCAAGAGTTTACCACTGATAAGAGGCGAGAGACAAGGAGAAACCTAATGAAGACAGCAAGCCGTAGAAAACAGACTCCTGCCCATAAAACAAATTTCACAAATACTGACTTCTGCTCATGGCAATCCCTCTCTTAGAGGGGGCAGATTAAAATCTCTAATATGTAGGGAATGGAACCAGAAGCCAAAGACTATATAGTCTAGGTGCAAGCTCCTACATTCATAATACATGGTAAAAGAGCCGATACGTTGGCTTCAAAGGACCTGCTGGAAAGCAACTTGGTATTTTGACAACTCCAGAAAGTTAATTATGATGTTTCTGTTATTTTATGGAAATTTGGCTTTTATCCTGCCCTGTCTTCCTTTCAACTTTATCTCTTTACAGTTGAGAGTTCTCCAATTCAATGTACTTCACATCAAAGCTAAATATAGGAGATCTTTCATTAATTATGATTTTTATCCTGTTTTGATTTCATGTCAGTATCACAGTTTAGATTTACTGTCACGTCTCTAGTAAATTTTCTCATCATAGTTTGATGCTTACATTTTATTCTAAAAGATAAACACAAGAGATACCCTGATAAAAACTTCAAAGAAAAAAAAAGGATACTATCTTTCAATAAGATTCAGTTTGCTGTAATTCCCCAGAAAAGGAATATAGAACATTCATATCTAACTTTTCAGTACAGATTTATCCAGGTTTCTCAGTTCTGACGTGAAGAAATAATACCTAACTCTCATATAGCATGTATCAGTAGATCTCAAAGCCCTGTATAAAGGAGGCGACCATCATAATTTCAGAGGTGAGAAAGCTGACACAGGAAAATGCACTGATTTGGTACCAGCAAGCCGGAGGCAGAGCCTGGATGAGAACTCAGGTCTCCTAAATCCCACCCAAGTGCTCCTTCATCACTAATACCAACACAAAATGGACATGACCCCTGAGCTCAAGCTCTTCCTTCTGAACACAAGCACCACTGCTGCAGGAAACAAAATCCCACCATTTTTGGAATAATGGCATGTTTTTGTTGAGGCCCCACCTGCTGTGCATAGCCCCGGAACATGGGGTTGACGAGTTTAATTCCATGGGATAGACTGCTTGGAACAACGTAACTCGGGCTGTTTAAATATGGGAAGAAAGAGAAACAAAAAAAAAGTTAGTTGGCTTATCAGGCCTGAAGCCAGTTTGTCTAATAAGCCATAGAACAGGGTGTGATAATTAATTAAAGAGGACAAAAGATAATTATGCACCTGCAAAGCCTGGGCACATATTTCAAATTAAGAGACAGAAACCATCTTGCAGTCATTTTAGTCTATCCTTCCAGAGCCACTCTTCCCTAGAGCACATTTAACTTAATGCTCTGTCCACACTTTGAATTGTCTTAAGTGATTCTTTACAGAGCAGGGTTTTGCAATCAGTTACTTGGTTTGATTTTGCAGCGTCATGTCTGTCCCAAAATCTGGATGGGCTGACCACCCAATAATTGAGATAAATTAAAATCATTATTAAAATGACATTATATTGCTTCAAAGTCTACAGCCTTCTCTTCCCGAAAGACACAGTTCACTTTTGCTCTGTATCTTACTTATCCCTTGTTAACAATTAACATGAAACCAACATGCAATCTCATTTAAATTCCTACTAGTTTGATTTTTTTCAATTGATTGCACAGAGCAGACATCTTCAGGTTTAAACAGAGCTGCATTACTTCACCCTGTCCTTTGAACTGGTCTAGAATTTGAACCAATAGGGAACATTTCCCAAAACATCACATCACTTGCATTTTCCAGTCTCTTTGGTAAAATCTCTGTATCGCTTTTCCCATCCAAATCATTAATCCCTCTGCTAATCAAGAGCAGTGCAATTAAGTGCTGGTCAGTTGGTGCAAAATATTCAGAAATGGAAAAGAGTATTCCCTTACTCTAACATTTCTTCTTCATTGCCAACAGGGAAGCTATATATAAATTTAAAAATCTTTATATTTTTAAAGTTATAACATTAAGAATGTATTATTTTCACTGACATCAGTATGCCCATTTTATCACCAGCAGCAGGATATGGGATCGCCGAGATATAGGGGAATCCTTGCATACCCACCTACATGGGGTTTGAACTGCCTGCCTCAGACAGAGCACTTACCCCTCAAGATCAAATTTCCTCTTTGCTGATGCCAGACTTCAGAACAAATGTAACTATGAAACCTGTCCAGATTAAACTAGGGAGTGACCACTCACCGTTTCTTATGCCAAACCTCAGACACCAACTTCTGGTAACTTTTGCACAGTGCTGGTTTCTTATCTGTACGGACCAGTCCGCCACATTCCAGAAAAAACTGAGTGAGAGGTGGGCTACGAGAAAAAAAGAAGAATTCAGTGCACAGAAATTTCTCCTCTGCTTCTATTTAAGGGTTTATCAAAACTTAAACACATGCCTTTTCAAAAGCATGCTTAAGATATTTTTTTTAAATCAAGAGAAGAAGCAATTCCAGATGCAGACTCGACTCCTAACTTGAAATAAGAATGCTGATCTGAATCTGTTCCCAGTATAGAGAAGGGGTCCTGGAATTAGCTCTCAGCAGGATGGCTAGCAAATATTTTAGGATATGGGTTGTTAGAAAGGTATCACTGGGGAGAATAAAGAGAAGTGACATGCTTTCCTATGCGATACACTTCAGTCACAATAGAAATGATGAAGTTTTATTCAAGCACTCATCTAAACATGAGTCTTGTATGTAGCTATTCACTCAGTTTCCTACTGTAAAAATTCTGTTGCCCTAAGCAAACATTACATTTTTTTGCACCTAGCCTGGCTGATTTCTCTCTGCAAGACTCATGAAGGTCTCAGATCAGAGGTGTCACTTTTGATATTTTGTGAAGTCTAGCAAAGACTCTACTGAAAGGCCCTAATGCCTACCAGTTAGAGAGAGCCTGAAGTGCTGCATTCATGTAGCAGGAGTTCCCAAGATTTTTCATTCCAGTAAGGCCTAAAGCATAAACAAGAGAGGCATGAAACACTTTCCAGACGTGCTGCTTTCTACATTCCTCCCCAAAAGAGAGGGAATTCAGCCCTTTCTAGGCAGTGTCCACACTCTGCTCCTAGGAACCTCTCAGTGCAGGTCCTACAGATTGCAGAGTTACCCTCACAGCCCATTCATCAACTCGATGCAGTTACCTCTTGGTTTCAAATCATCATCCTCTGATTCAGATTCACCTTCATCAGCCACTGCAATTGGAACAGCTTTCAAAGGGTGAGCAGGCAATGGAGAATCCTAGATTAAAGACAGAGAAATAAGCATCAGTGAGAGGCCTGCTTTGAAAGATGAGTTCTGAGAGATTATCTTACACATAAATTCAGCCAGCCTTTAAAAAAAGCACTCTGGAGAAAGAAGAACCAGTTGTACTGTCTCCCCTTCTCATTAATACAAGGAGGGAGTGGAAATAGTACCATTACTGCTTCCAGTACACATGATAAGAGAGGCATCACGAATACGCAGCGGTGTCACAAGTACATGTGTTTCTGGTCTAACAGCTAAAATTTCGATGGGCCATGCGTTGAAAATGAAGATGTGACAGCTGTTGTGGTTCCTCCCAGAAACAGACATCCCATGGAAGAGGCTAGGAGAGGTTAAAAATAAAGTCAGAATGGATATTCAAGATATCTGGAAGTGTTCTTGCTGGAAGATCCTATAAGACGAGGTCCTCTGGCTACAGGTAGCCACTTTCAGCGAAATAGTTTTCAGCACAACAAAAGCCTGGACAATAGTGGAGACCTCTTGGCTAATTTTGCAACACGTAAACAAAACCCCTGCCAAGCATTCCACCCTGCCACGTTGTGACACAGACCCACCGGTTCAGTGAACTTTACTGGCGGGGAGTGCGTGTGCGCTGCCAGCCGCTGGTCCAGGAACACCTCCTTTTCACAAGCGTAACACCAGATGCGGAAAGTGGTCAGATTCACCGTCAAGTTGTGCTTTTTGGCCTAAAAATTTAAAAGGGAAATAATGAATCTGATGTGATAGCTGGCTCAAGTTGAAACGCGGGACTACCAGAACAGGGTAGAGGAGGATTAAGTAATGGGTAAAATCCAACTCTGTCTTAAGATGGACAACAAAGCTCACCTGTGCATGAAGTGTGCTGTGGTCAGCAAAGGACTCCCCACAGCCAACATAAGGACAACCAATCTAGTGAGAGAAAACAGCAAAACTACAATGGGCACATCAAATTAGACCCTTCACAAAATAGTATGCAACTCCAGTCCCACCAGCAGCTGCAACTTCAGAATTGATCTTGCCAGTTTTCTAACCTGCTTTTGATGCAGGGCCCAGAATAAGACAGAAAATTGAAATTGTTTGATTTAAGAAAGAAAACTTGGAACCTGGTTTGCACCATGCCGAGGCAACTGCCTCCAATGGGCAGCTCATATAAGCAGTCTCAAAACATCTGGACATTCCAATGTAAAAATAAATTGCCCCTGCCTGCCCGCATGCCCCTTGTCATTCGCTTCCACCTCACTGCCCCAAGCAACATCTTCTGAGGTCTCACACTTGCAGCCTCCCTTCACTGTGCCCAGCAGAGGCAGGACCTGGACAACAGTCAGTTCTGGGCACTTTGTTCCTTCCTATGGAAACTACCAGGGGACAATTGCCTATGAGGACTGAACTGTTCTATCTTGGCATATTCTGACAGCAATAGCCTTTAATCTAGGAAGTCTTTTCCTTGGAATCCATCAAAAAACAGTGGTTAGTCCTACTGTGAACCCCCTCTTTGCTTCCCACTCTTTTTGGTTTTCGATACAATGCTTTCTTTTTTTAAAAAAAATATACTGAAGTCCCACCATATCATGCACACAAATAGCAAGCCATTTTTACCTGAAGACAAGCCCAGAGATTTGGTCCCACAGCTCCACAAGACTGGCAAGTCCCCTGCATATTCATGATAAAAGAAGGTTTGTTTGCTTGGTTGGTTTTTAAGTAACCTAGTCCTTCAAGAGTGGGAAACTTCACTATAAGACAGGCCTTGCCAACCTGCAGCTCACAGTATTCCATTTCCTTAATCCCACACTTCCAATTAAACACATGCTTTGCAGTATTTTAGCTAAGTGACACATTTTAGCAGGATAAAATGACAGTGAGAAATAGATCAGATGGGATCGACAAAAGCTTACTGTATGGCACATGGGCAGGGCACATCCACATTGGAGGAGTTTCTGCCTCTCCTCTATGGAGACAGGCAGCATTTTCTTTGAAAAGCAAACATTCAAACCCATACACAACTGCTAAAAGAGAAAGGATTGACAACTAGATCACCCTGTACCTTGGATTTGAGTAGCAGATCATCCCTGGTCACCTCTCCTATGGAATCCAGGTGAGGACAGATGTCTCTTGTGTCCCCCATTTTCACCAACACCCACCCACAGGGGGAGTGTTTTCCTAGGACAAGAAAGGATAGTTCCTTTCAGCTACATGTCAGATTTGCTCTCACAGACTGTAAAAAGATAAATTAGCATGTTTTGTATATTAGAGATTACGGTATCTATCTGTAAGGTTCAGAGATCAAAACAAATCTAGATCTGGAGTCAGTCATATTACCTAGCACAGTTCTGATCTGTTGTTGAGTGGCTGCATCATGGTAATGTAAATAAGCGAGCGAGGCAATGGGGAGGAGAAGAAAACATGTGAACAAAGCTAATAATCTGTACCATGTGAAATGTGCGTTCAGAAATGTAGGGAGGAGCTCAGTACACAGGCATAGTTTCAGCAGCACAGCTGCTGACTCGGTTTCAGGTGTCGAGATGGATTTGCTATAGCCTCAAAATGCAAACAGCGGCACAGTGACCCACTGACCACCCTCTCCTTAAACTCCCCAACTGCCCGGATCATGTAGCATCTCTGAATGATGCAGAGTCCTACAGCAATAACTAAAACCTCCCATTAACTCCTACGTGCTTTCCATATGTAACTTAACTGGTTTTGTGTACCATGAATACTCCATACTCCTTGAACCTGATTAGACTGGTAAGCTACACTTTCCCCCTTAGAAACTGGGTATTCTGTGCTAGCTCTGCAGGTAGGGTGGGAAAACAAATGTGGTGATCTGAACTGACTGCCTCTTGCCAAACACACACACAGAGCATCAAGAGATACACATCTAATTAGCTTGTTTGCATGAAACTTAGATTAAAAGTGAAAGGGTGCTGCAGCCCAAGTCACAAGTATGTAGCCTATGGTGTCTAGGGGCTTCATGCTATCTATGCTGTGCTGATCTAAATCTAACAGTTACTATACTACTTTATCAAACATGAAAAAAATTATTACTGTTGTAAATTAAGCTGGGCAAGAGGCAATTAGACTTAAATGATCTGTAATACAGATAACCAGCCTCCAGTCTCTGAGGAATTTACCATTTTATAGATAGATTTTTAACTATATGAGCCACGTAACTCTCCAAGACTGTACCAAAAGTAACAACACTGTTCCACCCAGCTCATGCATCCAAGCCCCACAAGTACAGAGGATTTCATAGCTGCATGCTTATGAGCACAATAAACACTTTCATGGTGGTCCAGGGGTATGTAAAAGTCTTTAAACATGTCTCAATAACAAGCAGCTATAAAAAGAGAAATGAGAAGAATTTGTGTTTCTTAAGCACAGTTTAAGTAATCTCACTTCTGGCTGCTGAAGGAAAAAGATGACAAGTGGTAATAACAACACAGAGCTGGATTCAAAATATTACTATTGGCTGGAAATGAAGCAGATATGAAAAAACCACATCATTATAAAAAAATAAGTGGAAAATTCTGATTAAGTTAATGACTCCAGCTGCATGGTTGTTACTTTCTGTTGTTTTCCCATTTTGAGGACATTTGAAATAATTCCCAGTTTTATCTGGACTGAATCTCTGACAGTGGGGGGGAAAAAAAAAAAAAAAAAAAAAAAAAAGATAAATGAAGAAGCCATATCAGCAACACTTATCTTGGAAGATGGAAAGCTTGCCTCGCACCTTGCCTTGGCAGAAGACAAACCTTAAGGATAGTTTTATAACTATGTTTTTCCAGCACTCTTTGGAACTGAATAAACTGAACTGGAGGAACAAAGCAAAACTGGAAGGGGAAGGAATCATATTTGCATGCCAGAAAACACAACAGTGGTTTTAACCAGGATCTCAGTAACCTGTAAAGAGATGCTTAACAAACAACTGAGCAATTTCATGCAGCTTCACAGAGAAGCAAAATAGTATCATGTAACATATGTTGACTTAAAACACAAGTGACAAGAGCACAGTATCTTTGACTAACACATAAAACTGGGACACTTTCAGGCTCTGAGTCCCTTCATCAAAATCAAACCCTTTTCCCAAATGCATCAGCTAGTCCAATTAAAAAAAAAAAAAAGTATCAATGCCAAGTTTGCTGGTTCACCTTCGTTGATTTCTCATCCCTTTCCCAGATGAGGTTTCCCAGAAAAGCAAATAAATAAAATATTGTTTTAAAATTAATTCCAGACCCCTTCATCTTCACCAGCTTCAGCTAACTGGGAATGAGTTTTGGAGCACATGGTATTACGTACAGTCTTGTGGTTGTGGATGATTTCAGTTCATCCTGTGAGACCACCCCTCTACTCAAAACCACGCCTTTGAATTTTCCAGCACCAGGATGCTGATTTTCCCACTTAGGGCTTCCCTTTTTGAACAAAACAGGGGAAACCTCATTTTCACCTCTCAGCCCTGACTGAACATGTCAGAAAAGGTTCAAATCGGAACTGTTCCGAAGGAAGTATTCAATCCCTACCTGCCCACAACTCTGCTCTAAAGCTGGCATATACAGCTCTCAAATGCTGCTCAGGAAATGAGAAATTTAATAAAAGCTCTGCCTGAAAGCTTAACTGTGCTTATCAAAATGTGCTGTGTATCATGGGAAAAGAAGTTACCTTAAAACCAGTCCCTCAGCCTGTCTTTCTCAAGCACCGCTGTGCAAGAACAGTACATGAACATGTCAGAACAATTCCACGGTAACTGCAACCTACTTTCAGTTGCTTAAATTGATGCCAAATCCAGTGTCTCTGCCTTCCACAGTAACACATTTCTCAGTTGGGGTTTTTTTTTGGTTTGGTTTTTTTTTTTTTTTTTGCTTAAAACAACTGTGTGGTTTTGTACCAAAGCTAGAGACAGCTGTCAAGAGTGTCAGATACATGCAGATTCACAGCCTGCGGAGTAACTGTCTGTACAAATAAAAGAAATCCTAGCAATGTTCACCCGCAAAACAACTATCAGGTCTGCTTGCTCATCTTGCATAACTACCAAGATAAAGGAGTATCTGCAGTTGTTCTTAGCAACATTTTATACTTGAGATACTGAAGAAAGATTTACTGAACTGTCTTGCTGAAAAGTAAGAACCAGAAACCAAGCACTCCTCACTCTGAGGTTGACACTTGTACCACATCTCGTATTGGAAAGCTAGGCGTTTTATGCAGAACTGGCAAATGAGACTGGGTTTTAACCCGGATTTATTACAGGAGGTCACAACACGACGATGCACCGAGAGATTTAGCTCTTAGGGAAAAAAACACCTTTGGGAACCGCCCCCCTCCCCCTGCTCCGTTGCTCCTGAAGCGCAGCAGACCCCCAAAACACAAGTCCTCTCCTAACAGATGCTGCAGCTGTTCAGCGTGCATGAAGCCGAGCATACACATCCCCGTGAGCCGCTGGATTCGGGCAGGACGAGTCACCGGCAGAGCCACCGGCTTTTGCCCCTCAGGGTCCCACTCCGAGGGCCGCGGGGCCCGCTGTCGCCCCGGGAAAGCGACCAGGCCCTGGGGGCCGGCAGGGCCGCCCGGGCACGGTGGGACCTCGGCGGGGGGGGGAGTGGCCGGGCCGGAGGCCCCCCCGGCCGCTGCTGCTGCTGCTGCATCATCCCCGGCCTGGCCCAGCCGTGCGCTGCCGCCCTCCCCACAACCGAGGCCCAACCGCCCCCCACCTCGCCCCCAGCCCGCGGCCCCTTCTCTCACCTGCGGGATGCTCGGGGCGCCACCGCCCCCCGCCCCGCCTCGGGGCCGCGCCTCAGGCCGGGCCGCCGGGTTTAGGCCGCGCCCTGCGGCCCGGCGCGGCGGGGAGGGGGGGCGGGGAAGGGCCGCGGCGCCCCGAGCAGCGCGGGGAAGGCGGCGGCGGCGGCGGAGCGGCGGGCACCGCGCAGGCCGGGGGAGGGGCGGGGGCCGGGCCGCGGCGGGGCGGGGAGGAGGCGGCCGCTCTCACCGAGGGCTCGCCCCGGGGCTCGCGTTACCCGAGCCCGTGGGAGCTCGGCCCTTGGCGGGGCGCCTGCTGCGGTCGGTGCTTGTGGAGGGGTGGAAGCGGCGCCTCACGCCCCGGGGCCACGCCGGGGTGGGGGGGGTGTGTGCGTGTGGGGTTCGGTACCGGCTCGGCGTGGGGCTGCCGGGTGTGGAGGTGAAGCCACGTCCCGTCGGAGCGGGCGGGCTGTGGGAGGGGAGCGCGTGTCGGGACTGCGATAAACAAAGCGACCCTCGTGAGTGACACCGGGTGCCCCCCACGGAAAAAAAGGTCTCGTGTCCTCGGAGGGCGCGGGTGGCGGTGTGTGTGTGCGTGTGCGTGGGGAGGGGTGTCTCGGCTCAACTCGTCTCCTAGCGGGGCCCGCGGCTCCTGCCCGGCCGCGGTGCTGGCGGATGGGAGGCAGCTCCCGGCTTCGTCGCGGCGCTGTGGCGTCATCGCCGCGCGACGCGCCCGGCGCGGGGTTGTCGTTGTGGTTGGTGTTTTTGGGGGTGTGGGGCCGGCGCCATGCCGGGCAAGAAGTCTTTCCGCCGGCGGAGGGTGGAGGAGGAGGAGGAAGAGGAGGACGAGCAGGTCGCTGAGGAGGTCAGGTGGGTCGGCTGGGCCCGCGACGGTCGGGGACGGGACCCCAGATCCCCCGTCAGTGCCGCGTCACGCCATCGTGCCGGGCCACCGCGTTCACGTACCGCTGCCGTGTCACAGCGTGGCGTCACACCGCATCATCGTCTAGCTTGCACCGGTGTCTTCCGGCTCCGTCGCGTCACGCGGTCGCTTCTGGCGTCACGCTGCTGCGTCACGGGCGGCCGGGGCCCAGCCGCCATGGCGGGGGGCCGGGGCAGCCCGAGGGGCCGCGGCCGCGGGCGGGAGCATCCCCTCCCGCTCCTGCCACGTGGAAACGGGCACTCTGGGGGGGGGCGATTCGTTTTCAGATCCCTGCGTGCCAAGCGAGATCCGTCTTATTACTGTTTTGTCCCGGAAACATATTTTATGATGCTCAGTTCATGGCGGGTACTGATGGACATGGCTAATTACTGACGAACACATGTCTGAATATCTGAAGAAATTAAGAAAGCATCTCAGTTTATATAAAGAGACTTGGTGTTTAAATTTATAATAAACTTTCTGCTGAGCCACTCATGCACTGATGTATCTTGAGAATCATTCAGCTGTGTTATATTCCCTTGGGAGCTGCTGCCAATGTTTCTGTCAATGGAGTGCTTCCTTAGTTCCCCCGCCTCCTGAGGAGGAACAGTGTTGGTTTATCAGCTAGAGCCAACTGTTGAAGGAGTAATGATGCCCCACATTAATTCATCTTAGTTTGCGCCCATTTACTGCGAGGACAATATTACAGTATCGTCTGGAGATCTTAATGGGCTAAAACAAGTGATCCTTGGATTGTTCTTCCCACACTGGTGTTTATGAAAAACTTTTGATGTTTGAGTGCTTCTTTCCTCAGCTGAGGGAAGGTATCTTGAAGGGACATATCTAGCAAATGCCATGTGGGCTTTTTTCTGATTGATACGTGAGCGGAATTGTTTAAATAATGTGAAATAGAAAATATTTACCTAATGTGTAACCAGAAAGGTGGACACTGATATGCGGAAGTGTAAGGCAAAGTATGTCTAGAAGATTCCATGTTAACTGCAGAAAATCAAATTAATAAAACCAAAGCATCAAGTACTAAGTCAAATGTTTTTCTTTAGGTTAAAAGTTGAGGAAGCCAAAGAAGTTCAGAGCCTCAGAAAGCGACCCAACGGGGTGAGGTAAGGGACCACAGATGTGAAGTTGTGCTTTGGCTGATGGTGTAACAGAGCAGTAAATTTATGTCTTGTCGTGTGCCTCCTTTCAGTAGGAAGCGTTAAATGTCTGATTACTGCCAAAACGGTATTCTTGATAGAGGAGTTTCTTCATTAAAGCCTGAGCAAGGAAAAGAGGGGGAATTTTGTACAGGCTCACAGTGTCAATTTACAATGATCAAAGTCTATTCTGTATCCCAGCCATGAAGAAAAAGATGAAGATTGGGATTTACCATTCAGTGTATTTTCAACAAGTTACTGTTGTACTGCACGCATGGTTTAAATTGGACACTTTCACACCTCCTCCATACTAATTCCCCTCTCACCTAGTGCCACTGGTTAGCTGATGAGCTGGTTGAAATGTGTGCCAGCAATGAATCGTGTCCCTTATTTTGGCATCTCACTGTAAGGCACTAAAGTCTGCCTTAACTTCTCATCTCCCCAAAACAGTAACGGTTTCTCTATCCATGTGGAAGGATTAGGAAGATTGACAATTTAGTGTTAATATAGTGTGTGGAACCCTCTGCTAGATTTAGAGAAGGATAAAGAAACGCATTGTTGTTGGTAATATGTTTCCTTCCACTGAATTTTATTTACTTTATCTGCTTGACTAGTGCTGTAGCTCTGCTTGTGGGAGAGAAGTTGCAAGAAGAAGCAACGCTTGTGGTAAGTGCTAGACACTTTCCTCACCTCGACACTAAGATGGAACAGTGTGAAAGTGGGAGTCTGACCTGGAGTAGGACTGATGTCACAGCTCAGTGCTTACATGTTTCCTGTGTTTTAATACAGATTTTGAAGACTAGCATTGAACTAGAGGGAAGCTTCAGGGTTTCTCATTATTTCCTGTCTTACAGGATGACCCATTTAAGATAAAATCTGGGGGAATGGTGGACATGAAGAAGCTGAAAGAAAGAGGCAAGGACAGGTGGGCGCATATGAGCTCTGAAGATATATCCTTGGACCAATATTAAATAACAGCTAGTAATGAAGTAACCAGATGAAGAGTTTAACATGATGCAGTTTGGCCAGTTACTGTCACCCTAACTTGTCAAATTAGTTAAAAACAAACAAACAAACAAACAACAAAAAAACCCAACTGTAAACATTGTGATTTCCATTTAGGATTAATGAAGAGGAAGATCTAAACTTGGGAACATCCTTCTCAGCTGAAACCAACAGGCGGGATGAAGATGCTGACATGTAAGTTGTGCTGCATTGTGTCTGGGATGTTGAATTTGGGGTTAGGTGTCCCCTTAAAGTACATTTCTTTCTGTCTTGGATACTGAGTAGTCCCAGAACATCTTCCCAGCTCTCACTGAGACTTTCACTTTCTCTTTCACCTCCTGGCTGCCAGGCTTGAGAATGCTTTTTCACGATCAAAGATGTGAGGTGCCAACCAGCTAGCTTGGCATTAAATACTGGGGGGAGCCTTCACTGCTGGTTGTGAAGGAGCTGATTGTTTCTTCGACAATTCTTTCTTGCAAGTGATGTTAACTGAGTTGTTTTGGAGAGATTATTCATTCCCCTCTCCTAGCTATCAGGACAGTGATGCAGCTGTGCCCAGCAGAACTGGGACAGAGTACCGAAAACAGAATTAAATGCTGTGTATCCCTCATGTGCTGCTGTTTAGGATGAAGTACATTGAGACAGAGCTGAAGAAGAGAAAGGGAATTGTGGAGAACGAGGAGCAGAAGGTGAAGCTTAAGAATGCCGAGGACTCTCTATATGAGCTGCCAGAGAACATCCGTGTCTCCTCAGCCAAGAAGACTGAGGAGATGCTGTCAAACCAGATGCTGAGTGGCATTCCTGAAGTGGACCTGGGAATTGAGTATGTGGTTCACAGATCTGTTGGTTATGGTCTGAATTACCAGGATGAGGCCCATTGATTGGCAGAGCAGCAGTAGGGCTGGCTTACACAGCCCCAGTTTGGTGCTGTGGTGGGACTGAGCCTTGTTCTGGATTAGTGCCGTATCTAGTGCAGCATGTTCTGCACAGGGATAGGGCTCCAGTGCAGCTCCATCGTATGACTTCTGGGAAAAGGCTCTTGATTTTTGTAACTTGAATCTAGCAGCTTTCTGGAGGATCGGCTTTTGCCCTGCACTGAAAGAGGATGCACTAAGGAGGCGAGCTTCCCTTTTGCCTTTGAAACAAAGCGTCTGTTTCTATAGCACTGCCTTGTCTCTCAAAAAACCACATCAAATAGCATGGCAGTGCTATTACTATCCCCAAAATCCATCCACTTAATAATTCTATGCCTACTATCATTTCTAAATATAAATATTTTTTCTTTGTTTTAACTCTAGTGCAAAAATAAAAAACATCATCTCAACTGAAGAGGCCAAGGCCAAGCTGCTGGCAGAGCAGCAGAACAAAAAGAAAGACAGCGAAACTTCCTTTGTTCCCACCAACATGGCTGTTAACTATGTCCAGCACAACAGATGTAAGTCTCGTATAGCTTTCCTGACCCAGGTGTGACCCTCTGCTGAAGAAAAGCCGTCAGCTGGGACAAAGTCTGATGCAGGAGAAATTAGTTCATGTATTGGCACAAGCAGCTGTCTGATTCCTTTTTCTGGGATGCTCATATAGACCCCATCTGGCTTTGTCTTTTTCTTCCATCTGTCAGCAAGGAGAGGGACATATTACTCATGGCTTGACTTTCTGCTCTTGAACTCCCAGCTGACACTGCCTCATAAATTTCAAGACTTTTTCTTTAAGTTATGTCTTGAGTGTGGTGCTGGAAATGCCTGCCTCGTCTGCGATTCTAAATGATGGTTTATAATTGAGAGAATCCATTTTGTAGGCTGCCAAAGTAGACAGGCAGTCAAGCAAACATAGACCTTACTAGATAGGAGATCGGAATTAATTTCCGGGAGAGCCTTTCATACTGCAGCCATCTGGAGGAAAGGCAACCTTCTGCTATGTCTAACCATGCATACAGGGGTGATTTGGAGTCAGATTTGTGTGTTCTGAAGGAAATGAAGAGTATTTGGGCCACTTCTGATGAAATAGTGCTACTGAAATTTGCTGTCTTCCATCTTGCATGTATTGATTATGCATAGAAACCAATTACAAGAATGCTTGTGAGGTTCTGTTGTTTCTGCTAAAGATCACTTGTAACAAATGCCATAGAAATATGTCCATCTGAGTAACACTGCTCCAGATAATATTCCTTATCCAATGTTTTCCTTCTTTCAGTTTATCATGAAGAACTAAATGCACCCGTGCGAAGGAACAAAGAAGAGCCAAAACCCCGTCCACTGAGAGTGGGGGATACAGAGAGGCCAGAACCTGAGCGTAAGTTCCTGATCTGGAATATCATGAGAGACACTGAAACTCTTCAGGGGTCTTGCACAGAGAAATCATCTAGCTCTTCTTACCTCCCCTTCTCTGGGTGCCTTGAGAGAGTGGGAAAACAGAGCAATCTAAGTCAATGAGAGGCGAATTGCACTTAACGTATCCCTGCTAGGTCACACATGGAGCTCTCTGGATTGAGAACATCTAGAGGTGTCTAGATGGTGAAGTAGCAAAGGTCACAACTGAAATGTGTTGCCAAAGCTGGCTGACAAGGGTTTGATGAAAACTGGAATAGCAGGGGGTGCAAGGTTGGGGAACACTGACAGCTAAAACAATAACCTTTCACATAGCAAGGAGCTGTATAAGGGAAGTGGTAGAGTTAAGGAAATGTCTTCTCTGAAAGGACAGGGAAATAATATTTCCTTCTCTTTCTCTTGACGGGTTTCTCCAAATCACAAACATCCAGCCAATGAAAAAGCCACAGATGATTATCACTATGAAAAATTTAGGAAGATGAAAGGACAGGAAATAATATTTCCTTCTCTTTCTTTTGAAGGGTCTCCTCCAAATCGCAAACGTCCACTCAATGAAAAAGCAACAGATGATTATCATTATGAGAAATTCAAGAAGATGAATAGGAGATACTGATGGATGTGGACTGAAGTCTGCAGTTGTTCTTTTCCACTAATAAAAGATGTTGTGTCAATGACCTGGGATGGACCTGGGGAGAGTCACTGCCTTCACATGCTGGTGTTACCTACAAAGCTTTTCTTGTGATATTGTAGTGAGTCAGTTTGGAGGTCATTGTGAACTCTTTGGTCAGTAAAATCGTGTATATAACTTTCAGTTATAAACCTTTTTTTATAAGAACAGGAGCTTTCATGCTTGGCATTTTTTAGTGAGAAAAAGCAAACTTGCTTTTACAGATTTTTTTTAACCCTCTTAAAAGATACAAAAATAAGAGATCCTTTAAAAGCAGCAGTATTGTTTGCCTTGTAAGTATAAAGGGAAGGTTTAAAGCCAGTTTGCTTGAATATGACTTTGTTAAGAGACTTCTTGTTTATTCCCCTTTGCTGTGCAGAGTGTGTAAGGCTGAGATGCTGCAGCAGTGTGTTCGGTACTGCTGTTCCTCAGCCTAGCTTAAAAGTGCTCCAGCAGAAACCACAGCGTTGGCTGAGCCTGGTGCTTCCTCGCTGGGTCTGTCATCAGCGCAAGAAACAACAGCAGATATCCAGTGCTAGGAATTTTGTATGGTGTGCTGTGTTCTTTTGTATCCTTTTATCCCTGTAGAGTTGTTTCTGTAGCAGTTCACTGCATTTTATTTTAGCTGTGAAGAAAAGAATTGGATCAGGCTGTAACTGTTGAATTGGAAGAAAATCTCACTTTCCACTCTTAGGACATGCATAGTATGGCAGATGGTGAAGAGGCCAGAGGCCCTGTAACCAATATGCACTCAGTCTTCCCAGGACCTGTGATGTGCAGGTACCTGAAGGCAAGATTTGGAACTTGGAAATAATAAAAGTGGTTTTAAGTGATCGTAAATGACATTTTTTCCTTCTGGGATACATGCCCATGTCTTCCAGATGCTGGTGGTAATGACAGCCAGGGTGTCCCATGACTGTGCAGGTGTCCATGTCCTGTCACTCGGGTGTGGGAACTCCAAGGAGGGGCGAGGTGGGGAATGGTTCTAAATTTTACTTTTCCCCTTTTGTGAAAAAAAAAAAAAAAGTCCCTGAGCCAGGTAACTGCAGGAGTTTGGCAGTGAGCCTGTGCCCCGTGAAGGTCTGAGGGAGCATCCCCCCCCGCCACATACCTGCAAACGCGGCACCGCTAATCGTTAGAGCGCAGTATCTAACCGAGGCGCACCACGCGAGGCCGCCATTTAGCCAACTCCCGCCGCGGGCGGGCAGCCCCGAGGGTGCCCGCCCAACATGGCGGCCGCCCTCCGCGCCAGCCCCGCCTCTGCCCGCACCCAAGATGGCGGCGGCGGAAACGGCGTGGCGGGGCGGAAGCGGCGGCGGCAGCCGGCGGCGGGGGCCGGGCGGGCCATGAAGCTGCGGCGGGGCGCGGTGAGGGTGGCCTTGGGGCTGGCGCTGCTCCTCGGGCCGGCGGGCGCCGTGGAGCCTATCAGCCTGGGGCTGGCCATCGCGGGCGCCGCCGCCTCGGCCCTTACCGGCTTCATCTCCTACCCGCGGCTCTACTGCTACTTCAGGGAGTGCTGCCTCCAACGGCACGACCAGCGCGCCGCCGCCGGTGCGGGCTGAGGGGGTGCTGGGGGCCGGGGCGGGCTGAGGGGACGTTGCGGGGGTGGCAGGAGGGCGTTGAGGGGTGCGGAGGCCCCGGGAGCTGCAGCTCGGCCGGGCCTTCGCCCCCTGGGCCGGGGCTGGCAGCCGCCATGCCGGGTGGGTGCTGGACCCTCCTCGAAGGACACAGAAACCGGCGGGCCCCCCCCCCCCCCCTCCGTGGCCGTCTCCCTGCTCGCTGGTGACAGTGTGGTCTCTCCATCCAGCTCTGCAGGGGAATTTGGACAGGAAGCTGTTCGGGCAGCACCTGGTGAACAAGGTGGTTGTGAAGGCCGTGAAGGGCTTCTTGAACAACACCAATGCCAAAAAGCCTCTCGCCCTTTCCTTGCATGGGTGGACGGGAACAGGCAAGAACTTTGTCAGTAAGATAGTCGCAGAAAGCATTTACAAAAGAGGTCTGCAGAGTAGGTATGTCCACCAGTTCGTGGCAACTCTACACTTTCCTCACGCCCACAGCATCAATCTCTACAAGGTAAGGGTGTGCTGTGGAACCCGTGGCAGCGGGGCACAGCTCTGCTCCTGTGACTGCTCTGTTGAATTATAAATATGGCGCGATCAGCATTAGAACTCTACATGTCATTATATGCAGTAAAATGTAGCCTGTGCCAGCTTTGGAATCTTTAGTACAGAACTGGGTATGTTCTAACATCCATCAGGACTGGTTGTTGTGTGAATGTGAAATTTTCTACATGTGTTTTGAACCTCTCTTTAGGGAAGAATGATATGGTTAATTTTTGTTCTGCTTTGCTTGTAGATGTGAGTGACTTGAGTGTGATTCAGCAGGTTTCTGTGGTTAGGTGATATGCTGATGGGCACTGCAAAAACTAATAGTTCATGACTCTGGGAAACCATGCACTGACCTCTGAGTGTGTCAGGTACCATGGCAAACGGAACCTTGTGCTCTGAGACGGGTGCACTTTTCAGTTTTACTGCACGCTGACCAGGTTATTTAGTTTTTCTGTGCATCCATATCCTAGCTGTAAAACAAAATATTCTGTTGTCAGAAAAGTACTGATGAACGCATTTGGAATTGTGCTGCCAGTTTGCTAAGTGTCAGTGCAGTTCTGTAGGCAGGTAGATATCATGTGGAGCAGTAGCTCAGATGCCTGTTTTCTGGGGTTTTTTGTCCTAACTAATTTTATTAACAGCAAAGTTTAAATGCGTACCACTCTTCTGTAATACTGAATGTTTATATTCAGTTTGTATATGTTAAAAATGTGAACACAACGGTCTACAAATCTGATTTCTAAATGGAGGGAATATCTGTTTCCTCTTTTACAGCATACTTTTACCCTTCTTGCAACTGAGATGTTTTAAAATGAAATGGATCCTTTTCTGCTTTTGTGTTGAGGTGAATACACTTGGGAAACTTGCTGCCCAAGGCAGTAGGAGGAACTACCACTTCTTATCCACAATACACCCAATGTCACCTTCTGTGCTGCCTTTGCAGTTCAAGGACTGAGTAGACAGTGAATAAAAAAAAAAGATGAATCATTGAAAATGATCAGGACAGTTCCTTCTCATTCATCTGCCAGCAGATCAACCCCCTTTTTTTTTTTTTTCAATTACTTAATTATTGTTTTTAAATGTAATACTTAAATGAGAGAAAAAAGTAGCAATTAAGTGAGAGAATCTTTAAATGCAATGAAGTGTTAGCCCTTCTAAACAATATTGTGTTTTAAGAAGGGCTTGTAATTGACTTCATGTAACTTCTGAATGATTAAAACACAGGGATGAGAATTTTACTATGTTTCTACTTCTGCCAATGACTGCAGGTGCAGTTTCTCACTGGTGCTGTTCAGGTAGCAAGGTTAATATTGTTTGTAGCTTTGACACCTAAAGATGTTTAGACCAAAATGCTGCCCAAAGTAATTATCTTGTCAGGGCTTTGCTTTGTGTTGCTGATCCTTGGTGGTGCTCATCCTTTGTCCTACTGTGAGCTTTCATTTTTGCTATGTTTACAGGAATATCTTTCTCACAAGGAGATTTCCTGCTCATTCCATACTGTCTCTCGGTGTCTTAAAGTTTTTCAGAATCAGTATGAGATTTTGTTAAAGTTTTATTTACAGTTTTTAACTATGTTTTAATCGAGAAGCCAAAGATATTAAAATGACACAGTTAAAATGTCTGTTTCAGAAGAGCTTTTTTGTGTCTTTTCAACGCAAACTTTTCAGCATCTTTTATTTTTATGCCTCTCAGGACCAGTTGCAGTCATGGATTCGGGGAAATGTGAGCATTTGTCCCAGATCACTCTTCATATTTGATGAAATGGATAAAATGCATGCGGGACTCATTGACTCCATCAAGCCATTCCTGGACTACTATGAGCTTCTGGATGGGGTGTCTTACCGACAAGCCATCTTCATATTCCTTAGGTAAGAAGTGGCTTCTGAGGTTTGCTGTTCTGTACACCTGATGAATTTTAAAACTACCTCCAGTTACAGTCTTTGTTTTTTCTTTATTTAGCAATGCAGGAGCTGAAAAGATAACAGAGGTGGCACTAGATTTCTGGAGAAATGGGAGGACAAGGGAAGATATACAGCTCACAGATATCCAAAATGCACTGTCTGTATCCGTCTTCAATAATAAAAATAGTGAGTAAAACTGTGATGGCTTTTGGGGTGGTAAAAGTTCCACTAAATGGATGGACTGCATTTTCCCAGCTATGGTTTGTACCTGATGTGGCCTCCATTTTTTGCCTAGTGAGGAGCCACGATGCAGTTTTGGGGCCTACAGTTGGCTCTTGAGTTGGAATGAAGGTATAGGAGCTTTATGTGCACCTCAGCTACCAGCATATTTGCTGTCTGTTGGATTGCATACGTTGGGGGAAGTCTATGGTGTGCATTTATTAACATACTAATGGACTAAAGGGAAAGCAAACAGAAATCCTGACAATAAGGATAGATATTGCAGTAGCTGAAAAATCTTTAAGCAACAGAATGTTTTATTATGTGGAAGCCGCTTCCTTGGCCCCCAACTCACTTAGCCTGTCTTGCTCAGTCTGTTAAAAGCCTTCAGGCAGCTATTTGGGATCAACGAGCTGACATGCCAGCCCTGCTGTGGGCAATTCAGTGCTTCCTAGGTTTCCTTGCACATAAATTCTGGTGAAAAGGGGTTTTAACATAAATATACTCTAAAATTAACATTGGAAGCAAACTTACAGTACTTTTTAAAAAGCTTAAATGCAAGCTCCAAAAAAAGAAGGAAGAAAGCTAGTCTAGGAGAGCTGATAAGAGAAAGAAAATCTGTTCTTCTCTAGTTGAGAGAGGGGAAGGTATGAGACTAGCATCTGGGGAGCAAGGCTTAAATGCATTCAGTCAGAATTAATTCAGTTCCAATGGACTGCATTTATGTGTCTGTCCAAAATTTTATGCACAAAGTACCATGAGAAGGGGCTTGTATTTGGACTTACTTGTGCATTAGAGGGCCTTAAAAACACAGGTGAGATCTTACTGGTATACAGCAGAGGGCTACGATATGCCTCTTGCTCCCATTCAACCCATGGTAGTGTTTAACTAGAGGAGTAGTTACAAGCCGCTTCTTTTTCTCTTTGTAGGTGGATTTTGGCACAGCACCTTGATTGATAGAAATCTCATTGACTACTTTGTTCCCTTCCTGCCTCTGGAATACAAGCATGTGAAAATGTGTGTCAGGGTTGAGATTGAATCACGGGGCTATGCTGTGGATGAAGACATTTTAACCAGAATAGCTGATGAGATGACCTACTTCCCCAGAGAGGAAAGAATTTATTCAGATAAAGGATGTAAAACTGTGGATGCAAAGCTGGATTATTACTATGACTTCTAATGCTTTATTGCTACAACCTGCAAAGAAGCAAATTTAACTTAATCACAAAGTGGAGAACCCAGGACATTTCATTTTTAAGCCCTTTTAAAATGAAGGAACATTATTTTTTAACTGGTGTGTAAATAAGCAGCAGTGCCTCTGCATTTTTATTCTGTCGCTAGCCATGGCTCCCAAGTACTTCAGCCTTGTGTCGGCAAGGTAAGAACAGACTGCGTTGGGAATGCAGGGGTCTGTGTCTGGCAGTGCTGAAGAATCCTCTTGGATTGTGTGTCGATTGTCAGAACCTTTTGGCGGACTGTTGGCACATATAGAAGGACTGAGACTGTGATGTAATTTTAATTGGGTTTTGGTTTGATGTGGATGATCTCTAGACAGTATTGAGAATTTTAATCAAAGTTCCTATGTCTGTGAAAACCTTCCTTGGGCTTCCGTGGGAATATTCTTATAACTGCATTGAAAGTGTGATATATGTCTTTTCTTCTTGAACAGCTTGGCTGCAGTAAAGATACGGAGGGGATTCTGTGATTAAACAAATCCCATCTTCTATCCAACATCACGCAGTACCATTGTCTTTCTCAAAACAGTGGTATAATTTGGTCTCCTGCGTGTCAAACTAGGAGTATGAAACTCTTTGGTGTGAACAGTGTTCAGAGAGCAGACTTAATATTACAAGGAAGTGAGTTAAAATCCTTGACTACTACATCAGTGTAGTTGGTTCCTATTTTTGGTTATTTTTTTTTATGTATGAAGTTGTCCACAGCATGCTCTCCCAGGAGTGATCTCAGGAGGAAGAAAAGGGCTTTCTTACTGGTGAGTCAGCTTCCTTCAAAGGGTGTAATTTAATAGGAAATGTTTACAGGTTAAATTTTACACCAAGGAAATGAAAAAGTGGTTTCTCCACTTACAGGGCCAGCTTGCAGGGGTTTCCCTTTTTCATCTTGCAATACTGTTTGCCTTTGAGGCAGGGATGAAGACAGATCCAAAGGCATTTGAAAAAAAAATGTGAAATGTGTCAACTGAAGTTACTGTGAAGAGTGTCAGACTTGTTTCTGAATGTGAGCACTGCAGATGCTTTTTTCACTCCAGTTTCTATTAAAAATAAACTTTTCTCATCAAGAATATATTCCTTAGCTACCTTCTGGTCGTCTTTGCACTAAGTGACTTGATGTTAATTTTGCGGAAACTTGTTACTTGTTGAGGAAGAGCATACTACATTTCTGGCTGAAGTGGTCAGCTGTGCTTGAATACAGGTATCTCCCTTGAGTTCAAAGGGAATAGATAAGAGGAGATGTGACTCTTTGCTACCTGATGAAGGGGAAACAAATGACATTTGGAGTGTAAACTGCACTTCAAGACTATCAGTACTAATTAAACTCAGAGTTCATTGTAGAGGAAGACTTTCTAGATGTATGTGTGCTCAAGAGTTTCATAAGGATGAATGTCTTCTAGAGATTAGTTAAAACCCTGTTTCTCATCTCCTCCCACTGTGTTACTACTGACTGAACACCCTGCAGACTCTGATTGGAGCTACTCACACTTCCAAGAAAACTTGGAAGTTTTCTCTGCAAGGGAAGAAAAAAAAAAAAAAAAGGCCAGTAAGACTCCAGCTGTCCAGTTCTGCTCTGAAGTTGTGTAATACGCAAATTATCAGCCCTAGTATTTGTCAGCAAATGAGTGCTTTCAACTTGGGTATTTATCTGTTTCTTTGACCTCCTGATTATAGAAAATGACTGGCTAATGGAAAAAAGCAGACGTGAAAATGATAAACTTTTATTAGTCTGGTACCTTCTCATCAAAAGAAACAGGTCAACCAAACAGTATCATGGCTCTTCCAGCATTAAGTACTCTTAGTTCTGCTTTATGTGCCATTTCAGCCTTGGTTCTAGCATTTGACATAGAGTGGTAGCAAGTACTTAATTTTATCATCGCCCTGGGGTGGCTTAGGGTAGATGGACGCTTCCTCTAGAGAGTGTAGAAATTACGTTCAAAGGGTGGAGACTGCCTGTTTAGTCTCTTCTGCTCTTGAAAACAGCATACCTGGCCAGGGGTATCACCATCTGGGTAAAAATGTGTGTGCCTGAAATCACTCCTAGATTTGATCCTTCTGATCCTGTTGTTATTCCTCCTCTTTAGACTGCATGGTTTCAAAGCTGAGGCCCTTGCTCTGGTTTTTTTTTGCTGTGACTGGGTAACTTTGGCCATTACTCTCTTAATAGACCCCTGAAACTGGATCAGGCAAAGGAAAACGTCAAATGGGAGGAAAGGTCTGATCCATTGGCCAGGTGGGGGGCAGCTGCGCAGTTGCTGAGACTGAATTTTCTTACCAAAATCCAGTACAAGCACCAGGTGTTTTAATTCAACCTTTTTCTGTAGTGAATGTTCCAAGATCTCACACTGTGCTCATAAAACGAGAGACTATGGTTAAAACACAGTGACGTAGTAAGCGCTGCTCTCCTGACAGAAAGCAGCAGCCTGGCTCTCGACGTTCTGCCCAACGCCCTGTGCCAAACAGCCCCGCAGTTGCGTGGTAATGAGTTTCCTCGTGCATCATTACAGCACAACACATGGTTCACAACAGCGTGAACAACTGACTGTTCAGTGAGGTGGGAGTTGTTGCCAACAGTTGTACCGTGCTTGAATTAGGCCGTTATTTACACACTGGCTTTTTTTCAGTGCTAGAGAGGCTGCAGCTGCCCTGGCCTATGGAAATACGATGAAAGCCTGTAGTCCTATGGTGCCTTTGCCAGCTAGAGGAGAGGTGGAGAGCTGCCTTGAGTGACAGCTTTCCAAACACAGCGCAGAGAGGAGGAATGGTTAAACAAGCAACCTGAGGTATATTAATCCTGCAGTGCCTGGCAGGGTGGTAGGAGATACCTGTTTATGAAGCAGAGCAGGCAGAGACTTCAAGGCTTTTTCATAGGTGTTTGTTGCTACTAAGCTGTATTTAACTGCTAAATTCCTCAACATGTTTTAATATCAACAGGCTACTTAATCTGCTTATCCATTGTTACAAAACAAATTTTTAAGAATCAAGGAAGCTTAATGGAAAGTTGCAGTGCAGCTGGTTGAAAACTGCATAAATGTACTTTCCTATAGCTGAAAATTATTAAACCAAGACAGAAAAGTGACTTAAAATTTATTCGGGCTGTAGTACAGTAGTAATACTTAGTGTTTTGAAATTGCACAAGTATTTTGTTTGGAGTAACTGAAGCTGGATGCAGCATGTACACCTATGAATAAATCAGTTAATAGACAAAACACACACGAAAAGCAACAGTCCAATGTCCCAAGGTTAATGGCTAGCTAGCATTTGGCTCTGGAGATTGCATCAGCTTGAAGTTTGCCAGCATTTGACAACCTCTGCATGGGGTTGTAAAAAGCATTTGACACTTTTAATTTAGAGTTTAACATAAATGTTAATATCTCTGTTGTAATTTGAGTTAACATAATATAGATCTCAACACTAAGTCTTGCATCACATCTTAAAGCAAGCTTAAGTACAAGTGAGGAAGTAGATGCTGCAGCACAAAAATAGCCCAAACCCTTTTACTAGTTTAAAAAACACACTACAATCAACCAAGTGATAGGCACTTCTGACTTGCACTACAATTTTTGACCCACAAGTGATGGATGATTAAAGAGTTAAAGCTTGCAACACAATCCTTGTCAGTGGGTGAAGGTTAAATCAATCTTTCCCAGCTTCCTAACTCATCACTCACCCTTCCACACGGACATTCTTTACTGCTAAAAAATATCACAAAACATACTTACCACTGAGGTTTGCTCCTATTTCCCATACTCCCTTATCTGTGGCTCTCCAGGAAGAGCTTTGTATTGCTGTTGCTTACACTTCAGTATAAAAATACACTATTAAAAATAACTTCTGCCATGAAAGTGTCTTCCAAGCGAGGTGAGAGTAGCATTACCCACTCCTAGTCTATTGGCTGCAGCTGGGAGGAACTACTAAAGACCTTGCAGACTTCTGGCCCAGGAGCCCAAATGCAGACTAACCTGACGAGCTATAGCAGTCAGATTCTCATAAGAGATTTTTCTGATTAAGAACAGGCGACTGGCCTAGTATGTTGTAACTCTCAGATCCCTCAGATGGGTCCCTCTGCTTAGGAAGACCTGGAATTACACAAATTCACTTAGCCCCCTTAGTTAGAAGAATATAAGTTTTCTTTTAGAATTTCTTTTTCCCCAAAGCAGCACAGGAGCAAGCAGTTACTTCCCCCCACACCCTTTCTCTACTATTTAGTAACAGATTTCCTGGAGCTCATCATGACTTTCCATATTACTGCAGCAGATGTGGTATGATGCCACAGTTCAGACATAAACCATAATGTCGCTCTTCTGTCCCTGAATAGCTGACGCTCATCTGTATAAGCCACAACAGCAACAACCTGCTGTGAAGGACAGAGAGCCTTCTGCCATCCCATCTTCTTACTGCAACTCATCGGGGAATACCCTGTGCAGACACTTAATAGTCCTGAACACACCACACATCCCTTCATTTCACTAGCCCATGAACGAGACCCTGCACAAGGAAGGGAACATGACCACCTGGAAGAATTCCTCCGTTTTCCTTTGCTCTAGTCTAGTTATTGTGGAAAGAGGAATTAAGTACTTAATAATCCCAGCACTTGGAAGAATAAAGCAGGAGAGGCTGTATCTAGTGCTATATGTGTGTCATGCTCAGAAATTCTCTATAGGTTAAAAGAAAAATAAAGGGGGCAACATTTGGATACCAGACAGTTCAGAGATGAACACTGGGATGTTAAGTTAAAAAACCAAAACGGTAAAAAGCCCACAGAGCTCACTCTGGTGTTTTCACCATATTCCCTGCAACAGTAAACAAGCTTAAGTGCAAATACACAGATTTGCAAAAGCTCTGAAAGTGCTTTGGAGACCTGACGGGTAATCAACCCTTGGCTTTTGTATCTCTCATTGCAGCATCTTCATGGATATCCAGCTTGGCCTGTACAGTCTTGCAGCCTTTATCAGAGTAGATTTTCTGCTCTTTTGGGAAGAACGTCATCTCATCAGCCACTGCTTGAACAACTTTCTCATTGACAGCATGGCCACGGGCTATCATTTCAGCCCTGATGCACATCTTCACATGCTTGTGCTCCAGGGGCAGGAAGGGGACAAAGTAGTCAATGAGGTTCCTGTCGATGAGGCTGCTGTGCCACAGTCCACCTGGAGGAGTTGGGGGGAAAAAAAAAAAATACAATTATAGGAAGAAGTTTCTCTAAATTTGAGCCTGCATAAGATAGGATCCAGAGTGAATTCACAAAGCAGTCTGTCTTAACTGCTGCCCGAGGAAGAATAGCATGCCAGTTAGCTGGATGGTACCTTGCAGTTGTCACTGCTACCCTCCCATTTGCATGCAGAGCAACTTCTGTGCCAAAAATTCACTTGTGAGGGCATGACACTGGAGAGAAGGGACAGAAGGGCGCAGGGCCAGAGCACCAGAGGAAGGCAGGGTCACGGCAAGCAGGGCAGGGTCAAGGTAGGCTGCAGTACAGATTGGAGAGATGAACCCTGTTATGAAGTAAAATCAATTTCCCATTTTCTGGGGAAAGTGACTTACTATTCTTGTTATTGAAGACTCCTACAGATAGCATGGGCTCCAGGTCTTTCAGCTGAATTTCTTCCCTGTGCTTTCCACTTGTCCAGAAGTCAAGAGTTGCTTTATTAATTAAGTCACCACCTGCATTGCTATTCATAAAAGAAAAATGTACAGTGGTGAATATAGACACAACTGAGCCCAGAATTTCCTTTTTAGCCAGTTACACATATTGCTAATCATCTTGAAGTCAAACAAATTGCCAAAACAGAAACCTGTAAGCCAAAATTTAGGGAAAGGCTCGAGTTCTTTAAATTGCCATCAGTGTGTCACGGGTTGACCCTGGCCAGCAGCCAAGCACCTACATAGCCGCTTGCCTACTCCCTCCTGCCTCAGCGGGGTGAAAGGAGAAAATAGGAAGAACAAAAGTGAGAAGACTCGTGGGTCAGGATAAAGACAGTTTAATAGGTTATGAAAAGAGGCAAAAAACCCCAAAAATGAAAGCTAAGAAAATCACTCACCACCCCCACAGTCAGACCAACACCCAGGCAATCTCCAAAGAACCATCACCTTGGAAGCTGAAACCCCCCCTTCTTTCTCTACCCCAGGTTTTCTTGTTGAGCATGACATTACACAGCATTGAATATTCCCCTGGACAGTTTGGGTCAGCTGTCCTAGCTGTGTCCCCTCCCATCCTCCTGCCCACCCCAGCCTACTCACTGAGAAAAAGATAAAAGCCTTGAAGTTTTGCAATCACCATCCAGAAACAGCCAAAACATCAGTGTGTTACCAACACTGCTTTAGCCACAAACCCAGAACACAGCACCCAAGCCAGCTGCTGTGAAGACAGTTAACTCCATGCCAGCCAGACCCAGTACACAGGACACCCGTCCCAGAGAACTGCCCCAAAATGTGAACTCTGATACACTCTGTGCTCTGGGCCAGGTTCATGAGCTCAGCACGCTGCAGTGGTCGGCTGCAAGGCATCAGACCTGCTCCGCTAGAGCCACGGGCCACGCAGGAGCTCACAGTGCTCCCTTCTGTCTTTACAGAGAGGGTTTTCACCCCAGAGTTGTTCTTTTGCTGTTCTCTGAATGAAGTCCCATAGGAACATCGTTATCATTATAAACATAGATTTATTTCAATATCTCAAAATGACTGAAATAGGTGCTACAGACCTGAGGAAGATGAAGATGGCTTTCCTGTAGGACACCCCATCAACCTGTTCGTAATAGTCTAAGAATGGCTTGATGGCATCAATGAGACCTGGATGCATTTTGTCCATCTCATCAAAAATGAAGATGGAATGGGGACAGGCACTGACATTGCCCCGAATCCAGTTCTGCAATTGTTCCTGGAACAAAAGGTTGAAACACACTGAAAAACTAGGTCTCTTCCAGATGTGCTGCAAGATGCTTGTATGTGACAGACTCCAGGGACACCCTTCCAAATGTCAGCATCCCACACTCACTGGTTATAGCTTTAGAGAGGACCATAAATTCTGTGACTGATCCCTTGGACACGTGACACTGAATTTAAATGTGAATTCTTTTCCTGCTCACAGTGGAAAGACTTTCTAATTCTTTCTGCTTACTGTATGGATAAGACACTAAAACCAGGCTGAGATGGGAAGTCTTGGAAAACAGAAAGCTTCTTGTTTTAAAAAAAAAAAAATCAGTGTGTTTTATTTTTCATACAGAAATCATATCTATCAGTACATCAGTTTTGGGTATCTTCAAACATTTAAATGTGAAGATCAGAATTCTCAAATGTTGAGGAACTAAGTCACTTGAAAAATCTCTCATGCAGGCTGTCGTGGTTTAACCCCAGCCAGCAACTAAGCACCACACAGCCGCTTTCTCACTTCTCCCTGCTAACCAGTGGGACGGGGAGGAGAATCGAAAAAAAAAGTAAAACTCGCAGGTTGAGATAAGACCAGTTTAATAACGGAAATAAAATATAAGCGTAAAATAAAAAATACAATAATAATTGTAATGAAAATAAATATAACAAAAAAAAAAAAAAAGAGAGAGAAATAAAACCCAAGAAAAGACAAATGATGCGCAATGTGACTGCTCACCACCCGCTGACTGATGCCCCAGTAGCAATCTGCCCCTCCTGGCCAACTCCCCCCCAGTTTATATACTGGGCTTGACATTCTATGGCATGGAATAGCCCTTTGGCTACTTCAGTTCAGCTGTCCTGGCCACGCTCCCTCCCAGCTTCTTGTGTACCTGCTCCCTGGCAGAGCCTGGGAAACTGAAAAATCCTGAACTTTGGATAAGCGCTACTTAGCAACAACTAAAACATCAGTGTGTTATCAACCTCATTCTCACACTAAATCCAAAACACAGCACTCTACCAGCTACTAGGAAGAAAATTAACTCTATCCCAGCCAAAACCAGGACACAGCTACACTTTCTCATTGCACAGTGTGTGGTGGGTTGACCCAGCCAGCAGCCAACACCCCACCCCAACAGGATAGGGGAGAGAGAACAAAGGATAAAAGTGAGAAAATTAATGGGTCAAGATAAAGACAGTTTGGTAGGTGATGGAAAGAGGAAAAAAAACAAGCACAGGGAATCACTCACCCTGACACATGCAGATCAATGCCCAGCTAGTGTCAGAGCAACAACCCTCTTGAAAGCCAACACCACCCCACATTTTCCTTCTTTTACCCGTTTTTACTGCTGAGCATGACAGCATAAGGTACAGAATATTGCTCTGGCCAACTGGGGTCAGCTGTCCCGGCTGTGTCCCCTCGCAGTCTCTCACCCTCCCCAGCCTGCTCGCTATGAGTAGAGGAAAACAGCAAGCTTTGAGGCTGTGCAGGCACTGTTCCCTAACCCAAAACATCGGTGCTGTCAGCACTGGTTTAGCCACAAACGCAAAGCACGGCACCGCAGGGGCTGCTATGAAGAGGTTACCTCCAGCCTAGGCAACCAGTATGCTCAGTTTTAATGACGGGATTCTTTCACAACAGCAAACACCGGCAGAAATCAGTAGATGGCATCAGTGAGAGGACAGCACTGGGAAATTACTCTCGCTTTGGATTTGTTGGCATTTTGGCACCTGTTTCACTTTCTACATGCATTTCCCCCTCCGTCTCTCCTCAGCACCAACTTTGGAAACACCCAGCTGTACACCTCCAGTTGCCAGGTAGCTGGGGGGACATGTGCGGCACAAACTCCTACTTTAGGGACTCGGGGTAACTGGACAAGGTGAACCTTGTGTCCCTCCTCACCTTGTACAGCTTGACTTGGTCGTGGTGGGGGAAATGCAGGGTGGCCAGGAAAAGATGGACGAACTTGCTGCGCAGGCCGGCGGGGTGGACGTTCTCCGCCAGGATCTGGCTGAGGAAGTTCTTGCCGGTGCCGGCCCAGCCGTGGAGCGAGAGCGTCAGCGGCTTCTTGGGGCTGGGGTTGTTGCTGAAGCCCATCACCGCCTTCAGCACCACGTCCTTGGCCAAGTGCTGCCCGAAGAGCTTCGTGTCCAGCTGCCCCTTCAGCGCTGCGGGGAGAGGGAGAGCTCAGTCAGCATCGCACGGCCGCTAACGGGCGCCGGTCAAGATGAGCACGGCACGGGCCACTGCCTGCCACACCGCGGGCAGCGACCGGTTACCGGGGCAGAGCTGAGGGGCCCAGCGCGGCCTGCCCGCCCCCGCCCCCCCCCCCCCAACCCCCGCCGTACTGGTGGCGTTGAGACGCTGCCCGGCGCTGGGGCAGCACTCCACGTAGCTGCAGTAGAAGCTGGGATGCGACAGGTAACCGGTGAGGGCCGAGGCGACGCCGATAGCCAGCCCCACGCTGAGCGGCTCCAGCGCCGCCAGCCCCGGCAGCACCAGCCCCAGCAGCCCGACCGCCCGCAGCATGGCGGCTCCGCGCGCACGGCCGCTTCCGCCCGCCGCGGCGGCGCGCAGGCAACGCGCCCCGCCCCCTTTCCTCCCCCTCCCCCCGCTCCGTAGCCGCCGCCGCCATCTTTGTGAAGGGCACGCGGCGTTCGCTGCCCCATCGGTGGGCTGTGACGTAGAGCCGGGAGGGATGACGCTGGGGGGCGCTGCGTGACGGCATGAACAGCCTCGAGCAGCGAGGTGGCGGGGTGGGGTGGGGGATGAGGGCGTCCTCACTGCCTGTGTTGCAGTTACACTAATTAAATACTGCGAATCTTAGAATATTATTTTGATTTAGTTTAAAATATGCCTTGGATTTCAAAATGGAAGTTATAGCAGCTGTGAGAATATAAGGTATGCTAAAGCTCTTAGGAATAGATAACTAGTATGGTACATGCCTTGATTACAGAAATCGTTATGGGCTCTGAATCAAAACAATGGGCACTGGTTATGGATCTTGAGTTGAAACAATAGGTACCAGAAGGGACTGGTTTTGGTTTGGAAGATCAGCCAAAGAAGAATGAGCATGGGCAAGAATAAAGTTCAATCAGCGGACACAGTGAGGGAGACTATCGATGACCACCAGAGGACCCCCGTCCAACATAACCATGCATGTGTTAGAGACATTAGCATATGATAATGATTTCCAGGAAATAACATGAATATGCTAATCATTACCCTCCCCTCATTCTATTCAAATCAATCAGTAAAGACGACCAATGATTTCTGTAGAGTAGGAATACAGGTAAGGTGAGGTAACTGAAAGCCAATCATTATTAAGGTCAAATTAAACTTTATGAATTTTGTTGATCTTATGTAACCATGACTCTGCTGAAAAAGTGTATAAATACGTTGTGCTTTGTACCTGTCGGTGAACATGTCTTTGGTGGAGCTATCCCCCGTGTTCCCCAGCGCTGGAATAAAGAAGTGTCTGCTTATCTGCTTTGTGTAGATAAGTTCTATTCGTGATTGTGACCGCTAACACCTCCGTCGCCCCAGGGCGAGCTGGGCACCCTCTCTCCCCTCAGAGCAACCCAGGCCCCATCTTCTGTCCCCATCCTTCCCTTCCACCTCACCGCCTTTTCCTGCAAGACACCAGTGTAAATACCACTCCCCACCCTGTGCCACAAGCATGAGCCTCCTTGCGGAGCCGCGGAAGAACGACACGCCGAGATGGGTTCAGTGTGGGTGATAGAGCATCATATATCGTGTGTCTTTATTGGTCCAGGGTACATATATTTATACAGACAACGATAATTATTATGCCTCCTAGTCACTAGCTGATTGGCTTAAGCTCTAAGGGTCGTATTCGCACGGTCCACCTACTTGCAGTTAGCTTACAGCGCAAGCTTCTCATAACACTAAGTTTCTCATGCCACTATTTCTAATTCCTCTTAACCTGTTTTTGACACACCACGGTACACAAGGCCGAAGCGTCCTTGACATTCCTCACGTATCAGCAGCTGCGAGCAGCTGCAGGCAAACCCTAGTGAGGCCCAGCATCAGCGAGGCAGCATCAGCCCCTAGAACAGGCTCTGATCGTACAGCTGCTCGGTGGGCTCAGGACCCTTCTCTCTGAGCCATTCTCCAACACCCCCTCTCCTTCCCTCCCCACTGCCGGCTGGGGCTGACAGGCCAGCGCCATGGCCGGGAACACACCAGCAGGCATGGGCACTTGCATTGGGCCGAGCAAACCACGGAGGAGCTGCAGGAGAAACGGTGTGGAGATGAGGAGGGCTTTTCTGCACCCGTTTCATTTAACCATCAGCAGCACTGGCGCACGGCGTTCCCCAACGCAGACAGCTCGGCCGGGATGGGGTAACCACAGCGGTGCTGTGCGGGTGGGCTGCTGAAGCAGGACCTGCCAGACAACCTGGAAAAGTCATCCTTTGTGCCTGGGTTTCCACACCTGTAAAGCAGGAGCTGTGGTGCTGACCTCCGGTGCGATTTCTGCGAGATACACGTGACAGCCAGTATAAAACAGACTGATACTATTACTGAAAATGTTATTGATATTTTATTAATTAAAGCAGTGTTAGGACTTAAGGTGCAAAAGTTCGCCATAAAAGTGGAAGATTTTCTTCTTCAAAATACTCTTACTAGGAGTGTTTCTGTGGCAAGGAGAGCAAACCTCGTCAGCTATGTATGTCCCTCTTCTGCTTATGCTTTACCATGATTGTTGCCATGTCCTGTGTGTTTATTCAAGGGCTCTACAGAAGGTGCCTCTGGTATGGGATAGCCTGAATCCCTTCAAGGAAGTGTGTAAACTGAGCTGCAGGGAGGGGAAAGGGAGTTAGTTACTGGTGCTTCCATCTGCTGTGGTCCTGTAACCAGAAGACCAGGCATTCAGCCTGGTAAGGTCTAAGTGCTCAGAGTCACTCTGGAGGCTACAGTCTTGCAGCCTTTGCTGGAGTAGAGTCTTTCTTCACTGGGGTAGTCTGTCATTGCCAAGGCAATCTCTGCAATGAGGTCTTCATCCGTGGGATGACCTTGCATGTGCAGCTCCTCCCGGACACACTCTCTCACATGTTTATATTCGAGAGGAAGGAAAGGGATGAAATAGTCGATCAGGTTCTTTTGGATCAGTTGACTGTGAAAGAAACCACCTGGAAGAGAGCAGGGAGCTTTACCATCGGAGTGCTGCGGAGGCCAGTGTGTTGCTGTGCATTTCATGGATCATTTTGCAGAAGACATCAGCAGTCCTGGGACTGAGCCCTGCGCCCAGAGGTACTCACTGTTTCTGTTCCTGAAAATTTCCTCTGAGATCAGAGACTGGAGCTCCTTCACAGGAATGTCTTCTCTTCTCTTCAGCCTTCTCCAATAATCAAGGGCAATCTCTGTTATCTTATCTCCACCTGCATTGCTGTTAGGAAAGAGATTCACTTGCTCATTAGAGCTGTATCTTTGCCATCTTTATTGCCCAGACCTTGTCATCTTGTTTAAGTCACTTTGTGTGATTCTGAGCTGGAGTGGAGGTGACATGTCCCTACATGGGGGTGTTGCCCAGAGGTGGGAAGTGAGAAGGACCACACTATCTCCTTAATGGGATCGGTGTCTGATGGTATGAGCACTTCTCTGACACAGTGGCTTGAACAACTGCATTTGTTTTTGCAGCAGAGCAGGGGGTTTGGTCATACTGCCAGGTTGTGTTGGGTTTGTGTGTAGCGGGGTTTTAGTAGCAGGGAAGGGGCTACAGAGGTGGCTCCTGTGAGAAGCTTCTCGAAGCTCCCATAGCTCCAAGTCAGACCTGCCTCTGGCCAAGGGTGAGCCAATTAGTGATGGCAGCTGCACCTCTGTGATAACATCTTTAAGAGGGAGAACCTGAGAGGAAGAGTCGTTGTGAGGGAAATACCTATGCAAACACTGAGGTCAGTTGAAGAGGAGGAAGGGAGATGCACCAAAGCAGAGACCCCCCTCTGCAGCCTGTGGTGAGAGGGCAGGCTGTCCCCCTCCAGCCCATGAAGGCCACTTGTGGAGCAGAAGCTGACCTGCAAACCGTAGAGAACCCTATGCCAGAGCAGGCAGCTGAGCCCAAAGAAGTCTGAGACTGAGGGAAGCCCATGCTGGAACAGTCTGGGGCTAGGAGGACTGCAGCCCACAGAAGGGACCCACACTGGAGCAGTTAATGAAGAGTTGCAGCCCGTGGGAAGGACTCGTGTTGGAGCAGTTTGTGAAGGACCATCTCCTGCAAGAGGGAGCTCACACTGGAGCGGAGGAAGGGTATGAGGAGTCCTCCCCTTGAGGAGGAAGGAGTGGCAGAAATGAGGGGTGATGAACTGACCACGACCCCCATCCCCTGCCCCCCTGTGCCGCAGTGGGGGAGGAGGTGGAGAAATCAAATGCAAAGCTGAGCCTGGGAAGAAGGGAGGGATGGGGGAAAGGTGTTTTTTAAAGATATGGTTGTATTTCTCACTGTCCTACTCTGGTTGGTAAATTAGTGGTGGTGGTTTTCAAAATAAATTTATGTTCTTTCTTCCTTAACTGAGCTTATTTTTTGCCTGTGACCATAGCTGGTAAGTCATCCCTCCCTGTTCTTGTCTGGGTTCTGGGAGCCTTTTGTTTTTTCCTCCCCATCCTTGAGGGGGAAAGGAGTGAGCAAGTGGGTATGTGGTGCTCAGTTGCCCTCAGGGCTTAAACAACAACACAGGTGTTACTGAGAGACTGTCTAAAAGCTGCTGCTCACTGTGGTACTTGCTGCCCCAAGCTGAAATAGGTAGTTGGCCATGTGTTTGAATGCAAAGGCAAGCTGAGAGGTACACCAGCCCAAAACTTGGGGTTTGAGCTTGTTTCAGTTATGTAGTGTGAACAGAGCTGGGGTGACCCTCAGCAAAGGGATTTCACAGGAATAATAACTGGAGGAATTGTGCTCCCTTGATCTGTGTATGCAAGTGGTCTTCAATAGGTGACCTTTATTCTCACTGCATCTGAAGAGCTCCCTAGGGTTTGTCCTGTCATCCTACAAAGACCTTTCTGCCCATCAGTTGTGTTACAGTGCTGGAGGAAACCGATTTACTGACCACTGTGAAATTAGCGTCTCCAGTACTTGTGGAAGCCACCACAGGTACTTGTCCATTTCCCATTCACTTGAGGAATGGGAGCCTTTTCAGCCCTGGGAGAGCTTACTTCTCTTTGTGTCGAATAGTTCAGATCTTCTGGCTGATGTGATGGCTGGGCACATTTATTGTCAACGTGCTGTAAAGACAGCAAGGGACCTTGAGCTGCTCAGCCACACTGCAGTCAGCTACAAACCTATCAGTGGCCATTACTCCTTTTGTCCCTGCTGATTCTGTGGGACTATAATTCCCTTTTGGCTTTCAGCTTTCCTTACTTCAGAAAGATGAAGATTGCCTTGCCATAATAAACACCATCAATATCTTCATGGTAGCCAAGGAATGGCATGATAGAGTCTATCAGGCCATGTGGCATCTGATCCATTTCAGAGAAGATAAAAAGGGACCTTGGACAGGCACTAACATTGCCCCGAATCCAATTCTGCAGCTGCTCCTGTGAAAAGAGGCAAAATTATCTGCGATTTGCACTCACAATGGCAGATAAATTGGAGAAAGTGAGATAAAGCTGGAAGTACCTTATAGAGATGGACACGAGAAAGGTGTGAGAAATGCAGTACTGTGCTGAAGTGATGCACAAACCTACATCTTGCTATATTAAGCTGGTAGAGGTTCTCTGCAATGATACTGCTGACAAACGATTTGCCTGTTCCAGTCCAGCCATGGAAGGACATCACCAGGGGCTTCCTGGGCTGTTTGGAGTGCATATTTACACTCAGAGCTCTCAGGACTATCTGGATGGCAAGATGCTGGCCAAAGACTTTTCGTTCCAAATCCATCTTTATAACTGAAGGAATGAGAGGAAAGAAGAGTAGTTCAGAAAATGCCATATTCTTCCTCCCTTTTTTTTTTTTTTTTTTTTTTTTTTTTTTTTTGTTGCAGCTGAATAACCATGAGGGAGAACAAATGTTTGCTGCAATCTGGCTCTGACAAGATTGCGATTCAGCAGAGAATCCAACTGTGGAGCAGACTCGTGAATCAGACCTTTGATGGCATTTATGGGAGCCAAGCAGTTTGTGTGAGATAGGCAGGAGTCCCAGCAGTATTGTGGCTACTGCCTCCTATAAAGTCCTGGGATGGCATCTAATGTATTTGCAGAGATTTGTTCACTGTATGCACTGAAATCTCGTTAACTGTTTTTGTGGCATCTAGCATACCTTGCATTTATAGAAAAATGTGCTTCTGTCCTTATATCAAGTTCTCTTAAAGAAGTACCACCACTGCTGTTTCAGTGGCTGAAGTACTAGCAAACAGCCTGTTTGTAAGCAACTGTATTGAAATACCTGGAGGCACAAAGGTCTCCAACAGTTGAGGATTTGTTTTGAAATCTGTGGCTTAGCACTGACATGAAGCAATATTTGTAATCCTGTGATAAAGGGAAGGGGGTTTTCCAAGTGGCAGGGTCAGGAGTTTATGGTTAAGAGGTTGTATAAGCTCTTATTCAGACCATGCACTAGTTGCCCACAGGCAGGGTGAAACAACCCTTTCTTCCCCAGTCGATGAGGACTACCAGCCTGCTTGTCTTGGGGAAGTGAAGAAACATATTTTGAATATAGACCTTCCACTAATTGCTATTCATTTGAGATGTATTACAGGCAACCAACTGGGGTGTGGGATACCACTGGGGTGTCCATCTCAAGAAGATGTGGGATTATTTCGTTAGCTCTTAGCCTTGAATTCACCTCCAGAATTTTGCCTTCTGCCAATATAAACCAAGACACCAGCAAGAAAAATGCTCCATTACTGCCATGAGGAGGAGGCTACGTCACCACTTGTGGGATAAGCAATATTAAGTTAGTGTAGCCTTTGCCTTCTAGAGCCACTGTGGGCAGTAACTCTTACCTTTCCACAACCACCCCAAAGGAGGCTGGCATTAAAAAGGAATCCGTCACCACCCTGGGAAGGACCGTTATCTGGTCCAACTGACAACTTGGCTTAAGGTGCCCTTGCCACTGCCTTACCTGAGATGTTCAGCGTGTCCTTCATGTTGCAGCACTCCAGGAGGCTGCACTTGAGCCAGGAGTGAGGGGAGAGGAGCTGCCAAGCAACAGCAGCACTCCCCATGAAGACTGAAGTGCTGAGAGGGTCCAAAGCTGGCGTCAAAGTGGGCACAAGAATAAAGAATACAGCAGCATTCAGAAGCTTCATGGTGGGAACAGAAAGCCAGCCTGGCTCAGCAGGAAAAGAAAGCAAAACAGAAATTGCAGAATAACTTCCTGTAGCGTGGGGCCTGAGGCTGTTCAAGGGGATGGAAGCCAAGTCTCCTGTTAGCTGGAGGTGTTAATGATTTAACAGACTTAGCACACTACTCCTCAAGAAATGGAAGTGTTGTGAACAGGGTATTGCCACATGGGTAGAGTGAGAGTTTCATCAGAACAATCCCAGCTCTGAGGGGAGCAGGACTGGAACCTCGCTGCATCTTAACCAAGGTGCTAATTGGTCTGGTGATTAACCAAGAACATAGTGATGCTTGTTTTGGGCTTAGTTCAGTGGGTTGTGCACCTAGCAGCACAGAGCCCAAAGATTACCACAGCAGTGGCTGGAGCTCTGCAACTCACAAGACTAAGCATATCAGAAAGCTACTTTATTAAAACTAAATTATTGGAGCAGATATTTTATGCTGACAACTTCATGATACCACCACCACCAAAAAAGTGTGTTTGCAAAGGGGAAGGATGGACACTGAAACAGCTTTCATTTTCTCGGCAAACCCTTTTTTTTTTTTTTTAAATGAAAAAAAAAAATAGTGAAAAGCATTTTTAAATAATTCTCATTTTATTTTAAAAATCTCGTTGGAAAAACACTGGGCAGCATTATTTAGTATTCAGAAAACATGCTCAAGGTTTGGCGTGTCTCTTGAAACGAGTGCCCCGTGCTGCTGATGGCTGAACCGCCTGGAAGCCCCCTTGTTCCCTGTTTTGAGAGTGTCCTCTCTGTCAGCTGCCACAGAGTCTTGAGGTGGGCACAGCTTAGACTCTTGGCTCGTTATTCCAAGGCGGTTTTCCCAGATGAGCCACCTACTGAGGGGTGTCCTCAAAGTCTCAGGGTTTGGGCTGCCAAGGAGCTGCCACCTGAGGAGCCGGGCTTGCTGGGCTTTCTGGCTGCAATCTCTCCGTTAGCACACCCAGAGGCTGCATAGAGCCCACAGGAAGGAATTGGCAGTAGCATATGCAGGTTTCCGTGTTTGCCTGGACTCTGTCAGACTGAACTCAAATAATAGTTTTACAAAGGTGGTTTAATGCCGCTGAAAAAATGCTGGGAATTTTCCAGTCAGCTCTGTCTCCTTGATGCACTGGTCGTCTGCTCTTGTCTGTGCTGAACACTAGATGGGGTGTCAGACAAAGGTTTTAGTCCAGGATTTACAGGGTAGAACAACTTTTGCAGAAAACTGTGTCATGCCTGAGAAAAACAGAAGAGTACACATCTGCAGCACTGACCACTTGTGTTAAGAAACGTAATTTCTTGGGATACCACACAACCTGGCCCTCATGGGTACTGAGGGTTCACAGAGAGCAAGAGCCTCATAGGCTTTTTCAGCAGGGGACTCAGAACAGCCAAAGTCATCCTACAAAGGAAGATGGAGAGTTAGAATAAAGAAATGAGGTTTTTAGCTGGGATCTGCAGATTCTCTTGTCTGTACATCTAAACTAAAGGTGCAAGCAGGTTGCATCACTCACCTCACAGGCTTCAGCAGGTATTTCACTGTTTCTCTATAGAAACAGACTGTGGTCCCATGAACACTGAAATGGACCGTCACCCCTGAATGTCTCTGGGGTAAAGTGTAGTGCTGAGTTGTGTCTTGCAAAGGGAGAATCAGTTTGATGGTTTATGGTCCACCCTGTCAAACCTGGATGGCACGGAGCCTCTTCTGACTGGTGTGTGAAGAGGGCAGTGAGATGTCCCTAGTAAATTTTTCATTGTGGTCTTGTGTCCTTTCACAAGGTCTCACCGGTTTGGAAGGGACTGCATCTCCCAAAACACAGCTAGGCAATGTAAAGTGATATACTAGAAACAACACAGAGAAGGAGAATTACCTCATCTATGCAGAAAGAAGGGGTAGCATGGGACACATCTATAGATCTTCTCCTTTCCATGTGGGAGGGAGGTGGCATATATTTCCTATACAACAATAGGATGTATGCTGCATAACAGGTACCAGATGGGTGTTTAAATAACCTTCAGCTGCAACATGTCATGCTGTTATCTCATTATCCCTTACAAGTTAAATGGGTTCAAGCTGGGCCCGGACATGGATGAGATGTCTAATAGCGGTGGTGAGGCTGACATTGATGGCAATTTCCTTGAACAGCTGTCTGGAAGCTCCAAGTGGAGCACAGACCCCGCAACACACAGACCACAGCGCAATGTCTTGTTGCCTGTTGTGGTGTGCTGATGAGCACGTTGTTCTTCCATCTCAATGCCCTCCCTTGCCCTGGGCACAGAATTGGCATCCTATCATGTATTCACACTGCCCTCCTGACCAGCATAGCGGGTGGTGGTGAGCCAGCAGTGGGTCATCTTGAATCGGCTGCCACAAGCTGAAGGTACTGAAAATTGGTAGTAGAGAACTTTCAAAAAGTGTCTGGTGTGCAATAGTTGGTTTGGGGTATCTGTGATTTGTGGAGTTGATCAGCAGTGGAGGTGGTGTGGTGGGAAGGTGAAGGGTGTGGAAGAGGTAAGGACATGGGGGACATTACAGGAAAAGGGAAGGAGGGGATTTGGGGAGTAGTGGTATGAGCTGGAGGATATGGGGTATCAGCAGTGAGTAACAGAGTGCTAAAGCTATTGTGATAGGAGAGGTAGTGGAGATGGGGTGGGATTATTTAGTGGAGATTATTAGTGGAGATGGAGATGGCAAAGGGAGAGATAAGGGATGCAGAGATGGAGTATTTAACACCAAGGATGAGAAGAGAAGAAAGTCCCAGATGAGAGCTTTGCCTGGCCTTACTCTGTGTTCCATGTGTTGAAATTTTCTGTCACCCACCCGCAGTTTGGTTTGTACGTTGCTGGTTTAAAGTCAGCATTCTCAGGACTTTGGGCTCACAGCTCCATGGCAGAGAGCCTAGAGAATTTGGGATACTGCTGGTTAGCGTGGCTGTCTGATCACAAGGCAGCATACCTCACAGTTGGCTGGTAAGCCAAGAAACATGATGTCTCCAGCCAGGGGACAGGGTGCTAGGAATTGGAGTTGCAGCCCTGCCTTGAGTTCATGGAGTGCAAGAGATTTTCAGGTAAGAATCGTAGGGTAAATGAATCAATGCTTTTCCCAGAAAAAGTCTGTATTTTTGTTGGAAAATGTATAAGGTCCTTAATATTTCCCAGTGCTTTATGAAAGAGGTTTGGTAACATGACTGTTGTTTTACAAGAGGTGCTGGGCTGGCCAGAGGTTCTTGCTGAAGGTTTCTAATTGGAGAAGGAGAAGTGGAAGACTCATTTTTCCCTACATTCCATTTAATTTCTACCTAAACACGTCTCTCCCTGCCTTCTGACCCTGGCTAGACGATTTCTAATGCTTGGAGTTTTTCTGAGGGGAGTTTGGGGTTTTTTTACCTTTTTTGTTTTGTTTTGTTTTGGGTTTGTTGGTTTTTTGTTTTTGTTTTTTTCTCCCTGTATGTGTGGTTTGGGTTTGTTTTCCTTCCCTGCTTCAGTTTCAGCATCATCTTCCAAGTGCTCCTTATCCTAAACATAGAGATGAGGCAGTGACAGGAAAGGGCTGCCACTCTGACGTACATTGGGAGCTTTAAAGGGTGGGATTGTGGTGGGCTTTATCCAAATACAAAGCCTGGCTAGGCTCTGAGTACTACGCTAATGCTGTGGAAAGGCTCTGACTCACTGGAATGTGTTCGTTGACCTTTCTATAATGTGACAGTAGCAATAACACAAGACACCAAAATCTACATTAATGTTGAGCAAACACTGTCTAATCCTAGCAACACCCAGGGAGTCAAGAGGCCGTCATCCTTCTCCTGCAGGTAGGAAAACTGAGGTTTGCAGATGTTGAAAGTTCTTCTTAACACGGTAGTTCATAGGAAAGAGTTTAGCAATTCCTTTCTCTCTTTGAAATCTTTACTCAGAAGCTTGAGCCATGATTTGCCTTGGGCAGGCTTAAAAATCCTTGTCTAGGGTACAAAATCACAGAGTCCCTTGGGTCAGTGTGTGCTGCTGTGCTGTGTGAAGAGGGACAGTCCAACAAGGACAGGTATGGATGAGCTTGGGATTTGGGTGAAGTGGAACATGATGTACCTGTCCAAATACATCTGCCTATGTGAAATAATTAATTTGATCACGTCTGAACCCTTGTAAAATTCTGATGTAGCAGTAGGGCTTTTTTTTGTTTTGGTTGCTGTCTCTATAAAACGTAATTGAGAGGTTCTTCCCTACAAGAAGAGTAAAAGATTTCCCATCCGGATGCCCAACCTTAAAGCCCTTTTGCCTGAGCCTGTATTGCAGTCAGACCAGAGTCTCAGTGTGCTGTACAAGTAGAAAGAATAACCAACCTTAGAGACCTTACAGTGTTTGGATGCAATGGTGGTCCAGACCAGAGCTTTACCTGGTCTACACTGGTACGGCACCTACTCAGAGCAACATACAGCAGCTGAGGATCAAGCAAGGTTTATCAGTGCTGCTGACACCCTTTGGCTGTGGTGAATGCAGACAGTCTCTGCAGAGGGAGACAAATGTGTTTTTTAATCTGATATCAAGTGGTTTTCAGCAGGTGGAACTACACAGGTCATGTTACCTGGTAGGGATAGGAGTGAAAGGTAGAGGAGAGCAGGTTTTTTAAAGCCATGCTTGATCTACAGCATTGGTGTGGGTGAGGTAAGATGCCGTCTCACATTGCTTCCATCCCGTGGGAACTTCCTTGAAAGGTGATGTTTTATAGATAAGTGCAAGGTGACAAGCTGGCAGAACACTTCTCTGCCTTTTATAGGGTGAGACCCGGTGCTGAAACCCATTTGACCTTTCAGTCATACCAACTCCATCAAGAATGATGGATGGAGAAGGTCTTTCTCAGAACAAGCACAGGGAGTTATTTAAGTTTCCAGCAGCCAAACTGGCTCTGCTCCTCCACAGACTGCAATGTGCTCCAAAGGGAGAAGGGATGGAGGGAGGAAGCCCTTTGGCTTTGGAAAAATGAGGAGTTTCTGTTCATATGAACAAGAGATACCAAGACTGCCATAGTGACAGGCTTTGGGAACAGTTTTTTAATCTGTAGCTGGGTGATCTTAACAGGTATTCATTTCTAAAATGGACCTTCATGGCGTAGACACGCTCCGAGCTCATGCAGGCTTTGGTGCCAGGAGTGAAGAGGTTAAGATATAGCTTGGAGAAAATTGCTGTTAAGCATTTAAATACCACTGCTGCAAGGGCACTGGGACTCAGGGGGGTGTTTTATGTGCTAGCTTGGGTGTCTGCTGTTGCAGGGCGAGAGGATACAGCAGCTCAGGGTCTAATGGTACCACCCAAAGCCAGATGCAAATAGGCATCAGCCACATAGGGACCATGCAAATCCTCCTGGGCTGGCAGCTGAGAGGGGCAGGGGGCAGGAACTGAGGAAGGCAAAGCAGGGTGCAGGACCCGTGCTTTACCAGCCTTGCCTCTTCACCCCTTGCTGCTGCAGAGCTGGCTCTGCTCCTACCTAATTGCCTCTGGGTTCTGATTTCAAGGCCTATGTTGTGCAAGATCGAGATGAATAATGTATGAAGTGGTAGTGATAGACCCAGTGGATGGGCTATCGGGTTGCACTTGCATGCTGGCAGTTAGACTTTGTTTTGACTTGTAAACTAAACACTCCTGCTGCAGACATCCTCTGTGGTTTAGTGATTAGATCTGGGGACTGCATTTGGACTCCAGGGGTCAAGCCAAGGTGCTGTCACCCAGCTCTGAGCAACACTGGGTAAGTCACATCATCTGTTCTTCCTAATCCCCTGCATGTCTCACCAAGACATGAACAAGAGGGGAGGGAGACCCCATAAAATTATTATTATTATTATTATTATCTTAATTTAAATTGTGTTTTATTATGGAACTTATTGTCCCAGGAAGTAATTTAGTTTTAACAGTTTGGACAGTGGACTTGACGCATGTAATTATCAAGCATTACTGTCATGTATGACAAAAAATTTGCAAGAAAGAGAATTGAACCTTGTGCTGTAGGTTCCTCATTGGTAAAATGGGGATGCTTGAGAGTTGGATTTCACCCGCCTCGATCCTGCCTTTGTTTTTTTCCTTTCTTTTTAAAATTGAGCCCAGAATCTGAAACTGGAGACTGTTCCTGTTTGGCTTTGACTGGGCTCCAGTCTGAGTCTGGGACCTGATTTCTGGTTTTGTTCTCCAGGCTGGCTTGGAAGCAGCTGGATTGGAGTAGCTCTCACGTGATCCTGTCTGCTCTCACTGAGAGAACAGGAAATAATAGGAAAACTTTAGCCCATATTCTATCTTAAAACTTGAATTCTGTCGCAAATAATAATTTAGGGATAAAAACTGTGTGAAAGGGATAAAACTTGAACTTGATGAAATAAGAAAACACTATGCTTACATGGCGGGGGAGGATTGCTACAGGAAGAGGATTATAGGGCATGAGTAACACTGTGCCCTCGTTCCAGTCATGGGCTCTGATGTGGCAAGTGGCTTGTATTTCATCCAAAGTATATAAGGTGGTGGTGTTATTAGGCAGACATCCCCATCCAACACTTTGGTACCCTTAGGTGAAAGAGGATTTAAAAGTGCTCAATAGGTTTTGGGTTGGACTACAATCAGAGGCTGTAATTTGGCTTGGGGTTTGCAAAACTAAACACCCTGCTCTTTCACCCATCTCCTGTGGAAGAGCTGTAAATGCAGGTCACTAAAATTAGTCTTGCAAAGCAGCTATTCTGACTGGTGCCTCTGTTGTTCCTTCTCCTCTGTCTCTAAATCATGCTTGAATAAAGACCTCTGCCTGGTTTTAATCAGCTTTAGCAGTTGGCGTTGAGGAGCAAATAGGTTCACCAGGAGAAAGCAACTATTTGCTGCTGTAATAGTTTCCCCATTTGTTCAGACAGGCCAGGTCTAGCTGGCTGCCCGTGGAGGGTTGTGGAGGTTATGGAGCTGGGCTCGGTACTTACCAGCTGGTTGCAGGGCAAGAGAACAGCACCAGGCAGTTTGTCAGTGAACGCTAAAGGACAACGGTGCCTCTTCAGGCTCCTGGTTTGTTGGAGAGTCTCAGAGGGGATCTGTAAAAAGATAACAACAGGCACCAGCAGCCAGCAAACCTTGGCACCGGCAGTAAGGTCTCCTGAGCGAGGAGGGATGTGGTGATTTTTCTGGAGACCGCAGTGAGGAGGCTTCCTGGAAATTGCACTACGTCTGTCCATCTCTGTGGTTTGGACATCAAGCTGTTGTCTTGGGACAGCCACAGCGTCTCTCCTGTTTGGTGACTTGCCATTGGGAACTTTCCAGTCCATCTCTGACCTGTGTGCTGTCTCTTCTGCCTCTGGTGCTGAGAACAACTGTGAAGAAATCACCCCGGGTATCATCTCTTAGACCAGGACTCCAATGCAGAGTGAAACCCTGAGATGACAAGCTATTGTGCAGCTGTTTCCGCTAAACAATAGCGGTTTTAAGCAGCCAGCTGGGGAAAAATGGCTTTGTAGGGCCTGAGGTGGTCCTGTTACGTGTGGCCTTTCGAAGTTGACAGTCTTGGACCCATTTTCCAGGGAGGACTATGTCCTCCACAGCCTACCTGCGTTTGTCCTTTACACCCATGCTCATCACTCCTGTACTGTGGGTGTATCTTCAGCTCTGCACTAGCTTGATGCAAAATGTATTCACTCAACCATTCAGTTCAGCTGATAGGAAAAATGACATCTTGTTTTTTTCTAGGTTCTTTCTGGATTGGTTGGTTTGTGTAACTGAAGAAAAAAAAAAAAAACAAAACAAAAAACAAAACCCAGGAGCAAATTTTTAAATTACCTACATATACAGAGAGTTCTGGGAGGATCTTGTAGTTTAGGAGCGTGAACTTGAGTGACTGCAAACACTTACTGAAGTCAACTTGCTCGACTGACTTGAGTGCTGCAGTGTGAGGGGAAAAACATCACACCGTACAGGAGCTCCTTTTGGTGGTTCTGTAGGTTGGACTTGAAAGAGCCCTCAGGCAGGTAAATCTCACAGAAGGGCTGTAGCAACCAGCTCTGCTCTCATCCCTTCATGGTGAGCACCATCAAGCACGCTGAGTAGCTTTCCCACTCCCCTCGCTCCAGCTCCCAGATCTGTCCGGCCGCATGCAGGTTGTTCCTCCTGTGCACTGGAGGAGGCACGTCTGTATTTGTTCCTGTGGAGGGACAAGTGACATGCTTGCTGAAAACAGATCAATGTCACTAGGTCTCAGTGTTCAGAAATGTGTCCCTCTAAGCAGGGCCAGCTGAGAGGTATTTAATTCTTTCACTTCTGCAACATCCAGGTGAAGCGCTCTATGAGGACCTGTTAATTTATACCTCACATCTTAACCTGAATGACCTGATAATTCATATACAGGTTCATCAATGTTAAATAAGGATGGAGGGACAGGAAGGGATCTGAAAATGTTAGATTATTTTTCCAGGAGGTATGTTATCTAATAGGAAAAAAAAATGTACTCTGCTAAAACAAAAGATTGCATGCAGGGCTTTAATTTCCAGCTATTGTTAAAATTTGTGTTTGAGAGCTGGGAACCCTGTGGCCAACAGTGAGCTGGAATGAGTTGAAAACAGGAGAATGGACGGGCTTTACAAAGAACAATGTTAAGTCCATGCTAATAGCATAGCGAGAGAGGAGACTGTGCCGGAGGATACAGAAGGGCCCCGAAGGAACAGAGATGAGCAAACCAGATCTACTGCAGGATAGCTGCAGAGTGTCCCAGGGCTGTCTTCTGTAAGAACATGGGTGGAATTCCTCAGTTTGGGAGTAGCCCCTCCAGAGTACTAAATAACTCAGTGTGGAGTCATCCTAGACCCCTCAGTGAGGTCTCACGGCGTTTAAAAGAAAAATGAGCTATTAGGAGGCCAAAGGATGGTTGGAGTGCAAGGGGTGAAAGGAGTTGGCAGTCATGTGCTGGTCATCTGCTTGCTTCAGCGTTGGAGGGAAATAAGAAAGTATGACTGGGATAATCAAAAGCATGGAGGAATCTCCTTTGAAGAGAGATGAAAGCAAATGGGACTGTGGTAAAGCTGAGTAAGAGGTGATTTCACTGACGTGTATCGAAGGAGAAGTGTGCTAGACAAAGCTGAGCAAGAACTGCTGTTCTTCCTAACCCCCCGCATGTCTGTGACATGAACAAGAGGGGAAGGAGATCCCATAAAAAGTTTATTATTATTATTATCATTATTATTATTATCATCATCTTAATTTAAATTGTGTTTCATGATGGAACTTATTGTCCCAGGAAGTAATTTAATTTTAACAGTTTGGACAGTGACTTGATGCATGTAATTATCAAGCATTACTGTCATGTATGGCAGAAAATTTGCAAGAAAGAGAATTAAAACTCATGATTCAGAGCATAAGTTAATCACTGGCTTCTGAAGACTGGATGAACCAGGGGCCAGAGAGCCTCAGTCCATTGCTAGCTACCGCCGGGACAGGTACTACCTTGAAACCATGGTGTGCCCCACAGCTGGTACAACCCACAGCAGCTCCCTTCCACCAGCAAACATACACGCAAAGACACAAACTTCCCCCAGTGTGGTACGGTGCAGCGCAGCTCCCTACCCCCTTCTGCTGCCTAACTCTCCTTGGGGGACAGCTCTAGCCCTGCTAATGTGGCCGTAGCATCCCACAGCCCCTCGTCCCAATGCCCGTTCCACAGGTGCCTTCCCACCTGGATCCAGCTTCTCTCCTGCTAATGGGGGAGCCCCTCGTGTTCGGTTTTGGCTGAGTTGGTGGCACTGTTAACAGAAACATGCTGTGATAGAGAGATGTGTTCTGCTGCTATGTAAATATTTGTAATGAGCATGTATCTCCTTGTGGAGAGTTGCATAAATATGGAGTGGAGCAGATTTCTAGACACATATAATGGATGTGGGGGGCATAGCCTGCAAATCAGGAGAGTAATCAAAGCACGGGACCTGGGCAGGTCCTGGAGCCCTACTGATAGATCATTCATGCAGGCAAGAAATGTTAGGATAGTTAGCCTAAGTATTACTGCCTGTGGAGTAGCATGGAGAGGTTTCTCTACTTCCTTGCATCATTCAGGGCAAATTCTGGTCTTGATAAAACCAGGGGATCACTCTGGGAGGTGGTATGGACCTATATCCCCTTCCCTTTCCTCACTATTCATTTGGGAAATATGCACTGACTGTTTTTGTTGCATTGCACAGGGTTTGTAATCCTTGCCCTGATGTCAAGGCAGAGGCCCATGAGCTTCTTTCCCTTCTCCTTATCTCCCACTCTGTTGCCTCAGGACATGACTGCAGCCTGGGTGATGCTCTGTGAGTGCTCCCACCACTGTGAACAAGAGGGCAGTTGAGACAACGCAATAAAAAGCTTCCAGGCAATGGGGGCTGTAAATAATGCAGATAAATTACTCTCTGCTTTCCAGGCTGATTAAGGGGAGGGTGTTTCTAACATTGCATGTGGGGAGTGTTTATTAATAACATCAGAGTTGAGACCTGGACCACCTTCCTCCTGGCTGCTGAGATGCTGAAGCAAGCCCAAAAGATGCGTTGTGCATCACCCAGTACAGGGAGAGGAAAGGAAAAGTTTTAACATGCATCTGGAGCATAGCTATGGGCTGACAAGTGACTCAACTCAGAAAACCTCAAACTGCTGCAAAGCTCTGACTTCTGCCTGAGTCAGGTCTCGTGAGAAGGAGGCCCTGGACTACTGCTCTAGGAAGCCCAGCCACAATCCTTCTGCCAAGAACCTTGCTCTGGGAAGTGAGAGCATTTAAGAGATCAGCATGTGTGATAAAGAGATTTAGAAAACATGACCTATAAGGAAGGGTGGGAGAAATTGCTGCTGTTTAGTCTAGGGGTGATGGAGGGGATACAGAGAACTTGGGGTTTTAAAAATAGTCTTTGTGTTTTGAAAGGCTTTGTGGTAGATGAAGCTCTACAGCAAGGCCATGAAGTAAAGATTTCCTTAGAGTCAGTCTCCAGGATGGTGTAGCTACTCTCGGCTGGGGTCAGCGACAGGCAGTAAAGTGCTGATCTTTCCATTCTCTCTTGTGTTAAGTTTCCATGTCTCTCTAACAACTTGAAAATGCCTTTCTGTTGAAAATGGGACTTAAAAGGCTTTAAAATAGTGAGCTCTGAAGCTTGCTGTTCTTCCTGGGTTTCAGGGCAGGGTTAATAGCCCGGGAGCTGAGAGGTTCCCCCCTGCCAAAAAAGGTCCCTATTTTTAAACTGGACACCCCATGACACTTCTGAGGGTGAGCAAAGCCCTGCGGATCAACACAGCAGATCACAGCCCTTGGTCAGGCACTGAAGAAGAGAAAGGCCATCTTGGTTTGTTTTCTACTTTTCTCCTCGAAGCTGCTCATCTGCTGTTAAATGTCAGGTCTCCATAAGGCTGAAATCTCTGACCACAATTGTTTCCCTCCCAGCCCTGTTAGTGAGCCAGTGCTCTTAATGCTGTAAAACATACCCTGATTCCCATTTCTCCATAACACAGCATGTGGAGGCAGGACCATGCAGCATCCTTTACCTTTGCTCTTGCTCAAGAGCATCCCACCAGGGAATCTGTATTTACTTTGCAGTTTTGCAAATGTTGAAGCCTAGGAAATGTTTCCCAATTCTGAAATTTTTGGCAGCAGGATTTGTTTCTCTTCTTTCCCAGTCTGGCGGGGAAACTCCCTCTTTTTGGGCAATGGCATAAATGTTTTTTGCTTGTTGTTTAGAGCTGATGGGATCTGGTTCTTGGGAAGAGAAACACATCACGAGTTGCTGTGGTGTGGCTAAGTGAGAAAGGTGCCGGCTTCCCACACACGCCAAGCCCTGACCCCTGCCTCCCACCTTTGCCCCGTGGCAGCAGTGGCAGGTGCAGCTCTGCCTGAAGCCAGTTTTTAAACCAGCTGGGTCAGAGGGAGAAAGCAAAGGAGAGGAGAAGTCGCTGCCCTTGGCCCCTCAGCCTCTCTCCCAGCTGGGTTGCATCCCTGAAGGGACACAGCAACACAGCCAAGGAATTCCTTCCTCTAAGAGAAAACCCAGGCGTGAATCCATGCGAGGCTCAGAATAAGAGAAAATAATCTGTCTCGCACATGCTCACAGCCTGATGGCCTCTCTTCCAGCGTCTCCTTGCTGTCACAGCAGCAGGGGACACAGTGACTCCCCTGCAGCCAGAGTTGGTACGACAGTGTGGGGCGGGAGGGTGGTTGAGAGCTGGGCAGCAGCCCGGGAGCAGGCAGGAAGGGACGGTGGATGGAGCTGGAAGGAGAAGGCAGGAGGACGTGCAACTGCCTCTCACTTGGCCCTGGGCCTGGTCCCTGTCCCGGGGCTGGCTGAGGAACAGCAGCTTCCTCCATTCCTCTTCGCTGCCTGAGATCCGGAGCCACCGCGCTCCTCTCCTGCCCCTTCCCCGGGCCCCTCCTGCTGGCTTTCTCCTGCTGCAGGCATCTGGTCTTCTGACTGTGAAGGACTATTTGGGAGAGTCTGATCATACATTCCTCATGCCTGAGGCCTCTCAGATAGCTCCAGCCAGTACAGTCGCTTTAAAATGCAAAACAGACAAAACCTGCCTGTGCCAAAGGCTGAAGCATCCTGTTTTGTTTCAGGAGATGCTAATGCTGGTGGTTTTGCTGCTGCTGCACGACTTTGTAGTACCTTCTGCCGTTCTGCACCATGCAAAGAGCAGAGAGGAGCCCAGGAGCTGGGGGATGGGGAACTGCAGGTGAAGCAATGGGATTTCATTCATCTGTGGGAGAAGGTGCGTCACGGTGATGTGACTTTTCATGCAGGCTAAGGAGTGAACGCAGGTGGAGCACCTTTCTCTTTAATAAACAGCTAAACCGCTCATGCCTTTACTTGAAAACATAGCTGTGTTCGATGAGCCAGAGCAGCGCAACCTCCCGTGGGCAGCCGGATTTCCCAGGACCGGGTGCAGCCAAGGGCAAGTGATCTCTGGGGCAGGGCATGTCTGCAGGCTCCAAGGCTTTGTGCTGGGAGCAGCAAGAAGAAATGGCAGGGAAGGAGGGCACCGGTGCCCGCGGCAGCGTCGGAAGAAGCTGGGAATGTGGCTCAGTGCTGCTTGGAGCCGTGGGCTGAGCTGCGGGCCCAGGGCAGGCAAAACCCCAGCTGGGCTCTGCACCTTCACCAGCACGTGGGAGCACGCTGGAGAAGTGCCACCCGCCTGCCTGTCTCCTCCAGGCTGGAGCGGTCCCCTCGGGCTCTTTGCCCATCCCAGGCTGTGGGATGTAATTGCTTGTTTGGGAAAATTTGGGGGGAATCTGAGCTGTAATTGCCCAAAGCGTCTGCTGCCCTTTGAGATCAGGTTGGAGCCCAGGCTGTGCCACCCCAGAATACGTGCCTGAGCTCCACTGACAAGGATTTATTACACAACCAACCCTCTCATGGAGCTGCCACAAGGAAATTCCCCAGCATAGCAATAGTGGAAAAACATGTAGTTATAATGCTGTAGTGTAATTCAGCTGGTCAAATAAATAACGACCTGTGTGGGAACTGAGAGTGATTTTTATTCCATAATCTTTCCAAAGTAGGATTGTTACTAGAGGCTTCTATTTTTAAGTACTTTTCCCAAGCATCTCCCGTGAATTTTTCATTCTTTCTGCATGCTGCAGTTCAGTTCCTCCTCCAGCAAAACCCTCTATCTTTTCCTCACAGCTCCAGGGGTCAGCCTACCTGACGACTAAATCTTTCAAAGCCTGACCCTGATTCTTATTAATAATTTCTCAAAAAAAATGCAGTGTTTTTTTCCTAGAGTGTTGGTTTTGGGTAGGTCTTGTCCTGGTTTGAGACCTCTTGTGCTAAAGGCTTTAAGACACAACTTGTAGTTTAAAAACATACTGCCCTTAGGACCTGCTCTCATTCAAGCAGTGCTTCTGTCCTAGCAGGATGTGATCCGTGGAGGAGGATCTTACCATTAATATTAACAGTCTGCTTCCGCACGAATTAATGGGATGGTTGAACATACTCTTGGCAGCTGCGTTGCCTTAGGCCAGGAAAGCCAGGAAGGTGTGACTGTGGATGTGTCCTACCTAGCATGGGACCCCTGAACTTCAGAAATCAAGTGGGAGCCAGGATCTCAGGAACATTACACCTGCCTTTACCGGCAGCTTCTGCCCCTCGTCCCCATCCACGCAGGCGCTGTGCCGACAGACACCAGCCCTCCCCACTGTGTAATGGTGAAAGAGTCGGAAATGCATAAACACGTGGAAAAAACAACTTTCTTTGCCCACATGGTTTTTATACACCATGGAGCCTGCCCAGCACATACAACACCCACGCCTGGGTCTGCCTCAGGGGCTTAACGCCTAAACAAACTGTGCTTCTTGATCACTCCATTCAATTTAAATTTCTGCCAGTTGCTGGTGCAAATTGTCCAGGGCTTCCTGCCAATGCTTGAATAATGCTGAGGAGAAAGTCTGTCTGGCTAACAGGAGAAGTCCTGGCTTGTCTGCAGGTGGTAAAAAGCTTGTGCATATTCCTGCTTCTCAGTGAAGTGTGCTGGCTGCCTTGGGAGGGGAAGAAGGTGCATGCAAGAAAACGATCTCACTGCCGAAGAGCCTGTGGGCTGGATCCTCAGCTGGTAAAAACTGGAGCGGCTCCATGGAGGGCATGATGTGCTGGTGAAGGGTCTGCCTGCCTGCCCTAGCCCCAAGGCTCCTGGGAGAGCTGGGGAAGGGGCTGCTGGAGAAAGTCTTATCTCTGCTGCAGGGCTGGTCTGGCCCTTGCATCACCCAGTCTTTGGGCACCAAGGGTTTCTCCACTATGGGTTTGCTCCCTATCAGCTATGGAGAGGGGAGATGGGAGGGAGCAGTGTTTGGGATGTGGCTTTGCCATCAGCTGCTTATGCTTGATGTTACGGTGTTTATAGCCCTCTGCTGAGCTCCAGGGAGACGTGAGAGGGGTTGGATCCAGTTTGGTGGCAGCAAAAGCTGGCGTCCAGGGTGAACACCCCCAGCCCTTACCGCAGTGTTTGAATCCACATGGCTGCTGTGTGTCCCCATTCCCAGCCCTGGGGAAGCAGCTGGTTGGAAGCAACCGCTGCTGGGCTGCGGAGCTCCACGCCAGGCTGTGCCGCAACTTGTTCTGCAGCCGCCCTGACGCCAGGGTGGTGGTGACCAGCTGCAAGTACCTCTCCCTTGAAACCAAGTGTTGAGGGTTTTCAGAGGCTCTCTGCACATTCGGATGTCATGGGGCTGAGCCAGTGCATCGCAATGAGCGGTTCGGCACCTTTGGGTCTGCGGCATCAGGGCAGAGCAGCCATGATGAGGGACATTCAGAGGCAAACGCAAAGAATTTGCAGATCTCCATGCCGAGAGGGAGATCGTGTGCTTGAAGGATCTTTCTGGCTCTGAGCCTGGCCCTGCCAGGCTGGGAGCAGTGCAGGGGTCTGGAGCCGGGCAGGCTGGGGTGGAAGGAAGGACGACGGCTCCGGATGGGCACAGAAGGACCTCAGCCCTTGCTGAGTGTGGCAGGAGCAAAACCTCTCGCAGAGCACTGATCCTGGCAGGAGAGCTGCCCTGGTGGGACTCCGCACTGACTGTTTGCAGAGATTACAAGAAATGGTGTAACCCTCCCTTCCACAGGGGCAGAGACAGGGGCTGGCCTGTGGCATCCCTTGACCTCTGGTCAGGGCTGGTGGGATAATGCTGCCCAGGCAGAGAGGTGGCTGTTTTCCTTCTTAGTTTGCTCCCCAAGCTGGAGCCAACCTTCTGAGTCTGTCCATATAACCCGACTCATGCTTGTATCAACAGCACTTCTGTATCACCTGGGCTCAGGGCCGCTGTGCCCAGAGCACGAGGCTGCCTTAAATTCACACCAGCATCCCAGGAAAAAGGCTCCCGCAGCCTGTTCTCCCCAGGGAGAGGGGTGCCACCAGCGTCCCATTGCTGGGGACAAACCTGTCCTTGTGCAACAGGGTCTGCAGCAGCAGGACTGGAGCCTGGTCCTGACCTGAGTGCTCATGGTTGGTTACTCTGGACCCTCTTGGAAAGGATGGGATTAGTTTTGCTAAACAGGCAGTTAAAAATTTAAAAAACCCTGAAGAGCAAAACCAGTCCAAGAGGGGACTAACACTTTGAGAGATGGTTTTGTAAATGACAAGCTGTCATACTCTGTTTATTGGTTTGGGGGGCTTTTTTTGTGGCTTGAAACAAATTTTTTAATTCTAACATGTCAGTTAATTAAAAAACTGCTCACATCCTCAAAGCATTTGCCTGAAATAAATCTTTTTTTTTTTTTTTTTTTTTTTTCCTTCTGTGTAAAGAAACCAAACCTCAAATCCAGCCCTTCAACACTAATAAACTCGGAGAGCTATTAGCCCCCACGCTGCCGGCTCGCCAGAGGTTTGCTGCTGCCAGCACTGGGGCCAGGGCTGGGGAAGAAGGAGTTAAAGGTTTGCATTGGAAGAGCAGCCCAGCTGCCTGCAGAGGCTTAGATCCCACTCTTTCTTCACCAGTGTTTGATGGCTGGGGAAAAGCCAGCTCTAAATTCAAATGCCACTTTCTAGTCCGAGGACAAAATTACACCCAACTGCCCTGATTCACCCTCTCGGAGAAAAGCAGGATGAGCTGTCTTCGGGGCCGGGCAGGCTGGTGTTTATTTCTGTTTGCAGGTTTGGGGCTTTGCGGTCCATGACCTGCCTGGTTGTGCTTCCAGTCTGGTCACTCCCGGAGCTCCGCTCCCAGCCCCGGGGGTGCGGGGGCAGCCCAGGTCCCCGGGTGATGGGCACTGGTGGGCCAAGGGACGATTCTGTCCCCTGTGCCCCATCCCTCAGCAGGTGACTTGTGTAGAGGAGGGCTGGCTGCCTCTGCCAGGGGAGAGCTCAGCCCGCACTGGGCGGGACTGGGGAGTACTGGGAGCGCTGCCACGGAGGGGTGGGCTGTGGGGCTGGGGACAGAGGGAGTGCGGGAGCAGAGGGCTGGATAGAGCTGAGGTAGGTGCCTACCTTCTCCCTAACTCCTTCTTCCCAGCGCTGGTCAGCTCGTGTCCGTGGGTGAGCAGTGCCTGGCTGGGCGAGGGATGGATGCTCTGTGCCGCTCCGTTCCTCTGGGCACAAACAGGAGGGGAGGTGGGACGGGGGGATCGTGGTGGGTTGTTTTAGGGAGGCGAGAGGTCGAGCCGTGAGCAGGCTGAGCCTTGCTTGTGGCCCACACAATCGAGGGGGCTGTATCCCAGCTCGGGGCATCGCGTCCCCGCGGAGCTGGTGGGAGCAGGGTGTGAGGAGCAGAAGCAGCCTGCTCCGCGTCCTGGTCTGGGGTTCGCTCACCGGCAGCTCTGCCACATCAGCCTGAAGGGGTGTACAGGGGCTGTGGGCTTTCGCCAGAGAAACAGCGGTGGTTTGTGTTGTGTTTAAACGTGGCTGTTCCTGCCCCCTCTCCCGCAGAGCCCTCTCACAGCCCAAACAAGATCTCCGCTGGCTGTGAGTGCTGCAGGCGACTGAGCGGCACCTTCCCCGAAATGATGGAAAACAACGTGTTTATGTCATTTACGTTCTACAGCACAATCTTGATTTTAAAAATGTATGTTGTTGCCATCATTACGGGACAAGTGAGACTCAGAAAGAAGGTAAGATCGAGTTTCCTTTTCCTTTTTCTCCCCTTCTGGCTTTTTTCTTGGGTTTCTGTGGTTTCTCTTTCTTCTTTTATTCCTGTAAAGGCCAAAAATGTTTTCCTGAAGCAAGCTGAGTTTTCTTTGACTTAAGTTGAAAGCAAAACATGTTTCATAGCTGCAGCAGATAAGTATCTCACTTCTCTTTGGCTCTTTTTGTTTGTTTCTACAATCTGTAGCTTGATGTTTATAATTTCTGAATCCTAATCTAAATAGTAATTTTAGATCTAAAATGGCATGCAGGTAAGCTGCTTCTGGAAAGAGACTGTTTACAGTTAATTTGCCGTGTCTGGAAGAAAAAGCAGGGGGGAAGGGTTTAAGAAGAAATCTTGCAATTGTCTTTTTTCTTGCGATGTAGCAGAAAGCTTTTGAGCTTTTGGAGACTGAGTGGATATGTGAATGCTCCAGGAGAGCAGAAAGTCCTGGGGAATAAAAACAATAGCTGGAGGGAATGGTTCTTGGGTACAAGGGAAAATACAGGGAGGACCAGGAGCATTAGCTGACATCAGATGGGGTTAACTGGACTTCTTACTGCCCACAACCCAAACTGAACTTGTGGCAAAACTCAGCTGTCTGTAAAATCTGTTTTAAAGTATTTGAGGAGTTTGTGACTGCATCAGGGGAGCAGGAGGGAGAGATTTCTTCTCTCAGATAAAATACTAAGAGATATCCCTGTGCCATAACATCATTGTAACTGATGATTTGGCTTTTCCCCCTGTGTTTCTAAATGATGCTCCAGCTGTGGGACAGTCTGGGCTTGTAACATGATTAAAGCAAGTGCCAGGGTTCTTTCCAGGCTGCAAAGTGAAGCTGTCGCGTGTAACCAGGTCCCTGAGGAGCAGTTTCTGAGCATAGGTGGGGAGCTCGTATAAATCATTTTTATTTGTAATTTTATTAGTATAGGATCTGATTTCCCCAGGGCTGGTTTCAGTCACACAGTATCACTGCCAAAAAGCCAACCAGGGAATATTCTTTCTCAGTAGGGTGAACTAATCTGTCAGTCCCAGTTATCTTTTGGATGCTGCACTCGGTGTCTGCAAGCTCTGTGCCAGCAGTGATCTCATTTGGTGGTTGGCAAAGTCTCTTTTCAGTGTGTTTCACGGGGAGAAGTGGACTGGGATCAAGCCGGAGCTCCCTTGAAGCCCCCGGTTTGGGACCTGCTCGGTGGGCAGGGTTGGGTTTTTCAGAAGATAAGCAAAACCCGTCGGGAGGTGCAAGGTTTAACCCCCAGGACCGTGCACATGGAAGCGCAGTTGCTCTTGTGTTTGTGAAGGGTGGTGAGAAACTGGGGCGGGAAGAAATCCCCACAGGTCTCAAAGATTAGGGGCAAAGCTTCTACCTGTGAAGCTCCTGAAAACATTATGAGCATAGAGATTACGAGGACTCTCTCTTGCAGGCGTTTGCAAACCCGGAGGACGCGCTGCGCAACGGGGGGCTGCAGTACTACCGCGAGGACCCCGACGTAGAGCGGTGCCGCAGGCGAGTACTCAGGGCTGCTGGCATGTCCCCTGCACCTTGATCCCTGGCAGCTGCTGGCAAAGAAGCAGTGGGAAGCTAAAGGGCTCATTAATTAAGTAATTACCTAGATGGGTTGAATGCCTGGACCTCAGCTGCGGGACCCTGCACGATAGAAGGTTTAATCTTTAATGGGAGCATGGTGTGCTCGTGGAAGGACCTGGGTTTGGCTACAGCAGCGGACTCTGACACAGTTAAACTCATTTCCAGATGCTCAAAGCCCTGCAAGCCCCCTGAGGGCTTGTCCAGTACCCACACCCAAAGGCTCCTCATGCCCTGCTCTGACAGGATCCCAGATCCCCCCCAGGTCCCTGCACAGCTTGGACAGGGAACTGTGTGATTGATCTCAGTGCTGGATGCAGCTGCCCTTTTTGGGTATTTGGGAAGAGGCTGGACATGATTGCAATAACTTCTGCCTCCCTAATTGGCCAAGCTCCGAATCTTCCCCCTCTTCTGTGGGGCTCACAGTTCCTCGGAGGTAAAGCACAGAGTTTTTCAGCCCTGGGCTTGGTTTGCTGTTCCCCTTACCTAGAAGGAGGTGCCCCGAGTGTTGGGCTGGATCACTGGTGACGTGCAGGAAAGGGGCTGGAGCCGTGCCCTGATGTCACTGAGCCCTCGGCCGCCAGCTCTGCTGTGGGTGAGGGGACAACACCACTCACCTCCTACTGCCTGCAAGATTTGCTTTAAAAAGCATCCAGTGCCACCTAATCCACAGGCTTCCAGAGGGAGGAGGACAGCAAACAAGCGGTTTCCTTGCTAGGAAAAAGAAAATAATAGTAATAATAATAACCATAATCCGCTTTTGGTTAGTCAGAAAAGGCAGACTTCCATAAAAATAAATAACCGGAGCTGCAGCAAAGACCTGGGGAAGTCTGGGATCTGACTGTGCAGTTAAAGTGCTCAGAGTTGGTCCTTGCTGATCTGTTCACAGCCCTGGGGAAGACAGATTAAACCCAAGGCGTTTCCCCTGAACAAGGATGATGTCAGGTTTTCTTCTCGGGCATTACTGGGAGGGGAGCAGAGCCACGGCCAGGCTGCCGGGGTCTGTGCAGGGCAGGGGCAGAGCAGGGAAGAGCAAGTGGCAGCTGGGATGGAGGTTTCCCCCCTTGCCTCTTAAAGAGGCCCCTGGCTGCACCTCCGCTCTTTTCTTTCCTTTCTCCTCCCTGTTATTCTGTTTGTCCTTCCAGCCCTGCTGAACCTCCAGGTCCTCGGGGGGGCTGCCATGGGGACTGCCCTCTCCCAGCACATCTGACACCAAAACCAACCATGCTCTTCACCGCAGTCCTGGCTGGGCTGCGGGAGGGTTTTGTGGTGGTACCCACAGAGGTGATCCTGGCTTGGGAAGGCAAGCGGGACGCTGGGCTGTGAAGGGAAGAAGCTGTGAGTGGGAGAGCCTGTCCTCATATCTGGGAAGGGGCTGGCTCTGGCCAGGGACCATCTGGCCAGAAGGATCAGGGGGCTTCCCGCAGCTCCCCTCCATGCTTCTGGGTTTGGCAGGGAATACGTCTCCTCCGTGTCCAGGCTCTGATCAGCTCATCCCCACCGAGTCCTTCTGGCATTGCCACTACAACAGCAGGACTCATTTCAGTGTCTTTCCTAGGCCAATTCCTCCATGCTGTCCCAAAATCACACCCAGAGAGCAGCTGAAATAGGGTTTCCACCAGGTTCCTTTCCATGTTCTTACCCCCGTTGCTTGGGGACATAGTCTTTAAGCTAAGGACTGCTCCCCAGGGAGGTGGAAAGAGCAGGTGAGAGAAAGCCCCTTGCTCTCCTGCCTGCTGTGGGGATAACAGGGTGCTGAAACTTTTCTGGGTACAACAGGCTGTGCATCCTCTTCATGCTTGAGCAAAGCCGAGGCTGGAAACAGCTCAGGTGCAATATTTACCCAAAGGTGCCCTGGACCTGCTGAGCTGGTGCCTCGGATGGACTCTGGCATGGGAAGGGGACAGTGAGGGACACTGGCAGGGGCTGGCATTCAGCACACAGGTCATTTCATCTGATGTGGTGATGGGAAACCAGCTGCTGGACTCAGAGCTTCCGTTCTTGTCCCCATCCTTGGGCATCGCAGTGAAGGGGGGGGGAGGTTAGGGCAAGCTGGGTGACCAGAGCCCTTCCCCGCAGCCCCTGCCCCATCACTCAGACACTGATCCTGCCTAGGAGCAGTCACCCTCCAAAAACCTGGGCTCTTGGTGTTGAAAATTTCTGATGGAGAAGCTTTTAGCAAACCTTGGTCTGAAGAAATCAGTGTTTGGTGGGGCAGTTGTTGAGGCAGACACTGGGACATCTCCTGCACCACAGACCTGACTCCAGGGGCTGTAGAGGGGCCTTAAAACAAAGCCCTTTTTCTTTTCCAAATTCAGGTTTCAATCAGGTCTACCCCAGCCTGTGTCTTCACTAATGAGCTGTGACTGAGTGTTCTAAAACTATACCAGCCACTTCTCAGCTTGTGCAGAAGAGCAGCACAAGCATCTTGGCCTTTGCTTCAGGGAAAAAAATCACAGTTTTCTCTGGGCTTTGTGAATGTTTAAATGTCCTGGGGCACAGGAATGGGGAAGCAAGGTTGGTTCTTATCAAGGCTTCATCTCTGCCTCTCAAACCTTCAGAGGTAACAGGGAAAAGGCATCAGAACCTTGTGCCTGGGTCACTCCAGCCCAGATCCATCTCCACCGACCGGAGCATAACCCGAGAGTCCTCGCAACGAAGCATGGGGACGGGGCTCTGTGCTGCAGGAAGCAGCTCTTGCGTCTCAAGGGGACAAAAGAAGGAGAGGCAGAGGCGGTGGGAGGGCAAGGACAGCCTCGCTGCTTTGGGGACTGGTTTCCCTCCTTCGAAGGAGGGTAGCTGGGGGAGGAGGGACACAGCCTACGCTCACAGCATGATCAGCCCCCGTTTCGGTAGCAGTGTGGTGCGGGTGGTGGCAGGGGACGTTGTGACACCCAGGCAGGCGCCGGGTTTGGGCCCCATCAGTGCGAATGTGTCGGTCCCTCCAGCCTGACTGTGGTGCAATCCAGCAGGTGCTGCTGGCACCGTGCGGGGGTGCAAGGGGTGCTCGGGGTGCTCCTCCCCAGCCCCCTTCGGGTGCAGTTACAGAGAGGGGAAAAGCCATGAACTCTCCCATCCTGGGAATTTCTCCTCTGGAAAAACTGCGGTCAGGAAACCGCCTCCTTATTGTGTAACGTGGCCACATCTGGGGCCGTGCCGTGCTGGCACCGCACCAGCTTTGAGCTTTTCGCAGCTTCGCAGGGTCTTTGTTTTGCTTTGTTTATTTAAAAGCTCTAACCCTCTAGCTGTCATCTGTCGCAGCACAGGCATCCCAGTCACGGAGGGCAAGCTTCAGGAGCACAGCATCTCAAGGGGGAGACACTGGCTGTGAAATCCTGCTGCCCGTGTGCAGGGGGGGATCTGACTCTTTTGGGGGCTGCACCTGCCCCATCCAACGGAGGAGAGGGCCAGCAGCACCCGGGGATGGGCACTCTGGCTAGAAGGGATGAGAGACAGCAGGGAAGGTGCTTCCTGGTGGGAAGGTGGGAAGGAGCAATCTTATCTCCCTTTTCAGGGCCCACCGCAACGACATGGAGAACATCTTTCCCTTCCTCTTCCTCGGAGCCATCTACTCCCTGCTGGATCCCAGTCCCGCAGTGGCCAGGATCCACTTCTTCATCTTCTGCGTGGGACGCATCGTCCACACCATCGCCTACCTCCTGCAGCTGAAGGCGCCCACACGCTCCGTGGCCTACAGCGTGGCACAGCTGCCCTGCTTCTCCATGGCTCTGCAGATCCTCCTCGCCACCGCCCCGTACTGGTAACACCCAGCGAGACCAACCACCCAAACCCCCCTCATCCTGCTCTCTGCTGATTTCCCTGGCTGGACCAGATGGTGCGTGTGCAAGTGTGAGTGTGTAAGTGTGTGTGTGTGTGTGTGTGTGTGGGCATGTGATAAGTTGCCAGGGAGGCCACCTGCGCCCCAAGGATGCTCAGTGCAGCTTTGATAAAGTCCCCGTGCTATTGAAATTGGGCAGGGAAGTCACCAGAAAGAAGGGGCACGTCTGCCTGTGGAGCGAGAAGGGGATGCGGAGGCAGGTTCCTCTGGCTCCTGCTAAGGATTGGAGGCACCTGGACTAGCCCTCAAGGAAGGGATTTACTGAAGGAAAGAACATTTTCTGGCACAACTGCATTTGGAACTGGGGAGGGGAAGGTGTGCCCTTTTCCCTTGGTCATGAATACCCTGTGAATCAGGAAGGGAAAATCATGAGGGTCCCATGAATTCTCTTGGTCAGCAGATGCAGGTGGTAGCAGAAGGGGGTTATAAACCAGCCACCCTCCTCCTGCCCAGCCGTGTGGGTCTGGGGGAAGAGGGGAGGGGGGGCCCTTAGGTTCCCTCTCCCCAAAGGAAGACAGGAGGCAGGTGCCTACCAGGCAGCATAACATGGAAGTCAAAATCTCAGGTGTTCAGTGCTCCCAGAACCGCCTCATCTCATGCCATGGGATGCAGCTCCCTGCCCGGGAGCCTCGCTGCAGGCAGGAGCCTGCCTGTCCCACCAAGGACACCCCACGGCCAGTGTTTGGCAGCTCCCGGCCGGCAGCAGCAGCCGTGGCTTTTCCATCTCAGTCTCACCGTGGCAAGATGCAGAGGGACATGCCTGGAGCAGCCGGCAGGAATCGCTTACCCCATAGAGAGATGGACAGAAAGCTCTGGGACTCCTTGAAAGACTGAGATGTTCACACAAAACAGGGGCTTGCAGTTTGCAGACAGAGCTTTCTCCCAAGGGCAGTATCTGCGTTCACATGCCGCCGATGCCTGAAGACTCTCCCAGGGCAGCAGACTGAATTTCTCTCCCTCTGTTTGTAGCCTTTCTCTGGCCGCAGAATGGCCATTGCTATTTGGGGAATGTGCCGTGACTGCTTTGGGGGTGTTTTTTTTTTTCAGCTGTTTCCTGCTGCCCACTGCTGCCGAGCTGTGCGCAGCCTGGATTAGTTGGTGTTTGCAGAAAGCTCTGGAAATGAGCAGAGTGGCTTTGAACCACCCCGTGGGAGAGTACCACTGCTCTGCAGCGTCACGTTGGAGAGGAGAGGCTGGGGCCAGCGTACCGCAGGGTGACAAACTCTTGTGAGCTCCTCTGCCATGCCACTGTCCTGAAGTGCCACGGGCTGGTCCAGCCAACAGCAGCACGCAATGGAGCAGCGCACAGTGGGGCACCCCTAGGGAGGACAAGGCAGGAGGACACCTCTGCCGTTCAGTTCCCCCTCCCTCCTCTGAGTTTTACTAAGATCACAGAGGGAAACCAGAATGAGCAGAAAATAAATTCCCCTTCCACCTGTCCTAACCACTGAAGCTCTTCCCTTAATCCCGCTGTCCTCGGAGATGCTCTTGCAGAGACCTCACCGAGTGCCTGCGTGTGCAAAGCACGAGGTGAAACACCAGCTCTGAGCCCTTGCCCAGCTTGGGTAGCAGCTTCTGAACCAGTAACTCCTGCCCCAGTGCAGATGTGGCCTTAGGCCAAGCTGTTTGCTGAGGTTTGGAGCGGAGCGCTCTGTTCTCCCGCGGGGGATGCAGGGCCTGCCACATGGGGAAGGTGGGCAGGACTGCAGGTTCAGCAGTTTGCTCTTGGCCATTTCTCATTTACACAGCCTCAACAGATGTCTGGGTAATACATACTCCTCTTAACAAGCCTTTTCTGCCTCACATGGTGCACAAGGTCTCGAAACCCTGTATGTTTCTCTGCTGCTGCACATGCATCCTGGTGGCAGGAAGCAAATATTCCCAATAAAAACAAATCATTGTGCTCTGATACATCCTTCCTTCGGGAGCAGCAGATGCAGCTGGGTAGCAGCTGGGCCCAGCCCCAGCAGGATGGCTCCCCAGCTGCAAAGTGCTTTGCTAAACCCCGCTGCAGAGCCTGGAGTGCCCTGGAACTCCTAAAGAGACATCCCTTTCCTCTGCACTCACCTGCCCTGCAGAGGAAGCTCTTTTCCAGGTGTGCCTGATTTGTGCTGATCCTTTAAATTCAGCAGAGCTGGGGGTTTGCAAAGCAGTTCTGGTCAGTTTTCCTTCCTAGAGTTGCAGCTTGCTACAAAGCTTGGTGTCCACCCGAGCCTCTTCCATCCCAGTTCCCCTGCAGCAGGTTAGTGGTACAAGGTGCTCTGCCCCACCAAGCTTTCTTCCCACCCTGACTGCGCTCAGCTGGGTGCTTCTTGCCCGTACAGCCAAGCTGGTGCTTAAATCCTGAAGGGCTGGAGTTCAGGTAAGACTTGGTTTCTCCCATTTCTTGTGCTTATGACTTGCAAAGGAGCTGCCTATATTTTTCAAACTCAAGCCCCCTCTTTTTATCAGTAGGCTGCTGGGAAGCAAACACCTCATTTCCCTGTTTTTTCCCCCTATTTTCTTAAACTGTTGGTGGTCAGGAGGTGCTGCCCTATCAGTGTGTTAGCTGGTTGAGATGGATAAAATGGCTCCCTTTGATAGTCTTTTTTCTTTCTCTCTTGCTTTTTGCTTTCAAATAAGAAAGGCAGCAGCTTTATAAAATGGACTCTCTCCAATACATGTTGCTGTGGTTAGAGATGTAGCTGGGACTGAGATTTTTGGCATGGAAAGGAAGAAATGGGGCTGCAGAACCCCCCCAGTCCCCAGAGCTGCCAGCTCCTTCAGCCTCTTCTAAACTGCCTGTTCAGTGCCTGGGGCTGATGCCTTGCTCAGGGAAACCAAGGTTACATGCAGAGCTCTGCTTTCTTCTTTTTTATTAAAAAAAAATAAACCCTGCTGTCCTGGCTGCAGGGAAAAGCTTGGGAACGTGAACTCTCCTGGCTCCAAAAAAACAAACAGAAAAAGCCCACAAGGCAAACTTCAGAGAGGCCCAACTATTGTGCTTATTTTGAAATGCTGCGGAGGTTTGTGGGAGGGAGGACAGAGCCTGGCTCTCGGCTGCCTGGTCAGCCCAAGCCCCATCAGGGCTGTCTCAGGACAGAGGTGATCGGAGCCCCTGGCTCTCCCCGGGGCACAGCCGGTGTGTTCGTTGGCTGGAGGGCAAGTGAGGAGCTAAAGCATCCCCTGTTTTCTCCCAGATAATATCCCAGTGCTCAGAAGTCTCAGATTCCTGCTCCAGCATCGATGTGGGGGAAGGATGTCTCCCGCAGCTCCAGGAGAATGGGGATGGTGGTGGCATCTAACAGTCTCTGGGTTTTGCTGTGTGTGCCAACAACTTGGCTTTCACACCTGGCTCAAACCTGAAATGACAACACTGTGAAACCCACCTGGGACTGCAGAACAACAGTTTGGTGCTTAAATATTTGAATATGATTCAAAGCACCTGTGTGTGTCTTCCCTCTGCCCTGCTGAGCCCAAGGTATCTGGAGGTGGGGGAAGAGCAAGCAGAAACCCAGCCCAAGCCCCTTCCCCTCCCCCTTGCTTCCAGCCAGTTCAGCTCCAGGATTTCACCCCTCAGCTTTGGTTACCCTCTCCTTACCTGCCTGTGCCTCTTCCCACAGCTCTCCAGTTCACCCAGACCTTCCCCTTCGTGGGCTTGGGGCCCAAGATACTTCCCTTGGGCACCTCTCCTGTGACATGGGTCGCTCTGCCTCCTCCGCCCTCCCAAATATCTCCCATTTCCTCTAACAGATGTGGGGCTCTTCCACCTTGTGCTGTGGGGTTTTGTCACTCAAATCCCCTTATTCCTCTTGAGGAACTGGGATTCCCGTGATTTATAGGGAGAGCGAGAAGAGCCAGCTCTACAGCTATGGACATCCCGGTGGTTAGTCCTCGGGAAAAGACAACGGTGTTTCCCTGCTCCTCTCTGGCGCACACGAGGAGGGAAGTTGGCACAAGGAAGACTTTATCCACCAGGATTTCTTCCTATGAGGCTCTGGAGCTGAGCTGCCAGGCGTCCCCTGTTTGCGACCCGGGTGCCAGCCCCAGGCAGGGAGGTGGGAGGTGGGAGGTGGTCGGGGTGTGTGTGTGTGTGGGGGGGGTCCCTGGCCCCCCGGGTGGGGTGTGGAGCAGAGCAGCACGATGGGGTGGGGTGGGGGGGCTCTGCTCCGCACCCCCCGACCCTGCTGAGCTACCGCGGGCCACGCTCCCCTGCGCGGGGCTGCAGCACCCTCGTGTGGCAGCGAGCACCCGCTGCGGGGGGGACCCTGCTCCCCACGCCCTCCCGTGGGCACGCTTGCCCACGGAGACCCCAGCCCGGGTGCTGACTGGCCCAGGGAGCTGTGGGCAGGTCCCGGGAGGGGCTTGAAGTGTTTGGGGCGGGGGTATGGGTGGATGGATGATGGGTGCTGTTCCCTGGTGGGGGGGCGTGGGTTGAGGCGGAGGCTCCTGGCTGCTCCTGTGCCCATCAGCCTCTCCAAGACAGGCAGATGAGATGCTCTGCCCCGCTCCCGGCCACACTGCATGTCTGTGGGCAATGATTCTTCCTTGCGTGCACTAACTCTTCCTTGGCTTTGTAACGCCCATTACAAAGGGAACCTTTGCTTCCTCCCTCCTTCCCAAATTGTTACAGAGCATCACACCCCCAGCAGATAGCTACCATCCAGCTTCTCAAAAGCTGCTCTGCTGTCTTAGGCTGCTTTCTTTTGGGGTCTGGAAAGAAGCAGCAGCAAGCAAAATATCAGCTGCAGGGAGGAGATGCTCCTTCCAAATGGAGCGCTGAGTTTGGGGTGACCATTGCATCCCCCAGGGCAGGAGGGGCTCAGCTGCTGGGAGGTGACATGTTGCTGTCATAGGTCCATAGGTTTCTGCAGCTCGTAGGTGGTATCAGCAGGACTTGGAGAGTGTCCGGGTGTTCCCGTTGCCACCAGAGGGAGAAGGGCTCAGCGCAAGGCAGAGGAGGATGCTGTGAGCACTCGATGTTTGTGTTATTCATTCTGGATGGGGATAACCAAGTGAGCATCCCTGCGAGCTGGAAAATGTGAGCTCAGTTTTGTCTCACTGCCGTGGCAGCCAATGCTGATGACAATACAAAATTGCTCTCATTACAGTATTGCAGGGGCAAGCTTCAACTTTCATCAGTCGGAAAGCAGTGCACAAGTGTCAGGCTGCAGGGTCAGAAACAAAGAAACGGGGTACAGGGAGGTCCTCCCATCAGCTGAGACTTGCCCTTTGGGAGTCAGCTGGTTGAAAACCAACTGCTTCAAGGAAGGAAAAACAATTTGCAAATGTTCTTGCTGACTTCTCACACACACACCTGAAGTTGTGGTGTATGGAAGGAGACCGGCTCTCCTGCAGAAATCAGTTCTGGTGATGGATGTGTGTGTGACAGACTGCTTCCTAGGAGGAAAAAGTCCTGTGGTGGAAGAGGAAGAGAGGTAGCACAATGCCTTTGAGCTTCTCTTCGCTGGGAGCCTTCCCCTGGCACATCCCTCCTCAGCGGAGTGCAGGCCCTGCCAGGTGAGCTGCAGCTCCCCATGCTTCTCTGTCTCCTGTTTTGCAGACCCCTCAGAAATAGTCCGTTAACTCCTGGGAGCCGGCAGACCATGGGTTGAGACCTTCTGCTCTAGCGGGAGCTGAACTGAAGCTGGGACAGTTCAGGCAGGAAATAAGTGACATATTTCCAGCAGTTAACAGTAATGAGTCACTGGAAGAATCTGCCCTGGGATCTGCAAGCCCTTCACTTCCAAGGGTCTTTTGACTCCGGGCTGGATGTCCTCCAAAGTGATGCTCTGCATTGGCCACATGCTGAGGACATGAGGATGCTGCTCGGGTGATATTCTCTGCCTGGGACTAGGCAGGAGCTTGGACATACGACCTTAATGATCTACAAGTCACTTAATAAATAGGTGGTTACAAAGCAGTAGTGGAGCAGTATGATAGGGGTGGTTAAGCTGCTGGTGTGTGGGACCGTGGCTACTGGAGTGGGCTGGTGTGGCTTTGCGGACTGCACATGCTACAGATCAGATCTGTAAATCATGTGTGGGGTGTCCCGAGTCCCCGTGGCCAGTCATGGTTCTGGGCACCAGCACGGCTCCAGGCACTGAGGTAAGATCTCTGTGTCTGTCTGGAGTTGCTCACTGTCCCTGTGATGGCACATGGAGCTCTCTGGCTGCGTGGTGGAGGATTCATGCTCCTTTCAAGCCTTTCATTGTGTGGCCACCCCTTGGTTTTCCCCTTTTCACCTTGTTTCCAGGTCTAGGAGTCACAGCAGCTCAGGCAGTTAGTGGGCTGGGGGTGATCTCCAGCACAGGGGCTCACTCCCCTTCTACTGGGTGCTGCACTGAAGAGCTGGGATGAAGCAGGATAAGCCTTGTTCCCCTCTGAAAGCTAGGATGTGTTGTTGTAGGGTCATTCCTCAGCCTTGCAGTCCCACGGGGTCCGTGTGTCACAAAGGCCACTGGTGATGGGGGACACGGGGGCTGCTGCCGGGATGGAATGGGTGCTGTGGGCTCTCATGGAGCTGAGCTCCTCTGGGTGTGCAGGGGGGAGCCACGGACTCCCCGGCTGCGTCGAGGGGATTTTGGGGCTGGCCTGGGGAGGAAGAGGTGACACAAGCAATACCATGGGAGCTGGCTTGAGAGGAGTCAGCTGCAATTCTGTGGATTAAGGCAGGTAAAAGGAACAAGGCAAACCCAGCGTGCCCTTTCTCCCACCAGCCCCTCCCCACTCCTGGAAGTCAGCAGGGCAGCAGTTCTTCGCCCAGGCAGCTGAATCTCTGCCACGTTGCGCTGACACAGACCCACTCACCATTAACTTTCTAACCCTCACTGAACGTACTTTATACCTCCGATCTCTGCAATATCTTGGGGCAGTGGATTTCAGGCTTTAGTTGTGCTGTGGATTTTTATGACAGCTGTGAGGACACTTTCTGCCTTGTTTTCTAATCCTTTCCTAGCAATTCCTGTCACTCGACTTGTTGCTTTTCAGTCTGTGTGTGCTGGGCCATTTCCCCTGGGCATATCTTCACACCTCTTGGCATTGTATTACCTCTGCTGCTTTATAGCTCAGCACTGTGAGCTCCTGGAGCTATTCTTGGCTTTGGCTGCCCCAGGCTATTTGGTATAGCCTTTGCCTGACCGCAACTTCCCCCTGCTTTTGGGTGCTCTGTGCCTACTCAGCACCTGTGGGCCTTTGCTCCCTGGGAAGCACTCTGAAATCTAAGAGCTGATGGTTTACTCCTTCTGTTTCTTATATTTTAGCTAGTTGTCTTTGCAGAATCTGACCCTTCTTGCTGCCTCTTAGCTCGACTTCTGTTGACCTGGGGGAGAAAACCCCCAGGGAACCACATGCTGCCCTGGTCCCTGTGTCCGTGCTCCCCAGCTCCCCTGCAGCAGGCTGATTGGGGGCTTTCCCCGCGATTTTCCACTCCATTTCTCCACTGCCTCCAATTCTCTGAGCAGGTCCAGACCCCTGTGTTGCCTGTTTCTGGGTCCCAGGGGTGTGTGATAACTTTCTGGTGCTCTTTGCCAGGACCCTGGGTGAGCACTTGTCCCAGGAGGATGGGATGTCCCTGATTGTGGAGTGTTTTCAGGTTCCCACCCCCATTTACAGTGCTGGATTTGACCTGATAACCTATCAGCAAGGGGCTCTGCTGTCTGCTCCTGGCCATATCCCATCCCATTCCCTGGCTGCTGGGGAGAAATGTGGGTGCTGCTCCCAAGGCCGTGGGTGGGAACTGGGGCCAGTGTTAACATGAGCTGCTGCTTGATGGGGAATTTGTGAGCTGCCTGGGGCAGACCCTATAAACTCTGCTGCTCCCAGGGGAATTCTGAAGGGGAAACACAAACCCAGCCCTGTTCCCTGACACCCCTTCTTCAATAGTTCATGCTCATTATCCCAGAATGAAATAAAATGGATTTAGCAAGGCCCTGCAATTAGCTGTTATGCAAGGACCTTTGTTAGGCTGTTTTCTGTGCCTCTTGAGCTTCCACCATCTGCAGGTATCAGCTTGAGGGTCCCCAAGCCAGAGGGAAGCCCAGCAGCTCTGCTGCAGGAGCGTGGTCCCTCTGCCCCATCCCAGCTCCATGCAGCCTCCACATGCTCCCCCCAGCTCCTGCCCCTTTCCTGGGGCATGTGGACCACTTGCTGTTTGGGACCCTGGATGAAATCCAGGTCTTGGGGAGAAGCTGTGAGATGCCACCATCACGTGAGGTGAAGGTGGCAGGATCATGGCTCTCAGTCCCTGGCCCATGCTGTTTGTCCAGGGTAGGTGGGGAAACCCCAGTGGCAGGCGAGAAAAGAGCCACGTCCCCGTCGCGTGCATGGACACGTCTCTACTCAGTAAAATATTTATTCCTCCATTATTTCACAAGAGTTGTTTTTACAAAAACCTTACAAAAATTTCCAAAACACAGACATGCAGAAGAAAAAAAAAAAAATCCACTGTGGATCTTGTTACAAGTAATTGAAATGTACAAATAAAAAGGGCGAGAGGGAGATTAGATTACAATAATCCCTCTGTCCTGCTACCCCTCCATGGGTGCAATTTGTATCTCGTTTTGGTGAGTCTTCAGCGTTGATTGACAAGCTGCAATAAGCTGCCAAGAGCACGGCAAAGGAGGGGTCCTAAGATTAGGAGCGAATGTTTTCAAATATATATATACATATAGATATTTAGTGAAGAAATATTTATTCCCTGCTTTTTTTAGGTTTACAGAAACGGCATCTGCAAACTATTAAATGGGTTTATTTTCATTAATGCTCTCAAAGAGGCAGCGACATTTATATCCCTGTGGTTTCATCTTGTATAACTGAAAAAAGAGCCCTGTGCTTTCCATGGGAATAGGACCCCCCTGGCCCCCTCCTCCTGCCCCAAGTGGTGTTTCTCATGGTGGATGATTTGATCCACAGTGGATTTGTCTTCCCCCCCCCAGCCTGGCATGTCTCAGCTTTTGCCGGGTCTCTGTGGCGTCTCGCTGTGCTCTGGGGAGCTGTGTGCTCCCCTTCTGGTGTGGCAAAGGGTTGGGAGGGGATACGAGCTCTGGGGATAGGGGTGGCGGGCACATAGTGGGTATTTAGGGTGACTTTGCTTCCTGGAGGAGGTGAGCAGTGTTGGTCAGGCTGTGCCCCCTCCCTGCCCGCCGTGCTTGAGGAGGAGGTGGTAATTCCCAAGTGGGGGCTGCGTTGGGTGGAGCGGAGAAAGCCAGGGCTGGAGGCAGGATGGAGGGGCCAGTCTACCCCCAACCAGAGGAGATGTGCTTCTCTCCTGGGTTTTCCATCAGGTCTCCAGCTCTGGGTGCTGGGTGAGTCCCCCCGGACAGGCGCTGCCAGGGGTGAAGCTGAGGGTCCTGGTGTTGCAGCCACTGGGTACCACGTGCAGCTGCAGGGAGATCCCCAGTGGGAAAGGGAGAGGATGCTCCTGGAGCCATGGGGACTCGGATGGGCACATGTGTTGTTGGGACACTTTCAGCCTTGGTGCCACACACTGGAGGATGCTTATCTGGAGGAAGCACCTTAGAAATTGCTGTATTTGTCCTCAGATCTACTGCTACGGTCCCCATCAGGGCTAAGCCCTTCTAGGCAAGTAGGGCTGGTGCCTTCTCCATCCAGGCCACCCATCTGAGCTGCTGGTGGTGCCCCCACGCTTGCCTGGTGGCTCTTTCAGTGGGTGAGGAAAGGGCAGCCTGCTTTCCAGAGAGATTTGTCCCCAGGGTAAAACCTCCATCACTCCAGCTTGTCCCCCGTTGCTGCAGTATTGGCAGGGGAAGGTGGAGGGTGCGTCTCTCTGCGGATCAGTCCCACGGGAGAAGGACTGGGGTGGAGCAAGCCTGGGGTGAGGTTGCCCACCCTGTGCCCATCCCCCTGCACATCCCACCTTGCAACCTCATTAGGCTGCACAGCAGGGTGGGACGAGGGGGAAACCATTTCCTTTCTGCAAAACCAAAAAAGCCCACCCCCATGGAGTTGCCAGCCCCAGACCCCCGCGCACATCTGCGGAGCTGCCGACGGGAAGGCTGTGCCTCCGGAAGGCGAAGCCTGCTTTGCCGTTGGCACGAAGCGCTGGGAGCCGCCTACTCAGCTGAAACCCAACATCTTTTTCCAATTTTCTCTTTCCCTGGGATGGTTCAATGACCTGGGGCTCTGCAGAATCGCTGGCGAACCCACCGAGGCAGGGCAGCGGTGCCTGCCTGGGGACTGGCGATGCTCCCCCAGCTCACGGGAGAGCTTACAGGCTGCGAGCGAGTCTGTTGAGATCCTCCAGCCCTCCTCACCCCTCTGGGAAGGGACAAAGCCTGATGCCATTGACACAGGCAGCTCCTAAATGCAGGCAGCGCAGTGCAGGGGGGCTGGCCGGGCCCGGCCGTGGCAGGGGCGAGCTGTCGGCTTCCCAAAGTCTTTCCCAAGCACGGCGGCTGGGGAGGCACAAAGAGGCGAACGCGTGGGTCGGCTTCAGCGCCCGCGGTTGGGCGCCGCGAGTCGCAGCCCAGCGGGAAGGGGGGCTCGTGATCCTCCCACCGCTGCATGCTGTCCCTGCGGGAGGAGAAGACCCAATAACTCTTTGGCTCTCTGGGCGTGATACCCAAATTGGTCAAATCCAATAGTCCAAGATCCTTCCATGTTTGGAAGCAAATTCTTGTTCCCTTGGCAAATCTGTTTGTCCTCGAAGAGCGCGTGGGGGGTATGTGTGTGTATATATAGCCTTTATTATAAGGGTGTGCGGAAAAGCAAGTTTCTAACCAAGTTTGCTCCATATGTGGCTATAATTATGTGCCACTTCGGCCTGGGACTGACTCTACCTTCAAAAGGGAAGAGGAGAGGAGAGGTGCTGAGACGTTGGATGAGTGGCATGTGGGTTGGGTGGGTGGTGGATTCGTCCTGGACCGGCACAGGAGCAACATGCTGTATCCTGGATGAGGCCACGGGGTGGGCTTTGCCCTGGTCAGTTCACGGTTGGCACCTGGTTCTGATGGAGGCTGAACTCTTTGGCTTTGAGGCGCAGGCTGGCGATGCTGTTGGCCATGTTCACCCCTTGGGTGGGCGTTGCGGTCCCGCTGGAGCTGTAGGAGGGCACAGTGCTGCGGGGAGGGAGCAGGGGAGGAATGAGGCATGGCCCACGGAGGAGTCCCCATGCCCCGCACGGTCCTGCCAGCTTCCCAGGCCAGACTGCCTGTTCCCTCTTAGACATCTCCCACAAGAGCAGTCAAGGCTTCAGCATTTTTATGTGGCTGGATGCATGTGGGAACCCCTCAAACTATGCATCAGGAGGCCCTGCTTTGAGCTTTTGGATGAGATGGCTGGACGCAGAGAGCTGGGAACCAGAAGGGACCCATGCCACCTCCCATGCCGAGATGTGGGAAGGGTCAGCACGGGGCCAAACGAATCCCTTGCGAGGACGAGGGCCCCCGCTCCGGCCCTGAAATTCATGGAGGCAGGGAAGCCTGCCCAGCAGCAGGCAGGGGATGCTCAGACAGGTCTGAAACGGGTTCCCAAAGCAAAGCTGGACGAGCTCCTCTTGGCCCCGTGAAACTCCCCGAGTCCTCAGCGGCGGCACAGGGCTGTACTCCCGTGGCGGTGGGGTGGTCCCTAGGCAGCCTGTCCCATGGCCACCTCCCTCCCAGCTCCTCCAGCGCCTGCACCTACCTGTATGGGGAGGTGCTGGTCCAGGAGAGATACTCTGGGGTCAGCGCAGTGGGCCGCGGCGCCATGGGCTGCTCAATGGCTGCTTCTTGGCTGTAGGATTTGAGGAGCGATGCCGATCTGTTGGCCAGCATCGCCCTCTCATTGCGACGAAACTTGGCCCTCCGGTTCTGAAACCAGACCTGCGCGGGGAGGGAAGGTGGTCAGTGGGGACCCGGTGCAAGCAGGGGTGTCCCAAGCATCCGTCCTACTCATCACGGTCATGCGCAGGGTGAAACGAGAGAGGGGACAGTCCCTGCTCCTGCCCGTGGGCAAGGCAGAAGGTGGTGTTTTCTCCCACACAAACCTTTGCTCACCTGGACTCTTGCCTCGCTGAGGTTGACCCTTCTCGCCAGCTCCTCCCGCACGAAGGCATCAGGGTAGTGCGTTCTCTCGAAGACCCTCTCCAGAGCCTGCAGCTGGCTGCTGTTGAAGGTGGTGCGGTTCCTCCGCTGCTTCTTCTTCCTCTTGGCCGCCCCGCGGCTCGGGCTCAGGCTCTCGCCTGTGGGGGAAGCACAGACAAGGCCACATGAGAGCCAGACCCATGTGAGACCCCACAGACCCCACACAGGGACCCCACCAGGCTCGAGCCCTCCTGGGGGTCTGCGCTGATCTGCTCCGTGCCAGCCGTGCTCGCTGCGGGCACCTGGGACTCTGAGGGAGCAGCACACGTGCAACCCTGTGGTCTCCATCAGAAGCAAAACCCATTTCAGGACCTGCTGGAGCTTAGGGTTAAGCCCAACATTTGCAAAGACCTGTGGTGGTTTCCCATCTGGCTAAAACCACCCAGACCTGATTTTGAATACGAGTCTCAGTGGATTCTGGGGCAGCGCTTGACCCAAACTGCTGGGACTGTATCTCACAGCCCCCCCTGAAGGGGACACATCCACAGGGTGTCTTGGGCTTGGCTCTCGCTAAGGGTTCATGTCAAGCTTTCATGGATGGCAATGGAAATTCAGCACCAAACCACCTCTGCGATGCGGGTCTCAGCTCCCACCTCCAGCACCCCCCTGAAGCCCCGGCTGTGGCATGTCCCCAAGGTGACACAGAACTGCAGCTGAGCATCTGCTCATCCAACCCTGGTCTTCAGAGCTAGGAACGAACGCCACCGCGTCTCGCAGAGCTCAGCCTCCACACTGTTTATTTCTGGCTTTGCTGGCTCATGGAAACATGAAGCTGAGGGTGTAGTTTGGTTTCTCAGTATTGATCTTGGGCTTTCAGCCAGGCTGCGATTAATCTCCTCTTTGTCACTAATATCATCAGGTTTAGGCAGGTTTATGAAGTCTTTTTCTGAGATATATCCTGTCAGCTGCCTGCAAAGGCTTCATGGGGAACACATCTCACTGTCATTCTTCCTTATGGAGGTACTGGTTAATTATTCTTTCTGTTAATAAAGCATCTGGATCCAATCTGTACCTACTGGTGGGAAAGTATTTTGGAATTATTTGAAACGTTAATAGTTTTATGACATTCTGATTCATAGCAGGGTTATATTGGGGTTTTCTGCTCTATATCATTGCAGAGGCCATGATGGCAGGAATTACCGCTCCCTGAATATGCTCAGGAAATAAATACTTGCTAATAAGATATCTTAATATTTATTAAATAGATGTGCAGCGTTTTCAGATGCTACTTGAGCAAGTAACAAAATCTACTGGAGGGGATATTAACTCTTCTGCTTCAAGACACAACCAAGCTGTTGAGCAGGAGGAAACTATGGGTTCCAAGATCTTTAAGGCCAGAAAAACCTTCTTGGACACTAATTCTGAATAATTCAAGCCATGAAAGCCCCACCACCAAGTTCTCCATCAAGCCCCTAAGGTCCCTTTGTGCCCCAGTGCACCATTCTCAAGTGCTGCCCCATCCTGAGATGAGCCATGAGGGTCAGAGAACCCCCAGTTTCCATTGCTGGCAGTGGCCTCCTGGAAAGAGCTTCTCTGGTGCTTTGCTCTAGCAAGGACCGGTGCCCGGGCCTGGGAGCACTGGGTGCCTCCAACACCCTGACCTGTTAAGGGATGAAGCACTGGGCTGGGAGGAGATGCAGAGGTGTGGAGGTGGGACCCAAGCACCACCACTGGCCCCGTTCCCTGTCTCCCAGGCACGTGCAGGGGTGCTGCATCATTTTGACCATATGGGGCCAAACTGCGGGGACTGTAGGGAGAGGAGAGCATCCCTGGTTGGGAAGGGGAGGAAAAGGAACTCCATCCACCTTCCAGCGCCTCGCTGCAGCATTTCTCCGGGTCTTTTATAGTGTTCTAGGTGCATTTGGATGTTGGTTGACTATCCCTTGGGCTGAAAACAGCCTGTGCTCTTTAGCTGGGACATGGCCTGCTTGGTTGGGTACAGACGTGATGGACGGCGCCATGCCTGAAATAAATGTGGGTTTGAGGCCCTTTCCCCAGCCAGGAAACTGCAGGCTGCCCTTCACCGCCGTTCATGTTTAAAGGCTCACAAATAAAATTCTCCAGATTCTCTCCAGCCCTTGTTCCTGCAGCTTCGAATGTTCTGCCAGTCTCTACTTTCCAGTTGCCCCTTTTAGTTAAACTCCTTTTTTGGTCCTGTTTTCCTTCAGCGAGCTAATGAGCCGCTGGATTAAAATACATGAAGTCCAGCTATGGTTGTCCCTGAGTTTTCCGGGAGCCTGGGACCAAAATGGGAACCATCAGGCTGGGAAGGAGCTACAGGATGTAACAGTGTGAGAGACATTTCCTTGCGGGTTTATGGTCACCCTGTTGGTCTTCTGGGGAAATTATAGACCTCAAATTATAGTTCAAAAGTGCCATCACCAAGGGCATCCACTGCCCCCCACCAAACCATCAATGATTTTAACAGAACCCCAGTAAATGTATAAATAAAATTTATAAACCCCCTTTGGTTTCGTCCCTGATTTAAAATCTGGATATAGGACTTTTCCATAAGCGATGGCTTCTCTCACCCACTGAAAAGTAAGGAGGAGGAAAGCTTTCTTAAATTAACTCTCCAACCATAGCTGTAGGATCTAGCCCTGTTTCTGGCTGGTTTCTATCTCCCCAAACCCACGGAGGAAAGAGCTAAATGGCCGTGGGAGCCGGGCGGTGCTGAGCGATTCCCGTATGGGGCTGGCAGACATGCTGGGATGGGGCTTTAAGACCCGAGTTGGGTCAGGATGCATCCAAGTGCCGGCGGTTCCTGGGTGGTTGGAGAGCTGTGAGCCCTGGGCCATGCCTGGGCTGGGGCATTCCATTCAGCCCCTGTTGCTGGTTTGAATGGAGGGACCTTCTCCTGCACCACAAAACCCTGTGGGATGCTCCAGGGAGCTTTTCAGAGCATGATGGTGGCCAAAACCCCTTCCTCACTTACTCACACCTCCCCTAAAACACGCTGCACCCCAGTATAGCTTAGAGCTCCCCAGTCCCCCACAGAAACCTTTGCTTTCCAGCTCAGTTCTCTGCTATGTTCATTTTCCCCACCATTTTCCACCCCATCTCCATACTGCAGGGAGGCAGATCCATGCCCAGGGCGCCTGCCTGGGTTCTCTCCTCCGCTCAGGGATGAGTCTTGGTAATGGATTAACATCTTTTCCCCATTAGCTCAGGCATCGCAGGCTTGCGGGACCAGATAAATGCCACCCTAATTGCTGGCGGCGTGCATCTGACAGGTTTACAGCGTGCAAAGTTGGGCCGGATCGCTTCTGCTAAAGATGCTTTAATAACCCCAAATCAGCTTTCCGAAAATGAGCATCGCTAAGTGCTCTGCAGCATTGGAGAAGGAACGGGGAAGGGGGTGGGTTGGGTCCCCTGAAGACCCCCCTGTCATCTCACTGTCAGCCATCCGTGGGAATCGGATTTAACCAATTCACTGACACTTTGATGGAGGAATCAGAAACTGGTTCCCCACCCTGATGGACTTCCAGGAATAAGAGTTTGTAATTGCACAAAATTAAAAAACAGTTCACCGCCATCTTTCTTTTGCCCCAAAGCAGTGATCGGGGTGGTTATGGAGAAAGCCAAACCTCTGCCTTTGTCAGTTATATTTTGGGGGTTCGTTTGGAGCACGATTGGAGGCATCAGTTTCATTGTCCAACCCTGAGGTCAGAGGGGACTCCTGAGCCATCCCCCCAGCCACCTTCGCCTTCAGTCTATTTATCTTCCACTGATTACAATTTCCGCTAACGGGAAAAGAAATGCAGGAGAAGGGGGAAAACAGTGGGGATAATGTTACTGAATAACGAAAGATTACATGGAGGGGAGGATGGGGAGATGGTGGCACAGAGGCTTTGAGCAGAGCAGGATGGGTCCAGTGTGCTTCACAAAAAAAGCCTTAATTCGCCCCGGTATATTAGAAAAGACACGAGTCTTTTCGCTCGTGATTTGGATGAGTGTTGGGATGCTGGGTCGGCCTGGGTGACCTCCAGCCTCCTCTCCGCGATGCCCAACCTCAGGCAATGCCGGCTGCCCGAGCGCTGCGGGCACCCCGGGGGGCAGCCCTCTGCCCTGCGGGTGCCATGGGGTGCTGGGAGTCCCCCCAAACCCTTCTCCATGTGGGAGCACTGACGCTGGCAAGCCGGGCCCGTGCTGTGCCGGCGAGCCGCTGGGAACCGGGGAGTGACTGATCCAGCCCCATTTGCAAAGGCAACGGCCCCAGCGCCGCCGGGTCAGAGCCGTGCTGGTTCAGCCGAGCACCGACCAAACCCACTTTTCCAGATCTTGCCTTTTCCCTCCGTGCCTCCGTTAGTTTTCCATAGGAAGGACTAGGTGGGCTTCAGCTGCCGAAGCCTGGGTGCTGGGCTTGCCAAGGGGGGGGCCCCACGCTGGCAGAGCCCCCAGCCTCCCGCACAGCAGCCGCCGAGTGCTGTAAAGAGGTAATTTTCACTAGATTTCCACCGAGGCTTCAGCTTTGACTTACGACCTCCATTAGCGAGCGATAAACGACCTCCGTGCAGCTGTGATCCAGACCTAACCAGCGTTTAAAATCCCAGCCGCTCACACTCCTGAGCCCCGGGGACCGCGACGTCCCCGGGCTGGGATGCTCCGTGGGGCAGCTCGTCCCTCGGGGTGGTTTTTGGTGGTGGGCTCCATCGCCAACCGTGCTCAGTCTCCTGCTGTGGGGCGGCTCCCCTCTGGACACCCAGTTTTGGGGGGTTTCTTTGCAAAATGCTCTTCCCAGAGTGTGAAGTTCACCCGGCACCGTCCCTGCGACCCGGGATGGTCGCCTCAGCCGACTGCAAGCCCACCTCTCCCCCAGATGATGCTGCAAAGCCCCCCATGTGCATTGCCACATCCTGGGGCAGGTTTTGCTGGCTCCATCTCTGCCACTTGGCTTTGGGGTGCAAATACCCCCCTTTTCCGGGGGTTGTGCCAGGAGTTCAACCCCCTCCTGCAAAAAACCCGGGCTACATCTTCTCCAACGTGTTTCATTTTCCATTGCACCGCAGACCCCGGAGCACCGAACAGTTTTCTGCCGTTAAATTATTTCACACGTTCCATTTATTTGCGAGCAGTTTGCCAAAGACCTTTTAAGCTTTAAATTTTTCACCCCCCCCAGCCAAATGATCAAGTCTGCCGTAACATTTACTTCCCTTCTCTGCCTGGAATGGCATTTTTTTTTCCCCCTTTTTTCTTCTTGGGTATAATTTAAGGGTTGAAATAGCCTGGAGGGAATTAGCTGTAAATTCTTCCTAAGACAAATAAATTCAGCCCTCTAAGTTTCTACGTTTTTCAAACTGTTGAGAGACGTTTTGGGTTTGTTTTACTTGAAATAATGATCGTGGCATATCTGACCCTCAGGCTGCGGCCGGCTCTAACCAAATAAATAGCTTTTATTAATTAAGGTTTATCCTTAACAAATAAAACCCCAATTTGATCTCGGCCGGCTGAATTAGCAAAAATAAACAACGGGTTCTCCGGGCACTTGATGTGGATTTAACAAATTAACGCTGGGCCTTCATCAGGGAAGCCGCAGGGTGGTGGAGGCCTTTTACAGCCAAGAAATCCTTTGGAAAAACAATGTCTTTCGTTTCTCCCATGGTCTCTCTCGGTAAACATGTGGACTCCCTTCATCCCTTTATATACTCGGGGGAAGCGAGGAGAGCTCCAGCGATGACGTCCGCCAAAGTTTCATGTGCAATTGTTTAACTTGTTCCTCTAAATCATGCGATGGGGAGGAAACGTTTCTCTTTGGATCGTGGCGAGCAGCGCCAGAGCAAAGCTCTCGGGTTTGGGAATTGCCTCTCCACGGTGTCCGCCCGCCCCAGCTCCTTTTTACCCTGTAACCTCCAGCTGAGACACCCAGAGCCCAGGGGTGATTTAGGGGTGCGTGGGCAGCTAAGCGTGGCTGCACCCCCTTTCCAGAGGCTACTGCCAGCATTGTCCTGTCTTGGGATGCGGTTGGGGTCAGCCTGGGAGCCCCCAGGGGGGCTTTACCTGCCCAGGCTGGGGCTTTGCGCTGGGGAGGGGTGGCCGGGGGGGACGCTCTCCAGCCCAAAGGGGAGCTGAGCTCACGGGCGCAGGCAGTGCAAGGTTTGTCACAGAAGTGATGGTGGGAGCTGCCTGTGCTGCTACAGGTCTTTAACCTCCCCAGATCATCTCAGGAAGCCTGCGGGGCTGAGAAGCAGCCGGGAATCCACCCCCCCACGTGTGCTGGGACACCCAACTGTGGTGCCTTTTCCTGCCCCCACCAGTGAGCCCAGCCTGGGTGCACAGGACCATCATGGAGTTGCAGCTCAGGGGAAAAACCGTATCTCTGTAACTGCATTTTCTGGGTGGTTTCATCCTGCTACCTGAGGGAGAAGCCACCTGGGGCCACCAACCCCTGCCCAGAGGGTGCTGGTCCCAGCTTTGCTCGGCATGGTGCTGCAAGGTCCAAACCCATCCTGGGAACAGCCTGCAGGCACTGGGGATGGGGTACCCCTGGGGAACTGGGGCTGCCAGCCCCTCCCTGGGATCCCCCACTGCCATGAGTGGGCTCCGACCTCCTCATCCCAACCCACTGCTGCTCCTTGCTCCCCCTCCAGTCCAGCCCCAGCCTCCTGAAAATCCTGGGAATGCTGGAGGCTGGGGGGGGGGGTGGATTGAAGCTGAGGGGATTGAAGCCGGGGGGGTCCAAATGTGCTGAGTCCGAAGGAAACTTTCTCGGCTCAAGTGGTGTACATGAAAAATTTAAGAGAGGGGCAAGTTTCAGCTACTGGAGAAACATTACAGCAAAATGTTTCCGAGGATGTTTCACCTCATTAATTGTGAAAAAACTGAAACGCTGACACGTTTTTACAGGCTGCCAGTTTTGCTGGGGGAAAAGTGTCTCTGTTAAAAAGGAGCAGCAAAAGCCTGGACCAAGAAAGAGGCCAAGGCTGTCCCGGGAGGGCCTTAGCCTGCGCTCACTGACAGGCAGCAGCAGACTGTTTTATGGTTATAGAGCTGCCGCTACACCAGCCAGAAACCACCCAGTGCCGCAGTTTGCTGCCCCCGGCCACGGGGACACCCGGTTTTTGGGAGGATCCTGCCCGGCGGTGCTGTGACCCTGAGGATGCTCAGTGAACAGCCTGCACCCCCCAAGCCCGGGAAGCTTTTCCCCTTGCACCCCCAGAAGCTGAACTTGCTGCTCAGCAGCAATGCCGGGGATGACGTGCGGTGTCTGAGCACCCATCACAGCAAGTCCAGCTGAAAGCCCAATCAATCTGGGAAGGTCCTGGAGAGCCGGCTGAGCCGGCAGCATCCCGGCATCCCAGCAGGGATGAGTCCATCTTGTGCTTGCAACCCAGTGGCAGCATTTTAATGCAGCAAACGCGGTGGGAACGTGATGCTTATCTGGGTTTTGGGACCAGAAGTAACCTGGAAAGGAGGAGCCCCATGTTGTGGGGCACTACATCTCTTAGGAACGGTTCCAGCCCAGCAGCAGCCACCAGATTCACTGGCGAGAGCCATGAGCGGATTCAAAGCCATCCCTCCAGCAAGTGCAGTGGTGATTTATCTGCTGCAAAACCCAAGTGCACAAGAGACAAGATCAGGAGGTCAAGTGAGGAGGGGAGAAAGAGAGGGGATGAAGGGGATGAAGGAAGAGGGGGATGAAGAGAGGGGAACCAGATGGTGCAGAATCCAGGCTGTGATTTAGAGAGGATGCCCTGGAGGTCGAAAGCTGGTGAAATCCACAGGGCTGCAATCATCTGCTGCAGGAAAAGCCCCAAGGCTTTGATGTGCCCAGCACCCCCTGAACACTTCACAGCCCTTCCCACCGCACCAGAGGCTCCTGCCCCGGCCGGAGGCTCCTGCGCAGCCCAGCACGGTGCTCGCCCAGCTGAGGCCAGGCCCTGGGAACGGTGTTTTGGCACGGCCAGCTCCTGCGTCAGCGGAAGCGTTTAATGAATTAATTGCAGCCGCGTTCCCTGAAGGAGGAGGCAGGGTTGGTGGGATGCTGTCAAGCCTCAGGAAGAGGAGCTGGGAAACATCTTTAGCCATGAAGCTCCAGTGGGAGAGGGATGAGCAGCACAAGAAATTCTCCATCTTGCTCTCCTAGGTGGCTGGGGGAAAATGGTGCTGTCACCCGCCTTTTACCTGGGGTGGGAACCACCTTTGGAGAGGGGGACATGGACAGACCCCACTGCCGGGCTCACCGGCTCTGGGATGCACCCCAACATCCTGGCCCCGTCCCCAACCCCGCGGTGGGATCCAGACCACAGAGCCTGGCACCGTCAGCATCCCCTGAAACAACCGCTCCAGAAACAGCCTTTAAAGCCGCGCAACGGTGTTGGCACCCAGCACAGGGCTCGGCGAAGCCTCTTGCTGTGCTTTCCCAGCTGCCTGGCTCCTGCACGCCCCAGGAGCCGGGGCTGGGGCCATTGTGCAGGGCCGCGGGGCTCAGACTGCCTGGCTGCACCCGCTGACTGGTGGCACCGGCCCAGGGCATCCAGCCCAGGACCCGGGGCGCCGAGCACATCCCTTGGGCTCAGTGATCTGCAAGCGAAATATTCCCTCCCAGGGCCGTGCCCGTGCGGTGGGTGACCCCGGCCTGGCAAAAAGGGCTTTCAGGAGCTGCCAAGAGCATCCCGTGCACTCGGAGGAGGCTGCAACCGCAGCCCGACACAATGGGCTGTCCCAGCTCCAGCGCCACCATCGCCTCCATTGTGTCAGGCCTCCACGGGGATGGAGCTGCAGAGGAGCCAAGCAGGGGACGAGTCGGGGTGCTGCTCCCAACTGGGTACCCTGATTTTCCCCCCGCAGGAGGTGGCAGGGCAAGGAGAAAAGCCTCCCGGGAAAGGTCTGTCATCTGCACGAGTTTGGCGGGGACAGTGGCCCTGTGGTAGTCACTGCTGGGTGTCCCGGTTGGCTTTGTGTGGTCAGGGTCTGGCATCTTCCCTGCTCGTGGCAGGAGAACATGCAGCTCAAGGGGGTTCACTCCCCTCTGGGGTCCCCCTTTGCCTAGATGGGGCTGGGGGTCACAAAGAGCCTTCAAAAACTCATCCGTGATGGTGCCGCTCTGGGATGTCCCCTGCAAATGCCAAAGAGGGAGAGGGGGAGACAGGATAGATACAGGGATGTGGAGCGGGTTGTGCCACAGCTCCCAGCTTTGCCCAGGGATGCTCGGAGAGGCCGTGTCAGACCGACCGAAGGGCTCGTGGCCGTGGGGCTGGGGGTGGCAGGAGCTGCTTGGCCGGGCGAGCCGAAGCCCTCCCAGCACAGCCAAGCGCCTCGGGAACAGGCACCGTGGTGGGTTTGAAGCGCCGAGCCGGGCCAAATACAGAGCAGCACCGACCGACAGGGGAGCAGGAATTTTAATTTTGTTCTCCCACGAATCTGCCAGCCCCCACAGTGGAGGCCTGGGGACCAACAAAACGCGCTGGCTCTCCCCCAGCCGCCGGCGGCCGGGAGCCTCCCCAATGAGGAGGCATTCAGCAGGGCGGGGGGGTTGCTTTCATCTCCCAGCCAGGAGACCTTTTTGAGGTGGGACGAGACCAGCGCTCGGGCTGTCCTGCGCCTCGAGCTGCTGTAGCACCCTGGGATGCCCCTGGGGATGAAGCCCCCCGGTACCCACCCGGGATGCAGCCTCCCCGCTCTGCCAGCACCGGTTATGCCGTGCAGTAAAATAGCTGAGCGCGGAGAGTGGCAGCGCCAGTGATGGTTAACAGATGTGGGAACGGGCTTCTGCGGTGCGGGGAAACGGCCGGCCCGGGCCCCGTTGCCAAAAGGCTGGGATTTGGGTCAGCCCCAGGCACTGCAGCGAGAGGCTCCGGGCAGAGGGGACGGCTACGGTGACTCCCCCGCAGCGAGTGGGATGTTGCGATGGATGATACCAGGATGGACAATGCCAGGACAGACAGACCCCACTGTCCTGCATTGGGGCTGAGCGTGGCAGACGCTGCTTCTCTCCCCATCCTGCAAACCTTCCAGGCACCATTTGGTGCATCCATGAGGCAGCCGCGGAGGTGCCAACATCGCTCACACGCGGCCGCCTGACATAACAGGTTACATGGTTTCGCAGCAGGGCACGGGGGCATGTGTAATTAATTAACACTAATGAGACTTGTGCAAGCGGCACCCGCCTGCGTTTGCAAAGCTCCCCCCGAAAACTCGGCTTTAACTGCAAAGTGGGTTTCCCCAGGGGCTGGGAAGGGGATGGGGTGGCGGGTGCCTTGGACCATCACGGTGTTGAGAGCTCGCTGGGACTTTCGCACAGTGTTTAAAAAATAAAACCAATCAGCCAGGGCTGCATAGCAGGAACGCTGCGTAGAGGGCTGGCTCCCAGCCAGGGACCCCTGGCATGGTGATCCCAGCCTTCCTTTCCCCCCCACCACCCCCCAAAAAAGGTGGTTTATTGAAATTTAATAAGCAAAAGCCCATAACAAGCCAGCCTCAATGGCATCTGGCACTGAAACCCAACACCAGCCCACCAGGTTAAAGCACAGACCCCACTGCATCAGGGTCATTGCCAAGGGGGAGGGAAGAGGATGGGCAGGGACTGGGGGGAATGAGGGGAACCCCCAAAATGTCCCCTCCCGCCACCGACCCGACTCCCCTCTCATTTTTGAGGCCAGTTGGGCGTTTTTCACACCCAGGCCAAGATGCGCCCATTTTATCAGCAAGCGCCGGCACCTGCTGAGAGCCTGTCCCATGGCTGCTGGCCAGTGTCCCTGGACTGGGGACATCGGCATGTTTGGCCAGGGCATGGGATGGCCACGAGCCCCCAGCCGGGACCCCATCCCACCACCGCTCCGAGGAGGACCCTCGTGGGCGCCTGCATGCACAGACATCCCGGAAACCCTCGCCAGCGAGCAGCATCGCTGTCCTCCGGTCTGGTTTTCATTTGAGGTCGGTGGCCTCTCGCCAAATTTATTGTAAAACATTCATTTTAATAAGTGGCTCGTATCTTTTTTTTTTTTTTTTTTTTTTTTTAAACCCAGCCCAGTTAACTGTTTCCAGGTTAAAGCAGAGCTGTGCATGGCAGGGATGGTGGGGATAGGACAGCAGGCACGTTGCTGGGGGTAGGTGCCAGCCACGGGGATGACACTGGGGGACACAGAGATGCCCAGGTGGGGGCAGCTGCACCAGGGTCTCCCTTCCTCAAAGCCCAGCAGAGCTGAGACCCTCACCCTTGTCACCTCAAGCCTGGGTCCCCTCCAGGTCCCCAGGGAGCCCAAGCACCACCTCACCACGCTGGGGACCCTGACTCCAGCACCCAGCTGGCTGAAGTCCCAAAACCCAGCCAGGAACAAAGTGGGGGACACGCTGGCACTGGTGGTTGCGGTCCCAGAGTGTGGGTCAGGGACTTCTGGGCACTCTCATACAAATCCCATTAAAATTTAACCCCCAATGGGTAACTGGGTTGTCTTGAACATGCAAAGGGCTTCACAAAGTGGACAGTGCCTGGTAGTTTAGTTTTGACATTTGTTTTAAGTTTTATAAACCTCTAATACTAATAGAAATGCTTCAGTGTCTTTTAATTTAAATGAAAACAGTTATTTTTTTAATTTAAAAATTCCCCTGAGGTATTTACAACCCCCAAATTACAGCCATGTGGCCAGCCCAGCTGAGAAAGTGAAATCGGTGAGGAAGGAGCGTGGCGGCCACCCCGGCCCAGCCCCAAGCAGCACCACGCCAGCGGCCATCCCCACGTCACCCGTGTCCCCTCCACAGCACCCCACGGACATGCTCTGCTTCACACCTTTGCTGGGGACACGGGTTCCCAGTTCACAGGGCAATCAGCCCCCCGAGCTGCCGGCCATGGCTATCCCTGGTAGGATGGCATCCTTCCATCTTTCCTGCCTTCTGTCTGTCCTTTTTTTGTCCTTCCCTCTCCCTTCCTTCTCTCTTTCCCTCCCCTGGGCTCACCGTGACCCCGTCCTGCGTCCTCCTCAGCCGTGCTGCTGCCGGATCCGGCTCTTTGCTCCCCATCACCCACCCGGCGCCGTGCGTGGGGTCCCCCGTGTGCTCCCCTGCAGCATCACCGCTACCCCTACCCCCAGCCCACCCCTGCAGCAGTGCACCCCCCCGCTCCAGCCCCGGCAATACCCTGCATGGCTCAGGGTGCAACACAACCCCCCCCACCACACACTGCAGTGCCCTGTGCAGCTTGGGGTGCAACACCATCCCTACCTGCCCCCCCCCCCCCCCCCCCGCCTAAGCAGTGCCCTGCATGTCCTGGGGTACAGCACAATTCCCATGCATGACTCAGGGCGCAATGCAACACTTCCTTCCCCCTCAATGCCCCGTACAGCTTGGGGTGCAGTGCAACACCCCCCCCCCCAAGACACAGACACTACAATGCCCTGTATAGCTTGGGGTGCAGTGCAACCCCCCCCCAAACACACACACTACATTGCCCCGTACAACTTGGGGTGCAATGCAACTGCCCCCTCCCCCATACAGAAATTGCATTGTCCTGTAGAACTAGGGGTGCAACGAAATCCCCCCCCCCCAACTCCCCAACAATGTGCTGCATGACCTGTGGTACAACACAGTCCCCCTGCATGACTTGGGGTGCAACGCAACCCCCCCCACACACACACACGCCGCAATGCCCTGCACAGCTTGGGGTGCAATGCAACAACCCCCCCCGCCCCAACCACACGCATATCGCCATGCCCTGTATGCCTCGAGGTGCACCACACACACACACACACACACCCCCCAATGCCCTGCATGACTCGGGGTGCAGCCCACAACCCGGGGAGGAGGGGGGGGGGGGGTGACACGACCTGCTGCACCGACCCCTCCGCTCCAGCCCTGGCCTTGGGCCGCTCCCGTGCCTGTGGGGAGCAGCGGGGCCGTGCCCCCCCCCCCCCTCCCCAGCGCCCCGCTTGCTCTGCCATGTGCTCCCCGGCGCTCCCCCGGCTCCCCTGCCATGTGCACTCCAGTTTCCTTGCGTGTGAAGCCTGCAGCCTCTCAGATTCAGTGGCTGGAAAGGATGGCGCCTCTCCACATCTGGTTCAATGCGCGAGCCTGGCGCCTGGCTTAGCCACAGTCTCCATTCAGAGACACACAGACTTTAATAGACTCATACAATTCTTCCTGATCTATCACTGCAGCCGCAGCTGAAAAGCTGCTTTATTATACGCACTCCAAAGGGGGATGAGGAGGGAAGGGGAGGGGGGCGGCGGCTGGCGCGGCCGCTCTGTGAAGGCTCCCAGCCCACCCGGCGTCCCCCCCCACCCCCACCCCACCCCCCCGGGACCTGAGTTGCCCCCCACCCCCCCACCCCAGTCCTGCCCTGTCTCCCCGGGACTGTTCGCCCCAAAACCCCGGGGTGAAGGAGCGGTGCCACGGCCTCATTAAGCCTCCTGCTCAATTAATGCCTGCAGCCCCCGAGCACCTCCAAAGTGTGCGTGGCCAGGGCAGTCCTCGGCAGAGCTGCAGGGGAGGGGGATGGCAAAGGGGACTCCATCTGTCCCCCTAATGTCCCCAGAGGGGTGTCACTCCCCCTCCCACAAGCTGGGACAATTTCCCCCAACATCAGTGTCCCATTTACCCCTCAGCTCCCTGCTAGGGGATCCACAGCCAGAGCTGCCAGCACAGGCTGCCCGGGGGCGAGGGGCTGCCCCACAGGCAGGCACTGGACACCCCCCCGTTCCCCCAGCAATGCTCCTGGCACGTCCCAGTGCTGGGGCTGGTTTTCCAAGAAGCGCAGGACAGGGAAGCATCCAGCAAAGGATGCTGAGCACGGACGGAGCGTTTCATTATGCCATGGGAAGGCTGGAAAACATCGCCCGCAGCCATGCGTCCCTCGGGGGAATGCGAACATTGGGAACGCCTCAAGGGTGAGGGTGGGATTTTTTCTTTTAATCCTCAGAAATTTGAGGGCGTCCAGTGAAAAAAAAAAAAAACAAACGGTTCTCCAGCACCAGGGCAGCATTGGCCAACAGGCGTCAGAAAACTACCTGGAAACCCCAAATCAGTCCTTCCTCCCCAAGAGGGTTTGCTTTCCCCATCCAACCTGACCTGGCTGGGCATCGCTGACCCTGGGCACTGGGACTGGGCAGAGGATCTACCTCGGCCCACCGCACTTTCGCCCTCTTCCCAGTCGATTTTTCCAGCCAGGAAAAAAACCTGATCTGCATTAACCCTGGTTTAAATCTTCTCCTGGTCCCAGCTCAGCCCAGCCACAACCCCCTGCCCCGGCATTTTAAGGGATGCTCTGAGCGTGCCCCGTGGCTCAGGGAGCCTGTCCCGGGAGGATAACTCCTTCCAGCTGCTGCTCACACCGCACAGAGGGGACGAGGTGCCAGCCTGGGGACACCGAGCTTCTGCCAGCCCCAAAGCACCCGGGTCCCAGCCTGCTTCAAACCTCAACTCTCTGGCGCAATGATTTTACAGCTTGGGGGGGAGTAATTCCCCGTGGCTGGAGGAAATCAGCCCTGGGAGAAGGGGTGATCAGCCCTGCTCCCTGAGAGAGAGGAGGGTTTCTAATGAGGCAGCCTCAAAGCCCCAAATCATTTCATCAGCCTCCCAGCTACAGACACACGCCCAGGCTCTCTTAAAATGCTGATTCGTTGAAATTCACCCATCTTGGCTGCGCGGAGTCGAAATTTCATATTTTTCCTGTGAATCAGCCCCGTTCCCTGAAATAACAGCCCAAAAGGAGAGGGGAAATAGTCTTGCACTGAGCTGTTCCTGGTCGAGCTAGACATAACAGCCCAGGGGGTGACGGGCAAGGTGTCCCCACGCCCTGGCACCCTCCTGGGCTGGGCATGACTGTGCCATGGGGTGCCAGAGCTGCTGCTGAGGCTTAAAGCACATCAATGAGTGCTGCCAGGGCTCCCAAGGGAGTGGGGCAAAGCCACCCCCTCCCCAAACCCCTTCGTACCCTGTCTTTTGCAGCTCTGCCCCATGCTCCTGCACACTTTCCCTGTTGGAAAGGTGGGGATGGGAATGAGCATCCCCTGCAGCAATGCCTGCCAAAAACCCAGCTCACTGGGGGTGCTGAGAGGAGAAAAGTCCCAGCAATGAGAAGTGGGGGGGGGGGGAAAGTGATTTTCCTGCCCTCCTGGCCCAGTCAAAGCTGCTCCAGTTCTCAGATTCCCCCAGCAAGTGGGGACGCATCTCCCCAGGCCCTGGTTTGTTTTTTTTTTTTCTCTTTACCCCCTGTCAACGGCTCTCCCGGCACAGATGCAAGCGTGTGCAGGGACCCCGCAGAGCCCTGCAAATGCTGCAGAAAACGTGCTGGTATGTATTTCCCTGCGCCCCTGGGGAGGGCTCTGAGCGAGCTGGGCTGCTTCCCGGGGCTGCAAAAGCCCCTGCTCCAACCCCAAACCGCCCCCCCCGAGCTGGGGTGAGGGGAGCCTGGAGCCCAAGGTGGGGGTGTTCAGTCCATTTGGGGTCAAATTTCCCCCAGATTGGAGCCCAGGTGCCACCAGTCAGTAAGAGCCTGACTGCACCCGAGGGCGTAGAGCATTCTCCCCCGGAGCACGGGGAGGAGCGGGATGGTGAGTGGGTGTCACCCTCCGGGGCTGGAGGGGACAGGGAAGCACAGAGCAGTGGTACCAGGGTGGGCCCCATGCCAGAAGCTCCATGAGACCTGGGGTCTCCCAGCCATGACCCCCCACCCTAGGGTCCCTCCCAGCCCCGCAGCAGTTTGTGTTGCTCTGACTGGTTTTGGCAGAGCTGTGACCTAACTCAGCCTCTCACCCTGCCTGCGCTGCAGGAGAAGCACCGCTCCCACCCACCCTGTGGTTTTTGGATGGGGCAAGTCCCGGGGACCAGTCTCCCCCCCATGCGTGGTCCAGGGGACCCCCAGGCAGCCCACATGCAGGAGAGCCGGTCCCATGGCACACAGGGCGTGAGCTACGATGAGTGAGGTCCCCAATTAGGGAGAGGGAAGCCTGGCTGAAGGGTTCATGCTGCAGGTTGGGGCTGTCCCCTGCAGCAGGCTGGGAGGGCACAGGGTGGGTCCCTTCCCACAGCCCCTTGTTTTCCCGACTGGGATGCGCTGGGCTCCCTGCGAGCGGCTGGAAACCGTCTGGGCGAGCTGGGACACGTCAGGCTTCCCATCCATCCCATCCATCCCTCGGCTGTCGCCAGCCTCGCACTAAGCGCAAACAAATGTGGAGGGCCAGGAGGCGGGCCGGGGCGGGGAGCTCCCGCCCGGATTAATTGGCACTTACTCAATACACGCTGATGGATGCTGCACTGGGGACCTGCCAGCATCGGGTACTGGGCAAGTGCTGGTCTTGGGCACAAGGCCCGGCTCTGCTGTCCCCTCCCCTGGGGACCATACCGCCCCAGCAGCCCCGTGGGCACCGTCTCTGTGTGGAGAAAAACCCCCTTGTCTTGGGGTCTGCAGCCCTCAAAGCTCTCCAGGAAGGGAAATGTCCCCAAGCAGGCGCTGGGGACAGTGAAGGTGACGCCCGGTCGCAGAGAGTCATGGCCGTGCAAGGATGGCTCCTGTCCCAGTGCCACCCATCCCGGCTGTGCTGGCCTTACAAGGACTGAGACGGCTTGCCTCCCCCCCTGCTTTAGATGCCACCGTTCCCAGCCCTGCCACAGAGGGTCTGTCCCCACCGAGGGGGGGCTCTGCCAGCCTGGGAGGAGGATGCCATGGACAGATGTTCCTGTGCCCAAGCCCCCTCAGCTGATGCTGTTTTGGGGAGTGGCAAAGGACCATGGGCGCTGTAAACCCTGCACCCCAGCCATGCTGCCCACCAGTGGGTCGTGTCCCCTCCCAGCACATCCCAACCTCATCCCCCAGGCCAGGGCAAGCAGGTCGTGGTGCCACCCTGAGCAGCAGGGACCCTGCTGTTCCCTCCTTCACATGACAAAAGCACAAGAGCCTCTCCTTGGAGAGCTGCAGCCATGTCTATCAGACATTTCTCAAATCCCTTCCCCCTCCACGGGGGCTGAGTCGGGGTCCCGACACCCCCATCCCTCTTTAAGCAGTCATCTAAAAACCATGGAGAACCTCCCAGCAGAGAGGCTTGGGGGATTTTGAGTGATTTTTGGGGCTGTGGAAAGCAGATGGGTGCTGGAAAGAGCGGTCTGATGGGTTACAGGGCAGGGGGACCTCGGCTGGCTCCCCGTGCCCGTGGCCCAACCTCGCCGGCCCCAGGGATCTGTATGGCCGTGAGCCAGGCACAGGGGGTTGGCTACGAGTTAACGATGCTGGGTTTAATTGTAGGCGAACCATGTACGTGCATGGATGTCCTAGGGAAGGCAGATCCCCATGGATACATCCCGGCCCTTTTTCAGCAGGCGTGGTGTTACAGGGCTGCCTCCTGCCTGTGCAGCCGGAGGGGCCAAGGTGTCCCTGAGCTGTGCCCCCCACCCAGCGGGGACAAACGGCATTTGAGAAGGCAGAAAAGCACAGCCAAAATGTGTCCTGTGAGCCAGCACCAGCACAGCCCCTGGGCTGGCCAGCCACGGGGATGTCAGCTGGGATTGCTCTGCCTCAGGGAAGGTGCCCGAGCCCTGGGAGCAGCTTGGGGCTACTTGGAGCAATCAACCACCATTTGACCCCAAAAGCAAGCCCCTTCCCCTTTTCCACTCTGTTACGAGGCCCCTGCCCCTCCCTGGCTCACTTCTCCCTTTTCAACAGCCCTCGTTTACATAATTTAAACCAATTTGATGTAAAATCATCTTAATCCCCTCTGCCCCCTCCAGAGCAGCCTCTTGCTTCATCACTGCTCTGCTCAGGCTCTGCACAGCCCCAGCATGGGTCGGAGGGTCCTGGCTGCCCCCGGGGGGAGGAAGGGGCCCCAGGAGCCGTTGTGCAAATGGGATACCCAGGGGCCACCACATGCCCCCATCCCATCACCCGATCCCACTGGCTGCAGCCATACAGGCAATGTGTGCCTGTCTGATGCTGGAGGATCCCCTCGGAGGGGCTGCAGTCCTTCGTCTGAGCCCGGCCGTGACAAAAGTGGCTCTTTCTGAGTTTTTAGCCCCAAAGCGGCTGCCGGAGCCAGCACCCGACTCCCTCTCCCATCCCCAGGCGGCACCAAAAGTAAGTTCATTGTTTGAAAAGCCATCAGTCAAGGCCTGCTGGCTAAAATTACCCTCCTGCTTTATCATCTTGAGAACATTAAGGGCTGTTGTTAACAGATGTTTCACGTTACACATTATTTGTTAGTCTAATGAAAGGAGGTGAACAAGCTTTCAAGACCTCAGAAGTTGTGTGGAAAGTTTTCAATGGGAGGCTGCTGCACCGCTCCAGGGGAAGATGAAGATGAGGATGGGGATGAGCCCTTGTCACCCTGTTGGCGTTTCCTCGCGCTTGCATGGCTTGTGGGATTTCAGCCTCTTAATTTCTGAGTGCCATGAAAGCAACGTGTTGCACAGATGATATTTGTACTCGTCCTCCCACGAGGATGCTCTGGGTGCCCTCAGGGCCAGTTTGGAGCTGGGGCCAAGACAGGGGCTGAGCAGCACCTCCCTGGCTGGAGAGGGAGGTGGGGACAGCCCTGGTCCTTGGTGGCAGTGGGAAGGGATGTGCCAGCCCTGCAAGGGACTAATGGAGGGGCTGCTTCTGGAGGAGGGATGCACCCACAGCCCTAGACATGGGGCTGCCCCCAGCCACCCTCCCCAGCTGGGAGGACAGGGGGACCAGGACTGGGGGACCAGGAGTGGTAGGTGAGGGCAGGGAGGAGTTGAATCCCTCGCTGCAAAGAATAAAACCCTGCCCTGAGCTCCTCCAGCTCTGCCAGGCTGGGGAACAGAAGCCACCTCCCGCTGTGGCCGCCCGGGGAAGGGGAGAGGATTTTGTCGAGGTCACAGTCTGCTGAGCACAGCTGGGGGCTGCCTGAAGCATCCCTGAGCCGGCTCTGCCAGCGCAGCCCCCCCCGCACCACGGCGAGCCCTGCCCGGCAGCCGGGGTGTCAGCAGCTTCGCAGCAGGCTCGGGGCCACTCTTCCTCCACCCCGCGGGTGCGATGACCCCGATAACGGCTCCCAGCCGGAGCACAGAGCCTCATCCTGCAGAGAGACCCTCGGGTACCGGGGTCCGTTTGCACTGATAATAAACCCGCTGCCACTGATCTGCGGGGCTCCAAACTTGCATCGGGCAGAAAAAAACCCACAATGGTGAAGAGGAAGACGAGAGAAAATGCTGAGAGGCTGTTTTACTTCAGGATGCCAATAAAAGATAACATTACCAGTAAAAGTTCCTCTGCTGTCATCACGCTGATGCCGAAAGCATCGCAGATGTGTAGCAAAAGGCTGATGCTCGCAAAGTCAGGGCATTTGCCTGGTATTTCGAGTCACCCCATCACAATTCAGGAAATCACATCCCACCTGAGGCTGTGGCTGCGGCTAAGGGCTCTCACAAGTCAGTGTTTACATGCATACAGGTTTTCTTTCTTTCCTTGTTCTCTTCTTGCTTGCTGCTCCCATCACTCAGGTATTTCTCCCTCCAGGTGTGATCAGGGGGAGAAATGCTTCCACTCCTGAACAGCTTGTCAGAGCATCCCATATGCTGATGGTGCCTTCCTCCCTGCAACCTCACTGAAACAGGTGCCAAGGGAAATATTCCCCGTAGTGCTGGGATCAGTGGGCCAAACACCACAGGCCCTCTGCCCCAGAAGGAATGGGCTTTTAGGGTGAAAAATCTGCTTATAGGGATCAGCCAGCCCCCTTGTCTCTCTCTCTCTGGTATTTGCATCACCCCCGGTCCCCATTGAGCCCCTTTGGGGTGCGTTAGGAGCTCAGCAGGGTGGTAGTTTCTCTGCTGTTTTGCAAACAGCCCTGTGAGATGAGCTGGCTGCTGCGGGCTGGGCTGGGTTTCCGAAAGCTGTGCTGATCCCACATGGCATATTGTCCCCTCATACAGTCCCATCAGCAGGCAAAAACCTCCCCACAGACCCAACGGCAATCCAAGAAGTACAAACAACACCCAAGGGAAGGGGAGGGAGGATGGAAAATAACGCCAAAAATACCAGATACCATCCCAGAAAGCAGCACCCAACCTCACCCAGCCCTCAGCATCACACGCAGAGGCAGGTTAGGGGCTCAGGGGATCCTCCATGGAGGAAGGAGGTTGTGCAAGGAGTGAGATGTGGGTGGGAGAAAGATGCTTCGGACCTGCACACAATGCGGGAGCTGCGGGAGGGGAGCACCCTGCATGGGAAGGGTGGTTCCCACTGGGAGCCCCTCACTGCAATTCTGGGCAGCCTCCAGGGCAGGGTGAGCCCCCTTCACCAGGAAAATTCCCGGGTGGGCTCTGCACCCCCGGCCAGGCGTGGATCAGGCCCTCGGCAGGACCATCAACAGCCCAGGACTGCGCTCTGGAAGCCGCAGAAAACAAGCCCGGGGTATCAAAGCCCGGGGAGGGGGGGAGGTTTGGGGGAAGCTACCCCCAGGGTGCCCTCGGGGTGGTCACCACGGCCCGGGCGTGGGGAGGTGGTGGGGCTGAACGTCCACCCCCACGCTCTGCCTCCCCTCTCCTTCGCCTCTGCGCCCCGAGGAGACACCCGGCTCCGGGGGGTGGGGGGGTGGGTCTGGGGGCTGTCGGGTGCTCCTGGACCGAGGTTTTGCCGCAGGGACGGGGCGAATCCTTCTCGCACCCCCATCCCACCCACCCCACCCCCGTCCCCGGGCACCGGAGTCGGGATGTGCCGGGGCCGGCAGAGCGGCGCGAAGGGATGCGCGCAGCCCCGGCCAGGCGGGGTTGTGCCGTTAAAAACGCGGCTCCTGCCAGGACCGAGCGCCACGAAGCCGGGTCCCGGGTGGGTCCCCGTCCCCTCTCCCAGTCCCGGTTTCGTCCCCGCTGCCCCGTTGCTGCCGGTGTTGCCGGTCCGGAGTCCCGCTGCGGCGGGAGCCGGGAAGGGACCCGCTGCCTCCCGGTCCCCACGGCCCCGCCGGGCCGCCTCCGCTCCCCGGGCCCGGAAACTGAGGCGGGGAACCCCGGGGGAAGGGGGGACCCCGCAGGCCGAGCAGCCCCGGGACGCACCGGCTGCCCGGGACCGGCCCGTTCCGGGCACCTCCTGTGGCGGCGGGGCGGCAGCCGGTGCGGGGTCCCTGTACCCCCTGTCCCCGGTGCGGGGTCCCTCCCCTCGGTGCGGGGTCCCTCTCCGCCGGCGCGGTGTCCTTGAGCCCCCAATTCCCAGCGCCACGTCCCTGTCCCTCCGGTGCGGGGTCCCTCTGCCCCAGCCGTCGGGGTGTCAGCACCCCCGCAACTTGTCCCGACGGGGGGGATCACCCACTCCTCGCCTCCACCCATCCCTCCAGTCCCCTCCACCCTGCCGCGGGGGGACACCGACTCCCTTTGTCCGTGGGGCCCGGCTCCCACAGCCCAGCCCGGGGCAGGGGGGGACGACGGAGATACCCCATCCCCAAAACTGTCCCAAACCGGAGATGGGGCCCATCCCGGGGCGGCGGGACTCACCGTCCTGGGGTGCTGCTTCGCTGCCGCTGCTGCCTCCCGACGGCTCCGGCATGGCCTTACCGGCACCGGCGGGCGGGGGACCGGCCGGGGGGGTCCCGTTCATACCGGCCGCCACCTCCTCCAGGTCGAGGAGGTGGCTCACGCTGAAGTTTTTCCGGCTTTGAGGATTTTCGGGCGGCTCCGGGCCGCGCACGGCGCTGGGGGCGAACGGCTTGTCCATGGCGAAGGCTGGCGCCGAGTCCATGGCTCCCACCCCCAGCCCGCAGCCCACCCCGAGGTGCCGGGCCGCTCCCCGGCCCCCTTCCCCACCCCCCCCCAACCCCCCCACCCCCCCCCCCCAAAAAAAAAAGAGGGAAAAAAATTATAATAATAATTTTTTTAAAAGTGGGGGGGGGGGGGGGAAATCACGGCTGCCCTGTGAGTCCGGCTCCCTCCCCAGCCCCTGTTCCGCCTTGTGCTGACGTCTGGGGAAAAAACCACGCTCCCAGCCCAAACTTTCTTCCCCTGCTCTTTGCTCTGGAGCTGTTCAAACAAACGCCCCTGCTCCGAGCTGAGCGGGGCGGCCCCTCGCCCCCCCCCCGGCACGGCGACCTGCCCCCCTGCCAGGGGCCGAGCACCGCCGGCAGCCAAGCCGCAGAAAATAGGGGGGCGGGGGGGGGGGGGGGCAGAGAGGGAGGGAGACCCGCTTTTCCCCCCCCTCTTACCCCAGCCACATCTTCCCCCCCCCCGCCCCAACCCCTGCTTTAAGTGCTTCTATCAACAAGTGTAAGTGGCTGCGCTCCGTGGGGAGGGATGGGGGGGGGAGAGGGGCTGGGTTTCCCCAGCCCCAAATGGGGCTGGAGGGAGAGGTGACCTGCAGGTTAGCAGGGGACACGGCCCCCCTCCACCTCCAGCCCCCCCACCCCCCCGGTCCCCATCAACCCCGGAGCAAGGTCACCTCTCCTGGGAAAAGCCTGGCTCTCTCGCCTTAATGAGATAATTACGTCCTGCACCACAGTTAAAAACTCATAGGCTGCTTCCCTTGGGGTTAGAAAGAAACCTCCCTAATGAAAACCAGCCACCGGGAGAGGAAAAAGGAGTTTTTCCTCTTTAAAAAAAAAAAAATATATATATATGTATACATATATGCATGGAGAAGGCAGCGGGAGGGAGGGGGGCAGGCCCAGGGGTTGGGGCTGGTTGCTGGTGTCCGGCGCGAGCTGGGCTCGGGGCGATGAGCAGAAATCGAAGAGGTTAACAGTTATTATTTCTTCCCCTTGATTCCAGCGTGCTCTCCTGCCCGCCAGTGCAGGCACATATGGACGGGGCTGCGCACACGCAGGGCTCGACGAGAAATCTCCGAGCGAGATCGGCCACTGCAGCCCAGCTCTGAGCTCATAAACATCCCCGCTCCAGCGCAGCCGAGGGAGGCAAACCCCTGGCTGAGTTATTTTAACATTTGTCGAAAGCTTTTCTTGTGCTCTCTTTCCCTTCAAGTCAGAGGCGTGCAGATTTTTAAGCCAGTCAGTGCTGCCAAATCTGATCTTCCTGACGGGGAAGCAGCTTCCCAGAGCTCTCCAGCTTGGAAGGGGTGTAGCTGAAGGCAGATTTTGGCTCTCTCCGACTCCGCAGGGGGCTCCTCGAGTGTGCAAACAAGCCAGCCCAACCTCCCTTCCCCCATCTTATTTTTTTGGGGGTCCATTTACTGGCCCAATTTATTGGCCCTCGGGGCAATTTAGGAGTCAGCTCCAGTGTCTGGTCCTGCTCCCCTTGGCTGCATAAATCACGGGATGGTGTCACACTGCTTTCTGCTCCTGCTTCCCCAGGGGCTGCTCCCCATGGATGGGGGTTTTACCTCTGCCCAGCACCCAGCTGGATGCGTCCCCGGCAGTGCACAGTGCCAGGGTGATGCTGTGCCCTGTGGTTATGCACTCAATGATTATATTAGAATACAGATTGCATGTATTGCCATCAGCCCTCCTGGCTGCCCACCTCTTGGTGGGGAGATGCCTGCATCACCCCTGGGACCACCCTGGGCCCTGGGGGACCCAGCGCAGCCCCATGCCACCCCTCGTTGACCAGGTACCCTCTTTATCCTGTCTTTTTTCCACTGTGGCTGCAGGGACAGACCCTTCCCAGAATGGGGGTGACACCATGTCCGGGAAAAACTGCTTGAGGACCAACCTGGGGGATGGAGACATCTCCATGGAGGACAGTGACCCACTGGTGATGTGCCTGGCCAGTTGGGGCTGGAGGGGGCTGGAGCAGCGAGGACCCCTGTCCTTCCCCCAGCATTTCCCCCTTGGCCCCGAAGTCTGGGAACATCTTGCTGTGATTAATTGGGGGGGGTGGGGGGGCTGTGGGGCAGCTGGTCTTGGCACATGAAGGGATGAGGGTTGGAGGGGGAACGGAGCAGCCCCGGCCCCATTTATAACCCTCTTCCTCCTCCTTGTTCAGGGCCAGACCTTATTCTTGAACTGTCTGGCTTTTCCAGGGGAGACGGCTTTCCCTCAGTTCACGGCATTAAATAATTAAATGGAGGGAATAATCGTCGGTGAAACCCCCTTGGGTTCGCACTTCCTCGGGCCCTGTGATTGCTGATATTTTTTTGGGTGAAATATGACCTTTTTTATGATCAAAGGGGATCAGAGTTCCAAAGGAAAGTAAAAAAAAAAAAAAAAAAAAAAAAAGAAGTAAAAAAAAAAAAAAGAGGGCAAGCATTTTCTTTTTTCCCAATCCTAGTGGTCTGGTAAAGTTTCTTTAGACATGCAAAGATTTACACACCTTTCTGCAGGGTGCCTTAAATTACCCTCCGACTCTTTACACATTTCCATGAGCAGAGTAAGAACAGTAAGTCATTGAGAAATTAACTGGCCTTTCAGTAATATCCCCTGTCGGCCTTTCAGAAGGAGAATGTCTAATGACTTTTTTGAAGTAGAGGTCAGGGTTTGCTTTTTTTAAATAAAACAATCTGTATTAATGCAATTTCCTTTTTAGCTGTAGGATTTGCCTTTTTTTTTTTTTTTTCCCCCAGCATCAAGCATCATTTTTTTTTTTAACTCTGCCAGCCACACAAGGCATTTGAAGTGAGACCCAGTTATTTGAAACCCACCCTCCTGGCATTTCCTAACTCTTGTGCAAGCTCTTTTTTGTTTTGTTTTGTGTTTTTTTTTTTGTTTGTTTGTTTGTTTGTTTTTTGTTTTTTTTTTTTTTTGTAAAAATTATGTTTTAAGTGATTAAAACTGGACCTTGGAGCTGGCAAGGTGACTCTTGACCATGCTTAGGGCAAAGCACGGGTGGTTTGAAGATGAAGCCAAGCAGGTTTGCTTTGCCTAATACCAAGCGCCTGGGTTTTGCTGAGCTGGCTGTGTGCTCAGAGTCCGGCTTTGCTGAGCCAGAGCTGTTGGGCTGATGAACCCGAGCAGCACTGAACAGCAGAACCGTGCCAGGCTCCTGGGGGTGAGGATCCGGCCCCCAGAGCCTGCCAGGTTTGCAGTTTGCAGCCCTTGGGATGAATGGGTTTCCGTTTGCCAGTCCTTCATCTTCCTCTCTTACAACAAAAAAACCCAAACCCACAGCATTATTTTTTTGTCATCTCACTTTGTTTCTTCCTGGGGGTTTCCTGATATTTCTCTCATGCTGTGATAACATCTTGCACTTCCACAGCACGGATCCAGAGGTGCTCTGCCCACCCAGCACCCTCCTCAGCCCCGAACGGCAGCAGTGGCTGGGGCGGGAGGGTGCAGCATCCTTGGAGCTCTGCTTGGGCTGGTGCTGCTCCCTGCAGTACCCGGGTGCTCATTTCTCCTTAAAATTCCCCAAATCTTGCCCTATGGATACTGTCTCACAGAGAAACTGGGCTGGCTTCACATGCCCCACGGGTGGAAGGGGGTTTCTTACTGTGGAGATGCACCTCTGCTGCACCATAAGGAGGATGCACAGAGTAAGGAGTAGAGTATGGGAGGTGGTGGGGGCTTGATGGTGCGTGGCCAGGACCCAGTGACCAGCTCTCGGGGCGAGTGGCCGGGGAACGATCCCTTCCACGACACAGGGGGAGCAGGGTGGCCTGCCCCTTCGGCTTAAATCGGAGCCATGCCCAGCCCTGTGTCCTGCCCGGGGCTGGGGACCAGAGCATCCCCATCCTGCCCCCGGTGCTGAGCGGACCGGGGTGGGCCAGGGCTCGGGCCACCAGGCCCACGGGGGTGACAGCCAGGGGCACTTGCTGGAAGAGTCCCCCTGTGCTCAGCCCTGCCGCTCCCGGCAGGAATGGTATTTATCTATCCACTGAGCAATTCCTCTTCCTCCCTCCATCCCTGCCAGACTCCAAAAGCGCAGCGTGCCCTGGGATAGCTCCTCTCCTCCTCCTCTCCCCTCCAGCTCTCACAGCTCCCTGCTCCCTCCTAGCTCCTTGTCTCTGCGGTCGGTGGCATTATAAAACACCCCAGCCAGGCCCTTGGTGAAGGTTTTTCTCCCAGCTTTCTTATTCCCTCTGTCTTTTTCTTTTGCTCTTTCTTTCTCTCCTTCTTTCTTTCCCTGCCAGGAATCCCAGTCCCAGATGAACCAATACTCCGTGGCTCTGCTATTTCCCTTTTATTCCCCCCCTCCTTCAACAGCGAGATGGGAAAAGAGTGAACTGAAAAAAAAAAAAAAAAAAAAAAGAAAGAAAGAAAGAAAGAAAAAAATCAAAGCTGCACATATTGGATCCAGATGTGCTTACAGCCCTTTCCAGCAATTTAATTAAATTCCCCCAGACAGCCAGGAGGATTTCTTAATGATCAAATTTCCCTGGCTTTCCTCCTAAAATGCCCCTCTTTCTTCGGCTGGCTGTTGCTCTGTCTCCCTGATGGATAGCCAACTCACATTCTTCCTAGTCCGCCCCGCCAAGGCGATGGGGAGGAAGGGGGCAGATCCTGACGCTGTTATTTTAGCCGGGCACTCAAACTGCGCCAGCGATGTCCCTATTTGCAAAACAGATCTTTTCACCCAAGAAATGTGGGGACAGGGAGTCGCCTCCCCGGAGGCTGTGGCTCATGGCACAGCCACGGCAGGACCGGGGCAGGGATGCTCCGGGGAAGGTCTCCCGTGTGCCCGGCCCTGCGCTGGCCTCACTGTGCTGATGGCCAGGGAAGGGTTTCAACCCTCGGGTCTCTGATCTTGACACCTCCCAGGGCTGGGTTTGACCCCACGCTGCACCCCCAAAACCTCCTTTCCAGCTGGGGGGTGTTATTAGGGTGGGGGCAAAGCCTCTGCGGTGCTCACAGGGTCAACTCTCATCCCCAGGGCCAACATGGCTGGGGTCAGAGGTGACAGTGGGGGGACCCACGCTCACCAGCCCTCCTTTCCCAACCAACCGTGGGGAATGCAGGGGGGGTGTGTGTGTCCCCCCGAAACGGTGTCTGACAGAGGGATGGACACTGCACGGTCCCCACCAGTGCCACGCAACTGGGGGACAGTGGCTGTGCCCGGTGCTGCCACCCCAACTGCGGAGAGTCTGGGGTTTTACTGAAGCAAAGAGGGTTTGGGCTTTACCCAGAGCCACGCAGGCATCAAACATCCTCCACGCAGAGGGAGAAATCCTCGCTCCCCGTTACTCCTCCTGCTGCATCTCCCCTCCGGTCCCTGCCCAGGGCGTTTGCACAGGATTATTTCCACCCCCACTCAGGACAGAATGGAGATGCTGCCCCTTCAAACCCGACCCACGGGGGCCGCTGGGCTGCGAGGGGGACCCCACGCGCCGAATCCCCGCGGCACCGGAGCCAGCAGCCACCCTGCAAAGGGCTTGAGACCCCCTGCCCTGCCGTGAAGGTGGTTTTGGGGGGCTGTGGGCACTGGGGTCCCCCACTCTGGCACCCCACTTTGTGTAGGGAAGGGAAGGGTGGGAAACACGGGGGGGAGCGTGACGGCATGTCAGAAAAATGCCCAACTGGCGCAGCCTCCTCGCCCCCTCTGCCCCCGGGCCACGGCTGCCTGCTGAAATCTGGAAGCGCTCCATCAGAATAAAATAAATACGTAAATAGGAAACCCAAGGCGGCTTCAGTTATTGCCGGCTCTCCGGAGCTCCCCGCGTCTGGAAATTCCACCAGAATAATAATAAAAATAATGATGATGATAATAATACCAATAAATCCTGGGCTAACGCCTCCCCCAGCAGCTCGTTCAGCAGGAGAGGGTGTGGGGGTGCTGTGGGCAGCACCCCCTCCCCCCCGGAAGCCCCCAAAATCCCCCGAACCTCTGAGCCTTGGGGGGGTGGCAGCCACTCGGTGTCCCCTCCCCAGCACCCCCAGCCCATCCTGGGTGGGTGTGGGTATTCCCTGCAGTGGGTGCTCCCGGGAGAGCAGGGTGCTGGCTGGGGAACCGGGCTGGTGCCTGGCGGAGGGGGGGGGGGGTGAGGGGAGGGGTTGCACGATCACATGACACCCCCAGACACACACCCACTCCCACGGGTGGCAGAGCTGGAGCTGAAGCCATCCCAAGCCCTGGGAGGGGATATGCAGCTACGTGCGTGGGTGTGCATGTGCGTGCACACCTCGTCGGTGTACTAGCTTGTGCACGCGTGGGCGTGCCCCCCCTTTTCCCCTTCCCCCCCCCCCCCCCCCCCACTCCGTGTTTGCGCCGTGTGCGCCGTGCGCGCGCGAGCAAGCTGCGCGCATCTGGGCCGTTTTGCGGGGGTCGTGTCTGCGCACGGGGGGGGGGGGGTGGGGTGTGGAGTGGGGGGTGGGTGGGTCGTGCACTCGCGTGTGCCCAAGGGGTGGGGGGGGTTGCCCGCGCACCTGCTCCCGGGGTGCGCGCCGAGGGGGTGCCCGCGCCGTGGGGGGGGGAGGAGCGTGGGGGCAGTGCCCCGCGTGGAGAGGGGGGGTGGGTGTGCCCCGCAAGGGGGGGTGGGGGGGAGGGTGTCCGTGGGGGGGGGGTGGGGGGGAGGGTGTCCGTGGGGGGGGGGGGGGGGTTGTCCCCGCCCACCTGCCGCGCGCGCCCCCGCCTGCGCGCGCTCCCGGCGCGCCGCTCCCGGCCGCCTACTGCCCCCTGCCGGCTGCGCCGCAGCCCCGCCCCCCAGCGAGGCCACCTCCCCCACGAGGCCACGCCCCCCACGAGACCCCGCCCCCTAACGAGGCTCCGCCCCGCCCGGTACGAGCGGTGGCTTCCGCTTCCGGCGGCGGGGCCGGGGGAGGTGAGAGGGGGCGCGTTTCGGTGGGAGTTCTGTGGGTGGTTGTTGGGGCTTCCGGGTTTTTCCCCGTGGAGTTTTGGGGTGCGGGGCTACATCCGCGTTCGCCCCGTGGGTTGCGGCGGGGTTCGGAGCCGGTGGTGTCCCGGGGGCGCCGGGCGTTGCCTGTCCCCCAGCCCCGGGGGTGCTGGGGGGGAGTTTGTGGGCCCCAGCGCTCACCCCCGTGGGGCGCAGTGAGATTTAGGGGCCTCTCGGTCCCCTCCGCGGGGTTGTCGCCCAGGGGACTGGGAGGGTGAGGGGGGTTGGGGACCCCCACGCTGGCTCCTGGGGGTCGCAGGGAGTTACAGGGTCCCCGGCCTTGTGGGGGCTGCTCCAGCCCTGCTCCGCCCTCAGGGTCTGCTGGTTCCGGGCACCCCGGAGCGGTCGGAGCCCCTCGCTGCTCTGTCTGTGCTCCCCCCGGGCACCCCCAGCCTGGTGGGGGGCTTGTGACAGAGCCTCTGCCGAGGGGGTTTGCCCCGAGCCTGGGCTCCGCCTGGCCTGTTTTCTTCCTGCATCCAGATAACTCCCAATTTGTGACTCTGTACGCTGAAGATAATTTGAGTAACACCTCTGTGGCGTGAAGATCCCTGCGCTGGTCTTTGTTGCGTTTTAGAAACGCGCAAGGAGGGAGGGAGGCAGGCTGTGGGTTTCTATTAAACACAAAATTGCTAGAAATGCTTGGTTGTTTTTTTTTTTTTTTTTTAAACAGGAGGGAAAAGAGCTTTGGAAACTGGGGTCTGCCTGCTAGAGTCCTGCGTGGGGGGAAGACACCACTGCCATGCTGGAGGCCCCTGGGTGGTCTGTGCGTGGAGCAGAGCACGATGCCTTTCCTGCACGGCTTCCGCAGGATCATCTTCGAGTATCAGCCCCTGGTAGACGAGATCTTGGGGTTGCTGGCGATACAGGATGCGGAACGGCAGAGTGCCCTTGAGAGGTAACTAGACGGGACTGTGAGCAGAGCTCCGGGTCTTAAACACCCTCGTGGTGTTTTAGGGGGTGACAGCTGAGGCTCAGTGATGCCACCGAGGTCAGACACAGCATCAACTGGGAACAAACCCCAGTCCTGGTGAGCAGCTCATACCACGGACCCTCCTCTTGCTGCTGCTCTTTGGGAACGTGAGGGTGGATCAGAGCAAACACAGCAGCTATGTGTGCTCCCCAGGAGCAGCCTGACCCCTGGCAATAAACCCTAAACTGGAGTTCAGCTGTGCCCCTGATGCTGTGGCATAACCCCACAGCCAACACATTAGAGCCCTGGTGGTTATAAGACAAGACGGGAGACTAGGGATTTTTCTTCTTCCCTGATGCTACTTTGACCCTTGCACATTCCCAAAACCTGCTGTTCAACTGAATAACTGGCTGTTTTTGTGCATCTTAAGCCCTGCCTGTCTGGGCAGCGACAGGAGCCAGCTCTCAGCTGTGAGACGAGTCTTGGAGAGGGAGACCCACTCCCCGTTTTATCAGGAAGGTGTGAGCTATGCCCTGCTGAAAGTCACCGAGCTGGGGCTCGTCCCCGCTGCAGAAATCCTCCTGGAGTTTGGAGCTGACCTCAGCTTTGAAGGTGAGGCTGGTGGGATGGGAGCTGGGCCTGGCCGGGAGGAGCCAGCTGGTGAGAAGCCGCCCTGGGAGGCGGTGAGAGCTGGGGCAGAAAAGGGATGCTGTTAGCTCAGACCCCCCCACTCTTTGCTGGGATAGCGTGGATGTGACTTGTGGCAGCCCTTGTCCAGACCCAGCCCCAGGGATAGGTTGGGGGATGGCCAGGGGCTTGGGGGGACCAGTTTGCAGCTTTGAGGGCTTTTGCCAGAGATGGGGTCATTGCGAAAGCAGGACCTGGGGTGTCTGTGACAGCCCTGTTCTCACGGGCATCGCTGAATTCATGGGACCCTCCCCAGCTGCCTCCTTCCACTTTTAGTGGGTATCAGGGCCGTTGTGGGGAAGCCCTTAGTTCTCTCTGACTCTGTGGTTTTGTTCTCAGATCCAGTCACCTACTACACCCCCCTGCACATCGCAGTGCTCCGCAACCAGCTGGACATGGTGGAGCTTCTGGTGCACCACGGGGCTGACATCAACCGGAGAGACCGGGTACGGGCTTGGCCGTGCTGAGGCCCCTTGAGAAATGGAAGCATTTACAAATAGTCTTTTAATACTTACTAGTGTTTTGTTTTTTATTTCTTCTTGGTCTGTGCAGATCCATGAGAGCAGTCCCCTTGATCTGGCCAGCGAGGAGCCCGAGCGGTTGCCGTGCCTCCAGCGGCTGCTTCAGCTGGGGGCCAATGTCAATGCAGCTGACAAAAACGGTCTGTGTGCCCCGTCTGGCTCCCCCAGCCTGGGTGCTCTCAGCAGTTGGCCCTCGTGGGTGGGCTAGAGCAGAGCAGTGGGTCTGGGACCTTCCATGTTGCTGCTGCAAGCGCTCTCCAGTTACAAACTGGTTTGGAAGCTGGGTGTAGGCTGTAGAACCTCCTTGGTGCTCTGTTTTTGCCTTATGTGCTGGTTCTGTCAGGTGCATAAGGGGGCCAGCTCTGCCCAGTCCATGGGAGATGAGATGGGGCTGTACCTCCACTCTAAAACTCACTGTACTGTGGCAAACGTGCCTTCTGAGGCCACCACCAGCCCCTTCATATGTGGACTGTGACCCTGTCCCCACAGCTGTGCACAGTCATGGGCACAGAGGAAGCCTGCCAGAAGGAGAAGGGTTGTCTCTCCCCATGTTTGGCCATCTGGTTGGTGGGGTGGTTTCTTTTCCTTCCTGCCTTTTAGGGTGTCATCCTATTTTCTTCTGACTGACCGATTGCTCCATTGCAGGAAAGACAGCGCTGTTGCACGCCCTCGCCAGCAGTGATGGTGTCCAGATCCACAACACCGACAGCATCCGTCTCCTGCTGGAAGGAGGTGAGAACAACCTTCTCCCCTCTCCATGCACAGTCCCTCCAGGCCTAGTGTTGGCTGATTCTTTGGACAGCACCGGGCACTGCCTCCCATTCCTTTATGTTCCCACTTGAAAAAGAATAAAGCCCAACAGTGCCAGTGTTAGTGCTGTCCTGGCCTCATTGTCTGCAACGCCAGTTATGTTGTCTGTCCCTTTCTCCAGGTGCGGACGTGAGGGCCGCCACCAAAGATGGTGACACTGTCTTTACTTACGTCATCTTTCTGCTGGGAGAAATGGTGTGCAGTAACACCGAGGAGGCACAGGTGATCAATCACTTCTGCTTTCGTGTCACGCAGCTGCTGCTAGCCCACGGTGCCAACCCCAGCGAGTGCCCAGCCCCCGAGTCCCTCACCCACCTCTGCTTCAAAAGCTTCAAACGCCACTTCCCGCTGCTGCGTTTCTTGCTGGAGTCAGGTGCTGCCTACAACTGCTCCCTCCATGGTCCCTCATGCTGGTCGGGCTTCCACATCATCTTCGAGTGCCTCTGCTCGCACCTCAGCGTCTCTGAAGATGACAGCTTCTCTACAGACCTCATCCAGAAGGGTCAGACTCTGCTGGAGCTCATGATGGCCAGTTCACAAACCATCCAGCTGCCCAGCAACTTTGAGGTCAACACCAGCAGCTGTAGGTACCACGGGGAGAAGATCAGGACTCTCTTCTGCTCTCTGAAGCAGCTGGAGCGCTCCCCTCAGGCACTGAAACATCTCTGCAGGGTGTTTATCCGGCAGCGCCTTAAACCGTGGCCAGTAGATGTCAAAATCAAGGCTCTACCTCTTCCAGACAGGCTGAAGTGGTACCTCCTCATTGACCACGCTGCTGCTGGGCACGAGGACCTCTGAGCCTGACTAACGCCTCTCTACCTCCCCACCTCCGTGGTCACGCTGTGCCTACAGCCACCAAATCTCTGCTCTGGGCCGGTTTTCTCCACAGCAAGAGGTGTTGCTGTCCACGCACACACCCACAGCTTGGCCGGTGCTGCCCACGGTGCATTTTGGGGCGTGTGTTTTTTTGGGTACGATGCCACATAGAGGCCTCTGGGGCATGTTGTGGGGAGGCAGGCAGAGCTCTGTGGCTCCCTGAGGGGGAAGAGAGCCCTGGGGAGCTGGATACTGGGGCAGAAAGCTGGTTTGTGTGGCTTTTAAGAAAAAGCCTGGCAGGCAGGACCAGCAGGGCAGTTGGGGTGGTGTGATTGGAAAGGCAGCCTGTCCTCTCTCCCTCCAGCCCTGCTGGGTCTTGGGGGGGTGAAGCAGTGCCTTAGGTGACCAGCAGAGTTGTGAGATGCCTGGGGGTGCAGGGAGAAGAGGTGTTCCCTGTGCCAGGAGAGTGCTGGCATTGGTGTCCTGGTGCTAGGGGTCTGGCATCTCCATGTGGATGCCTTCCTTGCTCACTCAGGCTTCTGAAACCAGGGCTGGGAGTGAGGGGAAGTGGGGCTGGCGGTGGTGGCCAGCTGCTCTGCAGCCTCTGAGTTTCTGCACCCCATCCTCCCGGCACAGAGGACCATCCCCCAAGGATATCTCAGAGGTGCTGGGCTCCAAAACAGACAAATGGATGTTTCTTGGCTTTGTGGTGCAATGCCTGTGCAAGGATGAGGAACGGGCAGCTAACTGCTGAGAGCCTTGGGCCTCCCCCCCTGTTCCTTGGCTCTCCCTTGCTGACTGCTCCCAGGACCGTGGTTTCCAGTGCCTCCTTCCCAGGAACAAGTTGCAGCAGGACTCGGCGTTTTCTTTCCAGCCTGCTACTGGAAGCTACAAACTCTGGGGCCACACATGGAGGTCCTGTGCCCCAGCCTTGCCACAGCTGTCTGGCTCCCCCTTCTAGGCATCTGCTTCTTCATGACATGCCAAAGACTGGCTGCAGAGCTGAGCCCCCCACGTTTTTGTTGTTTTTTGTTTGTCATGGGAGGCAAATGCAGAAGAGGATGAAAAGAGAAAGGATCTATTCCAAGTAGGTACAGTTTATCCCAGGTGGATCTGGGATCCACCTGCAGAAGAGTTGTCTCCCCCCATTGCCCTCCTGGCAGCATCTGAATTTTGCCTTCTCCCACCCTGTGGAACTGGAGCTGTGCATTTCGATGAATTGATGTTTAAAAAAAAAAAAAAAATGTGATACTCCCCTGGTGTCTGAAATGGGAAACGAGCAATTAAACAAGGCCTTTTATAATAATAAGGGTCTTGTTTCTTCTGCAGGAGAAATGGGGGCTCTGCGGGGATGGGGGGATTGGTGTGTGAGCCTGGCTGGAGGGATACGCGGCAACTGGGGTCTGCCTGTGGGCTCAGCCACCTGGCCAGTGGCCATGCCAGTGCTGGCCAGGTTGTGTTGTGTTGGGTTGGCACAAGCCAGCGGCCAGAGTTGGGCAAAACGATGCGGATACGACCGAGGAGGAGATGAGAGTGTTTCACAGCTGGGTGATGGTGTGGGGTGTTGGGGGAGCAGCTGTAGTGTTGCAGTGTTTGAGCTGGAGGTGCTGGGCACCCTGGGGGCCTGGGATTACATCCACCTCCCTTTTTGCTGCGTGTGTGGGAGACCTGCTCATTGGTTTAAAGGAGAGGCCCCCACAAAGCCCCAGAACCCGGTGCAGAGATTTCTTTCATTTGCTTTTACCCAGCTTGTTGCTGTGAGCAGCAGCAAGTTCAAGAGCAGGAAAGGGTCAAACACCCAAGCAAGGAAGGGAGCCCAGACCCTCACAGAGGTGCTCTGAGCTCCTGTTCACTAACGGGAGTCCCGTGCAGGAATTGTTCCTAACGGGAGCATGCCTCTTGTAGGGGAGACCCTCTTGCTCCCATACAGAGCCCCCGAAGGTGCATCAAGCCAACACAGCATCCAACAAAGCCCACGTGCAGAAGTGCAACAGCAGGAAAATGTATTTGGCAAACACCTCTTTTCACAAACAGCAGCAACTTGGAAGACAAAGCCCCATCCTTGACACCAGCCCTAGAGAGAGGGAGTTGTGACTCCCTCACTGCCGTCTGCCACCCCACGGTGAAGGCACGGTCCTCACCCGGCCCCGGTAGGAACCACCGTGCTGGCCCGTGCTCCGAGCTGGCCCTGGAGAGACCTTCTCCCGCCGCCCTCATCTCATGGCCAAGGTGTAGACGTGGTAGATCTCATCAGGGAAGTTCTCCTGGCGCTCCTCGGCCAGGAGGTGCAGCCCAGCTCGGCGGATGATCTTACGAACCACGTCCAGGTCCCGGCAGACGCTGCTGTCCACATCGTCCATGATCACGCCCTCCTGAGCCATGTTGTCCTTGATGACCACGATGCCATTGGGCCGCAGGCCAGCGCGGCACCGCTTCAGGAAGTCGGAGAGGTGGTTGTCGGTGAGATGTCCTGGAGGGGCAGAGCCGGGAGTTAGAGGGCACAGGGTGACCAGGGTAGGAGACAGGGAGGAGACCAGGAGACTGCGGTTGGGATCCCTCCTGATCCGGACAGCCAAATACTTGAGCCATTTGCAGGTGCAAGCTTTAGCTTGGGGGTGTGCAACTTGTGTCCCGCGGGCTCCATCCAACCCACACCTCTGCCCCGGACTCCGAGGGCGTGGGGAAAAGACCCCACAGTACAGTGCCCTCAGAGTGCCCCTCCATGGGGCAGCAGGCGGTAGGGGGTAGGTCCCCGACCCAGCCCTCCACCCATGCTGTGCTGCTCATCCTTAGGCACACCTCAAGCTGTTCTCCCTCAAGCTCTCCCCAGCGTGTGGGGCAGCTGCCTCTCGGGGGAAGCTAGACAGGACAGGCTGGCAAGACCCCGCAAGCCAAGTGATCCTCACCGATGACCCACTGGATCCAGATGACATCGTAGGAGCTGGGCTCGGGGCTGAAGTCCTGGAGGCCGCAGCAGAAGTAGTTGCGCACCCGCCTGCCCTCCTCTCCCAGGTAGCTCTTGGCCTTCGTGAGGAAGTCTTCCGTCACGTCCACCATGTCCACCGTCTTGAAGAGGGGCAGCAGCAGCCGCTTGGTGATCCGGCCGATGCCCGCCCCGCAGTCCAGAGCACGGGTTGTCCCCGTCCGGTTGGGACCGTCCTGGAACAACAACCATGAAGGGCTGAATCCCACCGTGAGGTACCCACAGAAGAGAAATGGGGCAACCATGCAGGGTGCAGCTGGGCTATGGGGGGGCCTGTTGCAGGGCAGAGCTCTCCCAGCACACACGCAACGGATGATCCCACGGAGCAACTCAGAGGGAAGAGCCCAGCTCCGTGCTGGGAGAAGGATGGGGCTTTGGGAGCATGACAGACTGTGCCACCTACCCGCAGAAACCTCTGCAGGAACTTCCTGGAGCTGTTGATGTCGATGCTGGAGATGTGGCCGTAGCCCCCCAGCATGCCGTCCACCGTGGCGGGCACATCCTTCCAGTACTTCTCCGCCTTGGAGTAAAACTCACACTCGTTCTCCACCACCTCGCTCGTCATGCTGGCTGAGGGGCACGCACCCACGCAGGACTCACTGCTCCTCCATAACAGGGGAGAAACCGCTGGTCAGGTCCGAAAGAGCCACAGGCGCCAAGCCCCCCCCGCAAACTGGGGAGGCAGGCGTCAGCTCTGTGAGTACCCCAATTTCTACTTATTACCCTTTCCCCCTCCCCAGGGCTATCGCAAACCCTGAAAACCTTCAGCTGAGAGCAAGAAGGAACAAAAACCTAAATCCTGATATTTTCTGGAGACTAAACAGCCCAAAACCCTGTCCCAGGCAGGGATGCCTCAGCCAGACCAGGCATCCCAGAGCCCTGCTCAGCAATACATCCAATTATATTATTATTTTCTTAAGGCTGAACCATCCTTTTCATCTACTCTGCCCTTCTTTCTCTGTCTTAACATTTTACAGATTACGTGTTTATTTGTGGCGACAGCCCCATCAGTCACCTCCAATTACATCTGGAGTTGCTAAAAGTTATCCTAAGCACCTACCTAAGGATTGTAAATCTCAGCCGTGACCATAAGTTAGATATTTGCAATATAATAAAGTCAAGGTATAATCAGCAATACAAGCTATAAATCCCCCCCAGACATCTCATAATTCAAACCACTGTGGATTTGATTAACTGCGGTGGGGATTAGAAACTAGATTTAAGGTGGCCGAAGGGTAAATTCAAGGACTTCAAACACCTTTACAAATAAAGAAATATATAGTGTTCGTGGCTCGAATTTGCTGGCAAATATCCCATTAGGTACAAAACCTTTTATATGGCAGTTTAGGCAGTTTCAGTGGCACCGTGTGGTCTTGAACAGCCTGGGGATGGAGCAGGGGGACGCAGAGTCTCACCTTACAAATCACTGGTTGAAATCCAGTTTGGCTTGGTGAGGCTGGAAGCTGATCTGTGCTGTGATCTAGAGGAAGGAAAAATGGGATTTTAATCCCAAATAACTGTTCCGGTCCCGTACGTGTGAGCGAGGCTGACCGCAGCCCCACGGACCCGGAGGCGAGAGCCACCCTGACCCCCGCTGGCACCTTCCCGGGGCAGTTGTGGGGCAGCAGCTGGTGCTGCCCCATAGCTCAGGGGTGGCAGGAGGCTGAGCTGTGGGGGCACCCGCTGCGTGGAGGGTTTGTGGCATCGCTGCTGTCTGAGCTCAGGGGTTGGGACCCAGGTTTGCCCTCCCGGCAGTGCCACCCCTTCCGTGGCCCTGGGTTTGACTCGGTGACTCCCTGGGTGACCATTTTTAGGGTGTCACAGGGCCACCAGCACAGGTGCAGAGCACCCAGCGAGGGCTCTACCCACCAGTACGGACCCTGGTGCTGGCGTCCCCCCTCCCTGCAGCCCCGAGAACCCCCCAAAAGGTGGCAGCTCCCCAGCTGATGCACGGGCAGGTGACGGCAGTTACTTGCCCCACTGACCTCTTCAGTCGGGGGGGGGACAAGGTCACACCAGCCCTCCCCACGCTCTGGGTGGGTGTGGGGGGGTCACCTCTATGTGGGGCCCATTCCTTGACCCGTTTGCAGGCTGGGGGGTGGGAGGGAAAGAGGGGGTGCAGGCGGAGGGGGTTCTCAGGACCGGGGGGGGGGGGGGGGGTGTAGCTGTGTGCACCGCCGCGGGGGGCACCGGTGTCCCATCCCCGGGGGCTGGGGGGTGGGGGGGTGTTACCCCAGCCCGGTGCGAGGGGGCGGTTCTCGGTTCAAGGCCTAAACCGCCATTTCCCCTGTACCCCGCCCCCCCCCCATCAGGGCTGGGGATCGCCCGAGCTCCACGAGTGCGGTGTGGACCCCCCCCCCCCCCCAAAAAAAAAACACCCTCCCCACTCCCCAGGGAGCCCTGCAAGGCCACAGCCCTGCCCGCTGGGTGTGGGGGGGTGTCGGATCCGGGCCCTGCAGCTCCCCCGGCCCCGGGGGGGGGGGTGGTGACCGGTCCCGCCCGCTCCCTCGGGCCGGGCGGCCGCGACCCCTCGGTTCCCCCCCGGTTACCTCAGGCGGCGGCCGTGCTCTGTGTGTGTCCCCCCCCCTTCCCTCCCACCCCTGCCGTGACGGATAGCTGCGGACACCAACCAGGCGGCGGCGCTCTGGTGACGTCACAGTGAGGTCACCTCGGGGGCGGGGCGGGGCCTGTCTCTCCTACCGGCTGTCCGCGGGGGGGCGCGTCCGTTGTGGGGCGGACGGGGACGGACTGGGGGGGGGCAGGAGGGGGCCGTCCCGCCCCGGTGCGGGGCCCGGCGCCCCCCGAGGTGTGACCGCCCCGTGTCACGAGTGGCCCCGGAGCTGCCGGCCGTGAGCCCGGCGCCGTGGGGCTGGGTCGGGGGGCAGACGGGCGCAGGAGCACGTCAGCGGTGACACGGTGACACACGGCGGGGGGGGGGGGGGGGGGGGGTGGCACCGGGATGGCAGCGCCCGGGGCTGCCGGTGAGGGCGGCGGGCTCGGGGTAACCGGGCCAAGGCAGCCGAGGGGGTGTCGGGGTCGGGCTGCCCGCCCGGTCCCGGCCCGGCCCTGCCGCTGTCCTTGTCCCAGCCCCGTCCCGTTCCCACCCCAGTCCCGCTGCTGTCCTTGTCCCAGTTCCATCCCAACCCTGCCGCTGTCCTTATCCCAGCCCCATCCCGGTCCCATCCCAGTCCCACCATTGTCCTTGTCCCATCCCAGTCCCATCCCAGTCCTGTCCCAGTCCCATCCCAGTTCCGCTGTTGTCCTTGTCCCACTCCTGTCCCAGTCCCGTCCCAGTCCCGTCCCATTCCCGCTGTTGTCCTTGTCCCAGTCCCGTCCCAGTCCAATCCCGGTCCCGCTGTTGTCCTTGTCCCGGTCTCGTCCTGCCGTTGTCCTTGTCCCGGTCCCGTCCCGGTCCCGCCGTGTCCCGCCGTGGCCGCACGGGGGCGCTGTTGTCCCGCCGTTGTGCCGCCGCCGCGGGAACTTCGCCGCGTCCCGCCCGGGGTGTTGGGGGGGGGGGGGGGGGGAGGGGGGCTGAGACCGGCCCCTTCGGGGGGAGCTGCCGCCCACCCTCCCCCGGGATGGTCTCCGGTGGGGGGGTAACAGCCCACCCCATCGCCTCCCGTCTGTACCCCCCAGCCCAGCCCCACGGGGTTGACCCCCACGCCCCCCCACTCCCGTGGATGGGGACCTGCGGTGCCTTCGGAAGGGGATTGCTGTGGGGACAGTGACAGGGACAAAACTGGGTTGGCTGCAGCCGTGTCCCTGAGGAAAGGATGGCGGTGTGGATTCTCTGGTGTCTAATAGAGGGTGAATCCTTCCCTCAGTGGGGCGCCGGCCCCCTCCTCACTTGCCCCCGCCGGACACCAACTTGCACAAAACCTGTAGGAACAAAATCTGCTTGAAATCACCCAAAGTGATCGGAAGGGACAATCCTGCATGAGTACCGGGGGAGCGGGCCCCGTTCCTACCCAACCAGCACCCACTTATACCCCAAAATGTCCTAATGGCCCCAGCAAGGACTTGTTGGCCCCAAAGCAGAGCTGCTCACCCCACGGCAATCCAAAAATCCATGGCACAACCAGGATGCGACCTCAATGCCAGAGCACCTTGCCATCCTTCCGCAGTGCCTATGTGGAAAACGAAGGGACACCCCATCTTTGGGCAAGCAGCCGTCACCCCAGGACAGCTTTTGGGCGCCCAGGTCCCTTGAGTCCCTGTGAAAGGACCTGAGCGTGCCGGGGGCGGCAGCGACCTGAGGTGGGGGCTGACGGCAGGGGCTGGGAGAGCCTGTTCACTTGGCTGCAGAGTCGGGAATGCAGCGAGAGCATCTCTAAGCACAGAAAGCACCGCTTTTGTCCCATTTTTACTTTCCAGATTTTAAGGAAATTAGGGTATCCATCACCAGGGAGGGAACACTGAGCACAGGGCAGCAGCATCTGGCTGCTCCTGGGATGGGGGGGTGTTTGCAGAGGTGCAAGGAGGGGGTGAGCTGGCACTGAGCATCCTCCACGCACAGGCACCTGAATGACCAAAACCCACCAGTTTTCCCCTCACTGAAGCCACCGGTGGCCATTGCATCACTCTGGTCGTCACCTGCAATTTCAAGCAGGCCATGAGGCATCTACATCCCATCCATGCCACCTATTTCCCATGAGAACCCGAAGTATTTGCCCCCTTCACTTCCTCAAAAGAGACATTTTTCCTTTTATTTTTCACTGTGCTGCACTGGGGCTCCTGAAGACCTTTTCCATTAAGCCCCAGCCACTCCCCTCCATCCTTCCCCACCGCCAAAGCCCTTCGTGGTGGTAGGGAAGGGACAGTGCTCCTGTCCCCACCCCAGGGCTGGGGCTTCGCATCAGCCTTTCAGGTTTCAATGAAGGCAGCAGCGGTTGCCTTGAACTGGGGGCCAATCTCTCTTGAAAATGTTCCCTTTGATTTTATATTATTGTTATTACTGAGGCAATAGAGTGTGGCTGAGAATTAAGAGAGGAAAAAGAAATCGGTTGACCATCCCTTGGCTCGCCACTCTCCTGAGCCCGGCAAAGGGACAGGGCTGGGGACAAGGGTCCCACCATCGAGGACGCTCCACTGGGTCCCATTCTCTGCTGGAGACAGGTTCAACCCTGGGGCCAGTTTGTGCAAAGCCAAATCTGCAAAAACGTGGCAGCAGCAACAGCTCCAGCCACGCCACAGAGCTGCCCGCTCCCCTCCTCGTCTCAGCTGCCTCCCCATGGTCACTGCTGCCGGGAAATGCTTTTCCTCTGACCAGTTTCAATCTTGTCACTCAGTAATTCCTTGTGCGACGAGACAGAAAACACCCCCCAGACCCCCTTCTCCAGCCCATTTGTTTCCCTGCACACTCTCCTCCTGCTCCCACTTACTCACCGCCTTTCAAGGTAATCACCGGCGCTGCAATCGCTCTTCAGGAATATTTTTTTTTTTTTCTTTTCCCCAGGTGCTTAATCACCCTTATTACCCTTTTCTGATTAATTAATTCTAATTAATTTTGCACTATCATTTTTGAGAAGAGGTGACCAGGACGGCACATGTTGTTGCAGGTGATTTGCAAGGCAGGTCCTGCAGCGCCGGCACAGCCCTTCCCTCGGCCGCATTTAACCCGGGTCTGGGCGGGCGCCTGCTGCCCTGTTTGCTGCCCTTACCGGCAATTAATAGAGCAACGAAGCTCTCCGAGGCCCTGGGAGGAGCTCCGAGGTACTTTGCTGGGACCCACGCGGGATGTTCCCACCTCCTGTGCTCTGCCGAGGCAGCGGGGTTTGACCCCGGCCCAACTTGCCCTGCATCCACATTTGCCCGGCTCCTTCAGCTGCCTCCGCCGCGCCGTGGCCAAGGCTTGGGAAGTCGGAATAAATTAGGTCAAGGCTTCTGCTCCGCCGAGAGCCACCAAGGCACTCAGAGGGGTGGCAGAGACACGGGTCCCTTTGTGCCAGCCATGCTCCGTCACTTCTCATTTTGCCACACCAGTGCCAGCCCTTCACTGGGTACCAGTGCAGGCTTCACCCCCGCGCTGCCCCGGGGCCTTTGGAGCTGAAACCTGACATGGTTTGGGTGATCCTGCCCTTAAAATAAATGCAGATGTCCTGGGGACAGAGGTCATCATGCCTTTGCTGTCTGTCCCAAAAATAACCTCTGGTCCTTAACTCATCCCCAGCGCCCAGCAAGGAGAGGGGCCGCAGGCTGGGGGTCTGCGGCCGCGCTTGTGCCCAGGAGGTTTGTCAGGGCTTCCCGTGTCCCTGTCACTGGCCACTGGTCTCTGTCCCCAAATGGAGATGGTCAGGCACTTCTGCTGGCCAGGTGGCTGCCCAGCACCGCTCAGGACTGGGATCATCCATCCCACCTCGCTCCTTCAGCCACTGGCTCTCCCCGGGAGGCTGAAGCATCATCACTGAAACCCCCTGGCAGCCTGAAATAGATAAAGTATATTTATTATCTATAGTGTAATATAGGTGATATACTATAACCTGTATGCTATATACTAAATAATAGATATAGTGCATATATATATATATATACAAATTCTATGCATTCTGTGTGTGTATAATATGGTGAGTATAACTGTGTATATACACAGATATACAGTGTAAGCAGACCATTTATGCTTATATGTATAGACATACATGCATACAGCACACTATATACAACATACATATATACACATATATTTACACACCAGATAGATACAGGTATATGGATATAGATATATGCATACGGATAAATATATATATACATATGTAAAACATTTCTGTATATGTATGTGTGGTGTAGTTGATATAGTGGGGAGAAAGAGAGAGAGTATGTGTGTGAGTGTAGTGCACAGTGAAGCTGCCCTGGCTCCATGGCCGATGCGGGGCAGTGGGGAGAAAGAGGAAGAGGAGGGAGACACGGAGGAAAGAGCACAGCAGAGAGAAAGAGGGAGAATACAAACTGCTCCAAGTTACGAGAGCTCCTCTCTTTGATTAATTGTACTTTCTGTTTGATAAATGTTACTCATGAGTATAAAATATGCAAAGCACTTACCAAGTTCACACTGTTTAAAGAACTCAACTAACTAAATTAAAATTCGATGATACGGACGGAGCCGCTGAAGAGCAGCGCGGCAGCTCGGGGAGCCCTGCGCCACGGCCACGCATCCCGCCCGCGCATCCCTTCCCCGCGACCCAAACCACGGCGGCCCCCAGCCCACGGGGAGGTGCCTTGGATGCGGCTGCAGCAGGTGGTTTTGGTGAGGCCCTGGGTTGGGATTTCTTGCGTGGCCCCCGGCCCCCTGGCTGAGTCCCTGCGTGGTGGCGAGGGGCTGCGAGGGCTCAGCCCGGAGCATCCTCTCCCCCTGCGGCTCGGCCTGACCGCGCGGAGCAGGGAGGGGTGGCCCCAGCGCTGCCTGAGATCGGGGGTGGGTGGGGTGGGGGTGCTGAATAATTTGCTCTAATTCCCAAGCTCCCACCCCTGTGGGTGGCAGCAGCCAAGCACCCAGAGCCAGTGACCCAGGGTGGCTCACTCAAGCCCCCAGAGCAGCGGGGTTTTGGCATTGCTGAGCCCCAAGGCAGCACCCCAGCATCCCACCTTGTGACCCCCCCACCGCGTGTCCCATCACATCCTGCCAAGCGTGACACCTCCCCAAACACCCGCAGTGCTGTACCCTCCCAAACCTGTGATAAAAACTAACTCAGCCCTTTCAGCTTTCCCGAAATGGCAGCTGAGCACCCCTGGGTGAAGGGCAGCCCCCCAGCGTGGGAAGGCAGGGGGACTCCGTCCACCCCCATGGGGTGTCTGCAGCCCTGCCAGCTCCCACCTCTGCCCCAGTGCATGGATGCGGCGTGTGCAGTGGGGGGATGCAGTGTGTGGTGGGGGGATGCAACGTGTGAACTGGGAGGATGCAAGTGTGTACACCGGGAGGATGAAATGAGTGCAGTGGAAGGATGCAGTGTGCAGCTGGGAGGACGCAGCCTGAGCACTGGGAGGTGCAGTGTGCACACTGAGAAGCTCCCAGTGCATGTTCCCGTGCCTGGCTTGCACTGCCCACGCTCCTCAGCCTCCCCCTCGGCCACCGCCGCCGTCCCAGGTGAGCTGGGCTTGCTGGAGCAGCTTTGAGCAGCAGCAGCACGTCAGGCAGGTAGCAGCTCCCTCCCGCTTGCGTGTGAAAGGAGAAAGAAGGAAGAAAACCTGGCCTGGATCCAGCCTGCCTGAGCACTTGCCTCTCTGGGAAGATTTAAGAGCCCCACTCAAGAGGTTTAAGCATGGCCCCAGAGCTGCCCGCTAAGCCCCATCGGGTCCCTCGGGACCCCACGCCGCCCTCACCCCAGCTCACAGCGCGGAGGCCACAGACCACTGGAAACCCCCGACTCCCCAAACCACCTCACAGGCAGGATAAGCCCCTCCAGGCAGCCCCGCTCCCTCCTCCTCCCACCCACAGCCCTGTGCCCCCAGCACCGGACCCCCCACGGGCAGGAGGTCTCCAGGCACAGACCTTCACGTCCTAATAACTCCGCAGCCTGAACACTGATGGAGCTGCAAGTTTATCAGTTTTTGTGATGCCAGCAAACCCAGCCAGCGTGTTGGTGCTGATGGGCCAAAACTCTTCATGTTTTACTGCCCAGGGGTATTTCTTCACCTCCTCATTCTCCCAAGCCCATTCACAACCCTTCGGCCAAGCCGAGTTCTTGGGGAAAGAAGCCACAGGACGGGGACAGGCAGGACAGAGGGACTTGGCAGGTGGAAGAAGACTTTTTTTTCCCAAGTTAGTCTTCACCGGGCTGATAAATCCTTCTGTAAGGGTTGACCCCAGAACCCACTCAGCCCCAATGGGTAGAGACTAAAATGACCCACACTTTGCAAAACCTCCTGGGAGTTTTTGCCAGGGAGGGATGAGCTGGTGACCAGAGGCCCAGCCCTGATCCCAGCCCTGAGCCCCCGGCACGGCCCTGACCCCCCGGCACATCCCATTGCGGCACAGCTGATGCCAGGCTCAGCTTAACCTTGCAGTTTGAGCAATAATTTAGCCCCTGTGAACCCACCCGGCTGTAAATCCTGGCACAGACAAGTCCCAAACATTCATTTCAGGCAATGCAATTTGTGTCATCTCAGCATTAGCATTTACACTCTTATTAATTAATACTTGCTAAACTGAGACTAAAAATAAAGCGCTCGGCTCCTCGTCACATCGAACGGCTCTTTGCCCTCGCCCGGCAGCACGGCTGGGCTGTGGCAGGCTCAGCACCTGGCTGCTCCCTTCTCCATAGCCAGAAAGGAAGAATAAAAAGGGCTGTGTTGAAGCAGGAATCCTTCTAAAGCAAAATTCACCCCTTTCTGCACAGCCTTGGTGGGACAAACCGACCATCTCAGCTATTGCTAAGGGTGTGTGGCCACGTGCAGCTCGTCCTCAGCTCCGCTCCCACCTGGGACGAGCTGTGGGGTGACAGGGATGGCAGCACGTGCAGGATTTAACCTTTCTTTTCTGTTCCAGCTTCTGAACTGGTTTTCCTTTTGCTGCATTTTTTTCTTCCTGGGCTGGGCCGGCTCAGTCTCACTTCCCATTCGGAGCTGATTTAATTTCCCAGGCAGGACACCCTGGGAGGGCTAGTGACCAGGAAGGAAAAGATGAAGTGTGGTGGGTGCAGGTGGGCTTTTGTGCCTGCACACAGCCAGGACCTGCCACCGATGCCTCCACTTCAATCCCAAAGGCACCAGTTTCTGCAAAAGTCCCTTTTTCCCTCAGCGGGGCTGCTGTTGCCCTTCAGCATCCCTTTGGATGCAAAGCTACTGGCTGCACATGTGGGTTAGTGCTGCTGCTGGGGGAGCTGCAGCGGACAGAAGGGCCTGAAAAAGGGGTCAGAAAGGCTTTTGGGGAACCCCCGGGATGAAACCCGGCCAGGTTTGGGCACAGGCAATGGTGCTCCCCACCACACTCCAGCCAAGCGTTAAACCCACCAGGCTCCGTGTTTCCTCCCTTCCCATTTGCCCCAGCTCTTGGGCCCCCTTCAGACCTCGGCTAAGCAAAGAAAGCAAAAACTCAGCACAGGCTGCTTCCCATATAGATTACATACATTGCACCTGGATCTGTAGCACACAGGCCTACAGCACATACAGAGCCGAGGCGCACGGCTGGCACGGTGCCGGCTGGGTGAGGCTGTGCCGACTGTAGCTCCCCGATGCTATTGCTGGGGAAGGCAGTCTGGTCTTCAGTATTTAATAACATTAATAATATTTAGTAGTAATATTTAATAGAAATATTTGATAATAAAAGTTAATAATCAATAATAATAACAGCAGCAACAACAATAATAATAATAATTCGTTATTTAACCTTTATTAATGGAAACCCAAAGCCTGCAAATTTGCACAACTACAGGAAAGCCCCGGGTTACCAATCTGCATGATTTAAAACACGAAATCTTGCAAAACTTGGCCATGCCCTTGGCTTGGGTGCTCTTCCCAGAGCCCCTCAGCTTTCATGTTCTGGAAAAGTCCAAGCTCCAGCAGAGCAAAGCTGGAGGCCAGGATCCCACCCTCCTTTGCTGTGCCGGGACAGCCCGGTGTGGAGTTGGGGGGCAGAGGGGCTCCCCCAGCCCCGGCTGTGGGAGGGAAAAGCAGATGCCCAGGTCCCCTCTGAGTTGGGGTTGGGTACCGGAGCCGGCAGCACCAGCAGCACTTGGTGATGCAGCATGGCTCGCACGCATTGGGAGTGAATGTTAATGGTACTAAGCTCCTGGGAGAAATGATCAAATTCTCTGTATAAAGCGGGGAGGAGAGGAAGGGGAGGGGGAGGAAGGGAAAATAACTCCACAGATTAATTCTGCTGATGAAAATTAAAATCGGGCATCGCCAACCCAACCCCAGGATGAGCTGCTTCGGAGGCACAGCTCAGCTCCCACCTGGCCACAGCCACCCTCCAGGGTCGGCTCTGCCCGAGCTTTGCTCCTGCTTGTTCCCCAAAAGCCCCCAGATCTGCTAAGCCAGCAGCTCCCTGCACAGGTAAATGTGCTGCAGCCTACAGGGCAGGATCAGGCCCTGGGGCTGCGCAGGGATGGGCTGTGAGCACCCTGGCTTGAAGAAGGTTTATCTTCATCCCCAGTGCCTTCACTTCACCCGGCTTTACCTGCCCAGAAGGCAAGTCAGAGCACCCAGAATTGTGAGATTCGTTTCAATGCCAAAGATTAAAAAAATGAAATGTTGAAGGCGTTTTATTTATTTTTTAATGAACTGCCTGAGTTTGGAGCCTTTAAAGACTTATTTTCCCCAACTCTGTGCCCTCCGGTGAGGATGGCTCTGAAGGTCCTCCTGGTCTGAAACTCAGCAGTGATCACAGGACTCCGGGAGCTGCTGCTTTAAAAAGAAAACCAACTTTAAAAAGAAAATAAGGTAAGAGTTTGGGAGTGGGCTGTGCCATGAGCTGCTGCAGGATCCGACCCTCCCGGCCAGCAGCTCCCTCCTGCTCTGCTCCTGAGGAGCCCGGAAAGTCCTGTGGGAGGGACGTGCCTCCAGCATTCCCAGGGCGGCTCTGGGGGCACGAAGGGACGTTCCTTGGCTTGGCCAGCCCCGGGCACATGAGAGGGCACCGAGGAGGGCACAGGGCTCTGCGCCGGGCAACATGGTGAAGCCTCGAGCTGGGGTCAGGGCTACAGCAATCCTGGGGGTGGGCACCCATGGGTGGGACCCCCCTGCACGTCCCACTCCGCTGCACCCCGCCTTCCCGCTCCCCTCCGCTCTGCCGCCAGCCGTCCCCTCTCCCCGGCTGTGATTTCATTTTGATCTCGGGCTGCTTTCCTCCCTCCCTCCATCCCTCCTCCCTCGCTCGCTGCTGCCAAGTCCGCAGGTTCCTGCTGTGACCTTGAGCTGGTTTCTGGAGCTGGTTGTGGGTTTCTTAAAGGAGCCGTGGGGGCTCCCACCGCCCCTCTCCTGCTCCCCCAAACCCCAGCCCAGCCACGCACAGGTAGCCCTGGGGACGGGGGGTACTGGAAGTGAAAGTAGGGGGGCCCCTGAGGGCACAAAAATTAGGAGAGGGTGGAAGTGGCCAATTCTGCAGCCACAGAGCCACGGCTCGGCCACGCTCACCACTCACCCCTGTGTTTCCTCTGGGGCCAAGCAGCTGCTGGAAGGGGGTTCCTGGCCACCAGCCCCAGTGCTGTGCGAGGGGTGGAGTGGGCAAAGCCCCCGCTTGCCCGTGGTACCCAGGGCTGGCGGCAGCATGGGGAGGGGGAGCCCGGTGCTGGGGTGCTTAGGATAGAGGGGTGCACCCACCTCCCAGCATGCTGGCAGGTTGGTGGCCCTCGCCGGCGGCACGGTGGCCCTCGAAGCCCCACGGCCTCCAGCAGTGGCAGGGAGAGCTTGAAAGCGAAGGCGGCAGTGGCTGCTCCCGGCTCCTTTCCGAAGCCGAGCCAAGGGGCAGCCGGCAGCCCACCCGCCACGAAGACCTGCAGGGTAAAGCCTGCAGCCAGGGCCCTGCTTGCTTTGCTGGAGCACACGTGTGTGCACACACGCATGCACATGTGTGTGCATGCGTGTGCAAACAGCGTGGCTCCCTGCGGAGCTGGCGCTTGCACCCAACACTGGGTCTTGCATATAAACCCCAAATCCCACGAGTGTCTCCACGCCTCAGGGCGAAGGTGAGCAGTGCCTGGAGTTTCAGCAGGGTACAAACCCCCCAAACTGCCCTCACCCCAATTCCTAAAGGCACCTCAAACCCTTCCAGGAAGATCCTTCTCTGGGTTAAACCCCACAGGGGATGTGGCATGGCCTGGGGGGAACCAGCTCTTGAGCTGAGACTGAGAAGTCAAAAAGCATCTCAAAGTGCAAACAACTCCCGTGCAGATGTGCATGTGGAGACTCCAATCCCAGGAGCAGAGGTGTGCCTGTGCCTATGCCATGGGGGTTTTAAGCCACAGTTTAACTAAGCTGGACAGGCTGAGATTTCAGCCTTGCTTGGCCAGCCCAGGCTGTACTAAAAGCTCCATCAGCTGGAGAGGACCCCAATCAATAAGCGCCTTCAAGGCAAGTAATAAAACTTTGAAATTATGCAGGCAGTTCTTGGCGCTCCGCAGCAAAGGTGGTGTTTAATTCATGGGGACAGTCTCGGGGAACCAGTGAGGGGGGTCTTAAATTAAGGAGAAAGGATGAGGGATTGCACCGTTGCCCTCTGCACTGGGTGACCGGTGCTTGGATGGGCTTGGAAGATGCTGCGGTGACAAACCCACCGCTGAGCCTTCCTCACTGCGGTGCCCAAGCGCAGCACCTCGTCCAAAAGCTGCTGGAGGTATCAGAGACATCCAAAGGTGCCCCAGTCTCCCCCCTTGTCTGAGCTTCTCTCGATCCCGGAGAGATGCTGAGCACGCAGCATCGCTCCCTGTTGCCCTGTGGGTGTGTGGATCACGGGACCTCACAGATCAGCCTGGGAACCCCAAAACCAAGCGCTACCTTGTGAGTGGGAACAAGTAACACCTTCTGCCCTGGACATGGAGCCAATGTGGCTCCTAATGGCATGGGAGGGAGCAGGAGGGATGTTCTCAGCCCCATCTATTATAGATACACATGGGGGAAACTGAGGCACGGTGGGGTTACAGAAGCAGAAGGGATAAAGGATAGTTACGGGAGAAAATCAGTAAGGCTGGTGCCCTGGTGCAGACCAATTGCTCAGGGGATGAAAACCTAGAGATTTCCCTCTGTATTGCTGTAAAAACAAGGGCCCCATTCGGATCACATAAAGGCATCAACAGGCCACCAGAAGTCACAGCCTGGTAGCCAGGGCAGCCTTGGGAGCCCCTGATCCTACCGAGGAGAGGAGCAGCCGCTCCTCTGCCACCCTCGTCCGCACTGCTGGACCGATGCTCTGCGCAAGGAGCCGGGTCCGACCCGCAGGCGACGGGGGACCAGAGCGCTCGGGGCTGTTGAGGCAGCACAGGAGGCTCAGCCATCGCTCCCACCACCACAGGGATGGCTGTGGAAAGCCTGAGATCACATCCCACCCGGTGTGGGGACACAGCCCAGCACCACGCCAGGAGGAGGAGGAGGAAGGATGGAGCGGGAGGAGGTGGGAGAGAGGGAAGAAAAGGAGAAAAATGAGTTTTCCTGCTGCCCCAGCGGTGTGGCGATTGATCGGGTGCAGGCTGGTGTGGAGTGGTGCTGAGAGCCTCATTCCCCACCGCCAGCTCACAATTATTGGAAAAAAAACCGGCGCTGCTGCTGCAGTGAAATTAGTTATTGATCTCTTGTCTGGGTGACAAGCGCGGCGCTCGGCTGCGGGGCTGTTCTCCCCGATGGCCGGCCCCGCAGCCTCCTCCGCTCGCCCCGCCGGGGCTCAGGACCCCTGGGCTGGCCCCTGGGCAGAGGCAATCGGGGGTCTTGGTACTCACCCCAGCCCCAAACCTGCTCCCCAGGGAGGTTTTGCCCACCCCACTGCACGCAATGAAGGCGTCAGCGGGAGGAAAAGGGCTCTGCCCCATGCAGGATGGGATCCCCAAGTGCTGACAGCCCCCCGTTTCTGCTCTTTCTAAAGCTTTGTGCCCCCACCCACAGCAATCGCCCACCCCTGCCAGGGCTCCCAGTCCTCAGGGATTGGGATCAGGGTGTCCTAGAGCCTCTTCCACCTCTAGATAACCTGGCCATCACAGAGGGAGATAAGGCAGCGGGAAATCAGGCAGCCAGAGAGCTTTTGTTGTCTGGAAAGGCTCTGCACATCCCTGGCTGCAGCCGGTCAGAGCGGCTGGACCGGCATCCGCTGCCTGGCCCCGCGGTGACAGGGACATGAAGGGAGTTGTGAGGCTGGGACAAATGGTTTCTGCTTATTCTAGGGGACACTTTCACAGTTTCAACAACAACAACAAAAAAAAAAGGTATTTATTTTCTTGTTGTAATTCCTGGTGCGAGGCAGGAACAACAGGGGACATTTCAAACAATCCTGTTTTCCTCCAAACGTGGTCACCAGAGAAACGCTTCGCTCCAGGGCAAAGCCAGGGTTTGGTTTCCAGGGGGTTCATTTGGAGTTTCACCTTTGCTTTGAGTTAACGGAGGTGTTTCTTTTGCACAGAGCAAGGGTGTCACTAGCAGGGACAGTGGTTTGAGGCTGTCATTGGAGTCTCCTAGGTCACATCGGGGTTCTTTGATTGTACATAGGGGTTTTTTCTACCAACATTTTGCCCCAGAAAGCAACTCCCTGAAGTGATCCCTCTCCCAGGGCAGGGGTGTAATTAAAGTGGCTTTTTGGATGTAAATGAAAAGCCAGGTGATGGGTTCCTGGTGGCCAGGGGTCTCTCCAAAACCCACATAATTTTTCCTGGGGTTTCTTCTGTGGGGTCTCTGAGATGGGGACATGGCCAGCGTCCCTCTGCCTGGAGGGTCCCATGGGCGCTGGGTGTAATTTAGCATCTGCGGGTGTCCCCATGGGGAGCATGACCTGGTGGCACTGCCCATGGTGGGGTGCCAGGAGGGGACACAGTGGGGACAGGATGGACCAGGACCTGTCCATAAGCATCTCCCAGGGATGGGTAAAAAAGTGGCAGTGGGGTGGCAGCAAGGGGGACAGCAGCTGGAGGCCACTGAGGGCCACCCAGGTGGCTCATAGGGTGTCCCCAAACCCTGCGGCGAGGGGCACAGCCAGATCTCACCTCCTGCCTCCCTCTCAGCACCCCAGGCAGTGCAGGACCCTGTCAGCATGGGTGCATGGGTGTCCCCAGGGACGCTGGGGGGTCCTGGCCTCTTCCCCAGCCCCAGACAAAGGCCTGGGAACAAAAGCCTGGGGGATGTGGGCGGCATCTCCGGCCCAGGGGTATTTGTTTAGCCGGGGCTGGGTGGGGGGGAGGTCGAGAGGGGAGAGGAAACTGCATTTCAAAGTGTTTTACCCTTTGTGAACCCTTTGCAGCCCCCCTCCCCCCTCTCCCCCCAGTGCCCTCTGCATGGGTCCAGTACCCTAGTGAGAGGGCACTCGGTCCCCCCCCAGCCAGCCCCAGGGTCTCTGCTGGGGAGGGGAAAAGAGATAAGATGGGGAAGGAGAAAAAGACAAATCTAGCCAGGAGGAGGGAGCAGATCGCTGCGGGAGCGTTTCCCCAGCTCAGCCCCTCTCTGGGTGGAGAAGTCGAGGATGCCCCAGCTCCAGGGACTGACTGCTGGGCTGAGGGCGAGCTTGGGAATTCACATGTTTCTCCTCATTTCTCTCCATTCTCACAATTACACTGTGGGTTTTTTGGGATGGTGGTGGGTGGGGTGTTATCCTGGGGCTGGATCACAACCTATGCCTGGCCCCTTCCCAATCTGCCAGCACCCGGAGCAGAGCTGTGGGTGCACTGGTCCCCTCGGAGGCACCAGAGGAGGTTGGCAGAAGCCGCCTGGGCAAAGCCCACCCCTCACAGACCTGCCCAGACTCCCCCAGCAAGCTGTCACCAACACTGGGAGGGCTCTTGCCACCTGCAGTCGACCCTGGGCTGATTTTGCTGGTCCCCTTGTCACATCCATCACCCAAAGCTGGGCACATCGCCGCACAGACAAACCCCCCCGGTACCTCCAGCCTGGGCTGGGACACTGGCCTGTGCCCCAGGGACTGCTGTATATATGAGATCTCCTGGGGCTGTTTCGGTGTTTCGCCACCCTAAAAGCACCCATTTCACCCTCAGCCAGGCAGGCAGGTGCAATAGAAATAGCTACTGGCACCTTCTCGCAAGCAGCAGCTTCCCAGTTTGCAACTGGGCACGCTCCCAGTGAGTTAGCCTCACCCCGCTCCTGGCATGGGAAGGCGCCGTGCAAGTGAGCCAGCTCAGCCCCAAACCCCCCAAACCCCAGCAAAGCCGGGGTGTGGACCCTCACCGTTCCTGACAGCCCCCGGAACTTCGCACCCCGCGGGTGCTGCGTAGAGATGAGTGGGGAGAAAGGCGCAGGCGACGGGGCTGACCCCATCCGCCGGCTTTCCTGCCTCCCCACTTCCCTCCGGCACGCTGGCGGAAGCTGAGCCCACACCGACGGCGGCGGCTGGGCAGATGGAAAGACCAAATGATGGCTTTGCAGGGGGCCTGGGATTTGTTTGAGCCATCGCTGTCTCAGTGAGTGACTTCGAATAACGGATACACTTGAGAAAATCACCATCTGCTCCCGGACAATTCGCAACCAGAGGAAAAGGTGAAATAAATTCAGCAACTGTATTATCTGCCCGGTCCCAGCTCCGACAGCAGCGTCAAGCTTTGTGCGGTGCCCTGAAAGTGATTTGGGAATGAGAGGACAGTTTGGGACGAGCAAAGAGTGGGAAGAGGGTGGAAGAGGTGAGGCCTTGGGATGCTGCGCCCGCAGCAGGGCTCTCCCAGCATCCTGGGTTTGGCAAGTTTGGCAGGAAGACGAAATCTCACCAGATTCATTATTTTTTTTCCATCTCTGAATTTCGAGTGCCTCCTGCTTCCAGCTGGGCTGGAAATACCACAAAAACAGATGCTACAATGCAGCACATTTAGTGCTTTGAACCCAGAAAGAAATCAGACATGAAAAATAAATGCAGGGGTTTGCAGCACCGGCCCCACCAGCCGGGCTGGGGACGAGTCTGAGGGCGGCTGGAAGAGCCCTCGCACCCGCAGCCCAGCCCATGGCAGGTTCAGTAGCTCCAAAAGTCAAACCCCTCAGCCTCAACAAAGCAAACCCATCTCAGGAGGGGATAAAAGTGTCACCTACATCTCTGCTCGGCCATGCCGGTGAGTCCAGAAACCCCACACAGCTTAGATGGCTGATTTTTATGCACTTGCAGTTAGGAGGGGGATAAATCCTGCCCCCAAAGTCATGGCACCATGCGGCAGAGCCTGGTTGGAGGGATCCCTGGTGCTTCCAAGGGGGCTTTGCTGGGGAAGAAAAAGCCTCAGTTCTTGGTCTTGCAGGGGCAGGAGGAGCTACAAAGGGAACAAAGCTGCATGTCACCATTTTCAGTGGCTTTTTCTGCTGGCAAGCCCAAAGTGAGGGTGCAGAAGGGCCCGACACCGGCGCTGCCCCACGCTCCTCCTGCACCAAAGGGAGCCCGTTGCATGGGTGAAGATGACAATGGGGTTTCTTCCTCTGTCTTTTCCTCCTCCTTGGACTTTACCTCGGCATGAGGGTGTGTTTGGCACCTGGGGAACACCACCCAAGCTGCCACCTTGACCAACACGGCCACCTTGTCCCATCCCATCCCTCCCCGACGGGGTCACAGCCCCCCAGCTCGGTCAGCCCAGCTCTCACCCGGCCAGTCCCTCACCCCCGGGGAGGCACTGGCAGGGCCAGCACACCCGAGATACGGCGCAGGGCCTTGGCGTGCAGCCGCGAGCTGCTGCGGCCCCACGGAGGTGAGCCAAGGCTAAACCCTCCCCGAGGGGCAACAACCGCCGGTGCTGGTGTGGACGTGCTGGTGTGCCTGGACAAAGCTGGGCACGGGCGGAGGAGAGCCCCCTCCAATGTGTTTGCTGCCAACACGTAAAAAGCTCCAGTTTGGTTTTTATAGCAGGCAGGAGGTGGGCAAGGCGTTGCCTCAAAGCGCCGCTGTGATGGTCAGAGAGGAAAAGGACTGCAAGCCCCCCCCTGGGTGGGTGACACTGAGGGGCAGGACCCCGGAGAAGGTCCTGAAGAGCACTTTAGCCACCCATGGGTGCCATCCGCCAGCACAGCACCCCTGAGCACGGCCGGGCACCAGGTCCGACGCTCTGGCGTGCTCTTCGCCTCGGCGTGGCCGCCGGTCCCCTCCTCGCTGGGGGTCCCCACCGGGACCCCAACCCCGGCTTCACGCCTCAGCACCGCGAGGGCAAGAGAGCGCCTGGGGAAGCACTTTGGCGGCCTGAGGAAGAGGAGGAGGAGGAGGAGGAGGAGGACAGAAAGGCAGGCGAGGATGGCGGGGCAGCCCGCGGAGCTGAGCCGCAGCGAGCGGGAGCGGGAAGGCGATGCTGAGCGAGGGAGAGGGAGCAAGAAATCTGTTGCCCAGGATGTGTGCTTCGCTGTCAGCCGGCTCTGATTAACGGGCTGCCTTCCAGCTCCGCGCCGGCTGCGTTCCTGGCAGGAGCGGAGCCCCCCGGCTTCCTGCCGTAGGAGTGGCTCGCTGAAAGGTTACATTTGCACAATGTGCCGCTGGAAAAGCGGTGCCAGAGGTTGCAGGCGGGGGAGCCGGGCGAGCAGGCAGCTCTGCTCTGCTCCGTTCTGCCTGTGTAATGGAAAAAACCCTCTGGGGGACGCGCAGGAAAATATCAAGTTACGCTCCCCCCCACCACCACCCCAGCACAGCAGAGCTGGGCCCGGCCCGGTGTAGACGTGGGGAATGAGAGAGAGCAAGCGATGGGGCGACGGCGGTGCACACCCCCCAGAGCCTTAGCACCGCACTGGAGCAGCCCCGATGTGGGGAAAAACAGGGCTCTGCCCATGCACCCCCATCACGGTGGGCTGCGGGGCAGAGAACCCCTCCTTCGCGATGGCGGGCTCCCCGGTCAGGTTTTGCATTTGTTGTAATCGGGCTCCCGCGTCTCTGCTGTTTGGTGGGGAAAATTGAAGTTGTTGAGGGGAAATTTCCAAATCAGGCAAGGAAGAATTTCCTTCGATGAAGCTTCAGCCCGCACAATGTGATTTATGGGGCTTGGCACAGCCGCAACTACATCCACACACACGCACACGTCTCATCCCGTTTTCCCAGCCCTGTTACCCCATAACTTTTGGTCTGGGAGTATTATTTTGGTGTCTGGAAAGTCTTTGTGGGATCACTGTGCCCACCATAGCTGCTCTCTGCCCCACAGCATCCCCCCAAAACCTCTGCTCACCTCTTCCAACATCCCTCTTGCACCAAAGCAGTCTCCTGAGCTGCTTTACACCCTCCAGGGTGAAGCTCTTCATCCCTCCCTGCACAAGACCCTTCCTTTCACCTTCTAATTTTTTTATTGCATCTCAACCCCATCACCTTTTCGTCCCCCAGCCATGGAGAAGGGGTCAGGCAGCAGGGGCAGCACCCACCCTCACCCCAGGGTGCTGAAGCCAGCTTGCTCTGCCTTGCAGGAACCAACATTTTCCTTTTTTGTCTCCCTCGTTTCCTTGGTTTCAAGATTTTTCTTCTTCATTGAGCCCCTAATTACAAAAAAAACTAGGGAGGATTCCCAGATTCGGGGCGCTTGGAGGAGGACCACAGCTGCCCCGCAGGCTCTCCCTCCCCAGGCATGGGATACAGTGATCTTGCCCTGGCTCCTTGGTTTTGCCTCAAAGCTTTTAAATGCCACCCTCCCCCTCTGCCAGAGCCAACCAGACTCCAAATCCCACCAGGTCCCCCTGCTCAGTGTCACCCAGCCCCAGTCCCCACCGCTATGGGGGGTGTGAGTCCCCCCCTTGTCGCTGTCCCTGGCTTCCCTCTGTGTCTGTTTTCATTAGGATTTGGAGATAAACTTCCAAATAAAGGCAGTGTTTTTAACCACTTGGCCTTATCAGCCAGCATCCAATAGTATCCACCCAGCGGGGCTTGGAAGATGCTCTGAGAGAAAAGGGGACCCCCAAATATCCAAACCTTGCTTTCTCTAAGATGCAAACCAGCCCCACAGCTTGCGGCGTGGCTCCAGAGGGTACCGGTGGCTTTGGGATACTATTTCTACCGTTAATGGCCCCTCCCTGGGGACAGCAGTGTTAATGCAACCACGTGCATGAATACAACCCAAGGACCAGCTCGGCACACCTGGATTTTATTCCTGGTTCTGCCGCTGGCCCAGGGATGACCTTCAGCAAGTTGTTTCCCTTCCCTGTGCCTGCGTTTCCGCTTGCTCTCCCTCTACCAGCCCTTTCTAAGCTCAGCGATGCTCTGCCCAGCGAGATACCCCCCCCTCCAGCCCGAGGAGACTCCATATGACTTCACATCCCGCCCCGTCCTCAAAAAGATGTGCAGACGGCAGCAGCTCTGAGCATCGGTGGGTCCTACATCCTCCAAGCACTCACCAGAGCCCCCCGCTGCCGAGTCCCCTCCCCGCCGGGCTGTCCAGGGGCTCGTTTTTACGGCGTGTGTGCAAAGCCCTGAATATATGAACCAGCTGCCGGCAGCTTCCAGCCCCCAAGCTGCTCCTTGCCTGAGCCTGGCCACGGGGGTGTCCCCTGGGACAGGGCTGGAGATAGTCTCACTCTCTTCCTCTAAGTCTTGGGGACCATGGTGGGGGCGGGGGGAAGTCCTCCAAGGAGAAGCATGGCAGAGTAACACCAACAATGGCAGCAACCTTGCCCCCCCGGAACATCCAGGTGCTTGGAGGCAGCAAACCAACCCCAAATGCTCCAGGTAAGCCCTACTGCTGTTGCACAAAGAGCCCCCACCCTGCAGAGTGTCCCCATTAGAGACCCATTACTGGGGATGGAGAACCTCTACCTGGATGGTGTGGAGAGGAACACGAAAAGGAGCCGTTTCCACCCCTCACTGCCAGGAGGCAGGGGCTGCCCGGGCTGCGGGCAGGGAAGGCAGGGGGTGATGCATCAGACCCTGGGTGCAGCATTCCGCTCACACCACAGACCCCTGAGCTCCCTCCTCACACAGTGTAAGGTTATGGGGGGGCTGGCTGGGAGGGCAGTGTGGGGGGCAGATACCCCTCCCCGTCCCAGGGGAGGAGGAGGAAGGTACAGCCTGGCAGCACCTTCCCTGCCCCCCCCCCCAGCAAATCCAGCCCTGGGAGCATCACAGGCACCTGGGGATGGTGGGGGCAAACGTATCCCACGTTAAGAACCTCCAGTGCAGAGCAGAAGTTTTGAAGGACCTGTCTCCCAGAAACCTTCGCTGCAAGCCCCGTTGCCAGAGCGTGCAAAGAATCCCAAAGCCAAAGCATCGCCAAGACATCCAGCTCTTTGGGGAGTCAGACCTGGCCACAGCACTCAGCATCTACAGACATGGGCAGCATGGTGGCTTTTGGGGACAAGTGTGTCACACCAGGAGCTACTGGGTTCTCTGGCCTCTGGCCTGCACTCGCTGTCTTCCTTGAGTCAGACCCTGTCTCGAGGATGATGTTGTTTTCTGCCCAAACAAGGTCCCCAACCATACCGAAAAACCTTGAGTCCACCGAACCCTCACTTGTGGACAGCAGAAATCTGCCTGATTGCATGGGGTTGGCTTTCTTCCTCCTTTCCAGCTGTTAAATTGCATTAGAGACAGTTAAAAATACATCACATACTTTCCTAATGTGACTTTTCCGTGGTAAGCAAGCAGCACAGCCGCCACTGAGATGCTGGAGGTCGTGAGGAGAGCTGCTTGCTGTGCCCACGGACAGCCAAGCTACCGGCTCCGCCGGCTTGCAAATGTCTGGCTCCAAATTTGGGTCCCACAGAGGAGAACCACATGGCTGCACGGCAGCTTTGGCCTTGGCAGAGTGACCGAATGGGCTCACTGCCTCTTGCCTCAGTTTCCCCACTTGTAAAAGCATTTATGGTCTGTCCTTTGTGATGAGATCTCTCATTAACCAAAACTTGGCATTCTTTGCTGGGCTTTACAAACAAAAGGTTTTTCGCACAGGGATCAGAGGATGATAGAAGTTCAGGGTTGAGCTAGACATGATCTGTTAATAGCATTATAGCGGAAAAGCCTAATTCCTGAATGTGATTGGAACTGGCCCCATGGCATCCCACCGAAATGCCAGCGGGACGTGGCCTGGCCGGAGCCTGCAGCAGGCACAGGGCTGTGCCGGGGCGGCTGAGCTCAGCCCGAGGGGGTGGTGGTGTTGCTGCAAGCCACGTGTGAGCTCGGATGAATCTCCCCCTCTATCAGCACAGCAAGCTCCGCTGAGCCCTGGGGTGGGTGGCTGGAAAAAACATCTCCTTTTGGTTTGCTACAGTGCTGGAAGGAGCAACCTATGTCCCCGAGGATGGGTTCCCTCCTGGGTAGGAGACATCCAGGGTGTGGCCATGCTGGTGGGGAAAGCAAGGGGAGAAGAAAGGTGATCTCCGTGGTAGGTGGGAGAGGCAACCGCCTTTCTCCTGTCCGTGCTACAAGGGTGAAGATGGCCGGGGTACCCCCAGGCCTGGCCCGTGCCTGAGATCAAGCTCACATCTTGTGCGGAGTTTGCTGGCGAGGACAACCCAAGCCGAGCCCTGGGATGCTGGTGGCTGCTCTGGGCTCCCGGTGCCGGGAAGGAGGGTGCGTCGGTCCCCTTCACCCCAACCAGGCTGCAGCCGACCCAGACCAACCCCGACAGACACCTCCTCAACCTCTGGCAGGACCGATGCCACGGCCCCAGCGTGGGCCTGGGCGGCAGAGAGGAACCCACCACCCCAAAGCAGCCAGGGCACCCTGGAGCCCGGTGAGGGGCTGGGATGGGGAGGAGAGCCTGCGAGAGGGCAAGGAAGGAGTTAAATCCCCAGCACTGCCAGCCCCCCCCCCCCCCCCCCGCTTCACTGCTAACTTTGGGAGGAAGGGAATAGCATAAAGGTAAGAGTGGAGGAAGGAGAGAGGAGACAGATGAGAGAAGGAGCGAGCGAGGGAGAGGGGAGCGGGAGAGAGGAACAGACGGCAGAGAGGGAGAGCGTGGGGGGGAAGATGCTGACGCTTCTCCTCCATCTCGGCGAGAGGCAGATAGAGGGGAGCAAGGGGGGAAAAAAAAAAAAAAAAGAAGGCAAAGACCAAGGGAACATGGGAGAGGGAGAAGGAAGGAGCCGGAGCGAGGGAGCATGTGTGAAAGTCGCAGTGAGAGAAGGGGCCTCTTTGATTCCCCGTGCCTCATACCAGACAGTGTCTAGACTGCAGCAATTATTGTCAGCTCAGAACACCCAGGCATTGCCATTTCAGCTGAAAGGGAGCTTAACAAAGAGCGAGGAAGAAAAAAAAATACCCTGCCGGCAGAGAGCTGGTCTCCCTCCAGCACAAGGGGCTCTTCGGAGGGCCCTCCATCGCCCCGACCCCCGGCGAGCCCCAGCCCCAGGTGCCCTCACAGTTGGAGGAGCAAAGAGTTTGCTGCGGAGCGAGGTGGCTGTGGGGTGCGAGTGGTTCCCGGCCTGGTCCCGGGGTCCATGGATGGTTTTGGGGTGCAGATGCTGGTCTCAGCAATCTCTGCAAGCCAGGTTATGGGGCTGAGGGCAAGGGGTGCAGGGCTGGGGGCAAAAGGGCCCCTCAGGGAGGTTGGAGGTGTCCCAATGGATGGAGAGCTTCTCCAGCGGGCAGTATTTGGCTGTAAGGACCCACAGAGCTGCTCCCCAGGCCAACGGTGGATGGTTGGATGGACACCTTGGCCTCACCACGGAGCCTGGGGGATGTTCACACCTCCTCTGAGCAGCAGGGACATGAACCAGGATCTGGGCACCTTCCCCCTGCTTGGGGATCCTGATGCACGCTGCTCCAGCAGCTCTTCAGCTCCCTTGGCTATAAGGAAATGATGGGAGGTCACCCATGCAAAATGAGGGGAATAAAAATCATCTCTCCTCTCCTCCATCCTGTCTCCCCACCGCCATCAGAGGAGTTACCCTTTCCCCTCTTGGGGCCCTTTGCCCTCTGAGGGGCTTTTGTGCCTTTGGAGGTCTGGGATGCGGCCGAGCCTCTCCAGAGGGAATAAACGCCCAGAACTGGCCGAGTGTCAGGAATTCCTGCCGTCTACTGGAAACATCCGCCCCATGCCCACCCCGGCTCTGCAGTGAGAGCCAGCTCTGAACACCTCAGAGGGGAAGAGATCAGGAGGAGAGCTTGTGTGCCCTGTCTCTGCCATGCCTGTGGTTTTGGAGGTGGCGATGATCCCACCCTGCTCTCTGTGGGGCTGCCCTGCAGATGAGTCCCTTTGGGAGCATCCCCAGATCCAGGGCTGTGCCACTCATCTTCAAAACCTGGGTGCAAAGAGCAGTATGACCAAGTGACCTTCTCCGATATTGGATGGCACCGGGGACATTCCCACAAAGACCCATGGCCAGTCTGCTGGGAAAGGCAGCCCATCCCTCCAGATGCCAGAGCACGGCTCAGGTTTAATTAGCACTTTTAATGCTTGGAAAGAAGGCGTGAGGGAATACCCAGTGGGTTAGATATGTTTTCCTCACTAGTGATCCGGGCTGGTGACAGGGAAGCTCCCCAGCTCCAGCTTGCTCAGATGGGATGGGGTGGCATTGCCCTGGGGGCTAAAACATGGCAAATATCTTTGGCGAGTCCCAGTTGGACCCCTCAGAGCAGGAGCACCACCGCTGAAGGGAGTTTCTGCATAAAACCCAAACAGTCAGCACGCTCTGCCAGTGTGGGATGCAGCTTGAGAGGTGCCCGACCCAACATTAGCTCAGTTGAGCTGTTTGTCCTTGTCCCCTCTCTGCCTTTGGGGAACAAGATGCATTTTTAGGCCAGGTCTGGTCATGTCTGCTAAATCAAGGACGACTTCTTGCTTGAGTACATGGCACTGATGTTGCTGTGTGGATAAAATCAGTCCCACTCAGGATCTAGCCGCTGCAGCCGACCAGAGGAGATGACAGTAGAAGTCCTACAAAGGACTGGGATGGCAAAACTTGCCCAGGGAGGGACTCATCCCCTCAGTTTACCTTGGCTGGCCATGGTGTGCTGGGGACATGATGCCGTTTCCCAGCACAAGGTTCCCTGGATGAGTCAGAGGAGAAAAGCGCCGGCTCTGCCCATTGCTCACATCTCCCATCACCATCCCATTGCAGCGGTGCTCTCAGCTCCCAGCACCGTGGTGCTGAGTTCCCTTGTGCACTGCTGCAGCTGGCGTGGCTTCTGCATCTTGGGGACAGGGTCTCCAGCACTGGCAAAGCCCTGCACCCAGGGCTTGTAATGCCACAGCTGTGGAGGACACTGAGCTTCCAAGTGTGGGTGCTGCAGTGAAATAAATACCTGATATGAGCAGTGGAGGGTCTTCACCTCGTGAGCTTGGGCCAGAAAGTGTTTGACTTTCACAGGGAACTTTTGGCCAGCCTGCCCAGGGCTGGACCTTGAGGAGCCCATACCTGGAATGTGGCTCGTGGGCTTGAGGAAGTGTTTTCCCAAGATCTGCCGACTGCAGGGCTTGCAAACTACCACCCCAGGGCTTTGTAGCACTAACCAAACGGCAATGCAATGCAGCGGGACAGCCACCGAGGCCTCTCTGCAGGTCTCTGATGCTGGCCTCCCACTGAAGTGTGGTGAGGCAATGCAAGATGACAGACCTTGCCTTCTCCTCCGTGGCACCTCCATCAATGTCCCTTCCTCGGGCAGCCTGGCCTGCCCTCCAGAGCAATGTGGGGACTCCCAGCTCCCCACGGTGCCCACGTGAGACCCAGCCCTGTGGAGACACGGGGTGTCACCCGCAGCTCCTGAAGCCAACAGTGTGTGCCCACCATCAGGGCCCCCCACCCCCCCGAAGACCCCTGCTTGCCCCCAGCCCTCTGAAATGGCCACAGTCCCAAGCAGAAGGGATCGGGGAAGCCACAACCCCTGGTGTGCCTGCTCCTTTTTGTGTGCGAGCGGGTGGGTGGGAGGGAAACTGGCTGCATCCCGCTCCCCCGGCACGCAGCGCAGGGGGCCACGGCCGTGTGCCGGGAGAGGCCGGAGGCGGTGAAGGTGGCGATGGCGCGGGGGCAGCCTGGGCTCTCCGGCCGCGGCACCTTTAGCCAGGCCTGGCACCGCTCTGCGTCCTGTCCCCATCACCGCGCCAGGGCCAGGGCCAGGCGGGGAGGCACCCGGGGCAGCCCTGGCATCCCTGTGCCACCACGCCACGACCCTCGCTCGCCTTCCCTCCCCTCTGCGAAGCTGTCTGCCAAATGCCAACTCCCTGCTTTCCAGTTCCTCCAGATTTACCCCCTCCTCTATTTTTTTATTTTTCTTTTTACCCCCCCCTTTCCCGCCCCCCCCCCCCCCCCCCTTCCTTCCTTTCTTCTTCCTGGGTTAAAAATAATCAAGTTTCTGGGAAGCAGCAACTCCTGCTGCGCCTGCCTCCCTGCACTCGAGCCCCGGAGAATAGCTCAGCTCTCGGCTCTGCGCTCCGGCCCCTCCTCGCTGCTCTCTCCTTCCTCCTCCCCACCCCCTACAGGGATCTGACTAATATGCTTGGGCTCTGCTTGCCAGCTCAGCTGGAAAGGAATTTAACCATTGCCTGGCCTGGAGGGAAGGAGCCCGGACCTCCCCCGGAGAGGAGCGACCCTTCCTCCATCACCCTGGAGCTCTGGGCTGGGTCCCTGCCTGGCCACGCTCCCCTGGGTGCTGGCTGGAGGGTGCTGGAAGAGGAGGACGGATGGATGGTCCCAGCACCCCATGGCAAGTGGCAGTCCCAGCCCCGAGCCCCACACGGATGCAATAACCCTCATGGACTCCCTCGGAGGTGTCCTGCCTTCCCACAGGCCAAGCAAAGCAAAATGCAGGACCACAGGTGCCATGATCCCTGTGGCTTGGCTCGTGGGAGCTCCTCATCCAGCCACGGGTGCTCCCTGGGCACCCGCACCCCCAGCCTGTAACTCGCCACAGGCCTCAGCGCAGGGCCAGGGTGGGAGCTGGGGTGGCACACGATGCTGTTCAGGGGTTGCAGTGGGACCAGCAGCTCCAGCCCCACGGCCCCGAGGTCTGTGGTGGGGGAAGAGCCCCAAGCACAGGGAGCCACGGCTCAGCCCTGCTGCAGTGCAGCTCTGGCAGGAGCCAGCAGCCCTCTGCCTAGTGCAGGGACTCAGCCTCTCCATCAACGCAGTGGGTAGGGAGTGGTGAGCAAAAGCAGTGTCACACCTGGGTAAAAGCCATGTGGAGAGAAAGCTCCTCCATCCCCTGAGGCTAAACCCCGGTGCTAAAAAAGCCCGTGATTGTGCATACCCCCTCTGCTCTCCCCCCTTTGCCAGCCAGGCTCTGAGCAGAAGCAGATTTAGCAGCACAGAAGAAGCGGGAGCCGTGGCTCTGCTTTCCAGCAGAACAAGCAAAGCACAAAGCCTTGACCAAGGTGATCCCAGAAAGTCTGTAGCAGAGGTAAGAGTTGACACCCCCCCCACACACCTCCCCAGAGCTCCAGCTTGCTGGCGTACGGCAGCTTCTCCCTGCTCCGCCAGAAACTCCGCTTGAAATCTCCTGGCCATTGCAGAAGGACTTCAAAGCCAGAAATCCGAAGCCCAGCACCCCAGCGCTGAGCCGAGCCAGGAGGCACCGGCTCGGCCGCCGCTAACCCCCCGCGCTGGCTGGCTCAGCCCGGCTGCTCCAGTGCCAGGGCACAAACTGTCCCGGAGGAGGACGCTGCCTTTCCCGGAGCCCACTGCCGGGCGAGCTGTAAGCATGGCCCCTCTGGACGTGGGGCTGTGGAGGAGGAAAGGGCACCGGGCACAAAGCAGGGACCCAGTGAGCGCAGGAAAGCTGCGGCCAGAGGATGACCCTTTAGCTGCTGGGATGCTCTGTAGAGTGGGGTCCAGCATACGCCAGGGGAGGGGGGTTGTGCTGGCAAGAAGGACCCTGAAAGAGGAAGATGTCTTCTCTCCAAATCCTCCCTTAAATGGCAGTGCTGCTGTAAAAGAGGGTAGGATGGAGCTCAGTGTTTGTTTTCTCTGCAGGACCTGAGCGTGGCTCAGCCTGGGACTGCAGAGTCAGGCTGGGCTCCTCACTGACAGCCCCGCAGGAGCAGCGCTTTCTGCAGCCCCAGCTCTGCTCTCGCAAACCTCCCTGCAGAGCCACTGCTTGGTGCAGGGACTCGGGGCACGAGAGAGGAGGGGCATAAGCATCCAGCTCACTCCCACCCCGGCTTTCTGCCCCAGCTGCCCAGGGTTTGAGGCAGCAGGATGGATGCGTGGGGGACCTGTGAGCCCCCGCTGTGCACCAGGAGATGCACAGCCAGACCCCTGTGGCCCCACACGCACGGCTGGCGGTCAGGGGATGAAGCAAGTGATGGCAGGACACAGACCCGTTTGCTCCCCCACCCTAAATTCCCTGGTGCCTAGGGAGCTCCCCCCCGGCTCTGCCTGCCCTGCGGGCCGTGCAGCAACCTCAGCAGCCAGGAAACGCTGGCAGGAGCGAAAGGGATTGAGAAACTGCAGGCAGCAGGATGAGACATGAGCCAGCACAAGCAGGATGTGACTCGGGGGTGACGGGGACCGCCGGAGGGGTGTCACCAGGAAGCGGTAACCGGGGCCCATCCTGTACCCTCCCTTTCACGTTCCTCACGGCCAAGCCCCAGCCCAGCCTCTGCTCCCCACACAAGTCACCAAGTCCCATTTGTGTTTCACCACCTAAATTCTCTGTTAACAGCACAGCGATGCCTTCTCCCTCCATCTGCCATAGGGTTTTGCACTCCTGCCCTTCCCACGGCTGTCACCCAGGGCTGTCCCCTTCACCTGGGGCTACCCCCGCCACCCAGGGCTGTCCCTGCCACTGCAGCACCCCAGCCCTGTCACCCCATCTGCACAGCAAACCTGGTATTTCCCAAGGTTTCTTCAGCACAGGCTTGATGTCAGTGGTGGGAAGTTCGGGGCAAAGTGGGGCTCGGACACTGGCTAGACCTTGTCCTTATCCTGCCTCAAACCAGCCGTTGTAGCACTGCAGGAAAGCAGAAAGGAGAGGATAAAGGAGGAAGAAAAAAAACAGCAGAAATTATTTTTTTCCCCACTAAACACCCAAAGCAACTTTGTTTTTCCTCCATCAGAGGCTGGCTGGTCCCAAGGCGGCCCCTTCCATGGGTCCTGTCTTCACTGCAGCTCCCATCTCCTTGTTCCATCACCTGCCTGTCCCCTCTGCATGCCATAGTCCCTGATGGGGACTCCAGCACATTCTCACCTTTCATAGCTCCGGCATGGCCAAGGAAAGCCAACTCAACAGCCACCCCTGCAAAATTACCTGCTTGGGAGGGGAGATCCAACCCCAGGCACAAGCCGTGGTATCCAGTCCATTAAAAGGCAAGAAAGGATGATCAAAGAAACCCTTGGCCACCCCAAAATGCATTAAAACCATTAAAACCCAAATGGGCAAGACTGGACACAGACTCACTGGCTTTGTGGCAGTTCAGCCCAAAGCAACCCCAGCTTTGCCTCACCCTGGTAGGAGCATGGAGGAGTTGGCATTGTGCTGATCCCTTGAGCAAGGGGACCCATTTTAGTCCCTCCAGCGAGGGGTCAGGGTCTAGCCGAGGTCCCAGGGGCTCCTGGGGCCACCCCGTGCTGCTGCACACCGTGGGACAGCTTTGCAGAAAGGCTGTGTCCCCAGAGAGGGGGTGGGAGATGTCAACCCCTCTCCTTTGCAGGGGAATGGCTCACACAAGTATCGTAAAAAGCCAGTGCCCAGCAAAGGGCTTTAGCTGAGTTAGTCCCGGTCAGCCAATGAGTTCAGCTCCATTCCCAACCCTGACCTGTAGCCAGGCTCACCAGCAATCCCTCCACACAGGGAATTGTTTGCCCCAGATGAGGAAAAACTGAGCAACAAGGAGATGGATCCAGCAGCTGAATGAAATAAAGCCCAAAGCTCGATCAGCTGCTTCCTTGCCGTGGGGCAGGATGAGACAGAGATGTCAGCCTGCCATGGGGCAGAGCCCAGGACACCCAGCCTGCTGCACCCCCCTGGTAGATAAGGGCACCCCACATCCCTACAGAAAGACACATGATGGAAAAGACCCTGTTACACAAACAAATCTGACCCCGGCCCACCGAGCAACAAAATCTCAAGGGCTGCAAGATGCCGCAGCTTTCCTTTTCCATCCCTCTGCGGAGGCACATCAGCAAAGCACAAGGACACGCTCCCATGGGAGAGAATGCTCCAAAGCTTGGGAGGGAGAAATGGGAGTGCAGGAGTGCAGTTTAGCCTGAAGGCCAGGAGATCCTCCTGGGACGTATCTGTGCACCCAGGAGGATACAGGAGCAAACATCACACCAACTCCCTGAAACTTCACAGTCACTCTCTGGGTAATGCAATATCTCCGAAGTGGGGCAAAACCTTTATCCTTCATCCATGATCCAGGAGTGCCTCCACTGCCCAGAAAACATGGGGTGTCTTTCCATGGCCGGCTCCATGGAGGCTCCAGATGTGGGGCTGTAAGGGAACTTGTGCTGTGCTCTACTCACTTGGTCACTCTCATCTTTCTAAGGGTTGAGGGGGATTTTGTTTGCTTGGTTTTGGAGGAATAGTGGATCTACCAAAAATGGGAAGATTCAAAAAGGCTGAATCATCCTGAAACTTAGGGTGAAGTTGAAAAATTGTTTGGAATGAAAAAAAGAAATATCTATGTTGGGCAGGGGAGAAGGTTTTGAAGATTTCAAACCATCTTCTTCCATCTCTCGCATGATGAATTGTTGCATTTGGGCATTTTCTAACAGAATATTTTTTACTTTTTCATACCAACAAATCTATTGTTTTCCGTTCAAAAATGATCTAAAAATAAAAGAAGAGATCTAATTAAAATTAGGCAACCCCCAAACATAGCAAACTAAAAGCCTTTCAGGCCAAACCAAACATTCTGGCTTTACCTAAAACAACTATTTGCACTAGTATGGGGTATTTTGTGGGTTGTTTTTTTTTTTTTCTTTTCCATTTTGCCAGAAATCGCCTCCTAAATTCCTGTTCTGGATTGACATAGTCAAATTCCCACACCCAAGATGTTCCCTTTGGGCACCAACCAAGACTCTCCATTAATTTTTCCAAGCAACATGGTACTCCATCAATGGACCAGACCCGCTGGAGTAACTATCTTCTTCAAGAAGGACAAATATTTCAGTTGCCAGTGCTCACAGACCTCTGAGCCTGCCATGTGCATCCTTCACAGGACCCTCATCCAACCTCAAAATCCTGGTTATTGAAGGAGACTTAAGTCTCCTTAATAATAACTCAACAACCAAACAGCTACCTCTACTCTTATGTTGGAGGAACCTCCTCTGGGGAGGGGAAACAGAGTCTCTTCTCAAGAGACCTTCTTTCCAACCCTACCCAGCCCAACCCAGCCTAATCCAACCCAACTCCACTCAACCCAACCCAACTCAATTCAATCTAACCCAACTCAACCCAACCTTCTCCTTGTCACCACCCACAGCCCCAACCTCCATCCCCTGTCACCCACGCCAGGCAGCATCATGTCCAACTCCAAGCCCACCATACAGCCATGGCCAAGAAGAGGAATTTACCACCCAAAAAAGGCAGGCTTCCCTAAAGCTGCTGCAGGGGAAGTTGGGGGGGTGGGGGGTGTTAGACAAAGAGATGGCGGGCTGCATTTCCAGCCCCTGCACCAGGCTGCAGAGGCAATCGGCAGCAGGGCTGTGCCCTCCGACCCCAGGCAAAGAGGTGAAACCCCAGGAAAGTAGAAAACAAGTCGAGGCATAAATACAGCACGAATCCACAGCACTTCAGCGTGATTCGTTATTGCTGCTTAGACTGGAGTCTGTGGAGCTGGGTTTGAGAAGAGCAGAAATATCAGCAATTAAAGATATGTTGTGTCAAAAAAACTCTAAACTGATTAAAGTTGAAGGCTCCGTTTTCTTCTTTTCATCAGAGAACGGAATCAAAACCTGCCTGGAAAGACGCGCTCCCCCCGTTCCCAGCGCTCCGAAGGCAGCGCCTGCATCCGTCCTGCTGTGTCCCTGCATTTTAATTACCACCTTATTAATATTCATGAGGCTAGGCACTCAAGGGGGATTGCAGTCTGTCATTCTCTCTCTCTTTCTCTCTCCCTCTCTCCCCCCCCACCTCTCTCGGCTGAATCTGTGTTTTTTTTTTTTTTTCTTTCCTTCCCCTTCCCAACAGTTGGCGTGCTGCAGATCCGTACGCGGCCGCGTGTGCACGCAGCTCCGAAGGCGCCGAGCGTGCAAGGGGCCACGGCGCGGGGAGGGTGCCTGTGCTCACCGGTGGCTGGCGGCAGGATTCGGGGTGCGGGCAGATGGGTGGGTGCGGGATTGCTCCCGGCACCCGGAGACAAAACTTAGGGATGCTGAGTGGCGCTCCGGCTTGGAGCGAGCATGTGTGCGTGCATATGTGGCTGCCACGCACTCGGGGCGTGATGCCGGCACATGAGCAGGCGAGCGGCCCGTTGGGGAGCGGGAGGGCTGGCGCACATGCGAGCGGGCATGCACGGGGCGGGTGTGGGGGTCGGGGGGGGGCACGTCTGCATGTGCTCACGCTCGTGTGAATAAATCCCGGCAACAGCATCACTTCTGAGCGCCGGGGTGGTGGTGTAGGACCTCCACGAGAAGAGCGTGGCCGTGCAGAATGGCACTGGGTGAACACAGCTGTCCTCAGCCCTCTCCCCAGTTCACCCTGCGCCCCAGTTCACCCTGCACCCCAGTTCACCCTGCACCCCAGTTCACCCTGCACCCCACCTCACCATGCTCGGGCAAAACCAACTGCTGCTGAAGCGGGTGAGAGCACCACGGTATGGCCAAGGGGCCACGGTCGCCTTGATGGAGCCACAACCTTGGCCATCAAGGTGAAGTGGGATCTAACCGCTCTTGCATGCACCCAGCAAGGGGCTGACCCCCCCCGGCTGCGCCCCATTTGCTGGTGCAGCTTGCTGCCTGGGCAAATTGGATCCCATTTGTTTTCCCAGGTCCGCAGAGCTGGCATGCCCTGGGAGGAGAGAGGGCAGAAAGCCTGGCTTGAGGGCACACAGAGGGAATGGGCTGACGATGGAGCTGGAGATAAATCAATTTTCTCATTCCTGAGCCGAGCAATGTGGGGTTTGCCCACTCCTCACTGCCATGCAGCATTTAACCCTTTCCATATTCATTACTGAAAATAGCAGCCATGTGGGCAGCTGAGAGCTTGCCTGGCTTTGCAAACCCTGCTCCTCCCTCGCTGGAGGAAACCACAGGAGGGTCAGGCTGTCCCCTCCCAAGTCCCTGTCCCTCCCCAGGGGATGGTGCTGAGGTGATGCAGAGCCTGGCCGTGGGCGGTGGGCAGGTGCCCCCATCACTCCATTCTGCTCAAAGCCGTTGGCACAGGGGTGCATGGGGCTGCCCCATCCCAGAAACCACCAGTTGCAGGCTGGAGCCCACCTCCATTTCCCAGGCAGCCGCAGCCAGACCACAGTCCCACCTTCCTCGTCATCTTCCTCTTGGTTAACGGCACCCAAAGCATTGTTGAGAGCCCAAAGCCCCTTTGGGGATGGATCCTGCAGCCCAGAGTCCCCATCACCAACCACCTGCGAGCAACCTGTCGAGAGACACTCCAACTCAGCGACTCCCCAACGCCCCACTTGCTCAGCTCCACAAATATTTGAATTAAGGTCCCCTGGGGAGCCGCAGTCACAGAGTAACTGATTTCTCCTCCTTCATTATATCTCTGTGTAATTTACCGAGGGACGGCGGCGTGTGCCTCCGTTCGAGCGAATTCCCAGCAGGACTCCCGAGAGCTCACAAATCAGGCAAAGGCAAGGCATTAGAATATGAAAGGTGAGGCTGGTCTCCCCACCAAGACTCATCTCGCTCTTCCCCGGCTCTGCCAGCCCCGAATTGTGTTTTATTTCCGCCTGCTGCCTCTTGTGCAAGCAGGAAGGTGATGGGTTGGAGATGGTCCACAGGGCTGTGTCCCCAGCTCCAGCTCCCTTCTCAGCAAGAAGAAAGGGAAAAGGGTCCCCTCCCTCTTCATAGCATCTCAAGAGATGCCAAGGAAGCTGGTGCAGCAAAGGTTTCCAAGTCAATCCATGTCATCTGGCCCTAAAATCTGACTTCTTTTCACCTGGATAAGTAGCTTGTGCCTCAGTTTCCACGTCTACAGAAAAGAGTAGTCACTCCCTCCATTTACTAGTTTAAGATTCCCAACTCTTAGATGTTGGAGGTCTATAAAAGACAACTGGCATTATGGATCCATCTGTGTTGCATCTCCATCAAGGAGGAGCTGGAGGACAAGTTTGCCAGCGTAGCTTTATAGTTACCAGAAAGAGCTCAAAGAGCCACCAAAGAAAAAGAGAAGAAAAAGGGAGTATATGACACATTTGGACAAAGGATGCACAACCGAAATGCCTGGGGTTGTTATTTTGCAAAACATGAGGTGCGAGGAAGCTGGTCTTCAGCGGATCCACCTCAGTCCAAACCCAACCCAACCGAAGCCATGGCCAACTGCCATGTCGCAGCCCTGCGCCGAGGTGCCAGGGTGGGAGCAGGTCACCCCAAGAATGGGAGGTGTTCATTCACGGTGGCTAACAGAGGATGACCGGACCTCTCGCAGGTCTTTGCAGCATTTATGGGCTGGGGAGGAGTTGTCCCTCTGCAAATTGCCCGGCCCTGGCCACCGCCGGGGATGTGACACCAGAGCAAAGCACTGGCCAAGCTCGGACGCAGTGAGTTCTCTGTTCCAGCTATGCTGCAAACAGCGGAGGGCAACATTTTGCTTCCTGGAAACCCAGAGAAAGAAGTATTTTTTCTGAAGAGCTGCAGCTCATAGGCAACCTGTAATGGAGATTTCAGAAAACTGGGTGTTCCTCCATCCACCTCCTCTGTGAAGACAAAGACTTGGCAGATGGTGGTGGTGCTTTGCAAGGCTTCTGCTAGGCTTTTCTCTGGGAGCTGGGTGCATGAACCCTCGCTCTCATGCTTCCCTTTAGAGGTTCGCGCAATGTGAAATCTGCCCATCCCAAAATCTGCCCGTCACTAGGCTATCTCAACTTCTGAGCTCTTCGCACAGGCTGACTTAGAGACCTGGGGCTGTTCTGCCTTTAACAAAGAGCTCCTTTCTCCCCAACCTTCGCCAGTCGTTTGAGTTAAATAGGCTGCACTGAAATCAAACCAAACAAAGCCCCTGCAAAGCAGCTCCAAATCCCCAGCCCCTCATCAGTGCTCTGGATTTCCCCCCCCCTGAGCCCGGGCATGGTGCTCCCCCAGTGCACTACAGCTTGCTCCCCGCTCCGAAAGGCAAGCATGAGGGGCTGAAGCAGCAAGGTTGCTCTTGCTCCTGAGCATTTGTGGGAGGCGACGAGGGGGTGCCTGGGGGGGGGAAATGTGCCACAGAGCTGTTCCAGCCTTTGCCTGCAATATCCCTGCTCCGGTGGAATTGCTTGGGACCCTGGCCACGCTGCTGCTGGTGCCACGAACCCCCCCCGGAGCAGCTCAGGAGCAGCCCTCATGGGCGCCACATGGCTTTCCCAGGCGTGGGGACCTCGACAGAACCTTTCCAAACATGCTGCCTAACCCACCCCCTCGCAGCTCCCACGGGGCGCGTTCACCTTCTCTCATTTTGGGGGGCATCTCCCCATCACTGGGCACTGAGCCCTCCTCCCACCGGCATCATAGCTACCAGTTTGCTGAAGCAGCTGCCTTCCCTGAGCAGGGAGGTGGTGGCAGACGGGGGGGGTCTCCATCTCAACCGGGGGGGGGGGGGGGGGGGGGGGGGCGTGGGGTGCGGGATTTTTGGCAATGTCAGGCCCTGGAGGGGCTGCTGGCTCCCATGCCCCCGGGTGTGCGAGGCGCGGGGGTCCAGGGGCTCTCTGTGCAAGCAGCTCGTGATCAAAGCACGGAGCGCAGCCCGGAGCTGGGGGCAGGCAGGCGGCGAGAGATGAAACGGAGCAAAGTTCTCTGGGTTCGGACGCGGGAGTTGGAAAGGATTCGACGGCAGCTTGGAAAAGGAGGAGGAGAGGGCTGGGAGCAGCAGCGTTCAGCAGAAAGGAATGTCCTGATGGGACGGCAGCCTGAACGCTAGCCAGGACCCCCCCTTCCCAAGGCTGTTTAAAAGCCCCGGACCTCTCCAAGCCCTTTAATTGGCGCTTTAAAAAACTTCCTTGTTCCTTGACGCGGCGAGGTTTGCGTTTCATGCCCAAAATGACTCAATTCCCCCTCTCCCCCTCCCCATGCAAAAAAAAAAAAAAAAATTAAAAAAAAAATCTCCTTTGAAAGGTTTGCTAGAAGCCAGCTCTGTCCCCTCCCCACCAGCCCCAGTAGCCCCCAGCCCTCACCCCACCAGCCTCTTGTGTGTATTCTTGTTCTCCCCTAATAATCCACATCCCAGCTGCCTCCCTCTGCTTTCGCCCTCCTCCTCCCTGCCTCTCTCGCTCCCTCTTTCTCTCTCCTCCCCCCTTCCTCCCCCTTTCCATAACTCAAAAGCTTGTCAGGCTGGTTCCAGACTGCTGGCGCCAGGCTTCACTCCAGGAAAAAAATAAAGCAAAAGAGAAAGGCATGCAAGGCAAAACAGCCCCGCCACATGAACACACATCAAACCAGCCCTTTATCTCCCCGGAATGCTCTCCCTGCTGCAGAGCTCCCTACCCCGGCCCAGCAGACGCGCATTCCCCATCCCCGTAACCCTAATGCAGCACCGCCGGGCTGCAGGCGCACACGCCCCGGCAGAGAAAAGCGAAGGAGCAAATACAAGATCTATTATTTAGCAGCGTTATCAATTATTTAGAGCCCCGGCGCAGGGAAGGGGTGGGGAGAGGAGGCCTTGGCGGAGGCGGCTTTTACCCTGGCAATTCAGGCGAGGGGCTCCTGCCCGGACCCACCTCCTCGCTGCCCCCGGCTCCTGCCCGCCGGCGGGATGATGGGGTGTTTCCAACACCATCCCTTGCATCCCACCCCACCAATATGGGGTCTTTTTTTACCCCAGTCCTTCCTGTCTTTGACAGAGCCGGGCTTCACCTGGCAGTGAGCCCCGATATCCAGCTCCAGGAACATCCCAGTCCTGGAGGCATCGGAGCCAGTGTCCAAGCAAGGGCTGCAGCACCCCACAGGCAGAGCGGCCACCCCAGGGCGAGGGCTCTCGCACACAGGGCCTCAGCACCCTCCCTCCTCACCCAGGAAACTGGTCAGCCCCCAATAACGTGAATTTTGGCATTGATGTGCACTTTCTCAGGCACTTCCAGCAGTGCTCTCCCTGTCCAGTGGTGGATGCTTCCATCCCACCTCTCCCCGCAGCCTGGAGGAGAGCTCATCACCACCCCAAACTGCAACGGTGGCCGCTGCAGGGCTCTGGAGCTCCAAGTCACCCCACATCCAGCCAGCCCAGGTGGAGCTGTGTCAGTGCAGGGCAGGAGGAGGAAGGTGTCCATGACTCTTCACCTCATGGTGGGTTTCAGGTCAGGTCTTGATCCCAAAAGGTCAAAACCAACATCCCAAACCCAAGATCCAGCCCAGGCTGCAGGAAGAAGACTATACCAGACCACACAGCCTCTTCCAGCTCTTTTCTCTCAGACTGTGGAGCAAACCTCATTCCACTGTCTTAGTGATGCCACTGGCAAAGGGTCCCAGTCACCAGGCAGGTGACACCGATGGGCACGGGTTTGTCCATGGGCCATTGCCACAAGCTCGCAGATGGCTACTGCAGCCTCCCTGCGAGGTAGCCGCCTTTCAGCGGCAGATCGCACTAAAGTAGCTACAGTGGGAACGTGTGATGAGGTGGGTGTGCTAAGAAGATTTTTTTTGGCAGACTTCAGGATGACTTTATTGCTCACAAGTTCTCGAGTCATGGCTGAGTAACACACTCATTGCATGTCTGAAACAAAAAAAAATAAAAAAAAAATCCCTTACCCCAGCACAAAATAAATAGCCTGGACAAAGCATGTTTGCTTTGCTCCCCGTCCCTGCTCCGGCTTTGCATGGCCGGGGTCTGCGAGGCTCCCACGTGGGCTGTGGGCAGCTGCTGCCTACGAGCACTGATATTTCCCCTGAGGTTTGGGAAGAGAGATGGGCAGAGGCTCCCACCAGACACACGCATGAGCACCAGCCCCTTCCCAGGATGTCCCCCAGCAGGTCCCCTTCAAGTTGACGGGTCAGGGACTTGAGGCAAAGCAGCATTGTCCGCTGTGATGGGATCTCTGGAAAACAACTTTTATTTAGGTGGCTGAATCAGGCTCACCAAGCCTAGACTTCCACAGTGGAAGCTGCGACCTCAGCCTGCCATGGCCTCACGTGTTTTCTCCTAAGGGTCCAGAACTCTGCCCCATGGCCCCACAGCCCCAGCCAAGCGGTGCAAAGGCTCCTGGGCTGGGTCAGGTGAGACCTTCAGATGCACCATGGAGGATAAATTTCTGCAATGCAGCTGCTGGTTTGGATGCTGTTTCTGGGCATCAAGAGGGTGCAGGGAGCTGTGTTGTCTAAGGACAGAAGCATCCCCACCTCCAGTGACTTTAACTCCAAGAAACCAACAGCTGCTCTTGAAAAACAACCAATATATTTCTAACCTGGAAGGAAAATGACTGTCCCCTGCTCCAGCCAAGTCAATGGTAGCTGATCAAATCCCTGAGACAACTCACGAGCAATCAAAAGGTATTAACTAGCTGCCTAAGCCCATGGGTGCAAAGAGCAAGCCCTCTTCTTTCCTGGGTAGGGAAATGAAGGTGAACAAAGTGACTTCCCCAAGGTCACCTGGGAAATGTTGCTGAAGAGCCAAGAACAAACCCCAGGACCTGTGGTTTCTGCTGTCCCGCTCCCAAGTCCTCACACCCATCCTAACCTACCCCTGGGTCAACCCCAGCCCTCCCATAGAGCCCCGATAAATTCTGAATGTCCCTCCACCAGAGAAAGGAGAAGGTCAAGGACACAAACCCCTCTATATGTTGGCTTTTGGGTGCCAAGAGCTTCACGAGCTTCTCTCCAGCCCCAAAGGAAGACCTCAACTGCGACAGATGTCTTTCCCTTGAGTAAAGAAAGAATAAGAGCCACTTTCTGCCATTTAGTGTCCCAGTTCTCCCACACCAAGGACTGAGGACATAGGAACACTAGAAGGGGGAAACAATAAAACACTAGAAAGGGGAAGAAAGGGGAAACAACAAAAATTATTACTCCCATTCCCTTTTAATGGGTTCAGAAGGGACGCTTTTGTACATTTTCTACTACATTTTCCTTTTTTTTACAACATTCCAGAAAAACCGGTCCTTACAGTTGCTGTTCCTCCTCCTGAAAGAGCATATCTTGGGGAGGAAAACAGGGCAGCTTAGGGAAGGGAGAAATTTCACTGAAGATTGAGGGGGAAAAGCAGAAGGACAGGAGGAACCCTTCATTTAGAAATGTCACAGGCAGTTTTGCAAAGAACAGAAAAATCCCATTATGTTGAGAATTTTTCATGAAAACTTTGTGTGCGTTTGTTTTTTAAAGGCTGGGTTTTTTCCAGCTAAAAATATAACTCCACATGCAAAAAAAAAAAAAAAAAAAAAAATGTCAGTCGTCCCTGGGCACAGCCGAGAGCGCTTGAAGGGACGCCCGGGATGGCTTGTGCCGCTTCTCGACAGGCGGCCCTGATCGTGGTGACACCACCGGCTCTCGCTACGTGCCGGGGAAGGTTGGAAGGACGCGATCTGCCCCGTGCCACATTCAAACAAACCCGGGGCGCTGGGTCGGCAGTGCACCGCCGCGGCTCTGCAGCGAGCCGGGGCTGACCCTCGCCGGATCGGGCCAGATTGCAGCCAGCTCCTGGCACATGGGGACACGGGTGCCCCACGGTCACGTGTGGCTGCTTGGTGGCTCCTGGCCGAGCTCCCGAGCTGCCCCATGGAGTGTTTTCACTGCAACCCCCAATAGGCATCTCTAGGAGTGCTGGGGGGGACACTAGTCCTGATCCTGCCCATTACCCCCCCAGCACATCCCAGGGGAAAAGCGGGAAGCAGCAACACCTCTGGGGCAGAGCACGCGGGGGCCGTGGCTGGTCCCAGCTGTATCCTTTTCCCATTTCCCTTCCATGCGTGCAGCCGGGCTCCCCGCCCCACTGAGGTCAGCTCCGGCTATTCTCTCCTCGGCTTCCCCTGCTCCTGCCATGCATTTCCCGTCTCCCTTTGATATTTCACCTTTGCTGCGTCATTCCCCGTGGGCTGTTTTGGGGCTTGGGTTCACGTGGACATGCTGTTCCCTGCTGTTGTTGAATAGCCGAGCCAGGGCTGAGCCTTGCTGGCGGGGAGCACACGAAATAACCCGGCTCGCACAGATAAGTGTACAGCTGAACAAGCACGAGCCCAAAAGCTGAGCTTGCACCAACAGCCTTGAGCAGCACAAAAGCAAGAGGGGGAAACGCCATGAAAAATAACGAGGAACTGGGAGGTAACAAAAGCTGGGTGAAACAGGGAGTGTTTCCAGCAGAGATGGCCAAATCCGGCATCTGCTCACAGTGCTGGGTTTAACTAGAGCTGAGCAGGACCTGGACCTGGCCCAGGTCAGGCAGAGGAGCCACCTTGTGTGGGCCACCCACTGCCCTAATTACTGCTGAACCAAGGGAAACCCCATCTTGCGCGGGGGCAGATCTCTCCCGGGCGTTACAGATGGGACACCCAGGCACCCACACAGCTGACATGGGAAGCAGCACTCTGCCGCAGCACGAGCGAAATTCCCAGCGGGGTTTGGGAGCAAGCAGCTTCCTCGTGCTCCCACAGAGCCCCAGGGAATTCAGTGCTGAGGAGAGCAGCTGGGCTCTTCCCCAGGTGGAGTGACCGCCACGCTCGCACGCACCCCAACCGTTTTGGCCAACCGTCCTTTCCACCAAGAAGCCACAATGTGGAACAAAAAACGTCCCTGCCGGCCTCCAGCACTGCCTGCCCGCGCTCCCCAGGTGGCACCGGGCCAAACCCGTTAACAAAAGACGACTGAAACGAGAGCGCACATTAACTCCATGGTGGATTTCCCTCAACGGACCCCGGCGAGCAGCACCACCCACCCGGCAATGGCAGAGCCCAGCCGGCAACACCGGCAGCGTATGGTGCTTGCCCCCCGGGGCAGCTGTGGTGAAGGTGTCACTTCGAGCCGCCCAGACCTGCGGCACCCCCAGGACACCAGCTCTTTGCCACCAACAGCCAACTCCTGCCTGGACACGGGCTACAGCCGAGCCATGTCAGTGAGACGAGACGCTGTGTGTGGGAGCTGCTCCCTGTGGTTTTAGGGAGGAGATGGGGGGAAGCTCATGACATGAGAGCCTGGAAGAATGGCCTGACCCCAGGTTATAGATTTTTGCCTGTTTCAGTGGCAGTCACTGACAATTGTTCATGGGAGGAGCACAAGCTTACTGAGATGAGAGAGCGGAGGGAAGGGCTGCACGCCTTCTCCCTTGTGCTCCCCTGCCCAGCTGCCCCTTTCAGCAGAGGCTCGGCCAGCCCAGGTCACATCCCACCCTGTGCCGGGGGTTCTCTGCAGCCAGGCATCACAAACGGTCCCATCCTGCTCTGCAGGTGGTTCCCAATGAAGAGTGGTGCCGCGGGGGTATGGGTGAGACCTTGAGCACTTGATTTGCCAAATGGCTTTAAAGCTTCCCCATCCCCTCGGACTGCATCACCTCTGCCCCTGCCCATGGAGAGACTAGGATGTCCCCAGACTCTCCCTCTACGTCCTTTCCAAGCAGGAAGCTCTCACATGGTCATGGATGTGCTCCTAAACCATCACAGACAGCACTCATTGCTTGAAGTCTCTGTTGGATATCATCCATCAGGGAAAAAACCCTCAATGCCCTCTCCACCCTTCTTTTAGCTCACGGATGCTCAGGACATGTTTGATGCCTTCAAAAACCAGCACAACCATCTCTCAGCCTGGACCTTGGGGGTACTTCAGGAGCAAGGAGGGGGCTGAGAGATGAAAAGAAAATACTCCCCAGCTGGAGTCCTCAGTGGCTTGTGGACTTGGCAGCCCTGTAACCCAACCCCAGCTCTGTATGGTGATGGTTTCCTAGCCCATTGCAAGGGACAGCGGTCAACAGGCACCATTTTGTGTTTGCAGGATCAAAGATAGAGTGTTTGAATGAGTCACAGGGATTTTTGACCCTCTCCCGGAGGCCTTACATTCATTCATTCTTCCTTACTTTTATCATTTTTGATAACCTGAAATATTAGTCAGCTGGACGGAATCTGCAGGTTTTATTCACCACCTCCAAAGGAAAATACGACTGAAAAATATACTGAATCAGTGTGGCCAACCCTGAGCATTCAGAGCTTCTAAAGATTTCCAGACCCTGGAAAATCAGAGAACAGCCTTTAAAATAATGAGATTTGCAAGGAAAAAAAAAAAAAAAAAAGACGACCAGTTGGCTTGTTTTTATTTTCCTGTTGGTTTCTGAGCCTGTAGGCCACTTTGACGTCATGCCACTAAGCTTGTCTCTGCAACCATGAGGTAAGAAACCCTTCCTTAAACCAGCAACCCCCCCAGCCAGCGCTCTGCAGTCACACAGCTTCAAAAAAAAATAGAAGGAAAGAAGGAAATGCTGGGACACAAGGAAAATCTCGAGAGGTTTGGAGGACCTCTCATAGAACCGAGAGGAGCAGCAGTGCACAATGCAGAGCGAGCGGCACCCTTGAAAGCCCCTCTCTGCCCACAGGGTGATGGAGAGATGGGGACATAGGTTTTTGGAGCAGGGCTGCAAACATTGCTGAGTGCCGGTGTGGCCGTGGCGCGTGGCTGGCTCACTCTTGGCAATCAAGGACGGTCCCAGGAAAATGAAAAGATTTCCAGCACATCTCAGCAATTTCTCTCCTCTCCCAAAGGAAGCATGTTTATTGGAAGCCATTTTCTGCATAAATAGCCCTTTCCTGCTGTTTCCCACAAAATCAGACTAAAATAATTTTCTAGGCTTGAGGATGCCAACCCACAGCTTCCTAGATGGATGCGCAGAGCTCAACCTTGAGCAAGAGACCAAAGACATCCCCAAAATCGTGCCCAGAGCCCACCCAGCTCTCTCAAAGAGGAGGTTTTACATCCCCTCCCCAGCAACTTCCAACTGCTTCAACACATTCCTCCTCCCCAGCGCTTTCCTTTGGGGGTCTCAAAGTCCTCTGTAACCTCAGGCCCATTCGCCCTCCACATGCACCCCAGAAGGAAGCATGACTCCAAATCACTGCTCCAACACAAAAAGAGCAAGGATCAGCTTGCTCGAAGACCCAGGCACTGCATGCTGCCAGGTAAAATGGTCTTCAGCCCCCGAAAGACTGGTGTGCAAGGGGAATAGCAGAGATGGAGACAGTCAAGTGGCAGGGCTCTCCCACCTCACACCAGTGTAGGACTGGTATCCGTGCCCGAGCAGGGAGCTGGTGATGGGGACAGGTCCCTGTTCACACCAGAAGGATGTGGAAGTCCCCTGAAGGGTCCATGCAGTGGCAAGCTCTGGGGCTGCAGGACCAGCACTGCCCAGGACAAGGACTGAGAAGGGGTCCCCTCTCCTCCTTCCTTGGTTCTGCAGCCCAGCACAGGGTCCCACCAGCTGACAGACTGGCTGGCTCTGCTGCCAGCCCTCCTTGGCCACATTGTCTAGGCTGGGACTTGGCTAGGACAGGCTGAGCCTGCACAACACAGTCCCCAGTCGGCACCCAGCAGCCTCAGCAACAAAACCAGTTGAAGACCTTCACCATGGTCAGGCATGTGGCCTGACTGTCCCCAGAAGAGCCCTTGCCCTGTAGACCAAGGCCAAGCAGCCCATGGACGTTGCACTTTTGCTGCTGTCCTTGAATTTAGTGCAGGGAGGAAAGAAGGAGGATTTGGAAGCATCTCTGAAGCTGCTCAGGAGATGAAGGCAGAGGGACTGCAGAGCTCTGGAACTGGAAATGGGCAGGACACAGTTAACGCCTGGTTCCTCTTGCAGGATCAGGAGGAACTTGGCTTCATATTTCACGTGTGGGATGTTGCAAGAGGACAAGGAGCCTTGAACCCCAGCGGCATGAGTTCCCCCCGGCTTGGTCACAGCCACGGGGAGGAAACCACGACGTGCCCTGGCTCCACGGCCACTCCACCAAGGGCAGGAGCCTCCTTGCCGGCACAGGGAGCGAAGGACGGTGCCACCACGCCAAGAGACACCAGAGAAACACTGAGGCCACACCGACTCCATGGTGGCACTGAGATGCCGGCAATTTAATAAACCTCAGCCGAGCGGTTGGGGGCTGCTGGTGAAACGGCCCCGTGCGTGGCGTGGAGTGGGGGGCTTCGCACCGCCTGGCTCCTCGGCTCTTGAAAGCAAATACAAAGGCTGGGCTCCCCCAGCCCTGGCTGATGCTCGACCTCTCCGTTGTCCTCGCTGCACGCCTGTCCCAGTTCCAGCAGCCGGTTGCTACAGCAACTGAGCTCTGACTAATCATTTGCGCAATGACCTTTTTTCCCCCCAGAGAGAGGGAGGGAGGGAGATGGAGAGGAGGGAGGGAGGGAGGGGAGGAGAGGCAAAGCAAGCGGAGGTTAGCAAGAAAAAGCAACCAGGGAGAATGTGGGTTTTTTTAGGCGATGCGAGATTTTGAGGGGGGAACTGGAGGGATGCAGGCGGTGGGAGGGGGAGAGGAAAGCGGGTGTTGAATGAGTCTCCCCCCCTCCCCGCTCTGTGCTTGAGAAAGGATGGATGGGGGCAAAGCCGGCTGCCAGCAGGCAAAGAGCCTTGCTGGGACCGTTTCCATGGGCGGGGGGGTGGGGGGACTCCAAATGGGGCTGATACCGCAGCCCTCCTCCTCCTCCTCCTCCCCACCCCACCCCACGCCGACCCTGGCCACCGCCAAAGGGCCAGAAGTCAAGAATTTGGCTCTGCCTCACGACTGAGCGCCTGCAAAGGGCTGGCTGGCCCCAGGTCAACCTGGCTTGAGAACCCCGAGCACAAAACCTCACCGGCGGGTGGTGTTTGGGGAAGCTACACCAGAGATGAGCTGAGCTAAAAAATCCCGTGTCAGCATTATGCCAAGGGGGAGCACGGCCGGACTCTGCTGAGCCATGAGAACCAGTTCGAGAAGAAACCTGAGCCCAGCTCCAGCAGCTCCGACGGTGTTACTGGGAGGGCTTCGCTCCCACCTCTACTGCCTTCAGCTGAGCAAGACCAGGGTCAGGTCTGGCTCCAGCTCCAAAACAGAGTAAATAATGCAAAAGCCTCTTTCTGCACAGCTCTAAGGAGCACACATGAGATCATATCTTACTGACTCGGTAGGAGAAAACAGTTCAGAGGTTACATATTGCTCCTCATGTCAGTTGGCACTTAGAAAACAGGAGCTGGTGAAACCAAAAAAAGCAGTGGCAAGGAGGCCCTCCTCACCAAGGGGTGGATGGTTGCGCCGCCAGTCCCAAGTTTTCACAGCAAAAGGATTTGGGCTTTTCTCCAATTGGATCAGAAAACAGTCACATCTGACCCTGACCAACCACAAAGTACTAAGCCAGCTGAGATGGACAATAACAGAGATCCCTGGTGACCAAGAGCAGAAATCTATGGAAAGTCACAGAAGAATGGGTTGGCCATTTGGAAAGAAAAGGAGGTTTGAAGAAAACAAAATGTTTTTGTGGACAAATACTCCACAACAGAGCCTGACAAACTGCAGTACTGTTGTGTAAATTGGAGAGGGAGGACTTGGTATGACTAATGAACAAACCAAAGAAGAATGAGCTATATCCTGAATGGTGCTGAGCGCGCACTCCCCACATGCAACTCCTGCTGACACATGCTGAAGCTCAGGACAGGGAGCCCTTGTTGGGTAAGACAAAATCTCATTCAAAGAGGTATTATGGTGGCCTTTGCTGCTCCAGCCTTACCCTCTCTTTCTGCACCAAAGACAGGCCCTTTCCTTAGGGCAGCTCAGACAAAATATATGCTCCAAACACCTCCACAAGGTCCTGGAGCCAACCCTCCTGTTTCAGCTTACCCTCTGCCCATCAACACAATGCAAAGGACAGGACCTTCCTAGCAGGCATTCCCCAGCTAGTTTGTACAGCTAGAAAATGTAAAGTAAGACTCACAAAAATCATCTGCGATTTATTTAAGGCACAAAAAGGAGAGGCCAGGTTGCGAAGAATACTCTGCACGCAGTGTGCACTCAACATATTTCCCTTATCAGCACGACTTGGCACCTACAAAAATTCCCACTGCAGCATCTGATCCCAAACTTGGAGAAACCAACAGGAGGGTTCGCATCGGGCCCGTCGTGGTGCCTACGCTACGAGGGGCATTGCAGGCAGCCTCTGCTTGAGCTTCAGCAGATCAAAGCTGTGTCGAGTCCTATGTAATAAGTGCTGTTGAATGGCAAGATATGTTAACTCAGGCTTGGCACTACCTGGCCGTGGTCACAGGGCTTGCAGATCCAGCCCAAGCTTTCACCTGCCTCCGATCCACCTTGTAGATAAACCCGGGGCTGCAGTGAGTCTGAAACACAGCACATAGAAATAAAACTTCTTTCTACATCTTTTGGTTAAATCGCTCTGCAGCTTGCAGAGCTCCACCAAGGACAATTATTTCCAGCATGTGCTGTGCATGAATGCTGCAAGCAAGACAGAGCTGGAGTTTCATCATAGCCCAGCTTTGTGTGCAGAGTGAAGAAGGAAAAAAAAAGAAAAAAAAAAAAAAGAAGAAAAGAAAAAAATAGAAGGAACTTGGAACTGGAGGCCCCCCCAGCCTCACCCTGATCCCAAGGAGGCTCTGCTCTGCTCTTGCTCAACCCGACACCGAGAATGAGGAAGCAGAGGAGACAGGCGGGGGAGGTGGAGGAACGGTCAAGCTGAAGACAAACAGCCTCTGAGCCGGGCAGTTGGAAAGCTTCGCAAGCGAGAGGGCACAGGAGCAAAGAGCGGGCTGTGTCCTGCGCTGGAGCCCCCTCCCTGCCCCCATCCAGGCCGGGGGGCTCTGTGGCCCTCACCCCAGAAGATGCTCTGGGTTTTGATAACCCGAGTTCAGGTCTTAAAAGAGATGGTCTCCAGCATGGAGATCTGCCCAGCCCCGCCGCGTTGCCAGCCCAGATCTCATTTACCCAGGCTGCGACCGGTGGTGGCCGAGCAACCCCCCGCCCCGGAGGAGCCCTTGGCGGGCAGAGCTGTGCCGTACCGTGCTGGCCACGGCCAGCCAGCTCTCCCCTTTGCTCGGTTAGAGTCGGCTTTCAGCACAGCCGGCGTCAGCAGCTCGCCTCCACACTCTGCAATACCAGGAACCGCAAACACCGCATTCGCTGCAAACAGGAGTTTGCATAAAAAAAAAAAAAATTAAACCCCAGCCAGTTGTGAGATATTCCAGGCAGCTCCACGGGCCTGGGGCTGGTCCTCTCCCTTCCCAGCATCGGTTCCTGGAACCACACACCTTACCTCCCCTCACCCCAAGTGCCGATGGCTGCTGTCACCTTCCCCGTCCTGATGTCCCCATCCTGCACGTGGGCTAGTCTCTCTTCCTTGTCCTGGCCTGGGGGAGGAAGAAATCCAGACAAAGGGAGCCCAGCATCTGCACAGCCCCCTTGGTGACAGACCAACACCCCAACATGATATTCTCCTGCTGATTTGCCCTTCCGCCTCGATAGGCCAGTAAGGAGGTACCTTGATCTCATCCCTCTCACAGCAAAGGACATTGTAGCAGAGACACGAAGGGATGTGCCAGAGGCCAAGGAGGACAGAGAACCAGGCAGAGGAGTTGGATGGATCCGCTTGTTTAAATTTCTTTATGATGAGCAATATTAACTTTACCCCAGCAGCGTTACTGCTCGCAAGGGATGGTCAGACGACTGCGAGTGATCAGTTCAGGATGAACCCACAGTGCAAAGAGGCTGCCCAGCCCCCAGGCAGGGCTGTCGCCGAGCATCGCCAGGGATGCAGCCACTGAGCACCTTCCCAGCCAACCAGCCCGGGATCCCACCCGGCTTGTAACCTTCCAACCATGCAACACAGTCAGCACACGCTGTGCAAGAACCTGGGAAGAAACATGGCCTACACGGAAAGGAGTGAAGGGGATTCATCAGTTTAATTTCTGCTAAAACCACGCCTTGAATCCACCTAGCACACAGGACGTGTGTGGAAGATCCCCAGAGGGGTTCATGTAACTTGCAGGAAGATCAGAAACAATGGCCCATAAGGCAAGCCCCACAACCGGTCTCAAATCTCATCTCTCCAGGTCCACCAGCAAATGAGAACCAAGACACTGAGATGCATCAGCTCAATTGCCCAGTTCCTGGAGGCTCACACCAGTGGTTGCCCACAGAGATGGAGCAGTTTGGGGGTCGCCACATCCCCCTGAACACGTTCTACCCCAGCTGCCCACCTCTCCAGCACCCTGAGGTGATGGGGGCAACAGCAGGAGGGAAATGTGAGGTTCCCTTCTCAGAATGGGAAGGGCCACTGATGGAGGTGATGAAACTCATCCTGAGGGAAAATGTTTGCTGTTTCCCAAGAGAAGTGGCAAATCCCAATGGACCAGCCCTTCAGGAGTGCCAGGGAGGCAACCAAACCTAGAGAGGGACCAGACAGGAGAGGGAAAACCCAGCAAACCCTGGGGAAAATGGACTTTTCTGTCCCTTACACAAAGCCATCGCAGGGTGGGAGCTGGGCTGAGGAAGCCTTTACCCCCTGCCCGGGCCAGGCAGCAGCCAAGCCTGCCAGAGGAGATGCTGTGGGACGACGGGCGAGTGCCGGGCCCATGCAATTGCCTATAGCGAGTGGCAATTCCAGCAAGTTTACACCTGGCTTGCATTTGGTCCCAGAAGCGTTTCACATTGAGAGCATCCCTGGAAGGGAAGATTCGCTGCCAAAAAAACGAGAACTCCGCCTGCCCGGATTTTGGAGGGGAAGGCGGGTTTATTTGCATTTCCAATTTGGCTGGGAAACTGGAAAAATACAGACCTAAGAAGCCAATTCCCGCCAGTCCATCACCTCCTCCAAAATCCAGTGGTCTCCAACCCAGAAAGATGCTGGACCAGCACCGGTGGGGACCTGTGCTCTACAGCAGGAGGCTGGGGATATTTGGATATGTGATGGTGGCTCTAAGGTGGGCAGGGACCAGGGGGAGCTTTTGGAAAAGGGGCTGAGGGGAGAGAAAATGTGCCAGGATGGGGCCTGGGGACACCAGCCTGACAGTTCTGTCCACCACTGAGTTACCCACAGGACCCGGTGAGGAGCAAACCCCTTGGAGCAACAGCGCTGGGTTTAAATAAATAAATACAATTCTGATGAAAGGAAAAAAAAAAAAAAAGAATAAAGGATGTGCCTCTCCAGCGCCTCCTCCCCTCCCAGAAACCTGTGTGCTATGCAAATATATGGAAATGAGACATGTAAGGGGGATGAAACTGGCTCTCTAAACCAGCGTGGTTTTAGACTGGGAAGCGTTGGAGGCAGCTTGCTGGAAAGTTGAGGCAGAAATAGCTGTGCCATGAGAGGGATGAGCAATTACGACTGGAGGGTACGTGTCCCAAAATGCTTTTGGTGGTGGGATCAGCTCCTGCAGCACCAGCAAAATACAGCACCAAACCTCCCTCTCGACACCTCGGTTCAGCAGCCAGTATTAAAGCACTCCCCAAATCTCTCTCCCCTTCAGCCCAGGGCTGAAAATAAAATAAAAAAAATAAAAAAAAAAAAAAAGGAGAAAACTTGCTTTGCTGCTGTTTGCAATTCCCAGGCAGGGAAGGGATGGCAAAAAGCACTGCAGTGCATGGAAACCCAGGCAGCTCAGTCCAAAGCAGGGGGTGGCCAGTGCGGGCAGGCCGGGGTGATGCTCCCCAGGGTGGGCACTTTCCCCGGGGACCGCATGAGGAGTGACATCTTTCTTACATGAAGAATGGGATCGTACGAATTCCAGCTCGTTTGTTCCAGGCAATTTATCCACCCAAGTATTGCCTTGTTCGGTAACATTTTCTCAAGGGGTTTCTGCAGAGAAGCAGGTGAAATCTAGAAAGTCTGAAGGCTTTGGGGTGTAAACACCATTTGCCTGAGCAATGCTGCTCACGTTAATAGTCAACACCTGAGCATTTTTTGCTCAGAAACAGGAGGGGGTTTTGTGTTAAACAAACTCTGCTCAAGAACAGACCTGGCTGGAGCAAAAGCCCCTTTCCTGCCTCCTGACCCAGCACAGGATTTTCACAGAAATAGCTCAGATGCTCTGAGCTCAATGGAAAGTTGGGGTGGACTGCCAGTGTCCTGGGCAGCCCTGGGCCACAGCAGCCCTGCTTCAGGCAGCCGGCGATTTCCATCGGCATCAGTGGGATGTTGTTGGAAAGTTGCCTCCTGCGACTGCAGGGCTTTCAAAACCCACCCCAGGCACTGGAGATGGGGGGAGAGGGCAGGGGAGCAGAGAGGGGACGATACCAACACCATTCATCACGCACCTTGAGCCCAAAGGTGTGACACTGGGGTCTGCTTCGTCTCTCACAGTGGGATGCAGAGGAGCAGGATATTTGTAAAAAGCACTGGAAAGGACTCAACTGCTCTCTGGTTTGAGTCCATGCAAGATGGCCATTTCCTATGATCGCCACTCCTGTGCCTCTGCCACCATTTGCAACCTCAGATTCCCCCCAAGAATGTCACAGCGCTGCATTCAAGACAGCTCCCACAGCCCTGCATCTTAATTTGCTTTTATCTGTCTCATTAAAGGCAATCTCCAGCAACTCCGACACCAGTCTCTAGCATGGCGGGCGTTTGTGTTTCCACCGTTGGGTTGAGCAGGCTGTCAGCAGTGACAGCCCACGTGCACGGGTGCCACGCTGTCATTTAACGGCGCTGAGCACGGAGCAGAGGCACCTTCCATCCACACACTGCTCTGCAGTCACTGTGGGGTTACTGGGGTACGTCCAGCCCTGTCCCGCACCCCAGAACTACCCCCTGACAGATATTATGGCTTCAGCATCACACATCCTTGAGACAGAGGTTCATTACCTGCTTGGCTGCAGTATCCTGCAGTCGAGCACCAGCATATCGGCTTCCCTGGACAATGTATATAAATCTGGGCCATTCCTATGCCACAAACCCAGTTCCTTTACCTGACCTGGTCTAAAACACAGAGACAATTTTGAGCATCTTCCTCACTGGTGTTTATTTGAGGCAAGAGCGAAGCATCTTGGACTCTTCCCTGTGCTCTTCTATCCTTTCATCTGCCCTTTTTACTGTATTTCCCTGACACCTCTTGGGGATCTGCCCCAGCTCCGGGGCTCTGGCAAGCGTGTATATCAGTGCACATACCCTCTCCAGCCACAGCAGTGTTACACAAACCTTTGGAGCACACAAAAGCCAGTGATGACAGAGTTTTGTGAATCTATATTAAAAATACAGCCTTATTCCACCTTCCTGAAGAGAAAGGTGCCATGAAAGTGTCATGGGGTGGTGAGTCCAGGAGATACCGGGCAAAAGGAGAGGAACTGCTGCTCAGCCGACCTCTTCCCAGTCCCTTCTCTAACTCCTGTTCTCATCTGAGAGTTGCTTATTTCTCCCCATGTCCACATGGCAAAACCCTGCGAACCTGAAGAATAAAAGGTGTAGACTAGCTGGGATTTCAAATTCTGTGATTAAGGATGGAGGCAATTTCTCCCCTCCCTGGGCTGATAGGGCAGGCAGCGGATGAGGATGGCTTTTTTGTGTGCTGCCAGCAGCTGTGATAGGCGCCTCTGCCGTCACCAAGCAGAGAGATTATTCTCTGGATCTCCCGAGCTGTTTATCAGGAACGCTCACTGCTGCAGCCACTAAACCAGCTTAAATACCAAAATTAAAAAATAATTAAAAAAAAAAAAAAATCTTTTCTGTAACCTCAGAGAGGGATTGGGAAGGGGAGGTAAAAGTACCTGAGATGCAAGTTGGGGTCTTAACAGAACAGACACATCACCAGCTCAGGAGGGGGAAGGGGGAAAGAGACTCCACAGCCACAGGGACTGAGACCCCCGGCCGGAGGGATGGAGCAGCAAAACCTGCTGGCAGGGGACTGAGGGACCTGCCTGGAGCGGGCAGCTGCCAGTCTCGGCCGGCAGGCACATGGCTGGGAAGCCAGCGGGAAGATTTCACAGGACAAAGTCGGCAGTGCCTACACTGGCACATCTCCCTGGCCCTGCCTTCAGCATCATGGGGCAGGGAGCCGTTGGGAGCATGTGAGGAGCAGCAGCTTCGCACCACGGCCGGGGCAGCCCGGCTCCGGTACCCGGGGAAGAGCAGCAGAGTGATGCTCCCTCCCCACGCACGCCCGGGGAGGGAGTGGCACGTGTCAGGGATAATAAATTGCATGAGAGTCCGAATCGGGGGACTGCACGGGAAGAAAAGGCACGAGGTCTGGTTTCCTTGGGCATTCAAAGCCTTTGAAGATCAGAAAGCAGCTAAGTGCAAGTCAGGCTTTCAAGCTGCCAGTGTGGGTTAGTGGTGGGCCTGAGACTCCCTGGGGAGCAAGAGCTGTAGGAACCCGGCTGCTGGGTTGGATCCTGCCTCCTGGCCACAGAAAGGTAAATGGTAACAGCTCTATCGACATGGCATGAACACACTCCCTGATGGGCCCTTAATTAGCGCATGGGTGGGAGCTGGAAAGCATTACGCTGCTTGCTCAGGGTTGGCTGGGTGCTCGTTGGTTTTGGATTATCCCAACAGGTCCCTCTGCTGCGATCCCCCTCTTAACTTCTGTCCAGACAACTTGCTGTGCTGGGGATGGTCCCATGCTCTGGTATCAGGGGTGTGATGCACAGGAGCACCCTTTTCGGGCAGAGGCGTCCCTGCCCTGCTTCAGAGGCAGAGTCAGACCCTCCAAGCCTCCCACTCCCCTGAAATTCAGGATGAGTGAGACCCTTCCAGGGGTTTCTGGCAGGCGGGGAACATCCCAGCCACTTGCATGAAAGGTTAAGACCACTTTCCAATTAGAGAGGCAGGAGCCATTGCAATAAAGCTCTTCTGAGGGGATATTAATCAGGGCATCTTCCTCTCACGGAAATGCAAATCAGCAGAATGGAAACGGGAGTGATTAGAGCCAGGGAATAACATGGGCACTTCGATCCCGGCTCTGTGAGCAGCAAGGGCCATGAGGGTGCAGGAGAGATGCCCCAGCCTCCCACTCCAGAGCCAGAACCCAGGCAGAGGCGTGGGGGACCCACAGGCTCCACCTGGAAATACTCAGCATAGGGTTCTCAGGTCAACGCTAGTGCCAAGACCACGGGAATGGCACCACTTACAGCAAACCAGCCCCCAGCTCTCGTGCTGGCTGCAGGGTTTTGGTCCATCCTCTTGCACCCACCCAGGAGGGAGGCCGGGGGAGATTTGGGCAGCATGGGCACAAAGGTTGGGGACCTGGCAGGGGAGATGGAGAAGACAGAAGCATCAGATAAAGGATGTAGAAGGGAATGGGAGGTCATGAAGAGCAAAAGGCAATGCAAAAAGGGGCCAAAGTGTGGGCCAAGGTGGTGGGGTGCACAGAGAACCCCCCTGCCCCGGCCTAGGGAAGTGCCGCACTGAGTCCAGAGACAGCTCTGCTCCTCACGGCAGGAGGCATTAGATCCAGCTGAGCTGCTTCAACGCAGCATGCATGTAAATCAGCCGGACAGGCAGAGAGGAGAAAAACAAGGGGGATGAGATAAGAGGATAGAAAGGCGAGGGGAGGAGGAGGAGGAAGGAGAAAAGGGGAGGGAAGGAGAGGAGCAGGTGTGGAGAGAAAGAGAAGCAAAGAGAGGGCAAAGGGAGAAAGGGAGAGGGAGGAGGAGGAAGGGGGAAGCAGAGAGCAGCAGGAGGGCAGGCCGATGGGCTGGGGCTGGTTGGTGCATCGTGGTCCTGCCCAAGTGCGTGCCAGGCGGGGGGCAGCCGTGGGCAGGGGCTCCCACTGCCCTGGGGGGGGAGCGCGGGGTGAATGGGTTGGAGGTGCCAGACCTCCACCCAGCCTGGGCCAGGGCGACCCTGGCCTTGGGCACCCTGCTCCTGGCTCTTGGCTTCCAAACCCTGCAGCACTGCCGGCACCCCGCTGGGGTCTGCGATAAAGCAGCACCACACAGTTGATTTTCCAGCCATGAGGGAGATGTCTGTTGGCCACACGAGTAGCTGGAGTCTGCCATCCTGTAATCCCTCACCTGCAAAGGTGATTCCCTCAAATCACCTGTCCTGAAACCTGATGCACATTTATGATGGAGGAGTTGGTGGTTACCAACGTGGAGGTGACAGCATCTGGGGGATGAAACAACACAAACACGTCACTCCTCTATGTCAGGAATATCTTGCAAAGCACAGCAAGTGATTCCTGATAAACAATAACTGGGCCCAGTCTCTTTCAGCCAGGGAACAAAAAGGCAAAATATTATTATTAAAACCCTAGGTTGAGGATCAGCAGCTTCATGAGAAGTTCTTGTGACTGGGCAGAACACAAGGACCTCCCGACACCAACACGCACTAAGCAACCAATGCTGATGCAAATACCATCTGCTGTAATCATGACATCAGCTTTAATTACATAACAAATGAGGATGTCGCCACATGCAGAGTCCTGACATCACCAGCAGAGCTGGAAAAAGGTTTGGAGCAGGACGATCAAAAAAATTAGTCCAAAGGAAGAAGATCTCAGCCTGGAAAAAGAAGCAGCTAGAGAGGCACATATATGGCCTCAAGAAGGTGAGCCGAGATTGATTGCTCACCGTGTCTCCCAATAAAAGAATTAGGAGATATCCAATAACATTAAGAGGCAGCAGGTTCAAAAGAAACAAGAGGAGATGGTTCCTCATGTGGTGCTTGGTTAAGCAGTGGAAGTCCTTGCCACAGCTCTCCGGGGGTGATTAAAGCTTACGTGTTTAAAAAGTCAACTAGACAAATCCATGGGAAATCCATTGAGGGGTATTAAAGACAAAATGCCACTCTGGCTCAGGGAGTCCCTGAGCTGCCATGTGCTCAGGGCTGAGAGATGCTTGAGCGATGCATCGGTGCCGGTCATCAGGGGTGGCGGGCAGGGGACAGCCGGGGCAGGGGCAGCCCTGCACAGCTCCTTCCGCTGCGCTGAAGATGGCAGATGACATCTCGGAGCCAGCACGCTGATGTCAATACGTTCTGCATCACACCCCGGGTGATCCCGAAATCCCAGCAGCTGGGTGTATTTACAACCCAATCTTGGGTGATGCAGGACCCCCCCAAAATATAAAGCCCGTAAGAGTGGGACCACGCATTGCCACTATTAATGTCACCGGTTTAACGCAACATGGAGCCACCGCAGACCTCATCCAGTCCAGCACTGGGTTACCCTCACGTCACTTTGCCAAACGCTGTTTCCCAGGACCCTGGACCCTGCTGGGAGCCCAGCTGGCCACAGGGGTCCGTCCCTTGGGAGCTTGGCTACGCGCTTTCCCATGTGCAGCATCCTTTCCACGCGCACAGAGTCGGTGCACGTAGCAATCCCAATTAAACCAAACTACATCACAGAGGGGCCTGGCAGCGCTGCATTTATCAGCCTGCCTGGAAGGGGCTTGTGCAAGCTGTCCCCCCGGCTGACGGATTAGACAGCAGACAATTAGGTTTCAGACACACACACACACGCGCGCGCGCGCGCACACGAGCACACGCAGGCACACAAATCCTTTTTCTCCATCCATCTGCAAGGCCGAGGCAGCCGAGCCCAGCTGCGCGGCCGTCCGGTGCTTCTGAAGCTGCGTGCAGCTGAATAAGAACGAGCCCCCGCACCTCGGCTTTCAGCGCCCGCTCGCAAAATGAGCGAGAGGTCCCCAAAGAGATGACACAATTGCAATGGAAATGATTAACCCTTGACGGGCCGGTTTCGCCGCCTCCTCCCCGCTCCGTACCGCCGCAGCCAGCCTGGCGGCAAACTCCCACTCTTTGGGTTTCAAGGACAAAGCCGGAGCAAGCTAGCGCTCAGCCAACATCGCAGGGAAGGAGCAACCTCCTGCGTTTGTGCTCCGAGGTGAGCCGGGTTTTTTTGGACCATGGATTATTTCAGATGCACCCCTTCACTGCCTGGAGATTCCCAGCTCCTGGAAGCAGGGATGGTGTCTCAACACGAGTACCACTTCTGCAAACATCCCACCAAAAGAGTCCCCTCTTGGTGCCTAAGACCAGAAACTGATTGCTACGTGCAGATCCTAGATGCAATGCAAACCAGTGTCACTCCTCAGATTGTCCCTTCCAAGAGCTATTGAGAACAGCAATTCAATATTTCAAAATTAATTGAAACATGAAACGGCTAAGATAGAAATGGAACAAGATGGGGTGGCTTCTCAACTGCAAAACCTGCACATCTGCTCTGGGAGAGGATTTCTGGTGGAATCAACAAAACAATGGATAAAGGGAAATCAGTAGATATAATTTATTGGGATTGTCCTAAAGCCTTTGATAAAATCCCACATGAGACACTATTAAGGAAACCAGGCATTACTGGGCAATATGTAAAATATTGCCGGGGAGCGGGAAGCAGTAAAGGGGCACAGACCGGCGCGGGAGGAGGTGGTTAATGCCCTGCCAGGACAGAGGTCGGGGAAGCCGGAGCGTGGCCGTGCTCTGAGCCCCAGGAAGGGAAAGCTGCAGATGTTCGGGGCACACTAAAGCCTTCACAAAACAGTCCCCAAAGTCCCTCGCTGCTCCTTCCTTGCTTCCCACGGTCTGTCTGTCTGTCCCAGGTTGCTTGTCTTCCCATGTGGGCAGGGGTATGGGGCTGTGAGCCGCCCCCCTGCCCTCGCCCACACCTACTTGAGGGCAGATAAGCTGAACATGACACCAAAAAGGACCATGTCAGCCCCTGGCCTCGCTCCTCACACTCGCAGCCCTTGATCTCCCCGTGTCCTTTCAAGACGTCTTTCAACTGTCCATGTGGAGAAGAGAAAGACCAAAGAGAGCGACTTCCCATCCCACATTAGGAGTGGAACATGCTGGGGGAGGGAGGATCCTCCGGAAACACCACTCTCAGCTGCTCAAAGAGCTTTCTAAAAACAGCACCATGTTTTAATTTTTCTTGTAGTCAGTTTTTGAAGGAAGAGAGACAGATGAGAAGAGTCCATCTTGGTGCCTGGTACCCACTTCACCCAAGCAGAAGTTGCAGCCTGCTCCAAAACAACTGGTGCCCAGAAACAACAGAAATGACCACAAAGATAACTCAACTCATCCCTCAAACTAATACCAGCAATTTTTTGAAGTATATTTTCACAAAATACAGACATAAGTCCTAGTGTTACAAGATGCATATCTACTAAAGTTAGAAGAAGCTCTCCAGATGCACTGGAGAATGTCTAGGTGTTTGCCAAGAAAGATTGCTGTTCTTCCTGAGCTCCAGTTATTATTAGTAGTGCAGTGGGGGAGACATGAGGATGGACTGGCCTCACAGAGCAAGTTGTACAGGAATTTAGGACTGCCTGGAGGCTACCGCAGTCCTTGCTTGTGAGCAGCTGGATAGTGTAGCCAGCTCTGCCCCATGCATGAGCTACTCCCTCTTCAGACCCACCGGCATTTTCACCTGCTCCAGTGGGGCTGGCCAAGAGCCTCATCCCTCCCTTCACCAGAAACCAGCTCCTCAGTTTTCAGCCTAAACTTATTTGCGGGCAGTTTCTAGTCATTTGGTCATCAGCCAACAATATCTTGTCAGTGAAACAGCTCCTCTCCCGCCCTGGTGCTCTGTGTCCCCTGGTCTACCAGATTTACAAAGCTGAGTTTGCAGAGTCTCAGGAGATGGGACATTCACTGCTTCTCCTTGGGGACTTCGCTGTCATTTCATGTATCAATCCATAAATCACCCCTCCATGTTTATCAAGGACCTATATGTTTCCCTCTGCAGCACTAAGCAGTGTACTGGGGAGAATTTTCTGATAACTATGCTGCATTTTCCTGTCCTCTTTTCATCCCATTACCCATAGTTACATCCCTTAGACCACTCTAAATAATTACTCAGCTGGGTGTTTATGACCTTCAGATATTTGCCCATCCCTGGTTTAAGTGAACTCTTAGCCAAGCTATGCTTATTATTTAGACTGCACAGAGAAACACTTGTGTTCAAAATACTTCCAGGCTGCGGTGGGGAATTTGATAGAAAGGGCTGATCCTGCACCATTTACCACAGCTCTGAGGCCATTTTTCAATTCCAGGGAGCTTTCTGGTTCCTCAAGGTGATATTTTCCCATTAAAAACTCCAAAGCCTGGAAACCCCCCCGTGCATGCTTCCCGCCTGTCCTTAGCTTAGGGAGAAGGGAGTGAAGGGGCAGTTTACAGGGGGTCGTTCACACAGAGGTGCAAGATCTCCAGATAAAGCTATCCAGACACTTCCTTTGGGAAGAAGAGGCAGGTTGTCTGCAATAAGCCCTTGGAAGTTACAGGGAAGGGAGGAACAGCCCTGGCCGCTTGCGAAAGGAGACAGCCTCCAAAATAACAGCTGACAAGGTCAGGAGGACCCAATGCTTTCTTTCGTGCAGGAGCATCACTGGCATCGGCAGGGATGCCTGTCCCACCTCCAGCCTGCCAGGGATGAGTGTCTGGGTGAGGTGAGGGTCAGGGCCACAGCAAGGGACAGCGAGACTGGCCACTGTAATGGAGATTTACTGCTCCAGGCCCTATTAACTGGGCCATCTGGATAGCAAGTGTCAGCATGAGTTGTTAGAGACCAGAGCCTGATGTCACACGGGCACGAAGGCAGAGGGAATCGGGAGATGCTGCAATAGCTTCTTCCTGTGCAGGAAGAAGGTGGGAGCTCCAGGAAGGTTTCTGCAGGAGCAAAACCCCAGCGAGGGGAGGGAGAAAGGGAAACACACACTCAGACGCTGCACAGGCACTCGTGGATACCAACACAAACCCACTGGTGTGCATGGAGTGCACCTGTGCTCGTGGCTCTGTGCATGGGTGCTCACGTCCAGGCACAGTGCTGGCATCTGCTGCAGAGGCAAGAAAGGGGCAAGGTGGATGGAGAAGGAGGAGGAAACAGGACGAGCTCCCTATCCACAGCACCGCCAGCTTCGGGCATTCACCTGTCACTGCCAAGCCCTAAACAAAATTATGAGGATGGTGTAAAAGAATGTGTCTAAAGAGCACTCAGCTGGGGGTGGTTATGACATATATTCTGCTTTTTGATGCTCCAGGAGGTCACATTTTCCTTTACTGCTTTTTGCTGTGGCCCTAAGAGTTGGAAAGACTACCTTTATTTTTTTTACTGAAAGCTGAGATCTCCTCATGGCCATCAGACTCTGTGACATGGAACTTTAAAGTAAGTATTTGTTGTTGATGAAGCAAAGAGCATGGGTGGGTGGCACTGTTCTGTAGGGGAAACCCCCCAGGACCTGGCACAAGGACACACTCTCTCTTCTTGTAGCCAGCCAGAGTTTCTGTTCCTTTGCAGCGAGCTTGGCCTCAACGGTCAGTCCCAATATATACCCTGCAAGAGGCCCCGGTCTGACTCATAGAGGGGAAATGACTCGCTGTGGTTACGAAGCATCACTTTCCCAAAGAGGAAAACAATCCAACACGTGAAACAAAACCTCTTTGCTTCCTTAAACCTGGGTATCACCTTTCAGGAGACAACAGACAACCCAGCCTGACCCACATGTGGTCTGGGAAACAAAACCTGGCTTACATGGGTAGAAGAATATTTCCACAAAACCTGTGCCAGCCCCTGGGGTCTCCAGGCACCATCCCACGTCCTCCACCATCAATGTGACCCTAACCCGGGACCCATTTCAGTCCTTTGTGGGTGATTTAACTATCTCCAAAGCTTCAGCCGCAAAGGGAACAGACCTGACCACATCTAGCCGTATACAAGAGCATTCTTCATGCGTTCCCTTCAGCCCACCACCCCAATACTGCAGAGAAATACCCCCATGGTCGCCCCTGCTGCCTTGATGGCTTCTCAGAGAGGGGAAATTCTGGCTTGAACAAATCAAATAGTACAAGGGGAGGAAAGCAAAAAGAGAAAGAAAGGAGGACAGAAATAGGGCCGAGGCTGCCAAGCCAGGGCTCCCGCAGGTCTCAGCCCGGCATCGGGCTATTTTCTGCCTTTTCCTCTTCCTCACCGCCGCGTCGCCATGGCAACCCCATCAGCTGAGCGGCTCCGCTTCCCGCTCCATGGGGATTTTGGGGGGTTTTTTCTGCCCCTTCTTCTCACCCTGATTTCCTGCTCAGGCACCCACCTTGGCCCCTCTCTGGAGGCTCCCAGCAGTGCCAACCAGAGACTTACAAAGGCTGCTCATAAGTTCCCCCTTGTGCAGCACGGCCGGGGGATCACCGGCAGGACCCCCCCCCCCGGCAGCTCCCACCAGCCCCAGGGTGGGGTGACAGTACCCTGCCTGGTGGGGCACAGCACTGGCTTTGGGAGAAGAGTCCTGCACTGAGGGGGTCCCCAAACACTTCTCCTTTTCCCTTCCCTGGAAAACGTTATCCCCTTCAGCATCTTCATCCCTGATGGCTCCAAACACCTCCCATTGCAAAGAGCAGGCACTGAGTTTTTTGGTAGCTGCCCTGGGACACAGAGCTCACCCAGAGAAACCCGGGGAGAAGCCCTGTGCAGGGTGATGGACTCTCACTGCTGGGGAGAGGTCAGACACTGTCTGGATGTAAGTCCTTCTGCCATCAGCCTCCTGCTGTCCCTTCCAGTCCCATTTCCTAGGGTCTAAAATGGCTCCTCAAAAAACTGCCTGAGCCAGAACCACGGGTAACTCAGTGGTTTTAGAATTAAATGGAGGGAGAGAAATGTAGCAAGGCCAAAATGGTGATGGAGGATGCAGAGGAGCTGGAGGCGGAAGGAAGAAAAAGCCTTTCCTGTCTTCAGACAGCATGTCCAGGTGTGATAAAAGAGCCTTCCGCAAGGCTGAGGGGGTTTTGAGAGCATCCCCTGGCATTAGATACCTTCTTCCACTTAACATCCCTGCTCTCCTTTTGCCTCTTAAGAACCCCAACCTTAAATACAAAGGAAAGTCGTTGGCCCCTCGAAAGACCAACTTGAGGAGACCAGATTCATTCCCACAGTAAAATCTCATCTTCCTTGCATGGTGTTTGGCCCTGCCAAGCACTGGGCTGGCGCATCCCCAGAACACCATGAGCTCATCCTGTCTGCCCAGCTCCTCACCAGGACAGAGTCATCCCTTTGAGGTGTTTTGCATTGGTTTTGGTGCTTTCAGAATAGCTGTGGTTGGAAATCAGAGGCTGGGTTAATCTGACCCTGTCATACGTATCAGATGTGCAGCAGAAACAGCCCTCCAGTAAACATTACCACGACATTTGGGGAGGGGTTTTTTTTTCCTTCTTCTCTTTTTTATAGCAGACATCTGTAGTGGGAGAAGAGGGATGGAAGAGAGAGGAATAAGAAGGAACAGCAGTTCTTCTAGCAGCCAAATCCCACCAACTCACAGCCCCCCACCAGCCCTAAATCGCAGCTTGTCAGGGGTCAGACCAAAACCCCACCAGAGAGAAACAGCCAGTGGGGCTCCAGAAGGCTCGGCACAACCCCCGGCACACAGTTATCCCTGCACACCTCTGTGCCAGGCTCTGGGTTTCTTTATACACAGAATCACAATGACTTAAGGTGCAATTTTGCAGCTACTTGCTGTTGAAGCCGAGTTTCTTTCCATGTGGTTTAAGTCAATTAGGAGCAGGTTGGAGCTGAAGTGAATTAAGGCGTTCAGCCCCAAATAGGAGTGCCTGCCTGGAGGAAAGGGGAGGGGAAGGCAGCTCTGCACCACTTTTAGCTAATCCAGTGCAACTCAACCAATATAAATCCGAGAACAGACCAGGCAGCATCCTTCCTCTCTCCTCCTCCTCCCTGTTCTCACTTTTTCTCCCCCCTCCTTGTTTCCCTCATCCCCTCTCTGAAGACTTTTTCTCCTGCTGTTCATCTCTTCCCCGCTTTCTCAGCCCCCCTCCCAGTGCCCACATGCGTGAGGGGGCCGGGAAGCAGTTGGAGATCAAACTCCTGGCAGTGCCGAAGCATCGGCCATGCTGAGAGCCCGAGACAGCTCCAGAGCAAGGAGGCAAAGGAGTGGGATGAGCGAAAAGCAGGTGGTTTTGGGTGTGAGCAGAGGAACCGCTTGCAGCCTGGGAAGCTCAAGGGTATAAGGCAGCAGGGGAGAGATTTTACAGAACCAAGCACACACAGAGTCGCTGGGGTTTGTCCCCACACAGACCTGTCTGTATCCAGCACGACCAAGTGACTGGTTCAGTGGCACGGGAACAGCTCACCTGGCTTGAGGAGGGAAGTGCCGTGTGGCACCGGGCATCCCTTGTGGCATCCCTGGCATCTCTGTTGTCTTCCACAGGGACATCAGACAGAGTTCTAGAGCCAAACATTTAGGGTGCTTCCCCCTATTAACGTGGGAAGATGCACTAACATGGGTGCCACAGGGTGTTTTTAATGTTTAAAAGCTCCTAAAGTACCAACTTCCTCTATTCACACCCTTCCCAAAGTACTTAATTTCCCAGATTAACATCTGGAAATAAACCCAGAGGTATTTAATTTCTCTTAGACCTCATCTAGCTACTTAGGTGTCAAAGCCCCTGGAAAGAGGACAGCTTCTGGCCCCATGTCTGTGGGTAGCCCATACGCACACCAGGAGCCAGCTCCAGCTGCCATGAGCAGCTTCCTTCAGCAAGGAGAAGAGTCCAGAGAGGATTAAGCAGCTTCAAGCCTGGGGTCTTGGACTGTACAGGGTTTCTTTGCTGATGCAGAGTATCTGCATCCATCCCCTGGAGCCGTGAGTAGGGTTTTCCCAGGAGGCTGAAGGAGAGGAGGAGGAGGATGGCAGCCTAACCCCATAGAGCTGCTCAGGAGCCGTTTGGGGGATGCTAAAGCTCTGTGCAAAGGTACCTGCCACACTCTGGCTGCTACCAAGGACTCGCACACCACACAAACAACCCGCACAAAGCAAATGCCACCAGAGCAAACCCCCTCACACCATGCTCTGCGCCACAAGCTGAGCTGCAAAATCCTCATCCTTGGGTGCTCTCTGCAAAAGGGCAAAGACACCAGATATTTCCAGAGATCCCTGCTGCAAGTTGAGTCAGGATCACTGTGCAGTTAGTCTCCATGGTTCATAGCATTGGCTGCTGCCAGCAAAGAAAAGGAGGAATTTGGAGGGGAGAACAGAGCAAGCACAGTGAGGGGACAGTTAATTAGAAAAGCTGCCTGAGATGCGGGCTTGCCAGACAAACTTTGGGATGTCCCTCCAGGCCTCATCAATGAAAATAAAGCAGGAGGACCCAGGGAGACATCCCGGGCTCCTCGTTGGGTTTATACTCAGATAACTGGATGACAAGGCTGGCTCCCACTCCTGGCACCCTCCGACCCAGAGCTGCAGCCTTTTAGTCTGCCAGCACCGGCTTGGTCAGACATGGGAGCTGACACACTGAACCTGCTGTGCTTGTAAACAATGTGACTCCAGAAAGAAACATGGTGTGGGTAGACTTCAGTAAAGGAGCCTCTGACCCGCTGCAAACACCTCTCCCCTATCTGCTTCCCTCCAGCCCCCTCAGCATCCATGCACACCAGTCTCCTTCTGGGGACACACAGCCCTGGTCCACCTTGGGATTGCTGCAGTGCTGCTGTGGTTTCCTCGGGCACTAAATGCCTCAGAAATGCCAAATTGTTGTTTTCTACCTAAATACAGATTTTCCTCAACACCCTCTGGTTGAGCACGCAAAAGAAGCCCTTCCCATGAAGGAAGAGCAGGAGGACCGAGCCCTCCCTACATGGGGTCTGTGCTCCCACTCAGGAGACATCGGGTTGGCATGGAGATCCCAAGACCTGGGTGCAGGATTTCAGGAAGCTCCAGCTGGAATGACGTGAAGCAGGGATGTGCTAGAGAGGAAGGCTGGACACATGGGACAGGAAGCCAGATCCCATTCCTGGCTCTATCCCTGCCTTCCACCATGACCTTGGACAAATTCCAGAGGCACCAGATTTTTCAGGCAACTTCTGCTTCTGTTTGGGCTCAGACTTACCTGAGCAGAGCCTGTCATGGGCAGGCAGGATGCTGAGCAGGCTGGAAAGCCAAAGCCTGGTCAGCATCTCAGTTCCTCAACCTTCTGAAGGTCATCACCAAGCCTGCCTTCCTGTCCCCCCATTTCCAGCCAATCTTTTAGAGGTACTGGGGTGGGAAGGAGATGCTTCACATTTGTGCAGTTCTCTGGGAGCTGGGAGAAAGTCCTTCTCCTCCAGAATGGCTTGGGGGGAGGGGGGTGGTGTCCAGGAGGAGAAGCAATAAAGAATACTCTCCTTAGAAACCAAACCAAACCAAAGCATTGTGTGTTTGTACAGAGACAGGGTGGAGGGTGGATTCAGGAGTCCTGTTCACCTGAGGGAGGTCAGACACACCATTTAGGCACAGTAAAATTCTTCTGGGTTGAAACACAGCAAGGCTTGCAAAGGACTTTGATTTTTCTGCAATGCTCTGGCATGTCTGGAGCCCAAAGAGGGGCTACATTTGTGCTCTAAACTGCTGGTGCAGATGCAAGGAGTTTAGAAAAAGCAGCCGCAGTGAAAGCACTAGATCTGCTGAGCCCCGGCAGGCACACATTGGACTGCGCTGGCCTTTGCTCTCTGTTTTGCTGTCCCCAGTAGTTGTGTAGCTGTCACCCAGCACAGCTTTTTGGAGACCCTTTGGGGCAGGGCAGCAGGGGCGAGCCAGCACCTAATCCTGCAACATCAGCTCCAACCCTGACAGCAGCAGCAAGGACGAATGGAAAAATACAGAAAGGACCTGAAGAAACCTCTCTCATAAAGGGGCTCAGACCACATTTTGGACCCTATTTCCTACCCTTGGTCCTTTGTCTTGACAGCTGCACTGTGTATCCACAGGGAGAGAGCGGATCCGAGCTGCAAACTTTTTAAAAAAAAAAAAAAAAAAGGAAAAGAAAAAAGGAGAGAGGGAGCGAGCAAGCGAGAGAGTGTCTGACTACAGCCCTAAGGGCTGTCACAACAGATAAAACCTCAGCCAGGCTTCGCAGTTTGAGCTCCTGCACGCTAATGCACAGCAGAGCTAAAAATACCGATGTGTGGAAAAGCAGAGGCTGCTGTTGCTGCCTTTCGAGCTGATCTCAGGCTCCAGCTTCCCAGCCAGCCCAAAGCAGCCAGATGCATGGCCACAGAGGGGGAATTGCAACTCTGGAGAGGGGCAGGGGCACCCTGGGGGTCTCCCCCCCAACCCCCAGCTGCAGGGCTGGCTCTGCCCATGCCGTACGCGGCTGAGCCATCTCACAGAAAGGGCTGGGTTGGGCTTGTACTGATGTGAAGTAGAATATCTGGGCCATACGCTTTATGCTCTGCAGGCAGAGCAGGATGGCAGTGGAGGGATGGAGCAGCCTTGGGGAGATAGGCCAGTGTGTGGAGAAAGGGGAAGATGGAGCCTTCAATGAAGAGGATGATGCAGCAAGGCTTCACAAGACAGCAAAGAGGCAGGACAGACCCACTGCCCCATCCCTGGGGCTCCAAAACACGCAGCCCACTGCTAATCCCCAAAGTCAACCTCATGCAAGATGGGAATGAGCTCGTGACCATGTTGCCACACTATCTCCCAATTTATCTGGCCATCTTCTCTACAGCAATCGTTACCCTATCTGAGGCCTGGGATTGGGAACATACTTAACCATGCACTTAAATTCAAGCATGCACTTAAAGTCTATTTTCTTCAATGGAGCTGAAGGACCGTGCTCAAGGGTTAGCACATGATTAGCTGCTTTCAGCAAGGGTCAGTTCACTGAACTGGGACTTCCTCAGGGCACCCTTCTCCCAAATCTGGGGAGGGCACCCGGGTGCCCCTAAGATGTTACATCCCTGCAAATTCAGACAAAGCCCACTGCCCTTGGGGATGACGATCCTCCAAAACACCAATTAACACCAGGCATTGAGCAGTTGTCACGCTTCCCGCAGCAGGTTTGATTTGTCCCCATCAGACACCGAGTGGGGCAGATGCCCGCCCAAAGCCCCCAGTTCTGCTGCCCAGGAAGGTCTCGGTCTAATTTTGGAAACCATCAGGATAGTGAAGACTTGGATGGTCTCCCTCAGCTCACGGCCAGACTGCATTTCTCATGTGCTGTGCATGTTCCTGCTTGGTCCCATAAGTGGGACAGATGCAGTCATCTCAGGATCACTTCACCCCAAGACCTGGAGCTCAAATTCAACCTCGAGGCACCAAGAGTAGAGTCTCCAGAGCCCTGGTGTCCTGACTAACACAGCCTATGTTGTTTTCCTATACCTCATAAGAATCAAATCCTCACCAAAATCAGGGGAGAGGCTCACCCTCCTCAATCAGCACCCTCGTTTCAGCCCAGTACTGCATCTCCCACATCAGCACTGACCCACCAGCTGAGTTCACAGCCCAATTGCCCCACGTATCACCCAATTCCTTTTCTACTCACAACCACATTCAAGACGCCAGCTCAGAGTCCCTGTGGATCTGTTTCAAGTTGAAGTATCAGCACATTTGCCATTTTCATCATGCTTAGGACACAGTCCCCTACAAAAGGCCAATTTATCTCAAAAGCAAACCCCTGCCTTAAAGACTGCACTTTCCAGCAGGCAGGGGTTGTGCCAGTGCAGCCTTTGGGCAGGGTGGAGAGTCCTGCGAAACCCAACAGCACTGACCATGCCCTGTGCTGGGGCACATGGCCAGGGAAGGAACAACAGCCCCATCTCCACTGATAACCCAAATTTCTCAGCACCTGAACTGGTTATTTTCACCATACCAGTACAAGCCATGATAGCAGATCAGTTCCTGAATAATAACTGTTACTCAGATTAATTAATTGATGTTTCCACAGTGTGTTGAGGAATTAAAAGGAGGGGGAGGGTGAAGGAGGGGGCAAATCAACAAAAAAAATGTGCTACCTAAGCCCAGAGGATGAGCACTATGCAGGAAGAGAAGAGCAGGTTTTTATAGTAATTACAACATCAATATTTATGGATTAGGCCAAGAGGGTCCCCCCGAGGACTGACTGCAGCTGAGTCTATGGGCAATCAGCCTCACTTGCACAGGATCGGGCAGGAAAACTCTTTCTGATCCCAGCACAACCCATCCAAGTTGAGCAAGAGTCACTCCTCTGTAATTTGTTTTGAAGCACGACAAACTGCCAAAACATCAAAACTCAGGCTTTTTTTTTTTTTTTTTTCCGTTTCCTTTCCAAATCAAGTAGACACTTGCAACCAGCCAGCCCAGCACCACACTTCTAGTATTTTAAGGACTCTTTCAGTCATCTTTTTTTGTTGCACACAAGCACCTTCATATTATATCTACACTAGATATATAAAGGTTACACATTACCATCCAACTATAACCCAGTGTTGGCAAATATCTCAGCACCATCACAAGGTGTTGGAAAACCTTTTGACTTCCATAAAGCCCCTGATCCCAGAGCCATGATGCTATGGAAGGAATTAAAAAAAAACAAACACACAAACAAAGCAAAACAAAAAACCCACACACAACTCTTCTTTCATTAAAAAGGAAAATTCACAGCCCTCATGGTTAGAGGCAAAGAGTTGAAAATATTAACTGGCATTACAATTGCTCTCCTTACTTGCTTACATTTGAGGATGCAAAGAGGATGGTTCCCAAAAAGCCAGCACTCACAACCAGAACCACTCTTCCAAACAGGGTCAGCTCTAGCTCCTTCAAAAAATCTGGATATTCACAGAGAAGCCTAAGTAGGAGCTGATCTCACCTAACAACCAGCTATGATCCCACTATCAAGGAGCCTAATGGCTCAGAGAGATCAGACACCCAGCAGACCCCTTGACCAAGAAGGGTCAAAGAACCCCTACTACAGTCCTACCCGTGGCTCTCAAAAAAGCTCCTCTTCAGCTCAGAAGATCACTGGTAGCCATCAACCCTTCTGCTGAACCATCATCTATCTTCATCATCAAGGGTTTAATTGAAAACCTTCCAGAGGCAGCGCTGGACCAGGTGTGGTCACTCAGGATGGTCTTACACCCTCAGCACTCCTGAGGAACCATTTTGCAAAAGGGAGGTGAAGGGGGATGGAACCTCCCACCTGGGACTCAGAGCTGCCCAGCGTGGGGCCTGAAAGCAGCTCGCCCGTTCTGGCAGACTGATACTTTAATTTGGATTGAAAGATCTGTGAGACAAGAAGCATCTTATGTATTGGTCCAGCTGCCTGCAGCGCTGCTCTAGCAAACATGAAGTGCAGCTAGATTAGTTTCTAATAAATATTATCAGACTCATCACCATCAATGTGTCCTTGTTGGTCTTCCCGACAGTGTCCAAGGAGAGGGGCTTTGAGCTTTCACACTACACAGAGTTGTCACCATCAGGGTCATGTCCACCAGCCAGCACAGGGCGGTCACCCCACAGCACTCCCTTTCCCATGCTTGGGGGCAAGACCACCCCATCTGCTTCTCCCAGGGTTGGTGCAGCCCCCTCTGCCTCTGTGTCCCATCTCCAGCCTCCTGTCCGAGATGTGGAAAACTCAGAGCCATTTCAGAAGCACACGCTGTCACTGGGGTGAAAAGCCAGGCATTCAGGCAAGTCAGAAAACCCCAAAACCTGCCTTGGTCCAAACTCCTAAAGATGCTCCTAAACCAGCACTGCTTGACAGTGTCAGGGCAGGCTCCCCTCACACACTCCTGTCTCGAATTTGTCAGGCCTCTTTACCAGCTCTGGCCTCTTGAAATTCTGCACACTAATAAAATCCTAACTAATTTACATCCAAGATGGGGAGTGAGTGGCAGCTGTTGCTATAGAAACCCTCTCCTGAGCCCTGGCTCCCGGCTGCAGCTCCGAGATGAGAGACTGGAAGCCAGCTCGGACCCCAGCCCCGACAGCACTGGGACGTCCCGTGGTGGCCAGCCAGCCCCACGCGGGCTGAACCTGGTGCCACTGCCCGAGGTCCCGCTGCAGCAGGGATGCACGGAGGAGGTGGTGGCCACCACCACCACCAGCCAGCCCTGGGTGTCCTGTCTTCCTCCAGGCCTTGCCTTTTGCACCCTCCATCACTAAAGGGTCTTCCTTGCCCGCCACCCTTCCCTGACAGCCTTTAATCACCAGCTCCTAGAGCCAGGGGTCTGCGTGGCAAACCCTGCTCTCATTTGGAGAAAACAAAATAAAAAGGACAACACAGCAGAATTGCTCCCTGAGCTGCCAGACTTTGGGGAGATGCTAGAAAACCTGAGCTGAGGATCCCACCGACAGAAGGAAAACTTGCAATGTGCTTAACACTTAATGTGGTTATTTTTTTTTTCTTAAGTTGCATTGATGATTATTCAGTGCATGACCTCTGGGAGGTTAATGCTTTGGATTGATAACAGCACCTTACACAAGACCTTCCCTCAGCTTCTAGCAGGCTGAGTCCTGGTTTATAGAAGGAGCTCAGTTTACAGCATGAAATCTGGACCCATTGCCAGTGCTTCACTGTTCAGCTTTGCTGGGCATGGAGACATCACATCTCCATGGTGAAGCATCCAGGAGTGAGCTTCTTGAGTAGAAAAGCAATCAGAGGACATCATCTTTGCAAGGAAGGGAAGGAAGCAGCTCCACTTTCAGTAAAGCAACCAATGGACCCAGAGCGACCGTCTCACCTCCAGCCTTCAGTCTGGAGCCGGGTGGTTGCACCGTGAAGGGTGCTGGACCCTGAGCTCTGATAGTAGCACCTGGACACAGATCTGCTCAGGGCAGCGCACGGGGCATGCAGTGAATGAATGTATCTTGTCACTGGGGCTGGGTTCTGCTCTCAGCTACACCCGTCTAAAGCTGGAGGGAGTCAGTTCTTGAACTGACACATCAGCTGGTGTCTCAAGGAGTGGCAAGCACACGTCTCACATACATGCTGGTGGGGTGAACGTGCTTCCTCCCCGCATGGACGTATTCCTCGGGTCTTCCTGGGAGCAGGACCCAGCCCACAGCCCAGGTGCTCCTGGCCAAGCCCCTTTTCCCTTGGCCAAGATATCAAGGTTGTACAAAGGCTGCTCTGCAGACATGTCTCCCTCGCCTCCTACATACGTGCTGTGCCACGTGGGCACCCCAAGTCCGGGATCATGGGTGGTGGAAGTCTCCTGGCCCCTTCACCTTGTCCCCAGGGATGGATGTCCCTGGCATACCTCAGGAGCTATTTATTCCTCCCTCCAGCCCTCAGCTGCCTGCTCCCTCACGCAGGGTAAAACTGACTCAGACCTTCCCAAGATAAGGCGACCACATCTGCAGCCAGGCTCCCCAAGAATGCAATCAAAATAGCGACTGGCAGCCCAGGTGAGGGAAAGAGGGGGCAGAATTTTTCACTGCCAACTCCGACCCCCTGACGGACCGTTGCCATGGAAAGCCGGCAGCCAGCAGCCCCAGCTGGGGTCCTGCTGAAGGATTTTCCCTGCTTGGCCTGAGGCTAGGGCAAGTGAATGGGGGGGAAATGCTGGGGAAGAGCTTGCATCTGGCTGTGACAGCCCTCCCCTGCTAGCTGGTGTGGAGATCACCTCCCTCTTGGCTGGAGCATCCTGAGATGGTTTGTGATTCAGCAGTGGGCTCAGATGCTGCTGAGCAGTGTTTGAAGCCTGGTGCAGGAGAACAGATAATAAACCCAATAAACCCAGCTCTGTATTAATGACAGAGGGACCAGGGAAGGGACAGAGAGGTGGTAACCTAAGACTGGGCTGCTGTTCTCTGAGATGGTGAGGTCTCTGGGGCACCCACCCAGCTCCTCTCCCCTTCAGTCTGTTTCCAATCCTTCATTTTTGCATGTAGAAATAGGACAGTAATTTCTCTCCTGCAGAGAGAAATAATACAGAAGTTGAAGCCGACCCCTTCCAAGCTGCATGAGCAGGCTGACGTTTGGGGGGAAGATTTGTACAACTTTCTTATTGTGAAAAAAACCCACCACGGTTGGAGATCGTACCGAGCTGGACACTGTGTGATGGTTTCTCATCCCACTGCATTGAGACAAGGTGGAAAAGGCCAGAGATTGAAGCTTGCCTACTTACACCAGAGCCTGGATCAGGCACTACGAAATCTGCTGCCAGCAGCGAGCACCCAGAGGAGCTGTCACCCCTCCTGCTGCCCCACCGGGAGCTGGCAGGAGGGGACGGACAGCTGCTTCTCCATAATCATCCCTCCACCACTGACGACATGCTGGAGCTAATTTTCAGAAGACACCTTGGGAAGAAGAATGCATTTACAACAGCTGAAGCACCAGGAAGAGCATCTCCTTCCAGAGAACCAAAGATGTGCAGCAAAATAAAATGTCGCTTCTTGTTAACCCTCGCCTGTACCTAAGCAAGCAGTACAAAAGTCACTGGCCAAATCCTGCCCACATTCACAGTCCTGTAGCTTTGTCAGTTGTCTCAGCAAAGAGACAATGACTCTTCAAAGACATTACTGACTGAAAACCATTCCTGAAGGAGGGACCATGCCCCAGTTTGAAGCCAAGACTTGATCTCTCGGACACCTGCTGAGATCATGGTCCCACCAATCGCCGTTCCTGGCACCTCTCAGCCATTCAGCACATGTGTGGCACCATGCACAACCACCAAGACGGGGGATGAGGTGCAAAATCCACCAGGTAGAGATCCCAGCCCTGCTCTGGCTTTGAAAATCATCCTCGGCCCAGGAGGGGAAAGGAGAGCTGGAGAAGGTGAATGGGAAAGGAGGGAAACACCACCTGCGTATTGATCTGACAATATGAAAAGGGTTTTTCTTCTGGTTCCTGAGCTGGAAAAGGGAACCTATTGAATGAAAACCTCAGCTCTCCCATTGCCCTGATTTCGGCCACTCCAGGCTGCTGTTTAATTAGATGAGCATTAGCAGAAAGGCGGCTGGGAGGGGCCCGGATTTCTGCAGCCCTCAGTCGCCCGCTCGACAGGAGGGTGCTGCTGTCAGAGGCACCGCTCAACCGAACCCCCCTGGGGCATCCCCCCTGGAGAGCTGGCTGACCCTCCAGCCCTTGGGGGACCCCAGCCGTCCCCCACGCAGTGCTGTCATTAACCCTTTCCTCAAATTTTCCAGCAGCCATATGTAAAGCCCAGCGAATGGGCAGGGTTTCCTCTTGCATCAGCCTCAGGTGTAGCTCAGTAATGACCTGGGAGCCAAGGAGGCTGGAGAGTGGAGCAGGCAGTTTTCCTGCCTGCATCCTATCTGGGAGAAATTACAACAAAATCGTGAAGGATTTACAGTTACTTTCACACTCCTTTTCCCAGATTAACACATGGATCCACTTTCTGTTCAGCAGTCTGAGAGCGTATTGTTTCGTCTCTGTTGCAAACTCACACTCCTGTGTCCCAGAGCTTTCCAGCGCCCCACTGATGGATATGGGATATCAACAGGAACGGAGGAGCTCACTTTAATTAGAGTGCACTTCTTAATTGGACTGCAAGCTCCCCAGCAAGTCAGATAGTATTTTATCTTCATTTTACAGACCTGGGAGGGAGAAGGCAGCAGGAAGACCAAGGGACATGACCAAGGGTGGTCAGCAAGAGGGTGGCAGAGCAATAGAGAGACTCCAGGAGTCCCTCCTGTCCCCTTTACATGCACTGAACCCAGCAGTGACATTACCTGGTGACAGATCACCAAAGCACTGTTTGCAAGGAATAACAGGAAGATCCCAGATTACCCACTTGCATAAATCGCCTTCTCTCCCTTGCTATCAATGCAGCGACACAGATTCAAGGAAACTGGGTTAGATCCACATTTATATTGGGATGCAACACCCTCAGGTTAAGCAAAGTTCCCCTGACTGTCAGACTGATGCCAAATCCCACCAGGGGAAAGACTCTTCCCAGGTGGGGCTTTGTGCCAAGGCTTTACCAGGGATGTGGGACAAGCTCTCATTACATGTTGTAAAATAAACTGTTCAACAAACCCAGGCTGCAGGTGTTTCAGCTGCTTTCAGCAGAAGGCATTATCTGTGGAGCAGATAAACTCCATTCAGCCTTACCTACGGCTCCACAGCCAGCTCCTCCGCAGCCGCGTCAGCACTCGGCTAGCTGCTATCAGCACATCTGCAACGCATCCATGCCGGAGCAAACTTATGCCTGCTGGTTGGGAGAGAGAAAACCAGAGCCTTCGCACTGTCCTTCTCCCACAGTGCTCTGGTCTAGCTGGTCTGTACTGGCTGTGGTGGGAGCAGGAACTTGTTGCTCCAGTTTCTCACCCTGCCACTGATTTTCTGTCCTCATCTCATTCCATGTGTACTCGTTCGCAGGCCAGCGTGGAAACACAAGGGGAATCAAATGGCTGTGAGCTCCCATGTAACAGTGGCACAATACGGAGCAACAACAAGCACCCAGATCTTCTGCAGACCATGGGGTGAAGGGGTGCAAATGCTGGTGGAGGCAGTTGGGTGAAGGTGTGACCCACAGCCATGTTCTCCAGGGCCAGAAGCCAGGAGGGATGAGGGAGCAAAGCGTTGGCTCACATTTCTTTCTTGCTCTCTTACTGTTCCTCATCGCTTTCAAGGGGATGCTTTCATGCTGCGTCTGCCCAGGAAGGGGTGTTAGCTGAGATGCACAACCCACCATGAGAAGCTGCTTGCACTGCTCTTGGACCCCCACATGGTCCAACAAGCTCCAAGCAGCCATGTGTTGTGCACCCCCAGGTCTGAAACCCATGCATCTAGCTCAGGAAACAGACGGAGCAATATCTATGAGAAATAAATGGAATCTTGGAGTGGGGAGCAGAAGGGTCAGTTGAGATGTGTGACACTGAGCCTATCAACACTGTGACGTGCTGGGATACCCAGTGTTGGCCCTGGGGCTGGCGTCCCTGCGTGCTGGTTGGGAAGCGGGCTCAGGGGCTCTCTCCTTCAGACAAGTCCTAAGGACAAATTTTCCTTGCCTTGTCACAAGACCCAATGCAGCAGCCCACGCGCATGCCCATGAAGACAATGCTCCACACAGACACGCTTCGACTGCAGAACCCCACCGCTGCACGCATGAGCACTGGAAACCTTGCACACACAAAATGGCGAGTGGAGATGGAGCTCCAGCAAGATCTGCAGGGAGGACTGTGCCTACACCTCTGTGCCAACAACCCGTTAGATCCCGGCAACGATCCACAAGCAGAGTGAGAGCTACAGGCACCAACATCCCTCTCTGGCTCCCAGCAGGACTCACACTGGTTGCCATGAAGAAGTCAACATTTACATGCAGCTACCCCACAGTGGAATGAGAAGTTCCCTCAGCTATTTGCTGCCTCTCTGGGGGAGGATGGCGAGTGGTGGGACCTCAGGGGCCAGCGTGGTACCAGATGGCAAACTGGCATTTCCACAGGCATCTGCAGGCTGCTGCCAGCGCGGTCTGTATGTGCAGCACGCCCCAGACGATGCTCCCTGCAAATGAGATGTTCAAAAGAAGAGAGTTGGGCACCCAACTCCTATCGGATTTAGTTTTCTTTCAGCTTCTTTAAACTTGCAGCCTCAAAACTCCCCACCCTCGCCAAGCACCGCACAGAATTAGTTACACGTGGAGCGATCGATGCCGGCGAGGGAGAAGCACGCGTACGCTCGCACCCACTCGGCACATGCCGCTCAACACAAAGCGAGCACAAGCGCAGACCCCAGCCCAAAGCTGAGCTCTGGCAATAGCAAAACCCAACATATCCTCGGACAGTTTATCCCAGCATCGATGCACTGCACAGAGGTGCTCTCCCGAGCGATGCCCCAGCCCCGCAGTGGGATGGTTGCTCCTGCAGGCGTGTGAAAAGCCCTGACTTGGGAGGGAGGGGGTAATTATATGCCAGGGGAGCAGCTGATTCAAACCCTTCCTGACCCCAGGCTGAAGAGTTCTCCTGATCGATCACGAAGATGCTCTTTCATTTTCCTCAAGCGTTTCGCTGACGGATGGAAAAATCAATGCCCCACAGAGCAGTCAGTGGGGGTGGAGCAAGGGGAAGAAAGGGAGAGAAAGGGAAGGGGAATGGAAAGGAGGTAAAGGGAGAGGGGAGAGAGGAGCACACTGGGGGAGGCAGGGGCTCCTGGTGGGGGTGGTGGGAAGGCGGGTGGGCTGGCAGCACCTACAGTCATCACCCGCCCTGGGGTTTGGGATCTCCTCCCTGTGTGGAGGACCAAGGGCAGAGCAAGGCGTCTCCCGGCTACGCACCATGGAGCCAGGGCACTGCCGCCCCGAGAGCCCCCGCCGGGCTGGTGCCTCCCCACACTGAGCACCACTCCTGCAGCGCGGGTGGACGCCCCAGATCTGTGCCGTGGGGTCCTCCCCGCACCGACACTTCTGGTTTCCATGGAAACACCTCCCAGTTCCCACACGGAGGCTTCCCTGGTACCCATGGTCAGATATGGGGGAAAAAACCCTCAAGGTCCACGAAGCTTTTGGGTTAAAATTCCCCATTACTGTGTTTTTCATGAAAATTGCCCTGCTGAGATCCCCCAGCTCTGACTCACTATGCAGGTGCAGTCCAAGCACTGTCTTGGGGTCCCATCCTGCCCATGCAGCTCTGCAGGGTGCCCCAGGCTGGGACAGAGATCCCCAGTGCCTCTGTGCCAGTGAACCCTGTGGTTCCAGCATCTTGCCACTCCTGCTGGGCAGAGATGCTGTCAAAAGGGACCTAATCACTTTGAGGGAGCAAATCTTTGCTAAAGACCAAGCTAAGACCCATACAACTCATTTAGCTTCTCAGTTTTGGACTGCTGTGGTTTTCAGAGAGATCGTCGAGCCTTTCCATTTGTACTCGCTGACACCAGTCACTGGAAAAGACACCTGGGAATCTCCCCTTGGGACAGGGGAAAACCAGGCCCACGCTGCTGGATGCAGATGAAGTGGCAGCTTGCCTCAAACAGTTGGGGCTTTCCAGTGTTTTCTTCCCCACATCCTATTAATAATTAACACAACTGCAACGAGACCAGCTTTTAAGAGGCTTGACTGCCATGGGCTGTGTTACAGTCCCTCTTCCAGGAGCAAAGGTTTGTCGGTTACCACTGGAAACCGGGAAGGCTCCAGTCTCAGCCAGGGATGCCATCCTCATGGGAACCTGTCTCCATGTCCCCACAGGGCTGAGCCGACCCATTGCACTGTCAGAGCTGAGGTGACAGAGCCCTGCCAAGGCAGCCCATCCTCAGCCCCTTCCCAAAATCCCACCCTCAGTTAGAGATGGCTCATCGGGCCATTTTAAAACCACCACCACCTTCTTCTCCAGGCTGATCTGTGTGTGAGCTCTCTGGGCAGGATGACAAGCTCATGCTCCCCCTCAAGATGGGATTTGGAGGTTAAAGGGCAGAGTTTTGGGGTTGGGAGTGCTTGCTGCCCATCAACGCACAACCCCATCCCCTGGCATCTGCAGAATGGTGAGGGAGCAAAGCCAGAGCAACCCACTGCAGGTCCCTCGGGGGGATATTGTGTCATGCCAGGCTGGGGACAATGCTCTGGGCGACCCAGGAAGGGAGAGAAGGGTTCAAAACATCCCCAAAGCCTGGAATTTGGATCGAGCAATCTCCGCACCTCCGAACACCCTGTTCAGGAGAAAAACAGAGAGAAAACAGGGGATGTGATAGAAACTAAACCCTCAGCCCCACCAGCCCTGTCTCCTAGTAATATCTTTGCACCCGCAGCCCCGTTGGGCTGGGGCCCCAATCCCCCACTCCCCCCCCGGCCCCACACAGAGCGGCTGCACCGGCCCGGCTGGTTGGGGCGGCCGCAGCGCTGCGGGAGGCAGAGCAGGGCCTGCAACAGCCCTGGCAATAAACAGCTTCCACATGCACGCCGAGTTGCCTAACCGCCCTCTCCCCGCCCTGACATACCAGCACACTTATTCATCGGGGTGCGAGGGGCCGGAGCGGCGTTGAGGGCGCTTGGCCCCCGGTGCTCTGGTGCTTGGGAGCTGCAGCCCCTCCTGGGATGGGGTCCCGTGAGCCCCCCGTGGTCCCTGGGGGTGAGGGTAGCCCGAGGTGCCAGTCCCACAGCCATGCCACAGCTCCAGGGCTGCTGCAAGGCCCCCAGGGGAGCAAAATCCCACCCTAAGTGCGGACACCAGTGCTGGCAAACCCCCTCAAATCTCCTTTTAATTGGATCCCCTATTTCCCTCCTTACCCCACACTGTCTGCATCCCCCCAGGCCACTGTGCCATACCTCTCCTTTGGCAAAGACCCGATCAAACCCACGAGGCTCAAACCCACATCAGCCTTTCCCCCCCACGCAGAGACAGTGTCCTGAGCCCCCTTGTCCTCCATATGATAAAACTTTTCAAATTAGGGGTTGGGAAAGGGTTTGAGCCCCCAGCCCTGCAGCTGAGGGGGCTCAGTTCTCTGCAGAGCCCACAGCCATGGGGACATCAGGGACACACTGCCTGGCGAGATCCCATTGCTGCCCCATCCTGGTTGGGACATCCAGCCTGCAGGGATGATAAGCCCCCTTTGAAGGCAGAGAGCAGGCAGGGGCTCCGGTTCGCTGACATCCTGGCGGGTTTACGAGGAGATTTTTAGCAGCACCAGGAACAGTCCCCGGATTAGAGCTACAGGCTTCAAAAGGAGCTGCCGAGCGCGAGAGCCGAGGGCTGGAGTCGCTGCGGCTGAAAAGGGAATGCTGCACATTATAAATAGCTGCCTCACTGGCAGCACATCTGTTTCAGGCAGCGGCTCGGGAAGGCTGTGCGTGTTCTGGTTTGGCTATTTTGGGGGAAAGAGATTTGAAACTCACTCATTATTATTGTTCACCCAAGAGATGTGAATGATGCCTGTTTCTCCTTTGCCTTTTCAAAACAGAAAGCAAAACGAGGTGTGTTCCAAAGCGCACTGTGGTGTGAGGCTCCCTGGGAGCTGCAGCTCTTGCTGGGAGATGGTACGAGCACCCCGGTGACACCTGGATCAATGGGTGGTGGCACTAAACAACGCTGGCCATGGGATGGGGACAGCACAGCCATTGTCTCTGCTCAGCCATGATCCACCCTACAGCCTTGGGAAGCCGTGGGGGTGGGAGGGAGACAGGCAGCTGTAAGCAGCAATGAGGCCAAGGGCAGGCAGTGAGGCGAGGCTATGAATGCTGCTCCCCAAAATGCTGCGCCCACCAGACGGGACTCCCTCGTCCCCCCACTGATGCCACCACATTCCTTCATGGCTCTGCTCTGGCCTGTCCCTGAACCAGAGGAGATGCCAGACCCCCTTGGGACTGACCTTGACACAGAGGAGCAAGGGCAGCGGGAGGAAGGCCACAGCACTGGGGGATGCTCTGGCACCGCTGGGACAGGGGACAGAAGGATGTCCCAAGCCCGGTTGCCCCATCCTGCGAAGAGCCAACATCTCACCAGAACCCGCATATGCCGAGGAGGTGCGGGACATCGTCAGAGAGAGCGTGCCCGGGGGAGCGGAGGAGGATGAAGATGTGTCTGAGGTCCGGTGGCGTCGAAGCAGCCCCGTGGTGCGCAGCCCGGCCCAAGCGCTCCCATACAGCCCAGCAACGGCTCATTAATCACTCGGCACCGCCGCGGGATGGAGGCCCTCGCCGACCGCCGCCAATCCCCGCGCCGTTACCACAGAAACAACCCTTACCCTGCACAGGCTTCAAAGGGTTTTGTGCGTGTGCCTGTGTGTGCTGCTCCATCTCCCCCGCCTCCCGTTGTTGTTTTTTGTATGTGTGTGCACGAGAAAGAGTTCGTTTTTTTTTTTTTTTTTTTTTCCCCCCTCTTCCCCGGGAAGCGTTTGGCACCGGGGCTTGCATCATGTGAAAAGCGAGTGCGGGAGAGATGGACAGACGGACGGAGCGCATGAGAACCGGGAGAACCAGCCACGATAGCCACAAGGCTGGGGGGGTGGGGGTCTTCAGAAAAGAGAAGGGGAAGGGTTGGGGGGGTGGAGGCGGCTGCAGTGCTAACAAGTCAAAAATAAATATTTATACAGAGAGAGTTTTAAAACCCTATTTTGCATCGTTATAATAAATTATTCATCTGCCTGTTTCTCCCTGCCCGCCTCTCCTGGTAGGGAGCCGTGAAGGGAACGATGCTGTGGGGTGGGTGAAGGGAGTCACGGCTGACCGGGACCCAGGACCCCCCTCAGCACCCCGGGGAGAGGAGGCAGGGAGGCCTGGGGAGGGGAGCAGGGACACATCACAGATGCAACCGGACCCTGGCACGACCGCAGCGGTGCCAGATGGGGAAGGGTCGGGAGAGGTGGGTGTCGGGAGCAGGCGGCTGAAGGAGCCCAGGGGACTCAACGACCTCCTGGCCAGCAGTGTCAGAAACAACGCGGCTGCTCATGCGTCGTACGCTGGTTTTGGATGGAGCCCTCTGTGACTTCTAGGCCCCCAGATTTTTATTTTGGCAAATACAGCAGTTTCTACCAGGCTGGCTGATGCCCTGCAGTGTACTTCTAAGGAGGTGGGGATGGGGAGCTCTGCAAGGAGCCCTGCTCCCCTGGCTCCCCTACATCCCCAGCTCCCCAGGTGTCCTGGTGTACCCGCCGAGGATGGGCACACGCATGCAGGCAGCGATACAGCTCCCATCCCTCCTGCCTGCACTCCTGCACCCACACAGCCTGCCAAAGAGCTGAGCCGACAGGGAGCCCCACACCACCGACAGGGACAGCACTTCCAGGAGCCATCGTCACCTTCACATCTCCACCTACACACTGACACATGCACAACACGGCCCTCTGCAAAGCTGGCAGCAGCTTCCCATCAAGAGCCTTGAGCAGCATCTCCAAGGCTGCCCCCAGACTCAGCCTTGACCCTTCTGGGTGCAGCAAAATGTTTGTTTCAGTCACTATTGCACGTCCCGATGCTCTGATTGCAGCTGCCAACACCTCCACCAGCATATGAGGTTTGAAAAGAGCCATCAACCACAAAGGAAAGGTTTGGGGAGGAGAGGCTTGCCGTGGCTATTTCCAGGCTTGTTGCAATCGCATTTGCCAGAACTACTGCAACAGAGACAAAAAGCAAGGAGAGAGAAAGGCACGAGCCTGGCTGAGCAAGCCACAAAAAGCCCCTTGCTTAGCTGGAGGCTTCCAGAATATGGAGGTGGAGGTAAGAGGTCTGGAGAGGATGAAAAATGATCTTCTGGATCACCCCGCTATCCCCTCAACTCCCCTTCAGCCTCTCCTGACAGCCGCTCATCTGCCCTGCCCCTCCAGTGACTCCACATCAGCCTCCTCCGGTGCTTCACCCCTAGGATATCTGATCATCAAACCTAAATCTCCCTTGTGCTACAGTTTAAGCCCATAATTTCTTGTCCTACCCACTGTAGAACATGGAGAATCGTTTATTCCTATCCTGTTTGCAGCAGCCACTGACATATTTTTGAAGGCTGTTATCACATTTCACCTTCAGTCTCAGACCTTTTCATGAAAGATGGAACAGAAACACACGTTTGTAATGGGGAGGAAGGACAAAATAACAAAGAGATTTTTCTGGATCACATGTGGAAACCAGGAAAACCAGTGGAAAGGCAGGGAGCCAAGGAATGGTCAGGGAGCAGTCTGTAACACCAAGAAGAAGATTAAGTGTCACCAGGCAAGTTCGAGACACAACAGGAGATGCTGGAGACACAGGTCAGCAGGGAGGAAAAGTGATGACATGAGGGTCATAGTGACACGGTGCAGACCACCAGGACAAAATGTGCCCACGGTTCCCAAACAGGGTGATGTGGCAGTGCCCAAAAGGGGTGTCAGGACTTAGCTGCAAGTGGGAAGAGGAGCTAGCTGGCCTTGCCTTTGCTGGTACCATTATTTATGGCACATAACATGCCAACTCAGTCCTAAAGTCATGGAAAGGTGCAACAGAGAACCAGAGATGTGAACAACAGGCACCCAACAGCGCAATCCAATATGCTTATCATGCCTTTGCACGACCACACGTGTCAAAAGTACTTACAAGAAGGAGATAATCTAATTTGATAAGGGAGAGGGTAGAGGAATAACACTGTGGGCACAGATATCAGGAGCAGAAAACAAAGGAGAGATTGCAGCAGGCATCTGCTACAGACCCCCAGGACTCGAGGAGAGAAAGAAAGAACAAAAAGATTCCTGAACCAACTATCAAAGAGCTCACAAACACAGGATACTTGTACTCAGGGGGCACTTTAACCACCCAGACATCTGTTGGGCGACAAACACATCAAAACATAGTCAGAACGGTTTCTTCGTTATGTAGAGGACAATTTACAGATGAAGGAAGTAGAAAGGCTCCACAAATCTACTTGCCAATAAAAAGACACTGTTAAAAAGCAACTGTAATAAGGGAAGTTTGGAGCCTGTGATCACAAGCGACACAAACCCACCAGAGTGAGGACACGGTGGCGTGAGATACTTACTTTGCAGCAAACACATTGCAAGGGGAACTAAGGGACAGGCAAGTGGAGCAGAGCTGGAGCTGCTTGCAGTAGCTCTGCACTTGCGCCCTCCAACAACACAGCTGTTGGTAAGGGACAGAATAAGCCTCAAAACCAGCCCTTTGCATCAGAGACAGCCCTAAATGCAGGCTCTGTACCCAGCGAGCAGGGCAGCCTGTGATCCCAGCTTGGCTAGCAGCTGCCCCGTGTCTCAAGATTGCCAAAGGCAGGGTTTGGCCCAGAGCACAGGAGAGGTAAAGGCAGGAGCAGGCAGCCCGTAAGAGCTCATCTCGAGCAGTAAGACTTTCCATGCCTATTGCACGAATTAAACCAGCTCTTCCACATCACTACAGGAACTGAGCACCTCCAAACACAGTGTCCCTCTTGAACATCATCCCTTGGTCCTTCTGACTGTGTGAAAAGCAGAGACAAGGTCTGAGTTTCACAGACCAGAGCCCCAGCACAAGTTCTAGGCGCTGCCGTGGCTCTTGCCTGTCCCCCCTGCAGAGGCAGGGGCATAGCCGTGCTACCATGTGGAAAGGGGTTTCACAACACCCAGTGCTAGAGACACACAAAACGTTCTTGCAAAACTTGGAGATGCAAAAGTAAACACATCTGACAAGTCTGTACCGCAGCAGAGGGGGTTTCCCAGCGTGCAAAGCCCTTTGGCTTCTAGAAAGGAAAGTAAGAAACATATCGGAGGGTTTTTGTCTATGAACTCCTGGAGGAGTTTGGAAACAATTTGGCTTCAGCCATATTACCTGGGCTCCACAGAGAGCCCCAGGCTCTGGGGGGCACAAGCAGCAGGCGCAGCCGCCCCCCACCTTGGGGCACATGGCCCCCAGCTCCCCACAGCCCTCCCACCCCTCACCCTGCATCCCCCACCAGCCACGGCAGCTCAGTAAATTAAGGGTTTGGTACTCTGTAATGGGGTTCAAAACTCGCCAGGTTTTAAAGGTGCTTTGTGTTTAAAGATTAGATAGTGAACAACCTGAAGTGCCTAAAACACACCTCAAAATCTGGCCCTTTGGACCTAAATTTTGCTGAAGGGGGTGGGATGTACCATGAGCTTCTCTTTCCCCTCCAAAGTCATCCAGGACGAAGAAGGGATGTGTCACCCCCCGCTTCCCACACCAAGAGCAAGGACCTCCTCAGCCTTCATAGTTACCTCTGAGCAGGTGCAAAACTGGAGATCTGCAACTTCAAACAGCATAACTTAAAAAAATAGCATCACTGGGGATAGGAAAAGCTCCCCTACTTCTGGACATGTTTCTGAGGGTGCTTCCCATGTTTTGGCCTTAGCTGGAGCAAACTTTCCCATTTTACTTATACAAATGTAGCTCTGAGTATACAAGTGTCAAAGTTTCACAGGTGCTGGTTTTAAAGTGCTTTAGGAAAATACAGCTATTAAAAAAGGAAAGAAAAGAAAGTAGCAGCAGCCATATACTGCCCCTGTCCAGGGAACAACTCTGGACATCTTGCTCCTTATTTATTAAAAAAAAAAAAAAAAAAAAAAAGACAAGATTGCTTTCCAGGCCTGAAACCCTGACTTCAGTTACAACATGTGTCTATTTATCAGGAGAAAAGCTGAATATTTCCGCTATCACAAGATTATTGCCAGTGCTTGGATTTTTCCCTAACCTCCAGCTAAAATCCTCTGAGCTGACGCTCTGAAAATGGAACGGCATACGAAATACGCTCCCTGACTCTCAGAGTTGGAGCCTCCCCGCTTCCTCCCAATAAACAATTTTGCATATATTTAAACCTCCTTCCTCTGGTTTCCCAACTCCTCCACCCTCCCCAGCCAAGAAATTACAAAAATCCGTCATTTCTCTCTTTTTCCCTTGCACCTCCATCTATCAGCGTTTCAAAGGCAGTCTCCTCGAATGCAGAGCAGAGCAGGAGATGGGCAGCGGTAATGGGAATGTGCTCCTGACTGTGCAAACCCACACAGAGAGTGAGGACAGGAGAGACTACATTTGCATACATATTAAACGAGAGCAGTAAAAAAATGCAGACGTGCAAACCATTTGGACATGGCTCGCCTCGGCGATGCGCCCTGCAAGGGAATCAATCTTCTGCGTTCTTAAAGGGAAAAACCTGTTACGGAGCAAAAAGGAAAGACAGAGAGATGTTGGTTTGCAAACACGGTCAAGGTTTCGAGACAATCTGACCTTCTCCCTTCGCTCGCAGAGACCTGCCGTGCAAAGGCTGTCGTGTAGGAGGGTGAGACCCCAGTGGGAGTTTCCACCTCCAGCTGCTGCCCCTGCTCTGGTTTCAGCAGGGCAGGCTGGTGCCTTTGGTTCTCCTCCCACCATCACCAAGGGGAGGAGAGCTGGTGGAACCCCCATCCCCAGACAACCTCGTGGCTCCCTGCTTGAGCTGGAGCAAGATATTCTCACATCGACCAAGCCCTCAGATGAGAGCAGCACAGAGGCCCCTCTGAAATAGCCTGAGCCAGGCTCCAGGGAATAAATGACACATGGAGGTGCTGAAGAAGCCCAATTTCTGTATCCCGGTACCCTCACCGACTGAACAGTGAATATGAAGTGTCAAAACCTGCTTTGGCCCTGGGTGTGATCCCAGTTACAGCGGACTCCAGAAAGCAAGGCAATAAGCCTGGAGAGCAAGACACCCCAGTTTTTGGGAGTCCCTTTTCTGGCCTCATGGAGCCTTGCATCCACTCTACCACGCGGCAGCTGACTACGCCGCACGGGTCACAACAGCATTGTACGCCCAAGCATCTCCCATGGTCAGGATCTACCTTGTCCTGGAAAGACCCAACCCAGCCTCACCTCCACTTGTCCCAAGGCCCTGGTTAAGGACATTCCCAAGATAGGATGTTACACCCAAGATAACAAGTAAGTACAGTGGAACTTATTGAGTAGATCATTCCTAGGTGCCTGCAAGGGTACGGATCTAACGAGGCAAATCACACAGGCAAACCTACTGATTTCAAAGTCTGCAGGTTCAGATGCAAAAAAAGTGCAAAATCAGTAACTTTTATATTGCCACTCAAGGAACCACAAAGATAAAAGCAGTATTCTGGGAGTGAAGATGCCATGAATATTTCTCATCTGCACTTATAAGGGATATTTGGGACCAACGGCTTGATTCTGCGTTAGCCTTGTTCAAATGAGATAATTTACATTCCCTGCCAGCTGAAAACGGGCTGTCAACATATTTACTTGTGTCAAGTTTCACTTCCCCACCACAGCACTAAAAAGCATTAGGTGCATGTGGAGAGCAAAGGTGGGCAGCAGATAGGTCCAGGACCAGGCAGGAACAGCGAGGATGGGATCCAGTGCGAACACTTCGGTACGCTCCAAGACAGCAAATTGTAAAGGTCCTGCAGGGAGGACACCGGGATTCATCATCAGCTTCTGCTTTGCATCATGTCCTCCCAGCTTCTCCCTGCAACGGTCCCTTCTGGAAAGCCAGGAGCTTGCCAGGCTCGGCTGCCCATCCCTGCAGGTCCTGAGGCTGCAGACAGACAACTGGACATACCTCTTCAAGCATCGTGTCCTGTTAGCGCAGGCACTACCTCCTGCTGATCGAGCCTCACTGCCCAGCAGGGTTTGACCCCTCTGCTTCTGTGGGAAATGCGGTATGGAGCCTCCCTTCTCCTCCCCTCTCCAGCTATCCCTTGCTGTGGCCAGATCTAATCTAACCGCCTGCTTCTACATGGCTGACTCACCCCCGCCGGCCTTTGCACCTATAGCCCAAAGGACACAAAAGGGGAATATGCTGCCAACATCTGCCTGGCTTTTGGCAGACCTTCCCCACCGACCCCCAGAAACATCACTTCTTCCACGCCCACCAAGCCCAAGGGGGCGAGGCAACATTTAACTGTCTTCTGCTCCTCTACCACCCTCCAGCCCCTCCAAACAAGGCAGTCTCAGGCTGGGAAGGCAAATGAAATGGGCTTTCCAGTAGCCTTTCCAATGTGAGTTCTCTGGTGTCTTGTAAGGGTTGAGTTCTCATGCAGCTATTGAGTGCTTGACTCTCTCCTGCCACCCACCCATTTTCACAAGACTTGTGGGAGCTATACGAGCACTCTATCCTTCAGCTGAATGCAACTGAAACTCATCACTGGGTGAAAAACAGGGGGAGGCAGGAACAAATGGAGAGAGAAAGAGAGATGTATGCACACATGCACAGGCTGGATCGTGGAGGCCCTATTCCCTCAAAGAAAGGGAAAAAGATAAAAGCCCAAAGTAAGACTCCAGTGACAACGTGCACCAGCTGAGCTGCTGGCTTGCTTATTCACTGCACAATCCCACCCCTCTGCCTCAGCTGTTGGGGATTTACAGGCACAAATGATCGGGGGAGGGTTGGTTCATCCGCACATGAGTGTTTCTACAGTGCCCTGCACAAGAGTGGCCCCGTTCCCAATAGCGAGTGACAATTCAGAAACGTTTTGAGCTGTTAATTATGTTCTGATTGAATTTTTTTGCAATAGAAATGCCCCCGTGAAAGGGCAGCGGTGAGACTCTCAAAGAGGGAACTCAGGGATTTCCACCCAGAAACCAGCCCCCTGCTTTGCCAGGGAAACATGAAGGCAAAAGAAAATGGAGTTCAGCAAAACAACAGAAAACCAACTTATTGAATAGCTGTCATTGGACAAGCATAAATATATTAGTGATTGTGTTGATATTAGGCTCATATCAAAGGAGATTAATTTGATAATTGCTTGTGCAGAGAAAGAAAAAAACCCACAATCAAGTCTCTTGCCACTGGCATCCAAAATGCCTCCCTTAGTTAAATCAATTTCCTTTTTTAACTTAATTTGGTTTAATAAGAAAGTTATGGTGTAGCCATAATCTAAAACCACCCCCCACCACACTTATTCCCTTTTTGACTGATCTTATTTTGTCATTGGACTGACAGCCTGAAGCAACCAAGGGCCAAGGATTTTATTTGTCAGTTTGGGGTAGTTTAAGAGACAGTAGAAAAATTAAAATTCTTTTGCTGAGAAACTTGTCCATGAGCTTCCCCAGCGACACAGCGTGCCACCTCCCACGTGTGCTAGGTCCTCCCGCAGGACACGCATCCCAGCAGTAGTCAGCGACGTCAAACTCACCCCACAAATGGCCCCAAATGACATTTTTAGAGAGGCTCCGTTATCTGAGACTACAAAATTAGCACCATATAACAGCCTTGGTCTGCAAGATGGTTCCTGCCAATGTCAGTGGCGGTGCTGTAGCAGATCAAAGGCAAAGAACAGTCCTTCAGTGACAGCAAACGTTTTGGCTGGTGGGAGAGTGTGGGGGGAGCACGGCAAAGCCAGCAGCAACCCCTGCCCTGGGCAGGAGTAGTCTCACTGAAACCCAAAAAGCTTGAGAGCAAAAAATTATTCCTGCCATTTCCCTAAATTAGGCAACCCACATACACAATTCTTCAGGAATATTTAAGAGTCATTTATCTGAAAATTTAGCAATAAAAGCATTGCCCTTCTGCCAAAGACTTAACAAGCCCTAAGAGTGAATTGGAGGTCTCGCTCTTGCTGCAGGATTTCTCCCAGTGACACCATGTTCCCATTGGAGACAAGTTTCTTTGTTTGCTTTTCCCCAGTTATATAAGGGACATAAATTTTTGTTGCAGAGAGAACTCCAGGCAATCTGCATCGGCCTCCAAGTCTGCAACTCCCTCCAAGGCTTCTCACTATGTTTCAGCTTGAATACTACTGCTGTTGCTGCAATTTTCCAGCTCCTGCCTGTGTCTGCACTAAACCCTCTCCCATGCCCCAGGAAGCAAGAGCCTGCCCAAAATACAGCTCCCCGGCAGACCTAACCCCACGGGAGCGGTCAAAGCCCTTTGTCACCCTCCTTTCCCCAGCCTATGGCATCTCAGAGGCAAAGACATGAGCACAGATGAGCTACAAAACCTTGGGCTGGCACAAGGACATGCCCAGAGATGCTCCCCTGTGCAAGAGCGTCTTGGGCAACTGTCTCCGTTGAGCTTAGGCGGCTGCTTTGCAGCTCGATTCTCTTCTGACCAGTATTCTGCAGGCCCCAGTTTTACCCTCCCAGCAGGTCCCAGATCCCCAGCCCCATCACTCAGCATTGAAGGGGCGAGCCAGGGGAGGGGAGGCCATGCCGGGAAGGCTCTTGAAGCGCTCGCTCCGGAGAGGGCTGGGTGCTCTCGGCTGGCCGGCGCCGCATTGCACACATACCAGCAAACCTCAGCCCGGCAGCCCCGGAAGGGGAATGAGGCAGCCAGCAGCAGCTCCCAGGCCAGCGAGGAAGCCTTAACCCCTTCCCCACTACAGCCAAGAGGCTCTTCAAGAGCCCAGAGGCAGCGGGAGAGAGGAATCCACCCTAAGGCCAAGCATCCAAATGCTGCATCCCTCCCTCCCTAAAAAAAAAAATCTCAGCAAAACCCTAAAAAATCCCTGGGAATGCAGCCCTCCTCTTCCCCTTCCCATGGCCTGAGGGGAGGCAGGGGACAATCCTCACCCCTGGCCAAAAGCCATCAACTCTCCCAGCAGACAGCACAGCCCCAGGCGATTCAGAGCCCTCCCCAGTACCCAAGGTACTCTCTCCACTCGGGGTCAGCCACTGGGAGATCCATGCCCTAGATGATGGTCCCAGCAGGGTCCTGGGCGGGGACCCAGGGACAGCCACAGCCTGGCAAGGTTTATTCTGCACCGGGCACTTGGAGCCCCTCTGTTTGCATGCACCTCCTTTGGTGGCAAGAAAGGTTTCTCATCAACACTGGAGGAGGAGAAATCCCTTGGGTTGAGGTTTTGCTCTCAGTCAGTCAGTGCAACCTGCCCTGTGACTCAAAGGCAGGACTTTGCAGATGGGTGCTTGCACCCATCAAGAGTCAGTTGGCACCCTGCTGTTCCCAGCCCCTTTCTCAGCCTGGTTCCTCTTGACCTCCTGTTATCATGATCTCTGCCCCTGAAGGCGCTTGGGTTCTGCTCTCCCACACAACACACAGCTGGCACATGGGTGTGGGGCAGAAGGAGGTGGCATGTCACCTCCAGAGTAGGTACCAGCACACCTCACCTCTGAAAAAACTGCAACCAGGCGTTACTTCAACCCATGTGAATGGACTAAAACTGCCCCAGTCAGGGCTGTGCCACCCCACTTGGAAATCAGCTTGGTCTGAGCAGTCTCCAGACACAGTTACAACAGCTTAAAAATCACATTTATGGATCCAACATGACAGCAAATACTTTTCTTTCTTTTTTTTTTTTTTTTTTTGATTAAATGGAAAAAAAAAACAGACAAAGCCTTTCCCAGCACAGGTAGGATCACTGAAACCCAAGTCTGAGCTTTGGCTTTGGCAGGCAGAGGGATCAGGCAGGCTCTGGGGCAGGGGGTGTCAGCCCCCCTGGGGCCATGCTGCCCTCCCAGCAGAGAGCAGGTCTCCCACACCGACACTCAGCTCTGCTCAATATTCAACGTCTCAATATTCAGCCCCGCTCAGTTCGCTCCAGTGCCAGTCCGATCAGATCAGGCCCAACAGGATTAACCACATAACACAGCGCCAGTGGAAGGCAGATTTGCTATTTAAAAAGAAACACACACACACATACACCAAAGTCCATGTTACAGGAACTGCCTCGGTTCAAAAGGTGCTTCCAAATTTAGGATTTCTAAAACTAAGACTTCGTATTTTTAATAAAATAGAATTAGACCCTTCATAATAAATTAATAATCAAAGGCCCACAGAAATGTTTCCATAAACTATTTTTTTTAATTCCAAAGGAAACCATTTGTTTAAAAGAAGCAAGTGTTCCCCTGCAGAGCCGGCACTCCAGTAATTGCAGCATGATGATAGAAAATGGGACTGGATAGCAAAAATAACTTAAAACTATTCTAAACAACCATGAAGCTGAGTCATCTGTTTCAAAGTCCAAGTAGAGATATCCCAGTGACAGGGCCCACAGAAAATACTAAGGTGCATAGTTAAAAGGGGAGGGGAGAAACAAAAACAAACAGTAAAAATAGTACAAATTCCTTCAGATACTATTTGTGACAAAAGATGAAAGCTGGGATTTTCATCCTCTTTCCAGCATCTTGACTGCAGCAAAGCTCAGGGTTTCATCACACCAGGCACTGCACACCAGGCACCCCTAATGCAACAGTCCCACAGGTATAAAACCAATACCAAACACTGGAGCTTAGTGTTCCTCTAAAAAGTCAAGGAAAAATAAAGGCACCCTCTCCCCAGCTGGTATCAGCCAGTGCAACCCCACAAAGAACAGGAGAAGGAAAGGCCAAACCCTGATCTCTTAGTCTTTTGTACTCCAGCCTTACTTGTATACACTGCTATCACGTTACAAAATGTGTAAGTCGCTGTATGAATGGCAAGGTGCCACCGGCATAAATACATTCGTATCTGGACAAAGGATCTGTCTGCACGTCAGGATCTTCATTAAAAATGAGTTTGTAAGCACTTCCCCTCATTCTTCTGGTTCATTTCCACAAAAACAAAAATGTAGCATTGCGTCAAAGGTGCAAGGACGCCCAACACGAGACCAGACCACGCGCTTGGTGCTTCCGACCAAGCCAGCTGCGCTTTCACAGCACTCCCAGCTTTCCCAGGCTTGTCGAGGCGTGGGTTTAAAGTGGTGGCATTTGATCCTGGTAACTAGTTTGCTCTAATGATGGGTACATCTAGAGCTCAGCCTGGCGCAGCTGCAGTAAGGCCATGGGTAGAGCACGGTGTGGAAAAGCAAAGCCCAGGCAAGAAGCCGGGGACACGCTGCACGAGATGGTAAGGGCTGCACCACACCGCAGTGCCCGGCGGTTATGGGAAGCAAGTTCCACAGCCACCAAGAATACAACTATCGTGGCCATTTAAATGCAAAGTTGCAGGTATGGCACCTTACTCTGAAGGTTTCTCAGTGGGTGTTGCTGGAGATGGGTAACCATGAAGGGAAGATCTTCAGCACGTTGCTTACGCATACTCCCTCCAAGAGGGACACAGCTCGGCAGACCTGGCACAGAGCTAGGCAGACCTGATCTTAACCAACACAGCCAGTCCTTTACACCCGGCTACCAAAACTAATTTAAAGCTAGATCAGGTACATATGGGCACACCAGACCACAGGGATTGCCCACATCTAGTTGACAGCATGGCATTTGAAACTCAACTGGAAGGTGCTTCAAACCAGCATGCCATGAACAGCAGTGTTTCTGGAGCGGCTCCGTGAGCGGTTTAGCTCTCTGTGTGTGAGCAGTCATGGAAAGAGCAGAGCAGGAGCCTCCTCCGCTGTCCCCCCACGCCCTGGGGCACTATCTCGTGGCTGAGGCTCCAGGGACAATTCAGTTCCCCTGGGATTTCACAAACAGTTGACAAAAGCAGGAACCCCGGAAGGAGGTGACAAAATGACGGTAAAGCCTGTGGGAACAAGCAGCCTGTTATGACAGAGGGACAAGTGACAGTGACAAACCTTTTCTCGTGCACACTCGACAAAGGCATGCTGGAAACTTGGTGGCTATTCCTGCTGTCAGAACCTCCCTCTCCAAAAACCATTTCAGACTTCCCTTTTCCTCCTCCAAAAGATCCAACCACCTTAAATTCTGCCTTGTGGTGCTGTAAGGAGGAAAGGGCTCTTGCTTTCTGCTTACGGATGAGGAACCACCATCCAAAAACAAAAGTAAGGATCAGAGGCAAACAGAGCTTGCAGGGAGAGGCCATAGCTTTTATCAGTCCAACTGACAGAGCCAGAAAAACAACAGGCTGTATTTTGGGCACAACTGGCTTTCTTCAAGGTCTGTCTACATTGCATGCAGGAGAAGCCTGTAGTTAAGACAGGGTTTTCCAGTTTTTTTTCCTAGGCTGCACCCTGAGTTAAAAACACCACTGGCTGAAGGGCTGGAAAAAACAATGAGTTCAAACAGGAAGGCATCTAAGAAGGGGATTTCCAAAAAGGTGGGGAAGAAACCATCAAAGCAATATTTCTAAAGAGCTCGGTGCTCTTTGGGCAGGGAAAGTTTTCCAAGATCTGACTCTAGGACAACCTCAAGACAACAATATTGTCAATGTGTGAAGCTGCCTCTGTCCCCACTCCTCCAACACAGGTCCAGGTAGGCAGGAGACTCATCTGGATTTAAGAACAAAGCACAATGGCAGATCTGAACCTTATGCCCTTTTTACACAACACTCTTACTGTTAAGAAGCTGTAAACCAAAATTTCCTCTAAGCTAATGTACATCTATTTTAAGTATTTTTTTTCGGCAGATACAGGCATGAAAGGGACTCAGCACATGGAGAGTTAAGCCTTGCACTTTGATCACCACAATTCAATCCTTCACCTCCCAACAGCCAGGCAGAAAGACAGTGGACTGTATCGCAGGTCATTCCTGGAGTATGCAAGCATCTTCCACATCAGATGTATCCCCCAGGTTTTGTGGAGCCTCTAGCAGTGCTGCCTTTGGGGGTCAGATACCTGCTGGGTTTGATGCCTGGCTGGAGGGATGAAGGTCCCTTTGTTTGATAAAAAAACATGCAAAAAGAGGGTGGTTTTTTCCCTAATGACATAGAGAACATAGATTTGCCCAGCCTCACCCAGAAGACTGCTCCCTCTCATGACTAAAGTATGTCCTAGGATGTCATCAAATTCACAGGTTCCTGTGGCTTCCAATGTGCTTGTCCTCCAAGTGCCCCAAGAAGTGAGGCAGCATTTATCTGTGTTTCACAGATGGGTCACTAGAGGCAGAGAGGCAACGCCCCAGCCTCCTTCTGCATAAACTCCTCAAAGCACCAGGTTTGAGGATTTCAGGGTGCTCAGGCACCTGAACCACTGGCCACCCTTGCCATGTCCCAGCCAACTGAGATTTCTCCCCTAGGTTTCATCCCAGCCTTCATGCTCTGGACTATCTCAGAGGAGCTGCTTGTGCTGCTCACAGAACAAAACTCAGCCTTTGATGCCACTGGCATTTCCTCCATTAGTTGCTTTGAAGATTAGGACCAGAGCCTTAAATTGGATTCAGAAGCTGATGGGGAGCCAATGGAGCAGCTTGAGCTCCCGGTGGCCTAGCCCTTTGGGGAGGTGAGCAGTCGTTGCTCTGTACCAGCTGGCCCAACCACACTGTTTCTACTTTCAGCTTCTGCTACAAGGCACAGAAGGGCAGCCAGCTCGAGCCAAGCAATGGCATCGATGCAGTGGACAAAATTGTCCCCAAGTGGGAGGGAAGAAGGCAGCATCTTTGGAAACAACATTGCCTGGTCGTTACATCTAGCAAAGAGGCTGGAAAAACGAGGATCCTCCAAACCACAGCCACAGTTCAAGGCAACACGGTGACAACAGAATGTAAGGTGTCATCACGGGCTTCAAAGCCTCCTGTTTTCCAGCCTGCTTCCCCTCCATCCTCAGCTTCACTCAGCTGTTCATACCTGTATCCCACAGCAGCAGCAGCTCTGGTGGTTGTGCTGGCTGAGAATGAGAAACAGGACCATGGCATCTCCATCTCCACACCTGGTGGGGGTTCCCTCCTCATTTATGGGGTCCCAGAGTGGGACTGTACAGACATGTTTTCGATTCCTCTGTGTGTTTTTCACTGAACAAGTTCTGCACTCCCTGTGTTAGGCACTGCACACCCACAAACATGCACAAAGGGACCATCTTTGCTCTAATCCGTACAATTTCAGCACTGAATGGTGCCTGTGGAGTTCTGCACACAGAGCTCAGGCTCTAGGCACTCAACAAAACATCCATCCCCACAACCACATCCCCTCCCTGGCCCTCCCAGCCAGTACCCATGGAGAAGCTGGATTTCACCTGCACCCACCACCCAACCCTGCAGCACCCCCTGGGACAGGTCCCTTTGCCCAAATTCCTTCAACCTCTTTGGAGACTGCCAACTCAAAGGATACTAAGAAAGGAGGCGCACAGACTACAAAAAGCTACAGCTCCTCTCCCCAGTCAAGTTGAATCCCCAAATGAGGGAGAAGATCCATACATGCCAAACTTGATTCCAGAGCATCTCCCTCCCCCAAGAGCCAGGGCACGGGGGCAGCAAGACACTCTGTGCCGTGAAGTGACACACACCAAAGTAACATGTGGCACAGTCACAGCAACTCTATTAATTTAAGTTAATTTCCTGCAGTTCTGTCTTAGTTTTCCAGCAGATTCAGGACTTAAAGGTTAAAGCGTAACCTTGTCTCAGTAGCTTGCTATTCGCTCCATGCAAATGTCTACCTACAGCCTGGTAATTACATGCATTTCCAAAGAGCCAATCCGCCGTCAGCCTGACAGATACTGATCTTCCCGTTTTATTTTTAGCTCTGTGCTTCCCCCTCTAGATGCAAAAAAAAATTCTGTTTGTTCCATCTTTTGCTGCAGCCTCTTTTTTCCCTGGCTCACCAGCCAGCTCCCATCTCACCCGGGCTGGAGCAGGGAGCAGCACCAGGCAGAAGGCTGGGCAGGCACTGAGTTCCTGGGGGGAGTCCTGCATGGGTCCCCACCACGGTGAAAGTGGGCAGCCAGCTCCTTTCAGGCTACCCAGGGAATTTGTCTCTTCTGGCAGAGAGGGGTGTTTAAATGGGAAATTCAAGTGAGACATAAAGAGCTACGCACCCCTTTGCAAGGGAACTGGACACTTTCTCTTGGGGATGCCTCCAGGTTGCACGCATCCAGCCAGGTCCCAGCCAAGAGAAAAGGGGCCAAATCTGGAAAAATGCAGCCACATGCTAGTGGCTCTGCAAATCCAGGATTTGTCATCTCGCAGAGGTGGGTGGCTTCCTCAGTTAACCATGCAGGGCCACCCAGAAAGAGGAGGCAACACTGGGAGGGTGGGCAGTGGAGGCAGGTCAGCCATGCAAAGACAAAGCTCGGTTGATGCTTCCAACCCCTAAAGTGGGCACATGTGAGACCAAGTGTTGTGCCACTGAAGCCAACATGCTGTCCTCCTCCATGAGCTGCTCTGGTGGCTTCAGGGAGGAGGCAAGGTGTGGAAACCACTAGAAATTTGTATCCTCCTGAAGTTTAGCCTCACAGGGCAGCCCACCCCCAAAGAGCAGCCCATAATGCTGGTTGTAAATCATGAGACTTGGAAGAAACAGGGATCAGGTTCTCCTTCTTTGCCTTTCCTTTTGTAAGGAGTCTGGGAGTGGGGATGGGTTGGGCTTTGAGGGGTGAGGTCTGCATGCCTCTCTCCCCCTCTCTCTCTCAAATGCATATTTTAGATTTAAACCAGAACAGATTCAAACTTACTTTAGTCACATGATGGGGAAAAAGAGACACTGAGCCTCAGAGGCGACATGTGAGGGAAGGGCTGGCTGTCAGCACTACAGCACAGAAACCAAACTCACCACGGGCAATGCCAACTGTGGGCCACAGGGTGCAGCTTAGGGACATTAAGGGGGTGAAAAGCGTTTGCACAGAGCAGAGCAAGGAAACCTGCATGCAGGGAAGACACATAATAAAATGCAATAGCTGAAGAGAAAGAAGAGGAGAAGGGATGGAATAAAGCAGAGGGAAGGGTTGAGTGTGACAGCTGCAACGCCTATGAGACTCCAGTAAAAGCCAGCAGACCTGGGGCTAATGCATCTCCCCAGTGCTACAGACACCTCCCTAGTGCTCACCCCTGCACTGGCTACCCCAACTCCAGCCCCAGCCATTATGTCTCATACCTGCAGAGAAAGGATTGCTTGTCTTGTTACACTTCTCAGGATACTCCTAGTCACAGTGGCATTAAAATAAAAAATCAAGAAATTATCACTACACAGTTTTATATTCCCAGTGAAATCTCTTCAAACCTTACCAGTGATTCCCCTCTCCTTGAAATTTTAGAGCAAATAAAGCACACAATACTCAGAAGTCGCTTATCCATCAGCCTTCAAACATTTTCAACAGGTAGGTTTACACAGTTGGTAGGAACGAGGATTTTACAGAGACCTAGGCTCCACTGTCCCAGTTTTCCCCTCCCATAGCTCCTAACCTGAAGGTCAATCTAGCACACGACCAGGGGATCAGGAACCATCTCAGCAGCTGGAGTGGGCACTGGATGAGACTGTGGGACAACAGAGCAGAGGGCGTTGAGGGGGATGTAATTATCCCCGGTACAGAGCTGGAAGAGCTGAGGAACAGAGATTTTGCTATTTACTTAACAGTCCACAAGATAGGAATCAAACTCAGATCACCAAAGCCCATCCTTCTGCCCCAAAATAAATAAATAAGCCAATCAACCAACCTGCCTCCCATTGAGGAGGAGTTGGGAAACTCCAAGGAGCTTTTCCACCCTCCGCACAGACACAAGCCATGGCTGAGCTCTGTGGGAACCAATTCCTCCAATGCCAACAAGTTTAGCTAAGGAAATTCGGGGCAAGCAATGAGAAAAGGCTGGTGCAAACCTACCCCTTCACCACACTCCTGCAAAACATCTTTAAATCTGAGAGCTTCACATAATTGTGTTTTAAACAATTCAAACCTGGCACTGCCAGCCTTTCGTTTGAGAGTCGCTTTCTCGCTGCTGCTCATTTGTTTGTTTTTGTTTTGTTTTGTTTTGTTTTTTTTGGTTTTTTTTTGGTTTTTTTTTTTTTTTTTAAAACCACTATTCAGTCTCCATTCTCCTTTGTGCAATTCAATCATATCTTTCCCACCTTAGCTTGAAATTTTAAGGGCTGGGTACCCCCAAGCCTCTTTCCTTGTGTTTACATCCTTCTTTTATAGAGAACGACAAGAGTTTCTACCACACATCATTTAACTGAGAACTGCACCCACAGCTGCAGGTGTTCTTGCATCCTGGACACCCCTACAAAGCAACCAGCAGAATCTAGGGCCTTATCTCCTTTAACCTCTTCTCCCACATTTATCCCTCAGGCTCCATGTCATTGCAGTGCTTTTCTCCAAACCCCTTCCCAGTGGGTTACACTCGAATGTCATTGCAGCACCTAGGCTTGGGCACTAGAACACAGTGCTGTGAGCGCAAGCAAGAGAGAAAGACCCTGGGTAGTGTCTCCAGGGCTGTCTGACACATGGCCTCAGCATCTGTTGCCTAAAAAATATCAAAAGGCAGATCTTGCACTTACACAAGATATGCACAACAGAAGGTTTTAGCCTTTCTGTGACCACAGCCAGCTTCAGAGCTGGGTCCCCATCACCATTTTGCCCAGTAGTCTCCAGTCCTGTGGTGACATTTATTCCAAGTCTTCCAGCTTTTCAGCTGTTCTGCAAGAAGCTCTTTCCCTCTGGATCTCTGTTGCAGTTACTCCCACTTGCCATTTTCCATGTTGCATGGCTATTTCTGCCCTCTTATAGCTAACCTTCTCAGGATTTCTCTGTATTTCTTTAATTGTTGGCTTCTCTGCCTTTCTGCATCTGATGAACACACTCACCGTGATCTGGGAGAGGGTTGTAAACAGTGACATGGACCATATTGAGCAAAATCCCATGATGGAAGATGCGACCTGCTAAATGAAGCTGGGCCTGCAATTAGACGCTTGGATGGGTACTGGGTGGTTCCTGTCACTCAGTCTTACACCTGCTCATCTACAACTTTTATTTACACCATCTCACCACAGCATTTTGACCCATGGCTGCCTGTATCTCCAGTGAGATGTCCAGAGGCGCTGGGTGGAACTGGCCATGGAATGTTATGTCCATTGTGTTCCCTTGGGCTGCTTTGACCCCTGATGAGCCCTGCTGTGTGCCATGCCGTGCTCCTTCTCACAGCCCTGCCATCTCCTACAGCACCAGCTCAGACACCACAGGAGCAAGTGTTTAACTTCGGGTGCATTGCTGGGAGACATTAAACACCACCTCTCTCCCAGTGCCAGCGCCGTTCCTTTGCTAGAGACTCTTACAACACGACCAGATGGAAATTGCCCAGATCAACCTATTTTTCTCCCTCCATGCCCCCTTTCCCCATGCTTTCCCACCCCAAGCCACATTTCTGCTATGGCCCAGGCGAGATGAGAGCTCCTACCCTGTGGCAGGGATGTCTTTGACCTGCCAGCACAGTATCCCAGCAGCAGATATGTGGAGTCAACAAGAGCTTTTCCACTGACTTAACAGCCACTGGCTTCATTCCCCTGTTCCTCTTGGCCTCTCTATTCCCTCATGGGCAGCTTTTCTCTTTGGGAGCCCATGATTGTATCTGACACAGTCTCCTAATTGTCTCCACTGATTTTACCAGAGACTGATTTTAAAAGCAGCTCAGTAACTTAGTTGCTTCAATATCATTGAATAGCAGCTTTGCTGCATAAGTTAAATATCTCCATTAATTTATTAATGTACAGCATTGGAATTTTATTAGATAGTTTGGGTTATTTACCTTATAAAGTAACATGGGCATCACAAACCATAAAAAGAGGGTATTTAGTACCTTTTCCTTAAGTCTGCATCTCCACAAACCAAGTGAACACAGGACCACAAAACCCCACGTGCTACATGTTCTTTCTTTTACAAGAGGTAGGGAGGAAGGGGGAGAAGGGAGACCAGCAGTTATCCTGGCACCAACCTCATCACGTTTTCACTCAGGAGGAATTTGGATGGGCAATCTGCAAACAGTAATCCCAGCCTGCTTTTACAGCCATGACAATGACCATCAAATGCGAAGCACCACTCATCCAGCTAGAAAGAGGTTTTAGGGTGCCCCTTCCTCACAGCCTAAATCCAGAAGGGATAGGAAAGAAGGGAAATAAACAAACAAACAAACAACTAAACCCCAAAAACACAGAAGCAGTTTCCAAGAGGGAATTTTCCATCTTCGATATTTTCATTGACTTCTCAAACACGATTCAAATGATGCACTAAACTGTCAGTAAAATTGTAATAATCAGAACCACTTACCAATGTGACCAAAAAAACCTACTTCCAAAAGTCTTTATAAGAATTAAAATAATCTGGATAAGTCAAGTCAGCCCTGATGAGAGGCCACCTTCCTAATTCTGAAGGCTGGACTTTTATTTATCTGACTTTTAATTGCTGTCTCAAAGACTCCACAACCTGGGCACCTAGAGACTGGCTCCAGTTTCCTGCAGAGAGATGACCGGTGAAATACAGGAGATCACTTGAAAAAGCTGCTCCAGGGTCCTGTCCCCAGATCTCAGTGTTACAGCTCCCCAGTACAAAGGGGGTCCCACGGGAGCAGCAAAGGGGCTGGGCAGGATCAGCTTAGGCAACTGTGTTTTGGAGCTGTGGGGCAACTGTGCTGAATGCCCCAAGCAAAAATTCACAGTATTTGCCTTTCTGATTTAAAGCTGGGGTGGGGAAAAAAAAGAGGGGGATTTATCCCAGAAAACAGAGCAGCATTTGAGCCTCAGCAGGACAAGGCTGAGCCTATACCCCAAGCACCTGCTGCCCTCAACTCCTGCGAGCCATCACTCTATTTATTTGCTGCCTTCCCCTGCTCTCAGCGGACACTGCCCTTCCACACACCACTGCTACTGAAGTGAGGGAGAAAATGCCAAGGGAGAAGCCAAAAACAGGCACATGAGACTCAATGTCTGCCTCAGTTTTCCCTGCTCCAGCCAGTGCTAGTCCCCAGGGAGACCAAGAGACAAGAGAGTGGCTGGTGCAAGGTGGCCTTCACTGGAAAAAGCCCTTCCTGAGCAGCTGAGGATGTGGTGTGGCAATGGGATGAGTCAGGGGAGGAAGGATGGAAAAGTGGGAAGACCCCATGTCTGCCAGGTGCACAGCGGCCAGGCAGGGAAGGAACACGGCTGCAGGGTGAAATCCTGCCCAGCACCACAGCGATGGGCAATTTGGGGCGAGCTCAGGTCACCCACAGCAGGGCTGAGGTGACAGGTGACAACGCCGTCCCTGCCTTCACCCCTGCAAACATTTCCCACTCACTTTTGGGGAGCACAAAACCAGGAGAGCCCAAACTTTCCCCATCACCCTCTGCCACACTCCCTTCTTTAAGTGCAAAACTTCCCCCCTTGCTATTTTTTAACCCAGCCCAGTCCAAGCAGGGGCTGAGATCCTCTTTTTTTTTTTTCCCCAGGGGCTGTGATTTTGATTTTCGGCAGTGTCAGGAGCACCTGCTGCCAGCCGCCCGGAGCCGCGTGCGAGGCTGCCCGCAGACCGCAAGCGGCGGCGGAGAGGGAGGGCGAGCGAGCAGGCTCCCCTTGCAAAGTCTGTCCTGTGCTGTCTAATAACACAAGGTGTCATTGTATACCCAAATCAGTGCCTAGAGCTTTATTTATAACAACTGAAACACAAAACCCAGCAGGCCAGAAACAGGGAAGGGAGTGAGAGACCACGGAGGGCAGGGAAGCAGCCGGGCAAAATCTCCCTATTTAGCAGGATTTGCCTTGAGATTTTCAAACTGGATTGAGGCTGGGGGGGCAGGGGGGAGGGACACACGGACGCGGGGAGCCACGGGAGGAGGAAAGAGAGATGAAAGGGAGGGAAGAGAGAGCTGGCAGAGCAGAGATGCCTCCCTGGCAGCAGCAAGGCAATGATGCTGTCTCCGCCACGGAACCCTGCGTGAAGTGATGGGGGTGCTTCGCTCGCAGCCCCCCACCAACTAGCAAAGGGAGGCGGGGGAAGGCTCCAGCTCCCCTGGGACTCTCTGGCTTTTACAGCTACTCCTTTTTAAAGGCTATTTGTTGCTTTTTAGCCACCCCCTCCATCCCAGGAAGAGCTTTGCAGCTCAACAGCTGGCTCCAGCGGACTCCCTCTTGCATTGGAATAGGCTGTATCTGCAAATTTGGCAGGAGCCATCCCAAAAGGACTCGCCCAGCCTGGCAAGCAGCACTCCCAGCGCGCTCCTTCAGGTGCAGCTCCTATCAAACCCAACGCCAGCAGCTTGCACGACCCCACTCCTGTGAGAGGCTGAGCACCCTGAACTCTTGCTGAACTCAGTGGGAGCAGAGGCGGCTCAGCAGTGAAAGGTCCCAACCCTGCACTTACAGCATCAGGAGATGTGCTCTCCTCGGGTGGGTCCAGATGTTATCACCACCGCTGCCACCCCCGGCAGCTCGTTCATCTGCTCCCTTGTGCCAGAGGCTCCCTGTGCGGCATCGGCATCGGTGGAACAGCTCCCGGGCTCTCCTCCATAGCTCCTGGGCAAAGGCTGGCAGCTTTGCTTAAACCCCCTTTCCCCAGCAGCTGGAAGGAAGCTGCTGCCAGACTTTGTACTGAAGTGGCTGAGATGGGAGCATTCATGTCCCATTCTTCTGACTCACCGTGGAGGTGGTAGGCAGTAGCAGGAGGGAAATAATAAACAGCTGGAGGGGGTAAAGGGGGAGGTAACGTCTTAAGGAGTTGCAGGTAAGGATGCCTTTTGGTGTTCACTTCCCCTGCAGACAGATATTTAAATCTCCAGGTGCAAAAGCCACTGAAAGTTCAGGATGAGTCAGAGCTCCAAAATTTGACCCATTAACAGGCAACAGAATGGGCCCATGAAGAGATAAAGATGAATCCCGAGTCTGTCTTGCACCTAGGGCTGCCTTGGTTCAGCTTGGCCTCTGCTGAAGACAGTGGGAGCCACACCATGCTCCCTGCAAACAAACCAGAGCCAAGCTACAAAAGTAAATCCATAATCCATAAAGGAAAAGGCTCCCATTAACTTGACCAGGACTTTAAAATCTCACTTTACTCTCACTCTGTCCCAGTATTGGTCAAGATGTTTTCTGACTCTTCATTTGAAGAGGGAAAACAAAGCAACACCAAACCCACAAGGTACGGGAGAAAGCAGCTTTTGTGTTCCTTTGCTAGCAAGCCTTCACCAAGCACCGACCCAGCTGTGCCCACCACCCTCGGCCCCCCAAAGCCTACCTGCAGAATTACATTTGCAAAACTGTTGCCCAGGAAATGTGCAACTAAAATCTGTGAAATAAGCATGCCTGGAATCAGACGTTCCCAGTGTAGTTAAATGACCGTGCCTTGAAATCTGCCTCTGCATTTAGCCACGCTGCCATGTACGGAGCTACAAAACAAAACGCTCGGCTTGTTTCACATCCCAGCCTCGGCATCGGGACTCTTGTTCCCTGCAAGGAGGGAGCCCAAACTCCTTCCCCTGGGGGCTTCAGAAACGTGGCAGCAGGAGGAACTGCAAGACTGGGGCCCTATGTGTACAAAATCAGTCCAAGGGCTCCGAGTGCAGGGTATTGCCCATGCAATGAGCCGCAGCTGCTCAGGAAATAAAACCCCAGCAGTCTCCAAGCAAAGGAAATAGAGAACCAAGACACTGGAGTTCCCCGCCTCTTCCACCACACGTGCCTCTTCGCAAGGGGCAGTCAGTGAGGACAACATGACCCCAGCCACCTTGTTTCAGCACAATGAAAACAAGAGCTTTCATGGGGAACGGTACAACCCCAGGAAACATCCACTGTGGTCTGCTCAGCAGAGAATGGAGCCTTCAGGGCAAACAAACCATGTCAGTCCCACATGGAGCATCAAGGGGAAGAAACTTGGGTCCCCCCAGCCCACGCAAGGGCTAGAGATGCCATCACCGGTTATTCCAGAACAGGCTTGGAAAGCCTGAGCCCCACTGGAAATTTCTGACAGATTATTTCAGAAGTGTTTCTCCTATGCAGTAGGAGGGTAGGATTTTTCTTTTTTTTTTTAAGATTTTTGTGGACTGGCAGGCATCTCTCCTTCCCCTCTCTGAGCTTGCCATTCCCGTCTCACATCCCGCTAGAGTAAACCACGGGACGCAGCCTTCCCACTCGCCTCTTTTCCCAGCAGCAAACAGGTTTTCACTCCATTTTTCCTTCCAGGGGAGCCTGAGCTAAATAGTAAGGTGGGTAGCAGAAAGGGAGGTCCCCGTGTGAAAGCACAGATCCACTGCAGCCCCCAACCACTTGCTTGGATCCTCAGTACTGAAGGGGGAGCGCAGGGTCAGGATCTCCCTCCGAGCTCAGCTGCTTCCCAGGTTTCACATAGTTCCTACACCTGGGAGGAGACACCGTGTGATCCAGAGGGTGTTGCCTCCCCAAGACAATTAGGTTGTGTTCGAACCACAACCTCGAGGAATCAGATTAATTACAGCGATGTCGAGCATGACTTTGTCTAGAGGGACAAGTCATGTTTGACATCCCTGCCAGCTGGTTACAGGGCTGGAGGATGAGTGAAACCTGAACGGTCCCTCGCCAGGCTGGTTTATTGGCACACATTCAGCAACGGTGCAGGTTTTGGGGAGAACAGCCTGGGTGAAAGCCTCAGCAAGCAAAACCTTACACCAGAGCATCCACACACCAGCCAGATAGAAGCTGCATAGCAGTGCCACACCAACACCTGCAATTTGAAGTGATGACCAGGTAGAAAGCCAGGATCTTCCAACAAACAGTGGCCAAGTTTTATGGAGCATCCAAGCAGGGGAACTTAAACTGTTGTTTTAGTACACAAATCAGGAGGGATCCTCAGGGAAAGGCAACAGGTCTCACACATGAAAGAAGCATGTTCCCCAGCCTGATCCATGTGTTTTAGCTAGCATGGAAATATCTGATATTATTTCTCACCTGCTGATGGGTCCTGACCATGTCAGGATTATACGCTGAGTCCCAGAGTCACAGTCTGGATCTACAGGCTGGAACAAAGTCTCCTCTGAAGGGTCAGCGTCTCCCTTCCCACCACCCTGCCTGAACTGCCCTCACTCCAAGCTGCCCACCTCCTCCCGCCAGGCAAAGCTCCGTCTCAAGAAGTCTAAAAGAGTAACAAAAAAAAAAAAAAAAAAAACCCAAAACCAAACAACAACCCAAGCTGATCTTTGAGGCCAAAAAAGGGTTTTGAAGTAAAAGGGAAGGGGGGGAGGTGGGGAAGGAATCTGAAGTTGCATCACTTGGAAATACCCTAGTGCTTCAGAGATGTATGTACATGTTCAGCTTCCTACTGTTTCTCCAGGAACCTATTTGGGAACAGCAAAGTGACACCAAAAGGAGCCCAATGACATTTGCCTGAAGCAAATAAAAACAGCCTTGAATTTAACTCAAATTAGCCCACATGCAAAATATTCCCTTCCTTGGAGCTAGGCACTTTGGGGGTTTGGAGCTCCAGGCAGATGAGTGGGGTGAGAGACGTCTGAAATATAAATCAGTCAAGAGCTTTTGCCCTTTGGCTGGGCTAAAAACCAAACCAGAGATACTCTCCATAGTATTTCAAACATTTCTCAGAACATGGAACTAAAACTAGGTTTCATTTCCTTCAACAGAAGTTACCGTGGCTCCATCATGACAAAGAAAATAAATTGGAGGGGCAAGTCTTATATTCAGTAAAAGTTTTGCTCTTTCAGGAAAGCAGGTTACTTTCCAGGCAGCTTTCCTGCACTCAGCTCCAAGAGGTTGCTCCTGCTGCCACCCACGCAGGCGCACTGAAACCCAAGGAAAGCACATGGACGGAGTTGCAAGCGTGATCCCATTCAGGGAACATGATGCCCTCTGGGGAAGCCAGTTTCAACATCAAGCCAGGACACACCTCATATGGGGACCAGTTTGGGTCCAGATCAGCTGAGGGGACACGAGCCATTCAACGTGCTGGGCCAGGAACAGGCCTGGCACTTCTCACCCAGCCCCAGTGATGCAAAAGGCTTTGCTCACTGTCCGGCACGGGCAAGTCTGCCTGCTATCCCCCAGCCCCAGATGGACCTGGTTCTCCAGGGGCTTCCTTCTTCAAGATGTAAGGGAGGAGGAGGGGAAATATAAAAATTATGGGCCTGATGCTCCATTTCCAGAGGCCACCATGAGCCACTGATCCAGACTGGGAGTGGCCTGACTTGACGCCTGCAGCCACAGGAAGAGGATCTTTATGGGGGCCATTCCCTCTCCCCGAAGCATCCCCCTGCCCCTGCTCCCACGCATCCCCTGGAGAGCTGCCCAGTGCCGCTGCCACGCTGCTCCTGCCTGCCTGCACAAAATGGTTAATACGGCAGGCGGGCCAGGTGGCTCAGGTGTGCGTGCCAAGCAGCTCCCGTCTCACCTGCAGCGACTTGTCGAGGGGGAGCTGCATCTGCCCTTTCTTGTCTGGCTTTAATCTGCCTGGGGAAAAGGGAGAAAAGGGATTGGGGAAGGGTAAACACAGCTTAGGCAGCTGCAAGTCCCGGCAACCAAAGGACTAAGCAGGTGATTCAGAGAGCTGGGGGCCTGCAGACACCCTGTCCTCTGCCTCCTGCCGACATCTCCGGTGGTGACAGCAGCCTGGGAATTGCTGGGGGGAATGTGCTGGCTGCTGGGGCCACAGCGTCCATTGCTAACCCAGCAAAGGCAGGACAGGGAGTCTGCGCTGCAGAGCCTGGGGTGAATTCCTGCCTCTTACTCTGCTTCACCTCCTCCCTGCAAAGGCTGATCCCACACAAAGGACACAGGACCCAAGACAAGCGAGGCAGCTCGTCCTGTACCAGCGAAGCATCCAGCACTGCTGTAGAGGCTGCAACCTCCCCTCAGACACCTCCGTGGCATTGCCTCTATAGAAACACAGATGTCCTATCATCCCAGCCAGGGCTCCAGCTTCTTCAGCATTACTCTGCTCCACAGGACTACCCTAATTCTGTGACCCTCTCTGCTCAACAGCCTTTGCCACTAACATATCCCAGCATCAACAGCTTCCTCACCTTTGGCATTAAAAGAGAGATTAGGCTCAATCAGGTGGAAGCTCAATTCTGCCTTTGCTTCCACCAGCCTTTCCACAAACTCAAAAAAATCCCGATGAATGAAGAAAAAAGGACCATTTTGCCCCAAAAGGTGGCTGAAGGCTTTTTGTACGTGGCTGATGACTTTTGCTACGGGTTTCTTACACAGTGCCCACAAACATCACCTCCAGATCCTCTGCTGGGACATGGGAACCCCCAAGACAGAGCTGATCCTCACTACATCCAGCCTAGTGTTTGCACAGGCTCCAGGCTGAAAGGCTGAGGACTGTGGGCATTTGGTCCTCATCCAGCTGCAGAGAGAGATGTTCTTCAGAGCATCTTGAGAGGAGGGAGTCTTTCCAACTACAGCCGCATCACTGAAGAAGCATCCCCAACCTTGCCCAAGACCTGGGAACCAGCCCAGCCAATCAGTCAGGGATATTCTGCCTGGGTGAATCAGGTCTCAGCCCAGCAAGGAGTCCCAGTGTCGGGCAGGAACACAAGTGGCAACAGGAACGCGTGGAGCAGGAGAGGGGAAAGGGCCAGATGGGCAGCGACGCCCTCAAAACTAGGCCACAGCTCAGAAGTCATGCAACATCTCCCCAGGCACCGCCACCTCTCCCCTCCACGGGGAGGGCAAGGAGCCGGGCTGGCCCTGCACAAGGAGGAGGCTTGCCACCCCTGCAGTCCTGGGAGCCGCTGGCCCCACGTGTGATGCAGGCAGGGCCAGGCAGAACTGCTGTGGGCAAGCAAGAACCCGCGGTGCAAACCCAGGAGAGCTGCTCAGCTCACACTTGTGCTCCATCCTTTCTCCACCCCAGAGGCTCAGCGTCACAGACACCCTGGTGCACAAGGCAGCATGCAGTTTCCTGGCGTTACAGGGATTATTTGCAGCTTGCCAACCCTAGAAACAGCCAGAACCCTGAGAATCCTTCCCCTGCCTGCTTGCCTTCTCCTCTCTGAGTCAGGGACAGCTGTAACCCATTGCAACCCCTTGCCTGACAGAGCCTCAGCACCGGGAGCTGCCCCGGGGAGGTGGGAGAGCCAGTCTGACTGGCTCAGGGCTCACCAAGAGCTCCCTGGGCAAGCAGCCTTCCTCACCTGGGGAGCACGGGGAGACCCAAGCTCCCAGTTACCTCCCAAGCAGGTCAGGACGAGGGCCCTTCATCGCCCAAGCCTTTGGCCTAATTATTTTCATTCCTGTCCCCACACCCTGCCCATAACAGCAGGGATCAAGATGCCTATTACAGCACACGCATTTCGGAGGCGCTGCCCTGTCTGCTAGCAGTTTAGAGGAGGCGAAGTGGCCGAGCTGGAAAGGGCTTTGCAAGTCCAGCCTACTAGGTTGAATCCAATTTGGTAGGCACCATATATATTTGGGGCAAGGCAGATGAGAGGATGGGGCGGGGGGGGTCCCTGACTGCAAATGCAAACATCCAACTGGGTTTGCACCCACGTGTGCCAGCGCACCGGGCAGACAGCTCGGTGCTCACATCCATCAGTGGGACGCCAGCGTGGCCACAGCAGCAAGGCTGTGATGGGGAAAAGCTCTGCCAAAAAAATCCCATCGATTCACAAGTGGCACCAACACTGCATGTGGTGATAAACGTGCCTTAAACTTTTAGCCTAACCAATGGGAGGGGAATATATAGATATGTGGAGGAAACGTGTGTGTAGGGAGGGAAATATCAGGATAAAAATCCCTACAATAATTAAATATGAGGAGAGAAGGGCTGGGAGAAAACAAATGTGGGTAGAATAGTCAGGCTCTGGCAACATTTAAAACTTCCATGTGTTTAGATCCCCGAATCGACGGTTAGAGATGCTATAACAAATGTCACCTTCATGTGAGCACCAGAACTGCAATTCTCTCATCATCCTTTTTATTTTTTTCCCCCCACCCTTTTTGTTCCTGTTTGAAGCCTGTTCGGAGGATAACCTGTTGGGGGCAACCCTGGTACCCAGCAGATGCTGGATTCTTCTCCTGGGTTCCCTCTCTCCCCCTCCCTTTGTCCTGCGCTCTGTCGCTCCCGCACACACCGGCTCCCTGTCAAGTTTCTGGCTGATCCAGAGGGAGACGTCGGTCCTGCCAGCTCCAGCATCCAACTGCTCTTCCCGGGCCCGGGAGCTGCAGTAACCATAGAAACCGCATCCAACGCGCAGGCTCTGCTGGGGGGGCCGATAGAATGCTCAGACACATGCACAGGCAGGTAGGAACCAGCCAAGGCTCCACCAAACCCCTCCAAACGATGCCCAGGTCAGGGAGAGGGGTGAAGCAGAGCTGGGACAATCAAGGTTTTTCTCCCGAAAACCTCGCAGAGTGGCTCGGCAGCTCAGAGCAGCATCAGGAGGTGTTTCATCTCTGGGCTGAGCGCTGGCTAGCTGGTTGCAGAGCTGACGGTGCATTTTACAGCATGCGGGGAGATCGGTGAGGTAATTGGGAGGATTCTGTTGCAAAGCTTTGTCTTGGTCTGCCCTGCATTTTATCTGCAGACTAGATGGGTACCCAGGGCTCCCGCTGGCCCGAGAAGTAATCAGTCATTAATCCTTTGGTCCTTTTTGCACCGTGAATATAAACAGGCCAAATCCTATCCCCGGCTGTGCTGGGGAGAGTCTTTATGTTGATGGCTCTGGCAGCAACACACATGCCTCCAAGGGCAAGATTTGGACCAGCACAGTTAGTTAATGAGCTGATCCAAACATTGCATTAATTTTACACCCCTCCCAACACAGACATAACCCCCGCTTGCAGCAGTACAACTCAGAACAGACTCGAACTACAACCACCTCTTCAGACACCTCACGTCGAGCCCTTAAATCCATGCACAGCTATGGAAGAGGTGCGATTTTCAGAGTCACTGGGCACAGCAGATGCTTGGTGTCTACAAGAGCCAGACAGCATCCGTTTCAGTGCCAGGAAAGCGGATCGGAGAGGGTCTGGCGAGGGAGGATGGGGAAGCGCTATCTGCAGACACCCACACACACCCCACGGGGCAGAGGGTGGCTCTGGCAGCCCCAGAGGAACCCAGGACTAGAGACCAGGACGGCACATGGGGATGGGCAAATGTACAATGGGGACAGCTCAGTGGCTTCACCAGCTGTTGATGGCATCTCTCTGTTCCTCTCACCCACTGTGGTCAAGGGTTTTCAGGAGCACCATGACCCCACCATGGGGCTTTCCTCCTCTCTGCCCTTCATCCCTATCACCCAGCCATCGCGGCAGCCGGCGGAGCATCAGGACAGAGGTGCCCAGCTTGTGAGGAAGTGTAAGAACCTACAGGAACATATGGGGCGGGGATAAAAATACCAGTGGTCCTGCCTTTTTAACACCAAAAAACAAATAAAAATAAGTTCACACAACTGCCAGGCTCTCTCCTTCCTTCCCCCGCTCCAAGCCATAAATACTCCACAAAATCCCCACAAGCAAACAAGCCGTGGCCTCCAGACAAAGAGGCCCAGCCTCCGAATGGCCACCAGACGCCTATTTTGGGCTGTAACTTGGCCAGGGTGGAACAAACGGGCTCAGCTGTCCTCCCCGTCCGCAGCCTGCAGCCGGGCTGGCCGGGCCTCACCCCCGGCTCCAGCCCCTCAATGGCCCCATTGTTTGGGGCCAGGAGCTCAGCTGCGACGGCCAGGGCGGCCCGTCTGGCTCCCTGACATCCGGCAGGGTACGGGGCCCACAGCAGCCTGGGGGCCTCTGCCATGGTGGGGGGGATGCCAGCCCCCAGCCCCAGGTGCCCCGCAGCCCCCCAAAAAGGAGGGAGAGGAGGAGGCTGTGTCCCAGCAAGGCAGAGCTGGGTCGGGGTCTCCTCCCTCCCCAGCGCTGTCATGGGGAGCATGCAGGGTGAGGCACTGCTTCTACTTCCTTGAATGGCTTTTGGGGAGCTTTTTCAGGGGAGGAAGGGGGGATATGGCACAACAAGACACATAGGAGTCGAGCTTTCCTCTCCCACCCCACAGACATGGATTAAAATCTGCCTGCTTCCCCAGCTGGCTCCCATTGTCTTCCTCCCCCATACCAAACTGGGGGTGAAAGCAACCTCACAGGCAGCTCCCATCTCCGAAACGGGCCAAGGGATCGCAGGGCAGGCACACACACAAACCCTCTGAGCCATCAAGAGCAGACCCAAGCATGGGCTGGCGTCAGGGCGGACACACTTCAGCGGATCCCAGATCTGCAGGAGATACCGGCACCCACGGAGCCTTCCCGCAGCTCGGCACCTGGCCAGCCCAGTGCTGCCGAAAATCAGAGCCCTCAAGCTACAGCACAGAGAGGCTCCGGCACCTTCCGCCCAGCCACCAGCTCCAAGGGCTCTGCTCGACGTGCAGACACCTTCACCAGGAGCTGAAATTTTCCAAAAGGAAGGTCGGTGTCGACATTTCTTTTTAAACTCCCAGGAGTTTCCTCCTGAAAGATGCAAGCGAAGGTCTGAAAAAAATCCCTTCCTTGTGCAGCGTGAGGGCAGCATCCTCAGCAAGCTTCAAACACCACCCAAGGAAAAATGTTAAAGAGACTAAAGAAGCCCAAAAAGCAGCCCAAGGCATCTACACTATTGTTCTTTCTGGGCCAGAAGGGGTGAAAACGCCTTGGAAACAGCAGTGGGACATCACTTTTAACACCAACATGACACACAAGGGACCGTGCCCTCTACTGTGCCACATCACATTGTCTCGCTCTGTTCCTGTTGCAAGTGATTGTTGCAGCATCCCACCCAGGACCAGTCATACCAATTTAACCACAGCAGCCAGGACGATTCTCTGACAATACCAGCACAGTCCAAAGGGTCACCTGCATCAAACGCATCCCTGTATCAAACCTACCAAGCCAGCCCCGTGCAGCAGTACCATCACGTACTGGTTGAACTGGCAGGCGATGCCTATCGATACGAGACGTGCCTTCTTTTTGCACAGCTCATTTCTCTCTGCTGAATGAGAATAGCTTTCCTGGCAGCGACGATAGCCCACGCGCAGGAACAGCTTGCTGTTTGTACTTGAAGCAGTGAAGTCTCAGAGCAGCCCAGCGCAGGCAAGCCCGGCTTCACTTACTGCTTGAGACATTATTGGTGTTTAAGTGACCATTGTCCTGGCACAAGGCTGAGAAGACCTGGGCAGGCACCAGTAAAGCAAAGGGTGGTTTGGATTTCCCTTCAAACACATGCCCCATGGGGGCAGGGAGGCACAGCTTGTGCTGATTTATTGGAGGAGATGCGATTTAAACCCACTCCCCCTCCCAGTAATTCTACAGCTTTTCAAACAGAGCATCTGCAACTCTCATACTGTCCACAAGGACTGTCTCAAATGATCCCAAATGAAGGATGCAGTCAAGGGGTCCCCAAGACCAGATACAGCTGACACATGGCTCCTCAAAACAAGGGAGAAAGGCAGCAGGTACCGCTTCCTCACAGCATGTTTCCAGACCAGATCTGGGAGAAAACAATCCAAGACCACAACATCATGAAGTCTGCACAGTCCTCTCCCTCCCACCATGCTCTTCTTGCAACATAAAACAGTATTTTCATGTCCGTACCCCTCTTTGGAAGAGTCTCTGTGATGGATTAAAGGAAAAAGCCAAGCAAAAAATCTAACTGGACCATCTCCTTTGCAGTCTTCCCTCATAGGATTTCTCTCAAATGGGCCTGACACCTCCCCATGCTACACAGACTTTTCAGCATCTTTCATGAAAGTCATTTAGCAATTGGTTCTTTCCGCCATACTCTTATGTTTTTGGCTGCCAGTGACCCACCTCTCAGCTCACAAAGAAGGATCTGGCAAAACAGCTACATGTTGCTGAAGACCTGGAAGAGCCCTTCAATGGGCCCTGCAAATTCAGGCTGTGCTTTTGTGAAGCAAGTTTTGTGGGCTGGTCTCCCCCAAGCCCTGCTGGAGACAACAGCAGCAGAGCACGCTCCTGCCAAACCCGCCGCCAGTTGCCCTACCCCTGTAAACCCCAGCTCTGAACGCTCAGGCCATCCCAGAGGCGTTTTATTTGCTGTTGCTGAATCCAAGCATCCAGAAAACAGATCTTTAGTAGCAGAGAGCTGGATGTTTTTATTTATGTGTCTTCTTCAAGTAGTTTTGCCCAAATAGCCTGGAAGCAATGTCACCTCCAGCAGCCAGTCAAACACAGCGATAACCCCATGCCAGATCTCTGCTCTGACAGCTCCACAAGATGATTCATTGAAGAAATATTCAACCCAGGGTCTCCCCATCCAGAGGGAATACCCAGTGATCTGATCTCTCAGGCACTGTATTTTACTCAGCATTTAATACTGGCAAAACTCTTGATAGGACCCAGAGGGATTTCCGCATCTGCTGATCCTCTGCCTCTTCTCTCCGTTCCTCTCCAAGTTTTCATTGTTGCCTTGAATTTGACTTCAGCCTGCTTCTTTTATGGTATGATGCTGATATGATCACAACACATCTCCCCAGAACTTTTAAACCTACTGACCCACTTCCAGCCAAGTTTATCGGGGCAGGTGGAGACCTCAGAGATAACATTCCTGCAGCCACAGAGAGCAATCGTGGGATGGGCTGAGGTGCAAACTCTGCTTAGACATTGTACAATGCGCACAGAACAAGACACTACGATTTTTTTTTTTCCCTAACCACAGGGAAACAAAATAGAACAAGCTTCAGAATTAGAGCTCATGGTTTAAAACCCAACTGCTAGACAAAGCCAGAGGAATCGGGCTTTGCAGGCTCCAACCCCTGCAAAGCAGCACATGCAAAGCCTTTCATGTACAAGGCCAGAACTGAGGTGAGACCCTGGGCTTCAGGCATTTGCTGGAGGAGCTGTTTCAGAGCTGGCCACATTGCAGCAGCCACCACCCTCCCAGCAGAGCAGCCATGGCACTAGGTAGATTTAGTAGCAGAGAGCTGGGTGATGCTACAGTCACTGCAGATACGTACCCCATCCCAGAATACCTCCTCCCTGCCCTGCTCACCACCACACACTTTTCCAGGCACTGCCAAATGAAAAACAACCAAGAACTCCAGTGAATAAGCCACAGGCACAGAGCACGAGAGATCGAGGACATTGCAAACATCTCATGTTCCTGCAAGAGCAGGGTAAAATTCCCTGGGGATCCTGGGAAAGGGATCATGCCCCATGCTACAGAACAGGTTTCCTGCCAGCATAGCCAGATTCAGGATCAGTAAGCTCAAGTCTCAGGACAACAACCTCGCAAACAGGCATCCTGGAGATTTAACATCCCTAAGGACCATCAGCACATCCTTTCCTTTATAGCACACTTCTTGCTGTACCCAGTCCCCTATTTAGAAGACAGAAGAAATGGTTTCATGTGCTGACTTGATATACCAAGGGCTGCAAAGAAAAAAAATCCTTTCTTGCAGGAAGCCTGGAGGCACGGGCTTAACAATGCAAGATCACCCCAAATTCCTCTCCCTCTTTAGCTCCCCTAGCCATTATCCTGCACACCAGCCCCTGCATTAGCTCCTACCCAGGAACAAGGTGGGAATGGGGCACAGGCTCATGCTAGATCTCCTTGGCTGACAGGACAGTGCCTGACCCATGCCGCATCCCAGCTACCAGACCATCTTTACCACCAGTTTGTTACTGGACATCCCGTTTCATTAGGGACAAGTCATCAGCCCGCGGGTTCACAGAGCCTCGCCCAGCTGGCTGCCCAATTTACTCTGCCTGCCCCAACTCAGGGACATGAATCTATGTCAGATGATCTGAAGTTATTATCTGATTAGCCTATTTGATATTGCAGTGCCTGATTCAATACCCATTGAAATCAAAGGCCCCTTGATCTCAACAGGCACTAAATCAAGCCCTGGTTCCCTCCAGCCGCGCACAACCATCCCGTCTTCACCGGTTACTCTAGCAGCCTAGGCCACCGCTACATAATTAGAGGGCATAATGCTGGGTTTAACCCAGTGCACCAACATGGCTTTTCTTATCAGTTGTGAATTTCCCCTTGCTTTGGACTTCTGTTCCAGAGGAGTTAAGTGCTATTAAAAGCTTCTGTAGCCACTCACATCTGAGGATCTCAAAGCACTGCAGACACCAGTCAGTTATGTTAGCAACTCTCCCAGGAGAGTTTGAGCAGGGTTTAATACAAGGCAGAAATGGAAGTACCAGGAGATTAAATTGGGTCTATCCCAAAGTGTCCCTGGGCCCAATTACCATCTTACTTTCACTACAGATAGAAGTCAGAAGTAACTACCCCGAGTCACAGAACTGGAAAGAGAGCAGAAATCTGGCCCATTGCACACAAGCTGCAATTTGAGATGCTATTTATTTTTCTTTTGCTCATTCAGGAGCAGAGCTGCCCGTGCTAGCAGCCACGTCAGTTCTTGGCTCCACAGGCTGAAAGACAAAGAAGCAAAGGGAAGAGCAAACCAGAGACCACTTCATGCTGTGTAAATGAGTCCAGGATTGTTTCTGGGAACCTGACGCTTGTGCCTGGCGTATTCTGGAGCAAAAGGGGACAAGAGATCCCAGCCCTGTCACCCCCTGTAGACATGTTCCTCAGTTCAGCCTTTTTCAAAATGGGTTTGAGGCAGCAGGAAGACATCCACCAGGATTTGGCCACATATCACTGAGCCTTGGAGTCTGTCTGATCCTGGGAACCCCATAGGGTGGTGACAGGGCATAATAGGGAGACTCAGAGCTCCCCTCTAACAACATCCCTCTGTCCCCACCTCCCAGGCTATCCTAGAGCAGGAGCTGGGAAGCGGCACAGAGAGGGAGTGCTCTGGCCTCCAGCACACAAGATTCAGCATTTGCTGCTCCAGCAACAGCAGCTGAGACAGTAAAAATTGTTTCATGAGCAGGAAGGAGAAAGGGACAGGGCTGGGCAGGGATACAGTCTCCCTTGCTAAAGCAATCACTTCCCGTTCCACTCTGCCAAGAACAGGAAAATCCCTTCCATAAATAAAACAAACAAATACATAAAATAAAAGCCCAGGGTTGGGGGAAGGAGGAAAACCCATCACTAAACCCAGGCAGCACGTTGGCTGAATCCTGCCAGTCGGCAGCATGGCTGAGAAGCAGCAGCAGCAAACAGTGGAGTTCACAGCAGTGAGCACTGGGAGCTGTGGGGCGGGTGGTTTATAGGCCAAAAAGTGGCTTTATAAAACTGGATCTTTAAATATTTGCTCTGACGTGTCTTAAGTCCCATCTGCTGTGGCGGTTAAACGCTCGGTCCTCACACGTGTCCGGCTCCCACAGCAATTTGGGAAGAGTAGCTGTGGCACAGCAGCAATTCCCTGCCTCTGCCCAGACCCAGGGTCTCCAAGCTCAGTGCTGACATTTCCATGAAAACCCAGACTCTTCTTCCTCGAGCTGTAGAAGAAATATATGTGAAAACTAGTTATTCCCTTCCCACCTCTCAAAGAAGAATGATAACACCAAGTTAGCAAAAAAACCTCAGATCTGCTTGTTTTGGTGATGATGGAAACATCACCATCTGAACAGCTACTCCAGAATTAAGAATCAGGAGATGGTGAATCGAACAAGCAACATCTCGAGAGCCAACACTGTTGTCTGCTTTGGGGGTCTGCAGCCCAGGACCCTCCAAGCCACTTATGGCCACTCATGGCCTGGGGCAAGCCTGAACATCACAACCAGACCCCAAAGGACAGCAGGGAAAAGCGATTCCCACATGGCAGATCTGGCATGACCAGCTTCCCAACCAACTTCCAGCACAGTAAAAAGAAATATGAGAAGACTGAATTTCTCCAGTGCCAGGCTGGATGCCTCTGGGCTTCACAGAGACCTGCTGAAACCCCACAATCCTTTCAAGCAACTCTAACAGGCTCAGACAAGGCAGGAGAAGACCTCTGCTTCCCTGGGCAGAAGGGGAGAATTTAAGCCTGGCACAGAGCAAGGAGTCCCCAAAACACAGGGGATCCAGGTTAGACTCCACATCCCTTCCAGAGAAAGGGCAAAGAGCAAGGGTTCAGGCAGGAGAGGACAGGCAGGAAGGGAACAACAGGAGTCAATGGGAAGTGGAGCAGAGGGACATGCAAACCAAACAAGCCTGTCCCTTGCATGCCTCTAAACCAGCAGGCCTCAAGGCTCTGCCCAAGACCACCAGTCTGTCCCCTTCCTGGGACCTGATGTGTCCAGGAACCTGTGTGCAAATACCCTGTATTCATGGTTTGAAATGTAAGAGTTGCTTGCACCTTGTCCCCAGGCTGCTATGGGGCAGAAGAGCCTCATTTCTCCCAGGTGACCATCCACTGCTACAGCTCCATTCCCAGGCTGAAGGACAAGGGGACCTTCTCCCTGCAACCAGGGCTCAGCCCTGCCTGTGGCACAACCAATGCAGGTAAGGCCGTGGGCTGTGAATTCGAGAGAGACCAGAAAACTTTCAGAAAGCTTTGTCACACGAGTGGTGTCTTTTCCACAGGTCACAGCCACACCAAGCACATCCAGAACCCCAAGCCACTCAGCACATGCAGCAGGTTTGGAAACCATGCAGCACCATGCAAGGGAAGCACACACCCTGACAGAAGAGTTCATGCACCAGCCATTGCTACAGACCCAACAAAAAGCCTTTGCTACCGGGTTTTCCACCTGCAACCTCCATCTCTTCCCATTCTTAGGGACTCTGCTCCTCCCCAGTGCAGAAACTACCCCAGCTCTTTCACAAAAGCAGCAGCTGCCAGCATCAGAGAGTCCCAGGATGACTCTTCTCACTCCTGCGTGGGATTTTGGGGTGACCAAAGACACTCTCTCCACCGTCCCCCACAGCTCCTCTCATCCAAGGACAGCATGCAGGATTTTGCCTGCATGGGGCTAGGAAGAGACACCTGACCAAGCCCTTGCAGGGCATCAGCCTGGGGAGAAACCTCACCTCGACACCTGAAACAGGCAGACAGTGCAGGCAGGAGGGTCACAGTCCCCTCCCAGGCATGGCTAAGCACCAGGCAGGGAGAAAAGGAGCACAATTCAGGCACAATTTCTGGCTCAGAAATGGCCTGAGCCTGCCCACATCTGAGCTCAAATCATGGGGTTTCTGAAGCTCCTTTGCTCTGGGAGAAGCAGACAGCTGCAGCAAGCTGGATTTCTGACCACGCTGATGTAGGGCCTTCGTTTCCCAACAACTGCCAGTCTCCAGCTGAGAAACACAGTCTGACCTTCCCTGCACAGCACCCAGGCTCGCCTGTTCCGAGCTGCCTTCCCTCCCCCAGCACCCTCCTGCCTCCTCCACATTTCTTCCAGCTCCCCCAGGGTCAAATACGCTCATTCACAATGAAGAGCCTGAAGGTGCATCTACAGCACAGAGGAGCAGCATCCAGGCTGCTTCATTTTCTGCTCTTTTCCTCCTCTAGCTCTTCGCTGAAGCACGAGAGCCTTGTCCTCTGCACCCCATGCTGCTGAGCAGCCTCCACCTCCCCAGCTCGAGAAGTCCTTCCCCTCCCTCCCTTTGCACTAGGTCTGCTGAGCAGCTCGGAAGCAGTCTGCATGAAAGGTACTGACAAAATAAAGTTGGATTGTACTGCATTATTGAAAAAGTGACCTCCAGTGGTCAATAAAGCCTTTGCCCACCGTTTCCAGGCAGCGATGCCTGTTGTCAAGCTCTGCCTTGGTTCAGCAGGACGACGGTTCGTCTCTCCCAGTCCCAGCTCCCATGGGTGGCTCGTTAAAACTCCGAGTCTGCACTTTGGTAACGAGGAGCTCAAAGCACTTTAATGCATGGTTGCAATCATGAATGCAAACAGGCTGCAGGCGAGAGAGCAGCATAACAGCAGTCTGTTCCCCCCATCTCCATCCTTACAGCTACTGGCTTTAGGCGAAAGCACGGGGTCTGATAAGAGAAGTTAGCAGAAGGCACAATTCTAGGACGAGGCATTTTTTGGTTTTACTGCAAACTCTCAGCCACGCTGAGTGGGTAGAGGGAGGGGGGGTTCAAGGGACACTATTTCCTGCGTCTCAGCAGCGCTGAGTTCAGCGTCTGGACCAGGAGAAGGCTGAGGGACCCAGCACAGGTAGCACACAGGTTCCCCTTGAAGGTGCCCTCTTCTGCACTGCTGCGTTCCCACTCCTTTCACATTTGATTTCTATGAACAATTGCACAACCACCTTCCTCCTTCCCTCCCCTACCCCAGCTGCAGAAGGCAGATCTGTCCCAGGCACCTGAGGCACCACTGGAGGAGGTTAACCCTGGCATGGAGAGGGAGCAGCCCATGGGGAGCAGCCCTCTCCTGAGCACCCCATCCTCCACACCAGAGCCCGAAGCACAGCCTCGCCTGGGGAGAGCAGGGCTGGTTTCCCTTCGCATCACACATGGAGAGGCGTGGGTGCCCCACTGCATGCATGCACACGCAGCCCCATGCCACTGGGAGGAACACACGTGGGAGATGGAGATGGCCCGTTTGCAGGATCAGCATGCTGGTGAGCCCGGGTGCTCCCTCACCTGCAGATCCAGTCCCCTCTTCCTTCCCCCTCTCTTTTTACAGCCTCAGCAAGGTGAGTAGCATCCCATCACTGTCCCCCAGGCACAAGGCCAGCTGGGAGCTCTTGGTGAGGGTTTTTTTTTACCCTTGTTGGGATTAGTTTCAGGTAGGACTCAACTGCAATAAGCTGAGACTTCTCAGGACATTAGTTGAGGACAGAAGAACCAGCATCCCTCAGAGAAATGGAGGAAAGCCCCTAAAGCAGCATAGCTCTTAAGGATCCTGCTTTGTCTCCAAGTGCCAGGGAGGGGTGTCTCCCTCCCTCCCACTTTGAAGAGGAGTGCAGCAGTGGCTGTCCCCTCCAGGTCCTGCACCATCTCGGGACCAATGCTGCCCAAGGACAATGTCCTCCCACCTTGTCTGGGATCTGGGCCCGGGGAACAGCCCCAACACCTTCACAAGCCAGGCCAGACTGGGAAGAGCTGCCCACACCTTGGCAGACACTCGTGACGGGAGCTGGAGTCTTTGCAGCATCACCTCCCCTTCCCGCCAGGGAAATCTGTACAGGGCAGATAACAAGCTTCACAGACACGTTGCAGAGGGGGTCACCAGCCAGCGGGGTCCGGGAAACACGGGCAGTGAGGAGTGGGGGGAGAAGGGGCTAATTAACCATCTCCTTCCCCAAGGGGATTGGTTTAGACAGCATGAAAGATTAAAGGTCTTGAGGATGCAAGGGGAGGCGGGGGGGAAGAATCTCCTCCCATGCATGGACACAGATAGGCACCACAGAGATCGTAGGTACAGTCAGGACCAGGCTATGAGCTGTGGACATGATCTAGCACACCAGGCAAGGAGATAACCAACAAAATGGTGTCCTCCTAAATTTAGCAGAAACTGTGCATATCATCTCCCAACCCTTCACCCCCACAGCCCACCCCCAGAGCTGTGCAAGGCTAATTTCCATCAAGGGCTGTCTTGGAAAAGACTCTTTCCATTTCAACCCATCTGCCAAGTGCAGGCAGCCTTCCCCAAATCAGCTCCCTTCTTCTGCAGCATGCCAGCAGCACGGACCGGGCTCCTCTCCACCTAAAGCAATGCACAGAGACAGCAGTTGCCTACATACCACCTGCAAAGCAGCCTCCCATCACATGGAAACGTGTAAAGCATGGGTGCTTAACAGCAGGATCCCAGCGCATTTATTGTACCCTGTTGGTGGAACAGCTACCTCCCTTCCTCCATTATTCTGTGGTTCACAGCCCTGGGATCAAGAACAAGGCAAAGCTTTCTGTTCCCCTCTGGTAGTCATTCCAGCAGCTCTCTCCTTAGGCTGTGCACTCACACGGCTCTTGCAGCCAGCAACTGGTGCATGGCATCCCTCCCATGAGGGTAGGAGCAAGCAGCTCCGGCTCAAATAGTGATTTTAATGCTGCTCTCCAGACCTCAGCATCTGGCACGGCTGTGGCGCCAAGGGCAGGACACCTCAGACAGAGCCAGGTGGTTGCTCTGTTCTGCAGCAGGTTGAAAGTTCCCAAAGGAGGACTGTGACATTCAGAGGGCCAAAATCATGAGGCTGAACCCTGCTGCCTGCAACAGGAGGGCATGGTCTTGTGATGGCCATGCACAACCAGGAAGGAGGAAAGATGAAGGGACCCAAGCATTTGGGGTAACAATACAGCCAAACCCCAGCTGCCTCTAGACTACAAAGCACCTCTTCTCCCACCATGGGTGGGTGGGCTCACCTCACCAAGTGGAGACTGCCTAGACACAAAGTTTGGCATGGTCCTGACACCACTGCAAGGGGCAATGGCCCAGCCCTTCGGCCTTTGTCCTCCTGAGGAACAGAAGACATCAGCAGTTCCTTGCAGCTCCAGAAGCTGCAAGTATTGTCCGTGACACCCCGCAGAATTTAACCTTATGGGGCAACCACAGAAAGGGTGGCTGTTTTGAGCTGCTGTGAGGTCCCACTGGGACATCTCATACCATCTGGTCACAAATCCTCTCCTCCTCCACATGATGCCAGCATTCAGCCACTTCTCCTAGTAGGGTCACTTGTGGTGGGAGCAATTCTGGCAAGAGTACCTTTCCCTCCCACCCCCCAGGACAGGGTAAAGCATGGTGCTGGGGACTAGAATTTCACTTTTTGCCTCCTTTCATGGCACTGAAGGACAAGATGAATCAAGAGTCAGTTCACAAGGGTGTGGGCATTGCTTCAGGCTATGGCAGGGTCCGGCAGATCCTCTGTCACTGGCAGGACCCGTCTGGCCACACTCAGCCACACAAAATATCCATTTCTCTCCAGAGAGATGAGGACACACCATACCCTAAGTGCCAGTCATGCCTGGGTTTTGGGATGCCAAAGGCAGCCAGCTTCAACCCCCTAAAACTTTGACTTCAAACCTGAAGCTGAGGCTTACAGCTGGTGGAGGCAAGGGACAGGGTGGGATCCCATTGCTGCCTTCGCAGGTCTCGTCTGAAACTGTACCAACACAACCCTCCACAAACAGGCATCACATCCAACCTCATGTCCACTGCTCCATCCCTGGAAGTGTCTATCAGGTGAATCTGGGCCCAAGTTACAGCTTTGCAGCTTCAAGCTTTAGAAGTTTTAAATAATAATAAGTCATAGCCTCACATCACAGATCAAGCTCCCTTTTGGATCATCCAAGCCCCAGCTGGGAGTGCTAAACCAGACAGGCAGGACCAGAAGACGTTCCCATCCTACCTCTGCAAAGAGGAGCCTCCACTCCACACCCTTCCAGTCTGCCCCTAGGGTATCCGTCTGACAGGCAGAGCAAGGCTTTGTTGTTCAAGGCAGCCTAATCCTTCAACCTTTACATCAGTGGGGCCAGATTCCGGCTTTCTTGATTCACCCAAGGTTGGGCCCTTCCTGATTCACCCAAGGTTGGGATGCAGTTGGGAAGGGGGGGGACTGACTGCAAGGGACAAGAGAGGGGACACAGTTCAGGGCCACCACATACCAAGCAGCCAAGCGCAAGCCACAACAGCTCTTCCCTTTTCTCCGCTTCCCTCCTGCCTCTGCAAAACCCTCTCGGCTTCGCCTGGAGAGCAAGGCAGAACCCGAAACCGGGCTGCAGCAGGGTTGTACCTGCACGTGTTGGTGAGTCAGAGCTGGCCGGCCAGATAGACATGCACCAAGCCTTCCCCCACAGCCCCTTTTAACTTCTGCCTCCTTGACATGCCCTCACCAGAAATTTAAAGAGGGCTTTCCCCCCCACCCCCCTTTTTCTTTTCTGCTCTTTTTTGTCTTTAGTCCTGCTAGTGGGTGGGGAAAATCCCGGGTGTCAAACTTCAAAAGGGAAGCCTGAGTTCACATCGCATTCATGTCCAATGTGCTGCCTAACCACAGGCTCCTGCCCGCACCCACACCCGGGGGCTGGCAGGAGCTCGCGTGGGGCCTGACAAGCCGGGCACTCGCAAAGGATGCGCCAACGCTGCTGCCTCCCCTCCCTGCAGCCCAGTTCGGCTGGGGACATCCATTTGTCTGTCCAGGGCTTAGTGCACTGGCTAAGCCAGAGAGGAGGCGAGTGTTTGGATGTGGAGCCCTGCTCAAGGGGGTTGCGGGGCTGGGATTCAGCCCCCTGCCAATAAGCCCACCCCATAAGCAAAGCTCCTGGAAATCAGCTCTGCAGGAAGGAAGGACAACCCCTTGCCTTCTCCTCCCTGATCAGCGCCATGTCCCTGATAGCAGCTTTGTGGCACAAGATAACCCTGCCACACACCCTGAGACACCTCGGTGGCACGGGACAGCCCTAGGATGCTTTACACCAAATATTTTGTTTTGTCCATTTGAATTTCACTCTTGATCTGGGTGATATTTTGCCGAAGACTGTGCCCAGCCAAACAGAGTAGCCAGACTAAGGAAGAAACCAGCACACAGACCAGCAAAGAGGCACAAAATGTGCTCCATGCTGTACAGCCAAAAACCAAGAGACTCGAGGAGGCAGCATGTTCTCTGCAAGGGCTTTGGTGGGGATGAATGGCTGGATGAAGCCATCCACACCAAACCCGCTGTGGAGTGCAGAGCTCAGGTGCAGAAAGCACCACACAGGCTACCTCCTTCACATCTGGTTTCCAGATTAACAGAGCAGGGCAGTTTGGACCTGGTGCTTTCATAACAAACCTATTTTCTTTCTCCCAGTCACCTGCAACAAAGAAAACCAGGCACACAGACAGTGGAAGGAGATGTAGCATCTATTTGATTTTCTATTGTACTCCTGAATAGTAAGTTAAAGCCTATTCACAGCTGATTTGGTTCTGTTTTCAGTGACATTTGAGACCCTCAGGCTTCATGGGGAGATGAGCTCTCCCACAGAAGAGCTGGCAGGAGCCAGCCTTGCAAAGTTAGGAGCCAGGTCGGTCCTGGGAGGTGAGTCAGAAACCCCGCACAGAGAGGAAAAGGGAGATGCTTGGAGCAGGAGAGGCCAGACCTGCGACCCTACACCAGGAGCCCCACAGTTGGAGATTGGAAACAGCTTCACTCCCTGCCAGGAACAGAGAGGAACGTCAGAGCGGCATTTTGTTGAAAGGGGATGAGCAAGAGCGTGGGAGGATGTGTTGATGCTCCCTCCCCGGAAGAAAGGGCACAGTTTTCAGTGAGAAAAAGCTGTCCTGGCTTGGTAGCTGTGCCAGGGAGGATGAGGAGCACTGGATGGGCAGCGCTGCAGCCTCTCCTGATGCCCAGGGATGTCAGGGCAACTCTGATACCCTGATACTCAACCCGCAGCATCTCTGGCACCTCACCTCTGCCAGCCATCACCTTGCAACTACACATGCCATGATTTTAGTCCTGCTCTCCCCGTTGGACACCTGGAGTGTTTGGATGTGGTGCCCTGAGTCATGGCAGCAAGCACTGCCTGGGAACAGGCTCTTACCCCACCTGCACTGCCAGGCACATGGGCTCTTGAGCATCCATATGGAGCATAGGATCAGATAACAGGATATATGGGACACCAGTCTACTAAAAACCTCAAATAATGATTCCTGAATATAGCAGAAGCAATATGCTTAGGGACACGCTCCCACCACATATGCCTGTTCTCAAAATACCTCCTGCGGGCTTGGCTCCAGCAAGGTGCTCACCTCCACCAGCTTGCAGAGCCTGCCAGGTGCTGAGAAACAAGCAGCCATGCTTTTCTATGCAGCCCACAGTGCCCAGAAAATATTCATCCTGTCTCTAACCTGGTGTAAAGCCCTTTTTGATTGCATTTGCCCTCTGCTCCCTCTCCAGGTAAGTAGGTACCCCTGAGCACCCCAATGTGCAGATGTGGGAAGGATGATTTGAGCAGCACACCATTGCAATGGAATAAACCACTGCTCCAGGATTGCTGGGACAAACCTTGATTTTAAGAAAAGGCTCAAACATCCTGGAGTTGCAGAGAGGCTTGAGAGGAGGGATGTCCTTGCAGTGAGGTAGCCAAACAGCAGCACCCATGTTTCCCACCGTGAGCATTGCCCAAGGAAAGGCAGGGCAAGAGGTCCCCAGCATCCCCCCAGGGCTGCCCCCAGCACCCCTCCAAAGGGGTTTCCACTGCAGGACCCGGGCAGGAGGCCAGGAGCCGAGGGAAGGGGGCTGCCGTTCCTCCAGCCTGCGAGCCAAGGGGGATGCACGTGACTAGGTGTTGGCTTGGATTTCCAAGCCCTGCAACAGCACCAGCTGCTCCTGCCTGTCCCTTTCCCCCCAGAGAGGCCCACAGATCGAGTTTCCCAGGCCGCTACATCCAGGTGAGTCCCCACAGACCTGGCCGACGTCCCCTTCTCTGTAGCCATTCCACAGAGATATCAGACCAGCCCTTCAGCAGCTGAGCACCAGAGCATCCCCACCAGCTCCGGCCGACACATTGGTGAGGGAAGCCAGCGTGTCTCACCTCCCGCAAGCCCAGGGGATGCAAGAGCCGTGCTGGGCAGGGACTCGCCCCGGCAGAAACCAGATCTGGGCCACTCCAGAACCAAAAATAACCTGCCAGCTGCCCAGGAAGAGAGGAGAGCCAAGCATGCACAGATCACGCACATGTCAGGAGGGGAGTCATCTGCATCCATCTTCAGGGATAACGGGGGGGAGTACAGTTTTTGGTGCAATTCAATGGATAACAGCAGAGCAGCAGAACAAAACAGCCTCCAGGCTTTTTTTGGGCAGCAAAGCAGCAGACAGCCAATACCCCCAGGATCCTGTTCTCCGTCTGGGGAAGAGCTGCTGTGCCTGGGAGCCTCAGAGAGCCCCGGTGCAGCTGTGCCAGGAGCAGAGACCCTTGATCAGTCCCTCCTCTCCTTCCCCAACAGGCAGCAGCAGCAGCAGCCAGAGCAGCTGGGAGCCCAGAGAACTTGCAAACTCACACTGGGTAAGAGGGTGTTCTCCCATCCCCAGTTGCTCCAGCAGCAATAACCCAGAAATGCTCTCCCAGCCCGAGTGGGGGTGAGCAGTGGTTGGAGCTGGCTGGAGAAGCAGGAAAGAAAATCCAGAAGTATAAACCAGAGTAAGGAGGCATCAGGGTCTGTTCACTTGTTCACATCTCATGCCAGCCTCCTGCTACAGGCTCTTGGTACAGCCACACCTTGTGTTTTTGAGGAGCAGCAAGAGCCCTAATCCTCACAGCATTTGGGGAGGAGAAGATAGAGCTTTTTGTTCCTTGGATTAGCCATAATGACCACCCAGGTCTCAGGACTGATGGGGGCAGCAAATCCAGAGCTGCCTTTGGGGTGAATGCAGGCAGTTGGACTCCATAAACAACAGTCATTTGAGCAAACCCAGTCCGTATCAGAAAAATATGTTTTTCCATATTCCATGATTACACACCAATCACTACCAGGACCATGGCATAAGGTTAGGCTGAACTAGAAAAAGCAACAGGTAACACTTCTGCATCAACCCATACTTCAAAGAATCATTTTCCCCCATTCATTCCCAAATCTTCCCCTTTTCTTACTTCTTCCTGCCAATGAGGCACTCACAACTTGATGTGTTTCAGTACCTGTCACCTCAGAGCAGGTCAACACCTGCCCCAAAACCAAAGCAAGGTGCAGAAAGGAGCAGAAATACCTGATGCAAGTCATTCAGTGCCCCAACTTCATCAGTCTCCTGAAGGCACTGGCATTGCTCATCTCCAAGCACCATTACCACAGCCCAAGGGAGGGCATTCGCAGGGCAGACCTCATGGAAAAGCTCTATAAAACAGGGCCATGCCCTCGGCAGGTACAAGCCGACCTCAGAGAGCAGAGCCGCAGCGAAGCTGACCTCAAGGGGAAAGCAGGAGCATTTCCAGCCAGACTTGGGAGGGAAGCTGGCAAGAGCTATGCGAGGGCGCAGTGTTGCAGGATGCCAGCACTTGCATTCACCCGCTGCCTCCTGGGGTTGTGCACGGGATTGGGACTGCTTGCGCTTTCCCTGAGCCAGTCTCAGGCAGGAGGAGACAAGCAGGAGCTCGGTGCTCCTGGAGCTGCCGTCCTCCCTGCTCCAGCGGCAGGAGAAAGCAGCATCGAACAAGTCTTGGGCTGTCAGCTTCCCAACACCCTCAGCAGTGCTGCCCATGCCAGCACGGCGCTCCTCCAACTCCTTTCCTCCTTGGCATTGCTATGTCTGCAGAGAGAGAAGCAGCGTCTCTGCTTCCCAGCCCAGGGTGCCAGTGGCTGGGGAAGGATGGAGCCAATTCCTCCCCATTTCCCAGCCCCAGGGCTCTGCACCAGAGGGGAACATCTCCTTCCCTCTGCCTTGGCACCTGGTGCAACAAGAGCCATGGAGGAAACCCACATGCAGGGCTGCTGCTTCCCTGGGAAAGGTTCGTCCACACAGAAGGGAAGATGAGGCTTCTGCTATGAAGTGAAACCAGGAGGCCCTGGCGCTTCCCAGCTCCATCATCAGCTCCCTGCAATGGTTTGGGCAGAGCTGCTCCATCAAGGTCTTTCTGCCCCTTGATGGAGAGGGGAAGGCACTGGCCCATGTCCCACACCCAGACCCTGCTCACTGTGCTTCATCAGGAAAGTCTCTGTGCAGTTTTGTACCAGACCCTCCAGCTGCCATCAATAAGTCTTCTGGGCAAGAGGTTTTAGAGCCTGGTGCTACTCACTATGCCCAGCCAATCTCACCAGCGTGGAGAAAACCCCTTAACTCTGCTCTCCAACCCGCCAGGGATTAAGACCTTGCTGTCCTGACCCTCAGCATCCTGAAGGACTGAGTGCTAACTCAGACACACCAAGAAACCAGAAGCTCTACATTGGTGCTCTACACTATCTAAAAGCCTTTTATTTAATTTCACTTGCTCTCTCATTTTAAGCTAGCCGCCAGTACCTTGGGAAACACAGGCTAGAGAGACTTAGGATTTATTTTTGAGAGCTTAACATCCATTATGCTCTTAAAAAATTTATGCCCTTAAGCATCTCCACAGTGGCTGCTGAACACCCATTAAAAAAATTTCATCCATTGCTTAAGCCTGACAAGTCTCACCTTCGAGAGATACCCGTAAAGACCTGGCAAGACACTCGGCTTGAGCCCTGGGCTCCTAAGACCTGACCATAGCACAAACAGCCCTAGGAAAGACATTATCCCCCCAAGAGAGCAAGACACCAGAGGTGACATTTATATCCTGGAGCAACCACTACGCGCTGACTTTGCTGCAGACGACAGTGGCAGGACAGTTTGATGTGTCAGTTGGAAATGCAATTAACTCCGATGTGCAAGGGGGTAAGGGAAGATCTGAGGTTCCTATGGATGCAGTTGCTTGGCTTTTAAGTCCTCTAGCAATGCTAGCCTAGCGATGTTATCCACATTCCATTTCTACCCTTTCCAGAGCAGGAGAAGTTCCCTTTGGCCTTTGGAACACCTGTGCACATGGGAAGTCATGCAGCGTACAAAGCAGCACTGCACCCAGGAGCTGTTTGCGAACAGCTTCACCTCCAGGAGCCCCACTCCACAGCCCCAGTTGCATTTCACCCTTTGGGGCTTCTGCTCCAACATCAGAGCAGGAAGGTCTGGACTTGGTCCAGGTCTGAGCAGGACTGCATCAGACACAATCAGCTGTAGGGACATGGAGGGGTAGGCACCTCAGCAGCTTTGGTGTAGGGCTCCCCCAAGGCACCTGCTGCATCACAACGTTAGGCAACCATGAGGCGGCTGGTATGAGGCTCCCGAATGGCAGGCAAGGGATGCAAAAGCAAAAAGGAACAAGCAATGGAGCTAGACAGGCCTGCAGGGGAGCTCTCCTACACCAGATAGCTTTACCAGGTCCCCATGCATCCCATAAACTCCCACCCCCCAGATGCCATATCAGGGCTCATGCAGCCTCGCTGGTGGGTCCCTGCTGGGCCAGGCACCAGCACACGTACAGGAGCTGTTTGTGAGACAGCAAGTGTCAGCATCACAGCACTGAGGAGCACAGGGAATAAGTGACTGGACCAAGGTCAGGCAGTGTGGCTGGAGGCTGAGTGAGGTGTGCAGCCCATTGCACAGCAAGCACCACCTCACCCGGGGCCCCGAAGACCCCCCCTAGGAGAGCAGCCAAGCAGATGTTAGACTGAGTCCCTACCCTCTTCCCTGCATCCAGGCAAGATGAATTTGTTTCTTCCTACACAATCATCTCCATTCACATCACACTATAAAGGATGCACTGGTCACTCTGTGCTCCCACACACTGCTGTGTGCTGGCCACAGCCTGGGAACATCCCCCCAGGCTGCTTATTTTAGCATCCATGAGGCAGCAGGCTGGCTGCACCCACAGAACAGAAGCAGCACGGGCTCCCTGCACCCCAGACTCTTTGCTGGATACAGCAGATAGCAGCTCACTGCAGGCAGCCTCTCCCACTCCACTGCTTCCTTCTGCAAAGAAAATGACCCAGTGCAGACTCTGCTGCAGCCCGTAAGGGTCTTTCTGGTGCCCTCGATGCACCCCGGGGTCATGGCTGCATGGGTTGTGATCCAGCATCCAACCACACAAGTACTGGCATGCAGGGCAACCGGGTCACAGCACTACAGATCCCTCCACAGCCACAAGGTCTCACGGGCTTCAGCCCTTCTGTTCCCACTGTGCCACTCATACACCAGGAGCTTTCTGCACCCCAGGGAAGAGCTTCTCTGCTCTGGGTATGAATTTCACTCAGACAACCCCAAATCCAAGCAGACCAGCAGCTTAGCCCGCTGCCGGCCGTGCTGGGCCAGACACCAGGATGGAAACAGTATGGACACGAGCCTGAACGCACAGCATGGACCAGTTGGAGCCCAGTTCCAGGCAGGATCAAGCATGCCTGCACCCAGGAGGGAAAAAGGATCGAGCACAGCTCCTGGGCAGGCAAGTACCCAACCCCTGAGCTGCGAGAAGGCTGAGTGGCACACAAAAGCCCAGGAGGGAAAGGCTTGGCTGACAGCATTGGGCTCAGACCTGCCACCCAAGCCCTCCCCTTGCCTTCACGCCGACAACCCATGGGTGACCTGCAGTGTGCGACCCTGGGCAGCACAGGCAGGCCTAGGCCATCACCCAGCGCCAGGCAGCTCAGCTGCCAGCTCCCTGCAGCTTCACAGCCCTCCCCACCAGTTGTGTTTTGGTGGTTATTCCTGCTTTTCCAGTCAGCAGGGCTCCCGTGCTGCTCTCCAGCAGCCCTTCTCCAGCACGGTTGTCTACCAGAGGGATTTTAACCACCTCCACTGAGACTGAGGGGCACAGAGGCAAGGACCGCCAGGACAAGGCAGCAGGGACAAAGAAATTTGAGGGAGCCAGGTGCCAGCCCACGGCTGACCAGCTCCGCTGGGGCAGATGTTTCACAGACACCCCCATCACGATCCCAGCTCAAGGTCGCCCACCCAGCTACAGCTCCCACCATGCACCCAAGCCAGCACTGACTGCCCCACAGTAGGCAGGAGCTGCCTGGATGCTTTGCTATCATCTCCCTCCAGGTTTGCACAAGCTGTCTAGAGGTAGCTGCTGGCAGGGGGCCAGTCAAGCCGCGGTGGCTTTGATGTGGGTATCTGCTGGGCATATGCCAGGGCCAGGCCAGGGTGTTTGGCTGGAGGCACCGGGTGCCAGACTGAATTATGCCGGGAGGGGAAGAAATCTCCAGGTCACGGCTGTGCCACAGTGGCATGAGAAATCAGCATCGCTGCCCACGCCGTCGCTGCTCCGCGCTGCGCTCCAGAGCTCTTTATCTGCGGGGCTTATGAGCGGGGATGTCTCCCCTGCGAGGAAACAGCCGCGGCGCTGATTTTTCTCAGCGTGGAGAGCACCGCATGGTTTGGCACCCACCTCCTGGCAGCACCAGGCTCCCAGCTACGGAGGGCTGAGAGGAGGATGCTCTGGAGGGGATGCAGGACCAGAGGTGGTCCAGCGTCACGCACAGAGCCCCGTGGCAAAGGAGGCCCATCGCCGTGCCGGGCTGGCAATGCCCAGGCACCGAAGGAGTTACTGAGCACAGGAGATGTCATTAATAACGAAGGCCACACGAGTGATTTTTATCTTTAAAAAGCCCACAGCCCAGGTTGCGCGGCTCCGCTAGGGAGCTCGCTCGGGCACAGCCACTGCTCCTTTAAGGTATTTAACAACAAAGTGGGTGAACACGCTGGCTCCTCCCCGAGACTGCACATTCCCTCCGGGTCCCCCAGCCCCAGCCACGAGTGGCAGCGGGGACCCCCACACCAGGACCCGGACTACCAGTCCCGGCATCCCCCGGGGGTTTGCTCCCTGCCGGGGATTGTAGTCCTCCGGCCGCTGTCCGTCCGTCTGTCTGTCCATCCGTGGGGCATCGAAAGGCCACACTCCTCCCCAGCTGGAAGGGCTTTGATCAGGGAAAGCTGCAGTTTCCATCTCAGGCAGGCAGTGATTAACCATTTCAGAGCCCTTCGTCAGCTGGCAGCACTAATTGCACACACCTCGGGTCACTTTTAGTGATGAAAGGGACACCCAGCATGCCTGGGGTCGGGAGCCCAGTCAGGGACCACGCACCATCCTGGTGTTCATTCCCCACCTGAGCCACAGCTCCAAGTTTAACACAATTTTTGCCCCGACTGCCCTCCCTACAGACTTGGCAAGCACAGGGAACAGGGAAGGATCTGCCGCTTTGGTTGCCCTCAGTGCTTGGCATCACCATGAGCTCTGGGAAGATGGTCCCGCTGGAGACAGGCAATTCCTATCGCAGGAGTCGCCCAAGGGCTCCCTGCACCAGACACTGTCTGTGCAGTAAGACAGGCCCTGCCCTGCACAGATTAGCACCTAGAAACCACAGAACAGGGTAAGGTGAGAGGGGAAACAGAGGCAGAGATCCCAAGATCACATGCACCCAGTCTCCATGCCCTCCCATCACAGCTCGCTGCTCAGGCTCCTCCAAGAGCCCGCTGGTCCCATTGCTGGTAGGGAGCACAGCTACAAATCCCGCTTGGTCCCCAGCAAGTCCTGTCCTGCTCCACCCCAGACAGATGGGAAAGGGATCTGCAGGTAACATCTCTCATTCATACTGGTGCTGGAGACAGACTTTCCAGTTAGTCAGGACTGTGCTCCAGCACAGCCACATTGACAGCTATAACACTGGGTCAGACCAAGTGCAGGGATCAACCTTTGGCTATGCAGCACTAAAGACTCTGGGATATTTGACCTAGCAATTAAATAGGGTTGTTATCTGGTACCACAGCCCAGCAAACAACCCTGGCTGCCTGGGGCATCTCATCCCTCCTGGAAGTAGTGCTCTGGGGCGGCAGGAGTGAGACCCCAAAGCAGCTCCAGAGCGCCAGTCACCCCCAACTGCTAGGGGATCCCCTAGCACAGACCTGCTTTCTCCAAGGAGGTGGTGGTCACATCCACAGCCTCCAACTAAACCCATTCTAGGGACCTTGGCACCAAATGCAACGAACAGCTTGGGGGCCTTTCTCTTTGTTTCCTCCCAGGACAAGCCATCAGCATGCCAAACACCAACAGGGAGAGGCAGCCTGACTGCTCAGCATGCAGACAGACCATGGGGACAAAAGCACACTTCCCAGGGAGGGATGGAGCTCAAAACTTTTCTTTAGCCTGGTGTTCACCCCTCTATGGGCTTTAAGTGATGTTTATTCCCATCCCTAACCCAAGAGCCACCACAGGTCAAAGCATCCTCCCGGGAGCTATTCCACAAACCATGGTCACAAGTCCCCTGGGTGAGACACCTACCCTGACTCTCCTGTAGACCAAATCTCCAACTCTGCCTAGATGAGGGCTAGTGCTGAGCACAGCCAGGTTTCATGGACAGAAGCAGCCCAAATTTTCTAGCCCTTTGGCACAGGTCCCACACATCAGCCAGGAAATCACCCAGGCAGCTGAGGCCAGGCTGGAGCTGTGCAGCCCTGTGGCCAGGCTTGAGCTTTAGTGCCACCACTACTGCAAGCTGCAGGACTCGGATCACCTGCAAGTCACTACTGAGCAGGGCAGAGGCTGTGGGTGCTTTGACCATTGCAGCAGCTCAGAAACGCTCCAGGGAGCCATGGGGATGCCGCTGACGCAAGTCTCTTGTACAAGCCCCCAAGCAGCCACCACAGTGGTCATGCCTGCCCTGTGCAGGAGGCAGAGGAGCTCCCAGGATCTCCTATGCCCTCGGGATGGCAAGCACCTTGTCCATGAGAGAGCTGCGATGAGCTCCCTTGCTGGCAGGGTCCAGAGGAGCACCCAGTCCAAGGCATGAAACACTAGCTCACTGGAGGGAGTGAATGCCAACTTCATCCCCTCTTCCCAGAAGAGTGGCTCCAAAGCTTGTTGCACCCAGTTTATCTTGCAGCTTTAGCATCCTGCGATGGTTTTTCAGGAAATCCGTGTCCTCCAAATGCCAGAAACAAGGCACCAGCAGAGACCAGCACAGTAGGACAAGCTTGTTAGAGACCTGGGGAAGCACCTGTGCCAACAGCTTTACAACACTGCTGCGGCAGAGCATCACACCAGTGGCTCTGGGTGCCAGGTGAGCCAAGCAAATGAACACCCACAGCTCTGCTCACACCATTAGCAGCTCATTCCCCCCCAGCTCTAGCAAGTAACAGATCTGCTACTGCAGACCAACCTGTGGGCACAGCAAGCCAGCAGCCAAAGTATGCATGGGCTAAACATCAGCACAGGCAGAGGCCCCCTTCCCCTTCAGGTCACAGCCAGCATTTGCCCACTCGTAGCAGGATAAGCAGAGCGCATAGGGGAGAGGATCAGCAACAAGATCCTGGTAGCAATCACCTTCTCAATTCCACCCTCCCAGGATTAGCCAAAGCAAGAGTCATGCAACTCCTGTTCAAGGGGACTTCCCAATGCTTTGGTAGGAGCACAGAAAGCACCAGGTGAGTTTGCAAGCACCACCTTGGGCACAAGGATGGGTTAGGCTGTGCTTGGCCACACAGCACTGAGTGGCCACGAAGCAACAGCACAGAAGCTTATGGGTTGCACTCATACCCTGCACAGCAGTGCCCGTGGTACAAGAAATGTATGAAACAAGTCAGTGAAGTTATACAGGAACACACCAGATCAAAGAACTGAGTACTTCATCCATGCCCCAGTGGTACATGGGCATCATTATACAGCTAAAAACATGGAGGAACAATAATTAAATGGATGATTTTTCAATACGGTTTCATCCCTATTTTCTCCAAGATTTTGTACAAAGTGACTGTGGTACCAGAACTGTGAGAAAGAACTAACAGCTACAGCCTTGCCTGGTGTGACAGCCTTGCCCACAGCCTGCTTGATCAATATGGATGGATACGCAGCTCCGAGAGCTGCCGGCTTCTGGACCCAATGTGTCCTGTCCCCCATGCACTGCAGCAGACCCTCTGGGTCCATGTTATAGGTCCCCCCAAGCTGGACAGCAAGCACAACATTGTGCTTGCCCAGCACAGAGGAGGGGGTGGCAGAGGCCATCCCTGCTCCCAGAGCTCAGCTTGAAAACCTTGTTCTGGCTTGTTTTCCCACTAGCTTTGGGTGCCTGGCTTGTAATAAGTAAGCCTGAAAAGCAGGCTCCTTTTCAGACATGCCAGGCACCCACAGCTCCAACTCGTAGACACGTCTCCAGGGAGTCAAGTTCCAGGTGCACCCAAAAAAACTCATGTTTCAGCCAATAACCAAATGCCTCCGCTTCCTTGTCTGAGAAAAGCTGGGCAATGCCCAGGCCCAGGACTCCAAGGCTCAAGGGGAAATTGCTCTATAGCAGCCAGTCTAATTGCACTGAAATTACGAGATCAAGCACTAAATTCACGTCTGTGTTCGCTGCTCTGAGTGGCAAAGCTGCACGGGCAAGTGCCTGATCTCCAATCGCTGCAACTTCACGTTTCACTGAAAAGGAAAGGAGGGGGTTAATGAAGGAAAGCATTGCCAGTTGGAAGTGCTACCTAAAAAGGGTTTCTCCTACTAGCTGAAGCAAAATGGTTTCTCTTGCCAGCTTGTTTACTCTGCAGCTGAGAGCAGCGGACCGCCAGGTTTTGCTGCTGGAGCCCGCTGCAGGATCGACGGCTGCGAAACCAGCCCTGGCATCAGGACATCATCAGGGCTGGACCCACTGTGCTACAGCTGCACGGTCCCCAGCCCAGGGCCAGCCCCACGGCACCCACATCACAGCCAGTCCCCCAGGACCAGCAGCAGGTACCCTGGGAAATGTGCAGCTACAACCCTCCAGACAGCAAATGCTGGGCCCATCCTCCTTTTCTTTGGGGAAATAATGGTACTTGACATTTAATGGCCGGTTAAAAGCTGCAATTACATTTAACCAAGATGGTTTTAGACCAACCGTCCCCTACAGCAGTAGGGTCCTTAGGGCCCTTTCCCATGGGAAGGGCACACAAACCCCAGCAGAGACCGGGGAATAGGGATGCTGGACAGGACACAGATATTCCTGGGAAAGGCAAGCACCAAACCCATCCTGCCCCAGCTTGCTGCTGTAGAGCCAGAAAAAGGACAGGACTCGTTATCCTCTTTTAGCAAAACAGAGCTTAGAGTCTTGTGCCAAGACAGGTATCAGCCAGATTCCTGTCTCCAGGAGATTTCGGAGTCCACAGGCCAAACTGAAGCAGGGCAGCTTTCACAGTGCACAGCCCATCCCGGCTCCAGGATTAAAGCCACTGTGTCTGCAAACAAAACGCTCGCACCCTCCAGGAGAGCCAGCCGGGGAGAAGAGTGAGCCTGCAGCCACTGCCTGCCTCGCCAGCCGCAACATGGTGCCCAGCAGTCAGCGCAAGGATCAGGCCCATATTTTGTAGCCTTTATATTAATTACCCAGAGTCTAAATAAGATTAAAGTTTTAATTCCATCTTCATCTCCTAGAGGCTCCCGCTGTGCTCTTGGGTTTTTCTGGTGCCATGAAGCTTCTCAGGCAGCCACAGCAGAGGGCACTTCTCCAAGAGCCAGAGACAATAGCATCTCCCACATCAGAGTTGCCCCACAATGCCTGAACGACTCCGAGGATCCACCACCCTCTGCAAGGCACTCTGCACCTCCATAAACCCAACGCTGCTGCAAGCAGGGCCCTGTAAAGTCCCCCTGACCCATCACTTAAAGCCACAACCCAAGGCCAGCAGGGCCACGCAATGATTAAAGAGCAGAGATCCAGCACTGGGCAGTGTCCTGCAGCCACACTGCAAGTCCAAGCCGAAGCGGGATGGTGAGCAGGAGTTCAGGGTGGAGGGCGTCTGCCAGAGCGATGCTTTGCACCGTCCACGCTGCCCAAGCCACCCTGTAGCAGCCGGCTGATAGGCAATTCAGGCTCTTAGCCTGGACCACCTAGGCTGGAGTTTTACAGCTGGAGATGGGCCAGAGAGCAGCAAATGCCAGCTGAGCAAGAGAGGCAATCTCTGCCTGCACTGGTTGGGTGGAAGATGTGGCACGGGATGGCAGCAGCAGCGCTCTCTGCCCTGGTTCCCTGGTGCCCAGGAGGCCACAGAAAACTGCAGAGCCACAGCTGGGGCTCAGTCCATGTGCACCAACACCCCATGAAGGCAGAGCCCTTGATCTCACAGAGCAGGAGCAAGTCCTGGCTCCAGCCACCAAAGCACCTGAAGCTCAGCACTGGTCTGTGCAATGTGCCCCAAACCCCAATCCTGCTGCGCCCCATACTAGTTGAGCAAACCAGCTGCAGGTATCACCTCCTACATCTCCAGCTGCAGCACAGCTACAGCCTTGGAAAAGCCAACCTGCATCCAGGAAGGATTGCAAGGGAGAGGGATGGGGAGGAGAGGAAGGATAGAGTGCAATCCCCTACCTGCGATGCTGCCCATACTCACTGTCTTGAGCTACAGCCACCCTCTGGACAGGGTTATGATTATTTTCCATGTTATAAACAAGGAAAGCAGGTCACAAACATTCTATGAGAGCTCGGGAATACACAGAGTGTCATCCACCCCAGTTTGCATGGCTAAGGGCAGATTGTGGAGAAGGTTGCTGCACAAGCAAGGAGGACTTAGCCAGCTGCTGTCCCAAGCACCCTTCCACAGGGAGAAAATCCTCCGTGGTGCTGGGCCTGCTCCCATTCCCTTGGGTGGAGGACATGGGGCGGCTGAACCAGTGGAGTTCAGCCAGGCCAGGAAGCAAGCAAAGCCCTAGCCCTCTGAGCACACACCCATAGCCCCCTCCCAAAGTTGACAAACCCAGTGACCACCTTCTGCAACTGCCCCTGTGGTTTGGAATTTGGGCTGCACCGGCAGGAACAAGGGCTGCAGAGGTTTGCTCTCCAGTGGGTTCCCCACAACCTGCAGACACGAGGCTGCCTGTAGTCACCACCAAGGTACGTGCATCAGCACGTCCCCCAAAGAAGGCACCCAGCGTGGGGAACCTGCAGAGTCAGCGGGGAAAACCCCTCTTCTCTCCCCTACCTTCTGCTTTCTACAGAAGATGCCATTTCAGAAGCAGCTCTACAGCTCCCATTGCCCCAGCACTGCAGTCCCTCCTGACTGTAGCCCCTTCTCTCACTGAGACAATTCAACACTCAGCCCCATGCTCGCCCCCAGGTCTTACCTGCTGTCCAAGGGCTGCTCCTCTGTAGCAACACCGGCTGCCCGGAACACTGCTGCAGATGGCTGAGTCCTTCAGTGGCCAGGTCCTTTAAGCAACAAGCCCAGGAGCAACCCTGAGCCCCTGCACCCCCCCCTTACCCCATCCATCCCACAAGGACCCCCCCACCCTGTAAGGTGGCACCCCTTAGAGCAAGTAGAGGGCTCACTAGCCCTGCAAATTGAAGACTGCTGTGTGCAATAAGGTGGGATGGGAGCCCTTAATCAGCAACAACCTGTGCACGGCCCGCTCCCACTTTGAGGGAAAACCAGCTGTGATTGGGGCACTTTCCCAGCAGGGACTGATGCACAGTCTTAGTAGGGGGAAATATCTGACTCTCGAAGCGTGGGGTGAAGGTGGGTGCTTGCAAGGCAGGACAAGGGGGTGTCTCTGCCGGGTGCTACTCGCTGTTGGGGCACCAGCAGCGCTGGGGGGGCCGCCAGCCCTTCCTGAGCTTTAACACTGCAGGGCTGTCGAGCAGAGGGGGAGCAGCCGGTGAGGGGACCCGGGATAGGCAGTGCCCCCCCGGGGTGTCACAGACAGAGGGGTGCGGGGGGCTCGGCGGCCCCAGAGAGAGGGGCAGGGGCGGTGCCACGTCCCCGCGGGTGGGGGGGGGGGGGGGGGCATCCCCGCCCTCACGGCTGCTCGGGGCTCACCTGTGTGAGGGGAGGCGGCGCCGCAACACCCCCGCCCCCGGGTCCCCGCCGCCCTCCCGGGCTGCGCCGCGCCTGTCCGCACATTTGAAACGGCGCGAGGGGCCCGCCTCGCCATCTATTGGCCGCCACGTCCGCCCATCAGGCCGCCCGCCGCCGCCCCGTTGGCCGTGAGCGCCGGAGGGCGGGGCGGAGGCGCGGCCGGCGCGGCGCTATAAAAGGCGGGGGCTGGGCGGGCGCGCGCTCAGTGCCGCTGCGCGACAGGTACCGGGCGGCGGTGGGCGGGGCTGGGGAGCGCGAGATCGAGGGGAGGGAGAAGGGGGCGGGGCGGGCAGGCGCGCGCGCGCGGAGGGAGGGCGGGCGGGCGGGGGCGGGCGCGCGGGGAGGGCGGGGGCGCGCGCGGCGCTGGTGGCGCTCGCCTGCACGCGCCGTGCCTGCACGGAGCGCGGCGGCAGCAGCGGCGGCAGCAGCAGCAGCGGGAGCCACCGGCGCGCACGGCGATGCCCGCTCTGCTCCCGCCGCTGGCCGCCCCCTGAAGACACCCCTCTCTATTTCCCCCCCCCTCCTCTCCAGCGTCCTCAGGTTCTATCCCCCCCTTCCCCTTTCCCCCCCCCCTTCTATTTCCCTCCCCCCCTCTTTCCCCCCCCCCCCCCCCCCTCCAACGCCTCTTTATCCTCCTTTTTTGCGACCCTCCGCACCCTCCCGGCTGCCGTGTGGATGCGGCCCGGGGTGCCTGGCTGCGCGGGTGGCGAGAGCAGATGCTGAGGGGCCGGAGGAGGATGGAGTGCACCCTCGATGCGCAGAGTTTGATCAGTATTTCCCTGCGGAAGATCCACAGCTCCCGCACGCAGCGAGGCGGCATCAAGCTCCACAAGAACCTGCTCGTCTCCTATGTGCTCCGCAACGCCCGGCAGCTCTACCTGAGCGAGCGCTACGCCGAGCTCTACCGCCGCCAGCAGCACTACCCCGACGGCGCCCCGCTCCTCGCCATGCCCGCCTGCCCGCCGCCCGCCGCCCCGCCGGAGCTGGCGGTTCTCCCCTTACCCACCGACACGCAGGACCGCGAAACACGGAGCTGCGCGGCGGTGCGGGGCGGTGCGGAGCTGCTGGAGGTGCCGGTGTGCGCGGCGGCGCCCCCGGAGCTGCAGCGAGCGCCCTGCAGAGACTCGTCCCCGGGTTTTTACCGGGTGACCGGCACCGCCGGTCCCGGTGGCGGCGGCGGCAGCGCGGCCCCGGGGCTGCTCTACGCCGCCGGCTGTGACTTCGGGAGCGGCGGGGCCCCGCACTGTAGCAGCCGCACCACGGTGCTGGATTTGGACACTCACGTCGTGACCACGGTGGAGAACGGGTACTTGCACCAGGACTGCTGCTCGCAGTGCCCCTGCTGCTGCCAACCGGCACCGGGGCTCGCCTCCCCGCCGCCCACGCCGGGCACCAAGCGCAAGTATTACCCGGGGCAGGAGGAGGAAGAGGAGGGGGTGGAGGAAGGGGAACCGGGGGGAGGCGGGGTGGCGGGCGGCCCCCCCTTCGCCCCGTGCACCAAACGCGCCCGTTTCGAGGAGTACAGCGCCGAGCACCCCCAGGACTCTTCCAACATCTCCAACTTGATCTCCATCTTCGGCTCCGGTTTCACGGGGCTGGTGAGCCGGCAGCAGGCGGACTCGGAGCAGCCCCTCAACGGGCAGCTGTGCAGCAAGCAGGCGCTGGCGAGCCTGGGAGCCTGGACTCGGGCCATCGTCGCGTTTTAGAGAGGAGCGGGGAGCGAAAGGGGAGCGGGGGGTCGGGGTGGGGAGGAGGTTTTGGGGGGCGGGGGGGGCGTTGGGTTGGTGTTTGCAAAACGGGGGTGCGATCCGAGGGACAGCGGCTCCGGAGGGGGGGACCCTGAAACAAAGGCGGGGAGGGGGGTGGGGTGGGGGGGCGTTGGGGAGTAAGGGGAAAGGGGGGTGGGGGGGGGTGCCGAGGGGTGCGCAGGGGAGGTGGGAGGGCAGAGCCACGCTAGTGTTTTATAAATTGTACAATAAAGAAAAAAAAATCTTAAGATCTTGGGACTTTATTTTTGCAGAGATTGGGGGGGTGAGGGTGGTGGTGTGTGGAATTAAAAAAAAAAATAAGCAAACAAACGAAAACAAAACAAAACAACCACCCCCGAAGCACCTCTTTTTTCAATAATCCTCTTTGTGTCCGCCCGGGGTCTCTGGGCGGCGGGTTTCCCGGGGCCGGTGCTGGCGGCGGGGAAGCGCCACGTGAGACCCGGGATCCCGCGGGGGCGGCCCCGGGACCCCGCACCGGCCCCGGGACCCCACGGGGACCCTCCGGCCCCGGCGCGGCTGCTTTTGGGGTGCGGGGAGGGGGGGGGGAAACAGCCGCTGCCGGGTCGCTTTTGTGCGTTTTTAGATTTAAAAGAGAACAAAACAACCAAACACGCAGGCCCCCCCCCCCCCAAAAAAAAAAAAAGGTAGAAATAAAAACATTTCAACTTTCCTCGATGTGATTTCTCCTTCCCACCGCTTGTGCCAGGGCAACGCCGGAGGGGGACAAGAGCTGAATTTGGGGGTGGAAGGGGGGTGTAGTAGGGGCCGGGGGTCCCATCGGGGGGGGAAAAACCGCCCTCGGAGCCTCCGCCTCTGGGGGGGGTGATGCCGCAGGTAACCGTGTAACACAACTCGCACCTCCGGTGTGCTGGGTCGGGTCTCTTACTCTTTTTTTTTTTTTTTTTTTTTATTCCCCCCCCTTTTTTTTTTTTTTTTAAGTTCAGCTGTTCTGCTTTCAGCCTTCCAAATCATCAAACCAGCATTGTTTGGGCTTGGGACGAGATCTTGATTATTTTTTTTTGGTTAAAATATATACTTTAAAAAAAACAAAAAAAAAAAAAACAAAAAACAAGAAAAACCTTTTGTTGTAAAAAGGTGGGTTTCTGGTCGTCCCCCCCCTTGTTTTTTTTGCAGCCTGCCCACTCCCAACTTCACGATATCAGCACTATGTGTAACTGAAGATGCTTTGCCAAACGGTCTGTTGGGGTCTTTTTTTTTTTTTGTTTCCTCCTTTTTCTTTGTTTGTAAGCCTGTATTTCTGTGCATATGGAATTGTATATCAACGGGTAAAACTGTTCAGATTTGTTTAAATTTATAACCTTAATAAAAAGTCCATTATAAAGTTGTTGAGCACTCGCTTTCCTTCACCCCGCAGCCCACGGAAGCCCCTCTCCCCAGCCGCCGCTTCCCCTCGGCACCGCGGAGCCTTTGCGGAGTCTCTGACCCCCCCCTCATCCCCCCCATCCCAACACCACCCGGCATCACCCCCGCACCCCCCCGGGCTGCCAGGAGGCGACCAAACACCCACCCCCCCACTCTGTGAGGCTGGAGGTGCCACGCAAAGCGAGTCCCGAGTGGGGAAGGGGCCGGGGCTTGTCTCCCCTCCCCGCTTCCCTCGGCGGGGGGAGCCGGGCAGGACCCCCCCGGCCCTGCCCCAACCTGCGCGGGGCTGCGCGGCCCGGCCGCCCCCGGCACCTGGGCAGCGCCGCCGCCTCCGCGCTCCTCCGCGTCCCCGCGATGCGCTCGGGAAGTTTTTTTTAAGTTGGAGTTTGTTATCACCGCGCGGGGCCGCTTGGTGGTGCGTGAGGGTTTTTCTCTTTTTTTTTTTTTTTTTTTTCTCCTCTTTTTGTGTATTTTTTTTTTCCCCTCTCCTCCTGTACGCCAAAGGAGTGAAGCCGGGGCCGCTCCTCGCCCACCCCACCGCTGACCTCAGGAGGGGAGAAATTTTTTTTTTTTTTTTTTTTTTTAAATCCAGTGCAAAACGCGCTGTTTCCAGCATTCAGCGCCAATCCAGCAACTGGAGCCACTTCTCTGCCCCCCGCGCCCCTAGAACCGCGCCCCCCCCCCCCCCAGCATCCCCGACACCCCCCACCCCAGCCCAACCCACGGACAAAACCTTCTCCCCCGCCCCGCGCATTCACCGTGGCAGCGCAACCTTCGCACCCAGGGAGAGAGGAGGAGCTAAAAAAATTAAAAAAAAAAAAATAAAAAGGATTGGGGGGCCGGGGGGGGGGGGGCGCAGACGAGCCGAAGCGCGGAGCGATCCCCCCCCGCTCCGCGCCCCGCGCAGCGCTCCGCGCACACAGCGCCCCCTGGCGCCCGCCGCCGGACCCGCAGCGCCCCGCCGGGGCTGGAAGTTGGGGTGGGGGGACCCCAACTTCCCCCCACAACCCCCCTCGGTGCTGTTGCCTCCTCGGGCAGCCCCGTCCTGCTCAGGAAACGGGACCCGGCTGCGGGGTGGGGGGGGGGCTGAGCCTCGCTCCCTTCTCCTGCTGCTCCTCCTCCTCCAAATCGCCCCCAGGAAATCAATTAAAATTAAAAATCTAAAACCTCGAAAACCCCTGCCCAGGCGCAGCAGCGGTGGTGGGAGCGCTGCCGGGCACACGAGTGCTCTGCGAAACCCGGGAGTTGGATGTTTTGATCAGGGGAAAGAGTCACCCCTGGGGGCTGGAAGAAGCTCCCCCCCCCCCAACCCCACACCCCCAGGGCAGCCCCGGCCCCATCCTGCCCCCCCTGCCCCGGGCAGCAAGGAGGCGGCTGGAGAGGGGCCCCAGCAGCGGGATTAGGAGCAGCAGCTCCTGCCTGCCCAGCCCCGGCTGCTGCACGGTTATTTGGGGGGGGGGAGACATGTTTTAAACCCCAGGTACTTCTGCAGATGCTCAGAGGTCAGCACAGACGGGTGCTGAATCCCCCCACCCTGAAGAGCCCCTGCCCCGCAGCCCCTGCTCCAGGCAGCCCAACCAGACTGGGGCAGAGCTTGCTTTAACCCACTGGCCACACGCACGCACACACTCAGGACCCCCCCAAACCACTCCCCGTCTCCCAGACCTTGGGGGTTTCCAGTGGTAAAGAAACCATCACCAGGAGGACGCCCCGTTCCTGCAGGACTCGACCACCCCCAGCGCACCCATCCCTCCGCATCTCCCCTCTCCCGGGGGGAGCCAGCCCTCGCCCCCCGCTCCCCGTGGAAGTTTCTGGGGCTTCAGTCAAGGTTTCAAAGGCTGGAATTGGCAAAGCTGCCTCCGCATCACCGGTGACCACGCAGGGTGGGGGAGATGGGGTGCATATGCCACAGGGACACTCATAAAAATCCCTGACACTGAGGGACGAGGAGATCCCACAGCTCCACAGAGCCACTAAGACTCAGACGCTCTCGGCAGCGCAGTTATTTATTTATTTTAAACCCTGGTACATGACATTTCTCTTCTTACGAAGGCGGCAGCAGCAGAAAGCCCATCACACAGCCTCCCTCCTGAAAGCAGAGCCTGGAAACCAGAGTCTCATCTGCATATTCATAAGTACCTGATAAATTAATCATGATGGCAGAAGCATTCAGGCTAGAAGGGAGGTGACAGGGGAAGGTTGCACCCCCCCAACACAAGCCCATCCTCACTCTCACACATGCTCCTCATCTTCCAGGCACAAAATATTTTGATCCCTTCGCAACTCGGATGAACCCCCTGGGTGCTCGCAGGGCAGGGAGCTGTGCCCCACCGTGCCCCCCCACTAGGCACCCACCGCCTCAGCCCCACTGCCCTCCGGTCCCCGTCTCTGGTGAGAGATGCTGAACAGATGGGCTGGAGCAGGGCGAAGGACCTAAAGTCTGGGGGGAGCTCAGCTGCCACCTCCAGACCCCCCCCCAGCCCAGCCGTGAGCTCTGCTCCCATGTCACAGCCTGTCCCCATCCCAAATCTGTCCCCCCAGCACAGCTCAACGTGCCACAGCGCTGCCCGACCTCGGAGCAGGCACTGCAGATGCCAAAGCATTTGACCCTAAGAATCATTCTGTGTCCTCTCTCCCCTTAGTTCCCTGGCTCGGGGGGGGTGGGGGGGGGTGGGGTGGGGGGGGTGGGAACGGCCATTACCAGGATTTTGTGCCCGGCAGCCCCAGAACAGGAGCAAGGCACAGAGGGGCCCTGCAGAGGGGATAGGGGGAGTTTGCCTGGCACAGGAGGTGGGAGATGGGGGCGAGCGAGGGGGGAACCCGCACGGCGCAGTGGCAGAGGGAACCGCCTCTGTGCACACACTGCTCGCTTTGCCAGCTGCGAGGCAGCTGTGGCCTTCCCTTCACCGTGCAAAACGCTCTCCGCAGGCAGATTCTGGTCTTGGGGTGTCCTTAGTGTCACTTTGCTCAATCCTCCCCCCGCCCCTTGTCTCAGGGAAAGGGTCACCATGCTCCGGGGAGAAATGCTGCCTCCAGTAACAGAGGCAGAAATTCAACCCGACGCTGGTGCAGCGCCTGAGCCCACCTCTCTTTTCCCAGGAGCTGCCCTCAGCAGAGCGGGCAGGGGGGCAGAAAGCAGCCAGCAGCTGGCTGCAGAGCCCAGGAGGGTCCGGCACGGCTCTCACCTTTATTTCCCCTCCTGGAAACAATCGCAGAGGTGCTGCGGGGCTGGGCTGTGCTCCCCAACAGCAGAGGATCGGCGCAATCCCCAGGGCCCACCGGTCACGGGGCTCTGCCCAGCACCAGCAGCACCCCACGGGCATCTGGAGGACTCAGATCCAAAATTAAGAAGTCGTGCAGCAAATCCAGTGCCAAAGCCAACAGCTCAGCCAGGTCCTCGCGCCGCTGGAGCAGCTCAGCCTGGGAGAGGATGTCGTTGCACACCAGGAGGGACAAGGATGGACACGGTGGTGGAGATCTGACCCCTTTCACCTCCCGAACCTCCAGCCCACCTCATCTCCCAGCAGCCAGCTCCCCCAGGAGGGGTTAGGCACCCACCCGAGGAAAACCCACCCTTGCACCACGAGCCAGGCACTGGTTCCCAGGAGCTGACCCACAGATGGAGCTGCTCCACATCCTCCTAAACCACGAGGGCCAAGAACGAGACTGCACCCAGTCCCAGCAGAACATCCCCAGAAAAGCAACTTTATGCTCTGCTGATCCCAGCGCAGGATCTGGCCGTCCTGCAATCTGTCAGCTGTGAGTCAGATCCCTCCCGTCTCATCTCCCCGGCTCAAATACAAACGAGCAGAAGTATATTCTGGGATCTGCACGTGTTAGCAGATGTTTTGAGGAGTCCCCTGCAGAGAGAGCAGCAGGAGAGCTATGGGGGACACAGCAACGTGGTCGAGAGGCCGCTCCCGTTAGCGGTGTGTTTAATATGTTGGGTTTGGTCTGGGCCTGGGTAATTAGCATCTGAGCAGTAATTATTCACACTTGGCCTTTCTATATCCTGCTTATAGATTTGATGATTAATGTTGCTCATTGAGTTAAGCCTACCCTGGCTTTACCAGTGTGCGTTGGGAAAGTTAAGAGGAGGCTGTTGTATGACAGAAGATGCTGTCCCTTGTATCTAACAGCAAGAACAATACCATAGAAAAATTAGAGTAAAAAGCCCTTTGCACAGAGGCAGCAGACGCTAAGCACAAAGCAGCCGTCTCAGCAACACACCACCGCCATCGACGCAAGACTATCTCGGTTGTATAGCAGGAGAAGCAAAAATCTCCCCCAGCATTCAGAAGGTGCCGTTGCTGGGTGCTTTGGGGGTTTGCTGGCACCACGGAGACACAAGCTGGGCAGATCCCTGCAGCAAAGCAGGGCCAAGCAGACCCCCCCCAGCCACCTTCCCTCCACATAAACCCAACGAGGCGTTTCCAGAGAAGGACATGCAACCCCCACAAGATGGGGCATGGGGAAAGCCAGCTGCTAACGTCTCCACACTGGGACTAATAGAGCTCAGCCAAGCAAAATCCATAAACCAGCAGTGGGCTTACCTGCTCTCCTGGGCACCGGCTCCCCCAGCATCACTGCTGGCCCCGGGGCGAGGCGGCTGTGCTGCCCGTGAGGGTCCTGGTCCCCCCGCAGAGGGACCTGGGGCACGTTTGCAGCACCGCTGGCCCAGACACTCAGAGGCCGAGTGCTTTTCCAGCTGCTCCTCAGGGCAAAAGGCATTCCTAGCTGAGCTGCTCTCCGGGCTTTCTATGCCAGGCAGGCGAGGAGACCACGAGCTTTATCCAGGATCTTGCCCAACACCAAACAGCACATGGGGGTTGGTATAAAGAGAAGGAGCCAGCCAAGCCCGGGGCAGGCAGGGCTGCCCTGGCTCCTCTTCCTCAGGGAAGGCACCAACCAACTCCAGGTCCTACAGAGGAAGAAGAAAATCAAGGAAGAGGAGAAACCTCCTCCCAAACCCTGCTCTTAGCCTCACTTCTGGCCCCAGGATGGGGCCAGCTGAGCAGAGGCACCTGCCCCACACCTGCAGGAACAAGGCAGAGCATTAACCCCATATGTGCTGCTGCCCAGAGGAGGGGAAAGGGTTTTCCCTGGAGTGATGAAAGTCTCACAAGCCACCCAGGATGCTGCTGTGGACAATCCCTGCTCCTTGCTACCCTCCTCTGGCTGCTTTTATGGGACCGAAGCTGTCCCTGTCCCTTCTTGCCTGGCTGGCATGTATCCCTCAGGCTGGACCCGTGGCAGGAGGGGAGCATTTTCCCTCTGCTCCTGTCATGCCAAGCTCATGGGAACTCCTATGTATCAGAGTGCAGCATCTGCACCATGCCCCTGCTCCCGCCTGTCTGATGTGGGAAACGGGGACGGTGGCTGCAGTATGAAGCCAGAGGCACTTCTGAAGTCAGTCCCCACCAAATCTGATTTTCATTCTCCCCAAGCGGGGTAAAGCAAAAAGTCACATCTTTTAAGGTCGGGGCCGGACTCCTGTGGCAGCTCCACGGCCCCATTCAGGCTCAGCCCCGCGCGGGCAGGATCAGCCCCAGGCTTCAGGGCAGCCACGCCTGCTGCGGGTCCCTGAGTATTTCCATACTTTCATTTGGGGCAGCTTGTTTTTTCAAAAAAACCTATCACCAGAGCAGTGCTTTCCCTCCCTTTTCTTCACCAAAATGAGGCTTTTGCACTGAAACGTGTGAAGCTGCTTTTTTTTTTTTCCCTTTTCCCCAGGTTTTACAACATGAAAGTGGATGTTGATGTGAACGGAATTTTGAAATTGGAGATGGGGAAGTTCTGCTCTGAGAGGTGACTATTTGCTCACAAAAACACCTCTTTTCAAGCTCCCCGATGAAATTCTGCACAATTACTGTTTTCTCCTCCTCGCCCAGCAAGCCCAGTGTCCTGCGCTGCTCCAGCTTTTGTTTCTCCTCTGCTCCCTACTGAGGATGAACAAAACGCCACCACGACGTGCCGTGCCCGTGCCCACTTCTCCTCCTCGGCGTGGCTGCCGCACACAGCTGGGTGCTGCCCGCACCCCACGCAGTGCTGCCAGCGTTAGCACACACGGCTCAGCAGCACTTGGGGCTGCACACCCCAAACAGGAACGTGCTCCTCCTCCAAAACCATTTGCAAACGGGGTGCCAGGGTGCTCAGGATTCAGGGATATTCCTACGAACTCCCTCCTAGCAGAGAGCCAGGGCTTGTCGGATGCACAGCTCTGGGAACAGTGTTTTGGAAACCCACTGTTTCATTTGCTTTGGAGCTGGAGAGCAAACACCAGCCCCAAATCCATGTGTGAAGTGCCAGGCTTCACCCCCAGCAGCTCCATGCTGGTGTAAAGGAAGGGAAAGCTTTGCAGAGAGCTTCCAGCAGGACTCAGGTTGGGATACGGGATGACCCTGTGTGGGATGACGCCGTGCAGGGGCAAAGCAGCACCCTGGGTGTGATCCTACAGATCCCACAAAAGCCTGGAGGACTCTCAGGCCAGAAGACAACTCCATGTCCAGGCTCCACGGCTGATCTCTTCCAACACCCATCTCCCCCCAACAAAGGGTGCTTGTGGTCCCCGCAGCACCACGAACATTCTGGCTCTTCCACTCCCACCGGAGGCAGAAGGCAAGAACATGGTTAAAAAGCCCCAAATGCTGGGACACGAACATCCCAGGCTCTGCAGAGCTGTGTGCTGGGCTCGGTCCTCCGGCTCGGTGACAGGGAGAGATAAGGAGGAGGATTGAGCCTCCAGTTTGTCCCGCCGGAGCTACCGCTGGATTAACTCAGCCTAACATTGTTTAAGGAGCATTTACATGCAGAGCTTCTTCGGCTTGGCCCTCCAGTGCCTGCTGGGTTAGGCAATGCCTCTGGCTTATACCTTGGCTCAGGATCTGTTGACTCTGGAAAATCCCCAGGTTTTGGAGCACATCCATTAAAACAAGCAGCACTGTGGTCACCCAGGCTCTTCTTCTGCCCACGGGCCACGGAGACCACATGCTCTGGTCCGGCGTGAGAAACGGCGGAGCCGACCGCCAGCCGGGGCGGATCAGCGGTTCCTGGCGTGGTGCTTCTAACAGGGCACAATCTCCACAGCCTCAGCGCTACTGTGTTCGTCTCACAGTCCTCCAACACCAACTGGAGCATCTCAGAGATGCATGGTGAGGACAGGCAGGGTGAGGGGCACAACCAAAGGCTGGCAGTTCTGGCAAGAGCAGCACAAGGAAACACTGCACAATGGAGGAAACTTGGTCCCTCAGACCCCAACTTCAAATTTATTTATTTTTTTTTAATCTTAGATTGCAGTAAACAGGACCCCACCACCAGGCTGATCTGAGCAGAAATGTGAGGAGCTGCTAGAAGTGGTGAGATGCTCCAGCCAGGCAGTGCAATGCATGGAGAAGCCAGCCTGTGCCCCAGGACCCTGGATTTCACGTTTCTGATGTATTTATGTCACCTCATGCCTGGATCGACTGGGTTTTTAAAGCAGGACTGTGCTTTTATTCTTGGTCTCCAGGTGGGAAACCAAGGCAGTGTCCTTAGTTAAGGTTACAGCAGGGGTCTGTGGTAGAGTAGGCAACAGAACCCACATCTGAATCCATCCAAACCAGTGGGCAGCTCTCTCATGTATATGCAATTTATGATTGACTCTCTCCCCAGGGGCTCATCTCCTATCTTCCCCCTTTAATTATAAAAATTAGTAGGTTTGAGGTATATTTGAGGGGTTTTCTTTTCCCGCGTTGACAAAGCACAATACTTGATGACTCTAACCCCAAATTCTCTGTGACACAGATACCCTGGCAATTATAAAATACTTCCAAGCTCGCTCCATAAACCCCTTTGCTGTTGCTATTAGTATGCATTAACATTTTATTGGTGTTACAGGATGAAACATCCAGTCTTGCAGCTCCAGTGGGCTTGGGGATTTCCACCATCCTGCAATATGTATCCGTGCAGAGGAAATTAAAATGTGGATGGATCAGCAAGATACAGTCAAATCCTCTACAGTAATTTGGAGAAGACTAAACTCTGGTGCTAGTGGAGCATATTCCAAGCTAACTAATAGAGAGCTGATGATCTCTGTAACAGCCTTTTTGTAAGTTTTATTCTTGCCTACAAGGGAATTTTTTCAAAGGGGCTATGTAATACCTAAACTAATATTTTTAAAGGTATACGCTCTGAACATGGAAAAGCAAGACCCTTTTCAGAGCAGTTCCTTTCAGTGATCAGCTAGTACCCAATAAAAGAATATGTTTCAGTATCTTACAATCTAGCTGGAATATCTTTCTAATCACCCCACCAGTCAATTTTATATAGTTTGTAGCCGTTATAGGACATATCAACTCTTAGGAACATTGGCATGCTTTGCTCTTAGCAGTAGTACAACGTGTATTTCCTTGAGCAGCGTTACCGCTTGAAACCTGAAGCGGTGTGTCTACACGCAGGCTGTAGCAGCGCGGCGCTGCTGGACCTCATTGACCCTGCACACATGAAGTGCTCTACAGCTACCCAACTATTCACCAGGCTGGAGCCCAGCACTGTAGACCTCACTACGTCCAAAAAAACTGTTCCCACACATCAAACTGGGAGGAAATCTTGTCAGAATAGATACTTTGGGTACCTTGACTTGTGCAGTGCACTCTGCTTGGGCTTATCTCTCCCAGGTGTCTTAGAAACAGAAGAACCGATAAGGAACTGCTCCTCTGCTTTCTCTCCTTCCCCCATTTATAGGCTCAGCAAATCCTTGAGCACACCCTTAATCTGTTTTTACAAAAGGAAGCAAGTATGTGATCAGGAGGACTTAAACACGCACCTCAGTGCCCGCTGGAGCAGGGCCCCGCAGCGCCGCTCCCGCCAGACCCCACTCCCCTTTCCATGGGTTTACACGCACTGAGCATTAAGGAGCCCGAATTTTGATGAGGGATTTCAATGTTATTTATTATCTGTGTTACAGTTGCAACTGGGAACACGGGAGTGACTCGTTCCAATTTTAGCGACAACTGTATTTACGCCCTGCGTAGAGCCGGCCGATGTAGACATTCCCAAGCCCAGGCTTTTTATAGCAAGCAGAAGCACCCACTCCACCCCCTCAAAAGCCTTTTCTAACCTCCAAAGCCTGCTCACAGCCTTGTGCTCTTCAGAACGAGCGTATCTCCAAGCTGGAGATGCCCGTCATGGTTCAGTCCTCACTAAATCTGATGTGGAGGCAGCCCTTTCTCAATTTGGCTCATCCTAGTTTGAAGCTTGGCACAATTTTTACAAGATCAGTCCAGGGAAAGACGTGTCTGTCCCCAGGATGCTCAAGGAGTTTGTTCTGATGTCAGTGGGAAGAGTGCTCATCCACCGAAGGGGAAGCAACCTTAAAGGATGAAGATCTCTCCTCTTGGCTATTAGAGCATGAAATGACCTCCAAAAGTCCTGTTAAACTCTACATCTGAGCCAGGAGAGTCCTTGTTGAAGCAGCGAGATCCCCGTGAGCTTCTCAACTGCAGAAGGTTCCCGCTGGCACACGGGCGGCAGGAGAATTGAGGTTACACTAGCAGTTATCGTCAACCACCAATTTCACCTTCTCCCACCCATTTCTGCCTCCTTCCCTCTCTCAGGAAGTCAACGCAGTGGCAGGGACACGGTGCGGCCTCCAGGGCTCTTGTGTGGTTCAACACCAGTTCCTTGGGGTCTGAAGTACATCTTCATCCTGGAAGCTGCCAGCTCAGGTTTTGCTGCTCAACAAACGCTGGTCCTGCAGTGGGGACTTCTTTGTTTATTTAATAGCAGGAACCCAGCACTACGTAATGGAACTGAGCTGCACACCGGGGACAAGTTAATACAGCAACAATGGCATGAAACAGTTCTATTTTTTATTCTTTTACTACTATCACCGCACGAGGCTGCTTCTCTTAACTCTTACTTCATTTATTACTGGCTGCCATGAACAATCATTTGTAAAGGAGGGCTGCAAAGAAAGAGACGGGGGAAGGTTGATGGTGATTTGCAAAACGCGCCCTGTGTAAAGGCAGCAGCTGTTAAACAGAAACATGAACCAGCCTACGTATTGCAAACCCGAAGGATCCGGTTCTGAAAACTGAATTTAAAAAAACTGGCTTGGTCAGTGGGCTGAGCGGGAAGATGGCGAGAAACCCACACTACGTCTGCTTCCCCTTCACTGCACGTCATGTTCACCAAGGGACAAGTTCAAGATGAATTCAAGTGTCTTCAAAGAAAACATCTGTGATCCAAGATGACATTTCTGCTCACCATCCATCCCTCCACGCTGCTGCCACTTTTAGCAACATGCACTCACACAGTTGGCCTGCGTTGACGGAGAAGATATAACCCAGTGACAAGAAAACTTGCATTTGCAAAGCACATCTATGTTAGCTCCAACCACTTGTGAGAAGGTCCAGGTATAATTTCCTATATAAATCCAACAAAGCTGCTGAGCTAAACTGATGCTGAAAGTCCTGAGTCAGCCCCTACAGCAGGACAGGAAAAACATCTGAAGAAAAAGGTTCCAGTTCTCACCCTGCCTCAGAAACAAGGCTCAAACGTCTTTTGGTTATAAGAGTCTCTGATCTTCAAGAGGTATTTGCTGGCCTGGGAACAGGCTTCGCACATCACCTACCTGCCAAATCCAAGCTGGGGGAGAGGGGGTGGGCATAGCAAAAAAGTTAAATAAATAAATAAAACATACTAGATGACAGAAAGACACCTAAGGAGGATACAAAGACAGACTGGGTATACTTGCTTCATGCAGTTAAATAACAAGTCAATTTTGGTGCAAGCAAGAGATCAACCACCGACACGGCAAGCGCCTCCATAAAGCCTCTTCCCTGTGCTGAAGGCTCCAGCCATCGGCTTCGCTGGCTCCGCTCCGAAAAGCAGGAGCAAACCCCAGTCTGTGAGAGACCAGCAGAGTCACCGGTGCAAAACACAGAGACTTTAATTAAAACCACAATGTGGGAGGAGGCTGGGGAGTGCTGCTTCCGACACTGAGCGGCCCTGGGTGCTGCTACGTGCGTGGACCCAGCAGGAGAGGAGCAGAGCCCCGAGAACCAGTGATGGATGTCGGTGGGAGTCAGAGGAAGGCAAGCAGCTGACTGCCACGCGAGCGGGGCACATCCCAAGCAGGCTAAGACTCAAACAAGAATTAGCTGCTTGAAGTCCAAAAATCTCCAGCAGGACAGACGTGCAGACTCAGGCAAGCAAGAAACACAGAGCTCTACATGAGCCACCTCCCACCTCCTCGGCAGGTCCCAAGCCCAGGGACACCGTCCCCGGGGAGCAGTGGCTGCAGCTGCAGGGGAAGGAAGCACCTCCCCACCCTTTTTTGGTGCTGTATTTCACATTCCTGGTGTCTCTCCCATGCATGGATGTCAACATTTCCACCCATCCTTTTGCACGGGAGCCCCATTTCCATAAGATGACCAAGAGAGATGCATTCCTGGCCCTCGGGTAGCTTTGGGAAACCACGGGCTTTAGCTCAGCCATTGTCAGCCAGATGCTGCACAGCCATTTAAAGCACAGTGACACTTGCCAAAAGCCACCCAGCAACGTGAGTGGGCACAGGTGGAGACGCCTGAGGTCTCCGCTCCAGGCGCTGGCTGCCAAACTGGCTCCACTGGAGATGGACTCATCGAGTCCCAGCAAACACACCATCTCCAGCACCACTCCAGGAGTGGGTCCATATGGAAAGCCAAAACAAAACACACATCCCATTTAAGAGGAAAACAAGACTTAACCCCAGTCTTTCATTTTCATTTAAAATGCAAGTTTATAGAGTTGTTTCAGGCAGGTCAAAAGATCCTTGTGTCCCTGCAACCCTCACCCAGGGCTGAGCCAGGAGCAGACAGGACAGTAGCAGTGCTAGAAAGTTCTGCTTTAGCTCTGCGGACACCTGCATTTCACTGCCTCTTAATTTCGACTCTTTTCTTACTCTCCCTCCCCTGAGCGTCTGCGAGAACTTTTACGAGAGGGAGCAAATAGGTTTGGCAAAAAGAAAATCGAACAAAAAAAAAAAAAAATCACAAGCAGGCTTTCCCCCCACCTCCCAACAGTAAAGCAGTGCAGCAGCAAAAGCCGAGCAGCCTGGCTGGGGGCAACCCCACTGCCCCTTCCATGGTCTGCAGGAGTGCCAGAGAAAGGATCCCTGCCACCACTGACCCCCAGCAAACACGATTGGAGCCCTGTCCCCCCTCACACCCTGCCTGGGAACCCCAAGAGAAACATCCCTACTCCAGCTGCAAAGTTGTGAACCACCTCGGTCGAGGCCTGTGGACACGACAACTCATCTCAACCCCAGCACCAGCCGCTTCTGCCCTCCTAAGGAGGCTGCTGGTATGATCTGGGCCATGTCTCCATCCATTCACCTGCCTTTGAGACGCTGCTGCCAGTGGCACTGGAAGAGCAGTCCCTCTGCGTGAGGTCCAGCACAGCAACACCAGCAGGGAATGACAAAGGGAAGGATCTTTCTCCAGGTAAAACCCACTGTCCTGGGCTATTTATGCTTTTTGTTTCCAGCGCAAGTATATAAATGCACGTAAAGCTGCATGCTTGCCCCCTCATGCTGCCTTTGCTCCGGGGATGCCTCCCTAAAAGAGCTGGGGAACATGCTGCTTCGTGGGGAAATCCCTTTGCTATGGGGCTGTCACTACAGGTGATGACCAAGCAGTAGCAACCACGGTCACCTTGTGCCACTGAGGCCAGCCCAGCCCCGGGGCAGCCAAGCACAGAGGAGGAAACGGGGAATGCAGAGGGCAGGTTGGACCCAGTGATGAACGTGTGCGAACGTGTGAGGTTTTGTGCCCGTTAAGAGGGAGCCTGAGCAGGCGTCGCGCAAGCGCTGTCTTTGCATAGCGGTTCCCACAGAGCCAGGTCCCTCCAGGGATCTTGTTTCGGCTCCAGAGCCAGCTCAGACCCCACAGCCCAGAAGGTTCCCAGCGTCACCCAAGAGAAGAGGCGGTAGTAGGAAAGGAAGACCCAGGGAATTTTGCAGAAGAGATGGAAGGAAGGGGCTTTCCTTACCCAGAAAAAGGGAGAGATGGCACCCTGGGCTTCCAGCAACCCACAGACATTCCCTACAACTTCCTTTACCCATTTCAGACCTCCCTGTGCAAGCAGAGGTGGCTGCCTACAGCCACGTGCAGGTTCACACTTCAACCCTTGCAGTGGTTTCCCAAACCAAACAGCAACAGGAAACTTCAAATGAAATTCAAAAGGGAAACTCAAGTTACCACTGCCCAACACACACACACACGTGCCTTCCTCCCCTCCACACCCCCTTCCTCCCGGGAAGAGAAGCAGAGGGCCTCTGCCGCAAGGCAGCCCCTACTCAAACCCCATTCACATGCCCAGCGCTGTACACCGCAGTCGTGCTGCCCGTGGATGCAGCGGAGTGGAGAAGCACAGCCGCTGTCGCTGGCGAGACATCCCCGTGCTGGGGACGTGCAGGAGGAGCCGCTCCGGGTCCCGTCTCCTGTGCAAGGCCGGCGAGTGCTTTGGATCTGTGGTTGCCGATGAGGATGTGCAGGAATGAATGGGCTGTGTGTAACGGGCAAGGTGATGAGGAGGGGGTGAGGGGAGGAGGAAGAGCGCCGCGCTACGCCTCTGCTGCCTCAACTCCTCCCGCGGCCTCCTTAGGAAGTCACAGGCTGGATGGGGAGCAGGCTGCCGAACTTAAAGTGCTGGATCACAGGAAACTTCTCCAGGCACTGCAGGAGGGGAGACAAAGAGAGGTGAATTCAGGAGACATTTCCACCTTACGCACGCAGCCAGAGCTACATCCTGCCTCCAGGGTCAGGAGGCAGCGAGCTCGGGGCCGCTCAGCTCAGCTGCAGGCAGAAGGATCAGTCCCATACCTCCCCCCCAACATTCCCCTCAGGCTTCTCAGGGCAGTAACACTTCATAACCCCATCCCCTTCCCTTCAGCCAGAGCCAGAGCTTGCTGAAATTCAGGCCTGGAGCATGAGCAGAAAAGGCATGTTTATGTCAGCAGCTTTCTCTCTCACCACCTCTCCGTGCTCGAGCTGATCTCTTTGAAGAGCTTCACCCTTCAAACACTTTGAGAACTGCAGAAACCCCCCGGGGAAGAGACTCTCCCTCCTCAGGACAGTGCCCACACTCCGGTTTCGAGGCACCATCCTGCAAACACAAGGCGCTGCCCAAACTGCATTCCAGATTCTCAGGTCTTTGATAGACGAGCACCAGCGATTTTGCTGCCATAGTTTAAGACGTGATCCTACTCCCAACAACTCCTCACCCCTGAAATTCTCACTCCCCATTGCGGGGTAATGATAGAGGGAGCGTGGATTACAGATCAATCATAGATGTCCACTACAAGGCAGCTTAGCTCAGAGCTGCTTTCTCCAGCTAAGCTCGGGCCCTGCACAACGAGAGCCGGGCTGGGAGGGCAAAGCCTCTTCTGCTCACCACCCTGCCAGGGCAGGAAGGTCAGTGCCTGTGGTCAATAACCATGGCAAAGTTTGCCAGCACCCCCCTGGCAGAGCCACTCAGAGCTCTGGATTTTTTGTCATTGCAGATTCAGACTGCCCAAAACTCACAGAGCGCTCACCTCCAGACACGCAAACCTCAGCGGTACGTGTACACCAACCCAGCAGCTGCATCTGCACTGACATCACCCATGTCAGCCGTGACTAGTCGTGCTAAACAACGGCCAGAGACCACCTCACCGTGCTGCAACGGGGACTCATCTGCCAGGAAGCCTGGGGGCATGGCTACTGAGATGGTGGCCACCTCCTTGCTGCAAGCAGAGGGGCAAGTTCTTCCCTCCCTAGGCAGCATGATATGCCGAGGAGGAAAGAAACCCATGTGCCCTTTGTCCTGGGAGGAGAACCTTTCCCCTGTACCCAACCGAGGCATGGATCTGCTGATGGGAATCTTATTCTACAGGAGATGTGAAATACACAGGACCAAAGCACAGCAGCTACCAACTAACAAGAGTCCGTCTAGTCCCAGCAACTCCTCGGCACAAACAGCATCTGCTCAGAGCCGGGGTGGATGGGGTGCTGCGCTAAGCAGATGCCCAGCTCCCCCCGAGCTGCAGAACCAGCAGCAGGAGGGTGTCAAGGCCAAACTGGCTCCTGCCTGTAACCAGCAGCCTCCCAGGCAGATCCTGGGGACAAGATGCACAGCTTGTTCCTCCCGGCACTTCTTCGAAGCACAGCTCCTCCCTCCCAGCATGGCAAGAGCCATGCTGTAGCTACGACTCTCCTTTCCATAGGAAGGAGCCTTGTGCCCTCCATGGGGCTGAGCCGAACCCACTGCAGCAGGGGAGGTCCCAGCTCTGGGGATGGGGAGGAAGCGGTGTGCTCTTCATCGCAAGGCAGGGCACAGGCAGAGGCAGGCAGCCTGCCCTCGTGCTGTCGTCATGGGCAAGCAGGAGGATTTGTGCTCAGAAGCCCAGGCCTATGGTTATCCCTTCGGAGCCAGAGGTCAGACAACTGGTTCCAGCACGACTGAACTGCTCCCAAGCACACTGGAGCCAAAGCAAGTTTGGAGGTGGTCAAAGTACAGTAGGGCTGTATCCACTCCTGGGGAATAAGAGCCATGCAGAAAACCACAAGCCTCCGTGGCAAGGAACCAAGCAGAAGTAAGTCCTGTGGCCATCAGGACACATCACCTTCAAAGCTTCCTAATGCTCAGAGCTGCTGCCATCTCCCCGCACAACCACTTAAACAAACCCCCAGAGGAAGCAGTGCTGGATAACAGTGACATGAGGGAAGAACAGAGAGAAATGAATATTGGAGATGTTGACAGCTAGAAATGTCAGCCCAACTAGCTCTAAGGAGTCCCACAGAAGACCAGACTGGTTTGGGCTCTGCGTGAAGAGACTTCACCACCAGTGGGAAGTATGGGTATCCATTCCACTTAACACATCACCAGCCCAAGAAGAGACAAGCAGAGAATCTTTTCCTCCTCTGTCCAGCAGGACTTGTACAAATTTACAGGATTATTAGAGGTGCCAATAGAAAAGCACCTCTTTGCATCACTTGTGGGTGGAAATGATGTAGCCAACACTAGCTCAATGGAGGGGACAGGCTTATTTTCTTCTTGCCACCACTTGATCATGCTGAAGGTCTGCTTGGGACTCAACTGGGAAGTAGATTCATGCATCAAGTCCAACCTTTAAAGATGGAACTGGGACTAGATTAGTTACAATGGAAAGTATTTCCCGACTGACTGCAGCAGAGAAGGAAAGGTCAGGAGACTCAAAAGCAGGCTTAGAGGAAAAACATCAAGGCTGCTGCTTTAACCACACTCTATTCTGTCGACTTCTTCACTCGCCTTTGATGGAGAGAATAAGAAAAGCCCTTGCACTTCCAAGCAAACACGTCTTCACCCATTATATTTATATTATAAATAGACACATTTGAGATTTCACAAATACACAGAGCTGAAGACACATTGTCTTCAGTCTACTGCCCATCCACAGACCCTGCAGCAAGCACCCTGGAGTGCCTGGATCCGGACGAGAGCTCACAGCCACACGGACGCACCTGAGCTTTCTGTTGGCTGTTTAACATCGTTCTACAGAGGGGACACGGAAGACATAAAGTGTCTAGAGTGCTTTTTAAATGAACCAGGTCTGAGGACTGCCCTACTCCCACCAAGTGAGACCAGGTTGCGAGTGAGCATTTGATTTCTCCTGGTCTGCTTCTAGCAAATGACCCCTTCACCCCGCTGCTGCCTCCACTCAAAACCTGGTCACGGTCAGCGCCGCCCGGCACCAAGCACTTCTCAGCCACCCCAGACATGTTAAGGAGCGAGAGCCTCGATCTGAGTGTCTGATTTCACCTGATCTAATTGCAACGGGTGATCAGAGGGGCAGAAAAAAAAAAAAAAAAAAAAAAGAAAAAATCTTGCTCTCACCTTAACTAGTCAGACAAAAAGCAACACCACAACCCCAAACCTTCCCTCTACTGCCACACGCTCAGAGCTCTGCCACAGGAGCTGCCTGCCTCGAGCTGGACAAAGACCCATGTCAGCACTTGGGGCCTGCTGGCTCACTTACCTTCTACTAACATTGGCAGTGGCTAATTGGAGAATGACTGCAGTGATGAAGCCTACACAGATGGGTACATTGAGCAGAAACTGCTCCAGGAGTCAGCAGCAAACAGACAAGATCTTCAGCAGTGACTGTGGGTGTCTAGCCTGAAACACCCAGAAGGATTCAGTTTTCAAAGGATGAAGCCTCAGCGATTCCTGAACATCGTGTCATTCCCAGAAAATCAGTCAAAGAGATCCTCTAGCTGCAAATGTTGATAAAACCTGTACAGCCAGGCACACCATGACTGAAAGCTCTGCCCAGCCACACTGCCATGTCCCTGCTCCTCTCATCTCCAAGTCAGGCAGGAACGGTCTGAGCCAGCAGCAGGGTGGGAGCCTCCCCTGAGCAGATACAAGGAGCCAAGGAGGACAACTCAGCCCGAGTCCCCTCTCTCCTCTGCCCCTCCAGGTGAACATGGGCACCATGTGGTGCCAGGACAGGACACTGCTGCATGAGGATCATGCACTTAGGAATAGTCCTTTAAGATCTACAAATGTTCTTTGAGGAAAAAACTAAATCTAAAGTGCTTTGGTTGACTCAATGTTTTCTATACCCTAGCCTAAATTTATGTTGTTATTCTTCCTAGCAGTTTTTGCATCCTCCCCTTGACACAGCTACATCTCTAGATATTTCTAGAAACCCAACAGTACTGGATCCAGCATTTCCACACTGAATGTCATCTACTATTCGAAACAGACCAAGGCCTCCAGAAAAGACCCTCTCTTGGGTACACCGAGAAGAGCCAAGGAGTCTCCCAGTCTCTAGAGGATCCCTGAGCTGCACTGTCCCCAGCAGGCCAGGTAGATCTGCCAGCACACAGTGGCCCCAAGACATCAGTGGACATGCACACTGCACTCTTGGCAGGTCACTGCCAAGCTCCTCCAGCCACCTGTGTGGTGCATGAGATGGGAGCAACCACGGAGCACAGGGCATGCGGGGCACCAGGCAGGAGCACCCCAACAGCATGGTGCACATGGGAAACCAGGGGAGTATCCAAACAGCATGTGAAGGAGCTGGTCCAAAGGGAAGGAAGGGCCAAGGCAGGGCTGTCAAAGGCAGCAGATGACCACTCTCAGGCTCTAGCTTTTAGGGGACCCATGTTTCACTTTAACAGTGCTCCCAGGGCTGGGGTTTTCCCTTCAGACACCCTAACTCGCAGACCAGCACCGCCAGCTCAAGGTTTCCCACCAGGCAGCATCTCCAGCCTGTGACGGAGCAGTCAGCGGGGGCAGTCCCAGAGGGGCAGCCCAGGGGCACCCCTCTGAGGAGCAGCCAGCTGAGGGGGTCGACCCCCAGCCCTGCTTCTCCTCTTCGGAGGCTGGGAGGAAAGCTGAGCTGGGGGCGGAAGGAGCCAGCGGGCCTGGGAGTGACACCTCACAGATTAGAGAGGTATGTGGCCTGGAACCTAAACACAGGATGTGCAGTGCAGAGGAAGGGCTGGGGGAGGGAGTGCGCCAGTTAGGCACAGTTAACCCCTTTGTGCGCTGGGCCTGAGCAGAGCTGCCCACCGAGCCTCTGCCGTATGTCCCAGCAACGGGAGCAGAATGACTTGAGTAGAGACCACAGGGTATAGGATGAACTTCTTCAAAACACCACCAGTCTCCCTGAGTGCACCAGGGAGCTGCACCATCCCTGCTCCTCCAGCGTCTTTAGCACAGCCAGTGCCTCCCTGCAGAGCCAGCACGGTCCCATCCTTCCCAGCAAGAGATGCTGCCTGTCAGCCATTCTCTCAGGAGGCCCAGATGTGGCGGTTCCTGTCCTGCTTCCTCAAGCTCAGGGTTAGCTCGAGCAGGAAGGAGAGATAAGGGAGAGCCAAAACTGCCTGGTTCCCCAGGTCAGGGTTCGCCAGGAAAGCCTGCTGGGGCAGCGCCAGCAGAGCCCCGGAGGGTGGAGGGCTGCCAAACCGGGGGGGTAGCTGCGGCCTCGCCGGACCGGCACTCTGCACAGACAGGACTCGTAGTGAGGGGAGATCAGTAGGAAGCGTTCAGCCTGCTCTGGGGCTCTTGAAACATGGGCTGATAATTTAAACTAAGTCTCCTCCAGCTGGTAAAATAGCGGTGCGGGGACCAGAAGGACAAGCAGGTCAAGACACTGGCCCTAATTTGGAGACCTGCAACTTGCACTGAGGGAAGAGAAATGGCAAAAGTTACGTCTGAGGGGAATGGCCATTTTGGGATCGGTTTTGGGGCAAACACTAGGCAGGCAGGAGCCTCCTTCTATCCAGCAGCACCTGAACTGCTCCCAAGCCACATTCAGCACGGGGCAGCAACCAGCTGCGACGAGGCCTCCACGCCAAGGAGCAGCAGAATAGAAGAGCTGACCCACGGTGAAATGGAATGGAGGAGGCGTGTGGCCGAGCAGCCTCCCCCTGCCCACGCCGCTCACCTCTGCCTTGTACATGCGGATGAGGCCCTGGTTGACCTTGGACCAGGAGGGCACAGCGCTGATGTTCCAGAGCTGGTTGGAGTGCTCGGCAAAGGGGCCCGTCTTCATCTGAAAGAGACCCAGGAGCAGGGCTGAGGGAGCTGGGCCAGCCAGGAAGCTCGTGCAGCAGCAGTGACTCACACTCACACTCTCTCCAAGCAAACATTCCCACCAAGCCCTGTGACCCACGCACCAGCCACCTCACTGCGCCTTCCCTCCCTCCCTCCCTCCCTCCCTCCACGCTCCCTCCCGCTGCGGCCACATCATATGAAGCCGTGGCAATCCAGCTCCCTCCCCGTTCCCCGATAAAATTAAGCCTTTTCCTGCCACGCTTTCCTAATCAGACCTCCCTCTGCACACCTCCCTTTTAATGACTGCATTAAAAAAAGCCCCATGTAAGTCCCATTCTCCCCCCCCCCCCAGTAGAGCTTGGCTCAACGCTGTTCCTATTCTACCCAGAAACCTCCCAGTGCAGCACTGCTGGGCTTTCCAAGAAAATGACTCATTCCCCATTCAGATCAACAACAAGCAGCAGCGACAACCGTCGCTGCCGTCCCTGAATACAGAGGACAGCACAGGTTGGCAGCAGCTCCGGTGTCCACAGCCCACTCCACACCTGCCTCTAGCAGAGGAGGGCTCAGGGGGGGCAGGAGTGGGGGGGGACACGCTCCAGTCCTGCTCTCCAAACTGGCTCCAGAGCTGCAAGTTGCTAGCTTGCAGCAGATGCTTTACATTTTTTTTTTTTTTTTTTTTAAATACTCCAGTGTTTCTCCTCCCAGGGCAAGGGGTTTGGAGGAGGGAGGGGAGGGGGGAGGAAAGCTGCAATCAGGGACAGTTGCATGTAGATTCCCTGGGTAGTTCTCTCTCCTTCTCCTCCATGAACAAAAACAGACCCTCGGGGAGAAAAAGAAATACAACGCAGCCACTCTGACTGAGCGAAGTTCCCATGACATCAGAAACCACAAGGCCGGAGCTCACGCTAAAAAGGAGCGTGGGGAGAGAGGAATCTCTTGGACTCTCGTTCTCAACTCAGGGCTCCAACAACTAACCCCTTCCCTCCACGTACGCACAGGCCTGGAGCGAGGGTGGGAAAAGAGCCTCCAAAACCACCTCTCTGTCTACTGTAAATGCAAGCAAGGCCGATCAATCTGCTTTGGGAAATTGCTGGTGCCCTTCTGCAAGGTCTGTGTGGCACCAGCCTGCAGCAGAGAAAGAAAGAGAGAGGGGAAAGGGGGGGGGGGGGCGAACCCAAAAAAACCCCACTGCTCAGAGGTCAGCGTGTTTCAAATCTGCTGACCTCGGGGCTAGAGCACCGGGGGAAGCGGGTCTGTAGTTTTGCCCGCTGCCAGCAGAGCACAGACACATCCCCGCTTCCCCTCGGCGGTTCTCGTGAGCTGGGGGATGACGGATGAGCTGCTCAGCCGTTCCCGCTCCCCTCTGCCGTGCGCGCTTTCCTTGCGGATACAAGATGAAACGCGCAGACACACAAAGCACGACGCTACCCAACAGAGCCGGCGTGTTATTAAGCTCAAGGATTTGGCACCGGTGGGCACCCGCGTTAAAGGCTGCCAGGGAGCTCAGCGCCAGGCGGTGTGCTCAAAGCATCCCTCCTCCCCGTAGCGGAGATTTGGCTGCGTGCGTTTCGACGCCAAGCCTTCCTCCGGCATCACCGCCCTTCGCAGGGGCGCAGCTTGCATCAGCCACCGCCACCGCGCTTTGCTTCTCCCCGCTTCTCAAGCCGGGGCGAGCGGGCGGGAGAGCGCGGAGGAGGTGAGCACGGCCGGCCGGCCCCATGCTCACACCTGGGGCTGTGCGAGCACAGCCAGCGCCGCGGCCCTCCTCACCCAGGGCGCCCGGCGAGGAACGGCTTGGCCACAGTTTCAAACCGGGGAGGGAAAAAATAAGGGGGACGAGGGGGGAACCAAAAAAAAAAAAAAAAAAAATCATCTCCTTCCAGCCACAAAAGGCAAAGAGAGAGAGCTGGCGGGGGGTGGGGGGGGGGGAAGAGCGAGAGGTGGCGAGCGTGCTGCAGTCCCGCAGTGACCCCAGGGGAACGGAGTGAGTCAGAGCAGCCATATTGAGCAGGAAATTACTCACAGACGCGGCGTTCCTGCCTCTCGGTTCCCAAGAGAATCGGCCTTTTGTAAATGGTTCCTCTGTCAGTGCCGGGGGGAGGGGGACGGCTGAGGCCGTGCTTTCCTGTCAGCTCCTTCCCTTCCAGCAGAAACCCGAGCCCTCCCTTCCCAAACCTCCAAATTTAGAAGCCAGATTGAAGCTGAAATTTCTGCTGCCTACCCTGGGCCCTCGGAGGAGCATCTGGGCGATCGCGCTGATCCAACCGCAACAGCCGGGGTGTAGCCAGCACCCCCCTTCTGCCCAAACACACACAGCCCTGCCATCGCTGCTGTCTGCAGCCCCTGGCGCAGCAGGCGCCGCAGAGATGCTCCCAAACCCTCCTCGTCCTCGCGCCTACAGATACCACACGCACCCCACGGCACATTTTGGCAGGCAAGGCAGCAGCGGGGGGGATAGCTCGAGTCCCAGCCAGCTCCGTAAACCTCACCCTGCCCAAGAACCACCCCGCAAGATTTCCCAACAGCAGCCCAGCTTACGCAAGGCTCACTGCCGTGCCTGTGCGCTGTGCAGGGGGGTGCTGCTGTAAGGAGGATGCCTCGGTGGGCTCAGCCCGGACATCATCTTGTTGCTACTTGAAGAGCCTGAGGTTTAAATATACACGTGGCAAACACCACGACAGCGTATATTCATATCCCTGAAACGTCACCCAGGGACTGAGAAAAATACCTGCTCAAGAGAACAATCTCTTGATTGAAGGAAAACAACCTACCTCGGTTGTAGCTTGCTGAAACAAAACCTGCTCTCATGTCGGTAAGATGTACCAGACCCACTATGGGAACTGTTGAGGTGTTTGCTACGGACTGATCACCTTTAAAGGAGAGCTGTTTCCAGCTGACAAGCTCAGAAGAATAATATCCTTCATTTATTAAAGTCTTTAATCCCTTCTATCTTTTCCCCCTGCTATTTTGTTTTGTTGTTGATTTTGGCACGAAAGCATTTGGAGGGCACTCGAGGCTGTCTCAGCCCCCCCTAGTGGCAGTTACACCCTTCCCAGGCATTTGGGAGAGAAAAAACAAATTTTAAAAGCAAAATCTGTACAAAAAGGAAACAGTGCCTGCATGAAGACAGATTGAAAATACCATGCATTTGATAATCCAGGTTGTTGCCATTCCTTAGCGGCTGACACCAGGAAGGCTGGAGAGGAGAGCTCCTTGCCACCAGGTGGCACTGAGGAACTCAGCAGAAACGCTGAATTCCATGATTCTCAACAAATGTGCAGAAAAGGAAGTGAAATCACTTCTTTCAAAAGCCTACTGAAAAGCTAACTTTCTGCAGGCAAAAGCAGAGTGACCTGAAGCAGCAGTATGGTGCTGTGTATTTTAAAATTAATGTGTCACCTGTGCCCTGCAGAATTTTCTACACACGTGTCAAGAGATGTGTTTTCATGGTTTTAACAGGTTAGCGCACTGTCTGGGTATCACAGAGGCCCGAATTAAAATATATCTTAGAGTGCCTTGGCTCCTGCTTTCCTGTCCTCATCTTGATCTCTTCCACCAGCACCTCCACTACCCATGGCATGATTTAGCTCTGCATTAAGGGTTAAACCCTGTGAGGTGCTAAGTACCAACAAACCCTACTAGACACAGCACTTCCTGGGGTTTGGGCCAAAGGCTCCTATGAAAATTTGCTACATGAAAGGCTAAGTTCATATTCTGTAACCTCCCTTCTCATCTAATCACTAAATTAGAGAGGCAAGGAAGGGGAGAAAGCAAACAGAACAGAGGGGAAGAACTGCACTCTGTCCTTCAAAATTAATCCCATCAACTCTCTCTTGCCAGAGACAAAAAAATCCCTCACATGTGGCTCTTGCTCTCCCTGCCCAGACAAGGGGGAACGGTACAAACATGACCAGATCAGCCACTGCAGCTGAGGGCAGAAAGCTGTGAGCTCCCTCATTAAGAAATGCTGCCCACAGCTGGCAACAAGCTGAGTATCACCAGTCCCTCACCCAAGGGCCCTACAGTGCTCGAGCAGAAACATGGTCCTGACAGTGCTGCCAGCTGGGTGAATCTCAGCACCATCTCTGTTCTAGACTGTTTGCAAATAAGGCGCATTTAATGGGCAACTCTTTAGGTAGAATCTGCAGGAGACAAAGCTGCACAGAGGTTTGAGTCTGCCCTAAGCAAGGGAGGCCCAGGGCCTGCCAGGCAGCACCCAACGGCTGGAGGGAAGGGAGGTTATCTTGGCAAGCCCAGTCGCTTTGCAGCTCCTACTTCATCTTCCTAGCATACTTACAGGCACCAGTCTTCTCCATCCAGGTTCCCACTGACTGATCCAAGGGATGATCCAAGGTTATTTGTTTGCTCTTGTTAGAGATCCCTTCAACTGCAATCCACAGCCCATCTAGCTTAATTACACTTTCCTCTCAACATCCCTGTCTCAACTCATTCAAGGAGAGCATCTCAGACATGTAACAATGGTTCATCCACACAGTTCCATGACAGCAAGCAAGCAAAGGAAGAAGAGAAAACCACAGCCAGAGTCAAGTATCTAATGTCAAGAGAACTTCCCTGTGGGACAAACCTTCCAGTCCTCACCTCTGTAATGAAGAGAATGCACTCCAGGAACATGAAGTCCTTATGGTTTTCATTTACCACCTTCTCATCAACAAAGTGTCGAGGCTCCAGATTTGGATGGTCTAAAAAAAAAAAGAGACAATAGGAAGTAACCTGTATGGCACCCCGCTTCTGAGATCAAGTTCAATCAGGTCTTGTCCTGCCCTTTTTCCAGAAGAAACATGATCCTCCCATCGGAGCTCTTCAGAAGTCAGCACAGAGCTGCTCCATTCCATCTCATCTCCCACTCCAGTACCTCAGCAGTGAGAGCACCTGGTAAACTCCCCAGGGCAGAAAATGTGTTTTCTAGCACCAAACCCAAGACTCTCCTTTTAAGAAGCTTGTAGTCATTGCAATAAAGACAGATGTACTGTACAAGGAAGCTTTCCATCTCCCAACCTAAGCAATGAGCTTTAATTGGAACACTGAGGGAAAAAAAAAAAAATCCAAGCCCCAAGCAAACTTCTGCTGTATTATACATAAATTTGACATATTTGAATTTAAAAGTCAGTCCCAAGCCCCATCATCTTTGCAACCTAGACAGATGGGGCAGGGGGCAGGCTGGGACATGAAAAGATTTTTATTAGTACCTATCAGCTGGGAACTGCCCCATATGAAAGGTAGAAATTGGAAGTCATCCAAGCCCCACACGCCCTGACTGCCAGCAGGTTCCATCCTGTAGGTCTTCTGAAGTTTTCGCATCACTTCTAGGTACCTGAGACCAAAGTGAGAAGGAAGGGTTAAGACAAGGCATTCTTCTGTCTTCATTGACTTGCACAAGGATAAGAACAACCAGTCTGGAAGACACAACTTTTATCACTTGCAAGCAGGACCCCCACATACAGCACAGTACATAGAATATATATTCAGCTCTTTTGGCACAGAAAGCAGCCTGATGGGACATATAGTAGCAAATACCAGCACCTTTTAAAAACTGGTTTGTTTTTTTCATTTTGTTTCGCTTTTTACACCAGATTCACTAAGAAATCAAGTGGCAGTGGTTTATTTTAGCTGCAGTGTCTTATGTTGGTGCAGATCTTTCCCCACTCCACTGTTTGTAAACATTGACACTTCGGTCTCCTTCAACAATTTCCAAAAGAGCTTAGAAAGCTTTCTATCTTATGGCAACCGCTACTTCCACTTTTCAGGTGGAAAATTAAAGCTGGAAGTACTATTGAAGGAAATTTTCCGTGCCACCAAACAGTGATACATCTGGGATTAGATCTCTGGACTCCAAGCACCCATTCCACCAGTTTCATCACTACCAACTCTACCTCCTGGGCTGGAAACACATTTAGAGAAGCAGTGGAGGCCTGCCAGTTTCATAGATGTTGGCTTTTTGTTTTGTTTTGGGTTTTTTTTTTTTAAATGCCTGAAGAGATGTTAGATCCTCTGATCAGATATTCCTGTCTATCACAAAGCCCAGAGCTTCACCCACATACTTCTGCAGAGCTCAATAACCTGTGCTCAACTAAAGTAACTTCCCAGGAAGACACTCAGCCTCTAACAGACAAGGTGCTATCGTCTCTTTTGGAGAGAGTTATAATGGGTCACCATACACAGTCCATTAAAAAATACATCTGCCTCTTAATTTTGCCTAAATTTGTCTTCAGTTTTCCCATTCTGCCCTTTTTCCCTAGGCCAGCAAGCCCTTCAGCACTCACGTTCTCTAATTATGTACATGCCTTTGTAGAAGGCCCTCGATTTGCCCAGCTCACACCCCTGGAGGAGGCTCCTCCTACAGTTTCTTATTCCCAAATGGGTGCAGATGAGTGGAAGAATGGGGGTACAATCAGCCCAGACTACAGGAGCAGTCTGGTGTACAGACAAGGCAGTAACAGCTCACATCTCAGACAGCTGGAAAGGGACACTGTCAGGGACCACTCCTCAGACAGCCCAATGCTTCCAGCCCTTCTCCTTCCATGAGCTTACCTGTTAAATACTTTAAAGACGATGGCCATCTGGTCATCCACTCTGAGTACACCGATTTTGCAGAGGCAGCAGAGAAAGGCTGCAAACGCAGCTTCGTGCCCTAGAGATAAAAGACATGAAGAGATCTGACACTGGTGTCTCTGCTCCCCAGAACAACCTTTCTGTGGGCACCACAAGGGCTCTTCAGAAATCACAGCAGTCACAGTCCCATCTCAAGAGCCCCAACCCTACTGTTCTATTAATGCCATGAGCTGACAATACTACACTCCCATGCAGCACCCACCCAAAGAATACCTTCCAGACATTCATAAGGTGATTATTAACTTTGAGAAAAAAAGGAAGCTCTTGAGGAAAAACAGCTTCAACACTGGGCATGCTGGGAGTAAGGCAGGGCCTTTCCGAGGAGCTTGGCACAGCAGAAGTGGAGCACTGCAGTCATCTGCTCAGGGGATGCAAGAGAACCTCACATCTGCAAGTAAACAGATTTCCTTCTGCTTCAAAAATATGTCTGTGTCGGGAGGATGCAGATCCCACAACGCTGTCAGGAACAGTCTGTCCCAGAAGGTACTGGGATCTCAGGCTGAGTCTTTGCAAGTTGGTCCTCCAGCTAACAGCAAGGAAAAGAAACAACCAGCAAACCCAGAAATGTCTTTTAGTGAAAGGGACCACAGAAGAAAGAGGAGTACAAGATGAGCAGCTCCATGCTGTGAAGAAGTGCAGCTCTCAGTGTAGGAACAAAGTGCACCTATGGTCTAGCCACTGTGCTAGGACATGGGCCTCTGGCTTGGGACACACAGGCGGGGAGGAAAGGCTGAATTTCCTTCCCCGAGCTGACAAAATCCCAGCTAGCAGGTCCCTTTCCAAAGACAACATCTCCCCCTGGTGCCGGCGAGCTGCAGCTCTCCTGGCAAGCACTGCACAGCCTCCAGCTCTTCATCCCTTTACCCACATCCTCCTCTTCCTCTCCCCGCTCGGGTCCAAAGTCATGTTTCCCTGCACCCACAGCATCCTGCCCTCCTGCCGTTTGGTGAGGACACACCTGTCTTCCAGACAGAGGAGAAGAGCACGTAAACAATTCTGGATTTAGGTCTAACTGAAGCCAGTGTGGTTACTTCAACCTGCAATTCAGTATCTCCTTAGGTGCAAAATGCCTTCAGATTTCTAAGTCCCTCTGTAAACAGTGATGTCACTTCTAGGGAGCACCAGACCTCAAGACACCTCCCACTGAACACAAACTTGGTTCCTGCTGTAGCTCCAATTCAAGCAATTATATTTTATCCCTCTAAACTGCCTGCTGCAAATCAGCAGGCACAGGACTGCTGTATGCAGTAAAGTAGCTCCTACAATTTACCCCAGAATGACTTGCACAGCTTGGTTCACATTTCCTCAGATGAGACATGAAAAGGGTATCGTAGCTCTAGCACAGCCCTGCTCCCAGCCCCAGCTCTCTCAGTCATAACCCACACTAGACATAGGGGTGAGGAGGCCCTAGAAAGGAAGGTGTTTGTTTCAAGCTGGCACTAAAAATAGTGGCAATAACGTATTCAAATAAACTCAGCACCAGGCTCCAAAGGATCACTACCCAAGGGAGTCCAGCCTTGCCAGAGTGCATGCCCAGGTACCTGTGCCATAGTCAATGCGCGTGGAGTTCCCCACGGATTCTTTCAGGTACACGGCCACTTCTGGTGCAGCATCAGCCAAATGCTTGGGAATCACTGTTGCCACTAACTTTTCTGCTTCCTGAAAGACACAAAAGACTCCCTCGAGTGAGTGCAGATCTGTCACAGTCCCCAGGAACAAGTCACCCTCTGCTCAGACACAGCTGCAGCGTGGGATCTGCAATGGTGCACTCCTACAATGGCCAGAGCCAGCATGACAGGAGCAAATTCTCCTGTTGAAGATGTCAACTCCAGAGATGGAGCAATTCAGGGAGAGCTTGGCCTGACACTTATCCAGGCCACACACATCCTGCAGAAAAAAAAAAGCTTCACCATCCAAGTACATCAACCCAGTTACCCACTAAGTCATCTCCAGGACAAAAGCATTAATAGAGCAGCAGACCACCTGCAAGCTCACTGCTGCTGGGACTGTGCCTGTGCTCAGTGCAGAGCAGAGCCTGGTGCTCCAGAGCTTGGTGCAGGGTGAGTGCTCTGAGGTGAAGGAAGTCAGGCAGTTTCATAACCTTCCTCTGAACATGTGCGTCACCCATCAGCTAGCAGACACAATAGGCAGCTACAAAGCAAAGGAGTTCCTTGGGCTTGGAAGGCCCTCCTGGCTCATCCAGGACTTGGAGACCCAGCCAATAACATTTACATGGACCATATGATCTCACGAGAGGAGAAGACAGCACCAGATCAGGCGTAAGCGATGCATATCAAGAGGTGGATCCTTCACTGCTTACCTGAGCAATTCCTCTGTAGGCTGTCTGGCTGCCACACAATGACAGAGCCATTCTGCTACTCCTGCCAGGCACGCTGCCCTTCTGCAGAAGCTGCATGTAGGAGCTTTCACTACACACAAAAGACATGCTCACCTGGTCTAGTTTGGCATACCAGGTCCTGAAGGCTTTGTTCCCAAAGCGAGAAGGTTGATCCACTGGTGGAGTTTCATCGATCCATCTGTCAAGGGTATTCAGAAGAGCCACCAGCTTTTCAATGGGCTACAGAGACAAAGATGAGGGGTCACAGTGACATAAAACAGAGCAGTCCCTCAGGCTCTGACATCTCTGCCCTGGATTGGAGTCATTAAAGCCCACATCATCATTCCCAAAGGTGGCAAGCGGAAACAGGATGGTGCCAACCCACTCTGAAATGCAGAGGGACTGGGAAAACCATCCTTCCCTTCAGAAGATCAGTCCAGTACAAAGCCTGGATGGAGGCAGGCTCTCCAGTCTCCCATACAGTCTTTCATGACCTGTGACAGCGCTATGGTCTACAAACCTCTGGGAGAAGAGCTACAGCAAGCTCCACACTGTAGGGCATACGGGACTGAGAAGCAGGGAAGTGCTACACAATTCAGGGATCCCCAACACAAAACTCTGACTCTGTATCTTGAGGGTCCTGCAACCCCCACAGGATACAGCACAGCACTTACCACATATCCTCACTAGTGGCTGATGATGTGACTTAGAGGCCATTCTCAAGGCCTCTAATCTTTGTTCTGAAGCATCTCTTGGGAGCCAGGATTAGCAGCGATGGTGTTAGCAGTTGTACAGCACCCAGAGCAGCAGGGTCTAATCACTAGTCAACCTTCTTAGTGTGTTGCCAGTTGCTTCAAACTCACGACTAGCCAGACTACCACAGCAGCTGCAACCCAGGGATACCCAGTGCACGTGGCAAAATACAACCTACCCGGGTTGTACCTACCCAGGGGAAGAGGCAGCCTGGTTTGCCCACCAGTGGTCTCATCAGAGCAAGCATGAGTAGCTCTTGGCTCTCAGAGAAATGTCTCAGTACAAACACAAAGCTGCTGGGAAGACAAATGAAACAGCAAGACAACAGAACCATCTTTCCTACACCCAGTGCTGGGAGAAGAAAGTGAGGAACCTGTGTAGGATGTACAAGAGTGACTGGAGGCAACACTGCTGTGGCCATGAAGGAAGAGGAGAGAGGTGCAACAGGCAATACAGCATGATGCCTTAAGCTGCAGTTATGACCAGGGCTGGCCAATGCATGCAGCCTCCTCCATGCCTTGCCCATACAGCTGGGGAACAGCTACAGCCTACGCACCAAGAGGCAACACTTTAGGCACACTTTAAGCAGTTCCAATCAGCTTTAGGAAGCTCTGCTGACAACTGGTCAAGCCTGCCAGAGGCTCTGGGATTCTCCTTGCCCAACTCCAGGCAGCTGGAGAGCCGTCAGCTGCCACAGCAGCTGGCCAGGCCCCAGGCAATGTAGGCTCCTCTGTCTCGAGAGGGGATTCCTCCTTCAAGGGGACAAAGAGGACAGCAGAAGCGGCGGCTGGTTTGACTTTGCTGGAGGCATCAACCATGTGAAGCCGGCTGGTCTCCTGGGCTGTGGTTCAATTCTTCCCATTGCCTGCCGGGAGGACGAGGAAAGAGCCGAGCCCAGCAAGTTTCTAGCCCTTGAAGTGCCACTCAAAGAGGGTGGGCAGAGAGACAGGCATGGCAGAGCCGTGTTGCTGCTGAGCCAGCTGCAGATCGCACCCCATGCCCTCTGCTCCCAGGAGGAAGCGTCTCAGGGCAGGTACAGCCTCCCACAGACAGCCGCTCCTCTGGAGCCAAGGACATGGTGGGATCAACCAACGGGAAGCAGGATCAGGCAGAGGAGGGATCCACTCACCCCTCAGGACCTCAACACTTGGCCGCTGAGCAAGGCTAGAGGCTGGGATAGAGGACAAGGACTGAGCACGCCAGAAACACAAAACACCCAAGGGACATGGGAGGCCAGAAGCTCTGGGTGTTCTGGTGAGGCTGCAAGCTGTAGCCTCTAACAGGCCAATGCCCCAGATTTGAGTGGACTGAGGCAGAAAGACCCCGCTCTGCTTCAGGTCTCTGCTGCCCAAAATGCTGCAGAAACCCAGCATTTCCCTACTGCACCAGGCCAGGTTTGGTCTCAGCTCTACTCCTTCCTGGCTACTGCATTCCCCTCCAATTAAGCAACAGCATCCCCAGCACTGGGTTGCATTAAATAATTAAATTGTGCTGGTGATTTATCCGCCGGCACCAGCAGCTCATTATGAGCAGCCACCGTATTTCAAACCTCTCTCAGCGAGCATTCAGTGCTGCCTGGATAAATGGCTGGCAAGGACCAGCTCCTTCCCCCTCCCCAGATCTGCCCGCAGGCCTTGGGGAGCGCGAGAGCCGAACCTCCCCTTCCCCACTCGCTTGCTTTAAAGGGATTAAAATGCCCAGCCCCACTGAACATGGGAGAGCAGGACCCAGCTGCCGGCTCAGCCACGCCAATAAATAATTAAAGAGATGTGACTCGTTTTGGGCTCAAGGCCCTTTGAAAAGGGGGTTACTAAAGGAGCAGCTTCCCATTGTCCAGCAGAGGAAACTTGGGCAACCAGGGCTGACCCCAGCGGGGGAGAAGAAAGGGAAGAGCAGAGCTTACGGGAACACAACCATCAGCACCACTGCAGCCTTGTTTTGCCTGGCTGGGTTTTTAAGCTCTATTTTTGCTTTACCTTTCCAGTGATCAAAGCAAGGGCAGCCTCCCCCCTCCACTCTCCTTGCTCTTCTCATTGTGCTGATTTTGCATCCCCTTGACCCTGAGTCTGCCACCGGTCCCAAAGGCAAACCACAGAGCCTCCTGCAGAGCAGAGACCTGTCAGCATCTCTCAAGAGCAGGGGCCAGGCAGACGGAGGTGCTGAGAAGGCATCACAGCAGCCAGAGCTGCCCACGGGGACCAAGACTGTCCCTGTGGGCTCTTCGGGCCCTGTCAGAAGGGGGAGCTGCTAAAATCAGGGCATTTGCTGCTTCCCTTGCTTCCCTCCTGGAACCACTGCAAGCCACAAGGCCGGCCATTTCCCCCACTGCATCCAACTGTTTGAAGGGAAGGTCTGATCCCCGCATGGCCAAAATTAACCTTCTCCTTGCTGCAACACTCCTCTGATCAAAGTCACAGCTTTGAAAAACTGCATCAGGCTGCAGCCCCAGCAGTTGCTGCATGGATTCCCATGTGAAATGCACTCCCTCCAGGAGGAGAAGGCAGGTCACAGCCTATCAGTCATACAACCTTGTGCCAGACATAGTGTCTACGCCAGTTCTAAACAACAGCTCAGCTATCACTACTTGTCAGATGCCTCCAGCAAAACCCCAGACAGCTCCATGCAATTTTTCAGTAAGAGTAGAGCAAGCTCAGCAAGTCTTAGAAGGGGCTCAGCCCCCAAAGGATCCAGCTCTTGCTTCAGCAGACAGTTTGGTATTGACACACGCTACTCTGGAAACCATTAAGCTGTCTCTTTCAAAGCAGAGCAGACCATACTTTTTTTTTTCTTTTTTTTTTTTTTTTTTTTTTTTTCCTTATGGCAAAGCAGTATCAGTAAGTTGCGGAGAGGATACACATTCAGCAGAAAGGATTCCAGGAGGTCATTTGCCAGAGGAAGGCGTCCCCAGCATCTGATCAGGGAAGAAGATGGGACGGCACAAAAGCACATCAGCAGCAGGTACAGCAAAAGAGAAGAAAGCAGAGCAGAGATGCAAGCAGAGGCCACAAGGGGCTGAGCCTTTAAAAGCACAGATAAGCAGTTTGATCTACAAACGAACCCGCGTGAACAGGCAACCTCATCAACAAGGCAACCCTGGGGATGCTCCACCTGTGCCTCAAGTCACAGGCTTCTGCACTCCTCAGCGCGAGGGGAATGAGACATGTTCCCTGACACTTCCCAAGCAGTCAGGATTGTGTCTCTTGTTTATTACCTGGACTGGGACCATGGATGATAAACATTCGCTCCAAGAGGGATCTGCTGCAGGGATGCAGCTCTGATACAGCTTTTCCTAGATAGCCAACAGCTCAAAGGGGTCGGCAGAAGAGTTGTTTTTTTTTTTTTTTTTCCCCTTTGTTTTGCTCATTTTTAATGCTTTGTTTTCCTAGAACTTCTCTGTGAATGGTTGGGAATGAGATCATGACAAAGACAAAATTCAAAGGTGAAATGCAAACAGTAGAAAGCAAGGGCAGCATTTGACAGCAGTTTTTACTGAATTGAAGGAACAAAAGGTGGACAAAGCGCCTGTTAGGGAAGGACTTATTATCTCTGATCCCCCCCATGAACTACAAGCAAGTTTCTCATTCACACACTGGCTGCTAGAAGGGGAAGCTGGACTTAACATGCCTGCTTCAAACATAAATGACTAAGTTAAAGATCATCGTAGGCTGCCTTCCCACACCAGAATGAAGCTATAAACACACAGGGCCCACTGCTTCCCATTGTGTCTGGATCTTTTTAGACTATTACAGACTTTCTTGCACAGCTGTAGCTGTGATAGGTTTGAACAGTAAAAATGTACCCAAGAATCTCCTCACTGCATGTCAGAACAAGGGAGGGGGATCCAGCAAGCAACATAAAAGTAAAGTTGGTGGCCAGATCACGGCAGCACCCAGAGATCCCTGGCCAGCAGTGAGCACAGCTGAGCCCAGGCAGTAACACCAGTGAGGATGACTGCCTTTTCCCTCCCAGGGACAGGGAGACAAGTGACTTGCCCAAGGTCCCAGAGAAAGGCAGTGGGAGAACAGGAACAGTACAGACATCTCAGCCTTTTGCCTGCAACCAAGAAGGAATATCATATCTCTTCAAAATACCACTGGTTGAAGTCAACCTGGGAAAACAGTGTCATAACATGTCCTTCTGCAACCTCCTTTTCACCACCAGCATAACCCAACTGCATTTATTCTCCCTGGCTCCCAGATAAACCGCCAACTCATTCCTCACCTACGAAATATTCACTGTAGAGCCAAAAAAAAAAAAAAGGGGGGGGGGATGGGAAGCAGAAAAGGAAAAACAAGGGATCCAAAATCTTCTCCTACCTCTGAAACTTTGTATTCGCAGGTCAGCTTCTTGCCCCTGACACCTTCATTCAGAGTGAGGATGAAACCCATGTAATCTGCATATGCCTGCAAACACACCCAAGAGAGCAGGGTGTTAGTGAATGCCCACAGTCTGTTTGAACAAGCAATGTGGCATGGGAGCACTCCTGCATGCCAAGGGAACCTTTTCCAGCACACAACGCTGCTTTCTTGGAGACACTCAGGGTGCAGGGCTTACTGAGAGGTTACTGCTATTTTTGGCAGACCTCTGAGGCAGATGGTGATTGCACAAGAACTCTGCATCACTTTAAAAATTACAGAGAGGAGAAACTTAAAAAAAGCTTGTGCTGCCCCTGAAATCCTTCCCTCAGCTCCCTGCCTCTTATCAGGTCAAATTCAAACTCCTCAGCTCTGCAGAGTCTCAGCTGTGCCTAGATATCCTGATCACTGCTTCTCCCAGACCTGCACCATTATCTCCCCTTTATTCCTTTTACTCTTCTCCCACACTCATGAATGATGGAGAAGCAGAAGACAGCCCTGGCTCCTCACCTCTCTTCTCTTTAAATTCGCTGCTTTTGAAGCATTACATCTAGTGCAGCTCCACAGCTCTAAGTCTTTGAAAACACCAGACTAGCATTCTGCCACCTCTCTCTTCTTGGGCCCCTCCGGAGCAAAAATCCTGACCAGTGGCAAGTACTTAAACCCAGGAGACTTAACAAAGGAAGCTGCACTCAGAGGGTTTTTTGAGACCTGGCTATAATTTAAGCTTCTCTTAAGACATCACAGATCAGTCATCAAGAGAAAACTTGCTCCTAAGAGGTGGAACAAGTCTGGGCTAACACACCAAACCCTCAAAGGCAGAGAGGGGAAAACCTGACTGTTCCACAAGCTCCACACATACTGTAAACAAAAATTATCCAGGAAATGGAAGGTCTTGGCTCTAGAGCCCTTTCCAGTAGAGCAAGGTGGGAAGGCCCAGGGAACCAGCCCAGCCTGATGCTACTGGAGGGCCAGGCAGCAGGACCATGCCCTAGCTGAGTTCAAACAGCACTGGGTAAATCCAGTTCTGATATAATGTACAAGCTGGGTAGGATGAAATACTTACCAGCTTCTCATCTAGATTGTTGGGAGGGAGCCGTAATAATTTTTAAGCATCTCTGGTCTACCTCCACCTCTGGGCTCTCCCCGGCTCACTCCTTTGTCAGAGCCATTTGGCTGCCAGACTCCACACCTCACTGTCAAGTCATTTTGCTACAAACAAGCAGTGACTCTTCTGCTTTAAAACACTAATCAATTAATTTCCCATTACTTGCCTAAACCTGCTTTACCTCGTGGCTGTTTCCAGTCCAGATCTGGCTGCCACTGAAGTATAATAAGCACTTACCAGTTTTCCCTGACCCCAGAGCCATACCTGAGAGCGCTTCCATTTGGCCATATCAGAAACCATGTTTATCTCCTTTTTGGGGATCATGAAGTTCTGCTGGAGGGGAGGAGCCACCTCCTCAGAGGTGCCTGGGAGATGCAAAAAAGAGATAAAGTGGAAGCAGTGGAGAAGAAGAAATCCTCTAGCTTCCTTTCTCAGAAATCAACATTAATTTCTCAGGAGACAGGAAGCAAACAAGTCCATCCCAGCTTGCGCCAATATCTCACCAAGACTTCCTCAACAAACAATATTCTCCCGATCCCCAGATAATATACGCCTAAGGACACTGCAAAGCTTCAGAAAGCGGCATTACGTTTGTTTTCACCACTAAAGATGCATTTCTCATCCAGACAGAAGGCTGGTGCAGGAAGTAGGAAAGACAACATCCAGCTAGTTTCATTATTTCTGTCTAGTAAAGACAAGAGTCAGGTTGCACTGAAGCACTGCGCTCTCCTAACAAACTAACTGTGTCTTGTTTTGGGGCTGTTAAGCCTGAACTGCATTCCTCTAAAGAGGATAACTCCTGCAAAGTCAAAGCTGGAGAAATTCAATAGATGGCAGTCCAGAGCCACAGCCCCCAGTCCAGGCAGCACAGGGGCTTGGAGAATGCTGGGACACAGCCTCTTCCAGGTGGAAGCTATGAAGATCATTTTATTTTAAAGCTCTCTCAGAGCCCAGGATGTAATATTTAATGAAAATGCAAGTTGTTAATGCATCAGAGGTCCTCTTTTCTCCGGCATCTGAACCAAGGACCCAACCCTGCTGTAAGGGTGATGCCTACCCCACACTCTCCAGAGCTCTGCACTCACCCAGCAGTCCCGCAATGGGACACTGCAGAGCCAGAAATGCTCCATGACATTGGAGGTAATTTGCATCATTTTCCTGTAAGTGCAACTTTTAATAGCAAGAAGCAATGCAGCATACCACTGTTAAAGAAACTGGGTGTTAATGTGAATTTATGAATTCTGTTAGAGTCATCTAGTTCATCCTTTTAATCCTAGAAAATCTGAAGGCATTTTTTCAGCATCAGCCACCCTGGCAACACTTCAGCGACTGCTCTCCACACTACAGCAAGTTCAGGCACTGGCTCCCTAACATACACCACCAAACTCCAACTCCTTAAAATAATGTTAGCTGCATTTACATAGAAAATACTACCCAGAAGCAGCAGCAGCCTTTTCTGCAGCAGAGCAGTGCTGTCTAGCAGGCAGGTCAGGGAAAAAAAGAATGCAAAGTCCCAGGAACCATTCAGAATCTGCTGTAGACTTGTCACATAACCTTAGGAAGTCATTTAACTTCTCTGCCTTTCAAGTTTCCCATCTACAGAGCAAATGCAGTCTCATCACCTGTCCAGGGTGATACAGTGTTTGGTTCATACCTGCACATAAGTTACAGTAAAAGTTTGAGGTACAAGGATGAGAAGAACAACATGCAAGGAATTTAAATGAAAGATACACATGCCTCTTCTGAAAAGTCAGCACACAACTCACAATGACTAGCATCGTAATGATGGAGCTCTTATTTTAATAGAGCTTATAACATGAAAACAATTAAAAACTCTAGAGCAGTGGTGTAAAATGGCAAACACTGACTTGTCCATTAATACAGATGATACATAAAGACCAGAGATGTGGCCAGGGCAGTGTCCTGGACCGGGGGGATCCAGGTGTTAGCCCAACCTCTATCACATCACAGAGATTGTTTCATCTCTTTGCATTTGTTTCTCAACCATCGCTTCTGACACACACTTTGTGCATTTCCTCTTGGGGAGGAGACCACAAATACTCAAGGAAGGAAGCACAGTGAGGGCTGCAGGGGTTACTAGACTATAAAATGAGTACATAAGCAAAAGTCCAAAACCAATGATGTGATGGAGACAGGTGAAGAATGGGTTAGTTTTATGATGAGAAGCAATTTAGACAAAGGAGACACTTTTAGTTTTACTCTCATGGCGTGGGGAGGGGGAATCAAACTCAGCCCCAAGATGGACCTTTCCCCGCCAGCAAACACCATCCACCTCAGCAACAGGAAACAATCACAAAAATGGGCTAGAGATGACAGGGAGCCCCGACTCCAGCTCTCCAGCAGGCTAAACCCCGATCCGCCCTGGGGTGCACAGGAGGGACCCACACACCTTGTCACCCCTCACAGCACAGAGGCTGCCCCCACCCTGTCCCAGATCCCTGCTGTGGGGCACAGACCCCTCAGGGAGCACCAGCCCAGCCCTCTCCGTTTCGGGGGGACCCGGCCCCAACCGTGCCGGCAACTTATGGCCCAGGGGGCCTCAGCCCGGAGCGGGGCCGGGCGGCCGCTGGTGCCGGGGCTCCCTGTCCCACCCTCTCGAGAGTCCGGGGGCCCCAGGGCCTCTTCGTTACCTCAGCAAAGCCCCTTCCCACCTCACCCCACCACAGGCCCAGGCGCTCGCCGCCGTCACCCGGCGCCCCCGGACCCTCCGTGCAGCACGAGGCCCAATCCGCCTCCCCCTCCCCACACAGCCTGGGCCCGGCACCCCGACCCCTAAGACACCCCTCACGGACCTCGAGTGCAGCCCCCAGACCAGGAAGCCCCAGAGCCGCCCCGGCCACCCCTCACCTGCCCGCCGCTCGCTCTCTGCCATCTTCCCGGAGCCCGGCCACCGCCGCTGCCACCCCTCACCTCTCACCTCAACACACGCCGAAGCCGCCGGCAGCCATCTTTAAGCAGGGCACGCCGCCTGACCCTGTTCGCTCCCGGGGCAGCCAGCAGGCGGCTTGGCCTCTCCCGGCCACCGTCGCGGCCCGCGCCGCCATGTTTGTACGGGGCACGGCCGCTTCTGCCCACACCGGACCGCGGGGCGGCCATGTTTGTGGTGGGCGCTGCGGTGCTGCGAAGGGCGGGTGTGCGCGGAGGGGAGAGGAGGCGCACCTCGGCGAGCAGGGGAGGAGGGGGACGCTTTTCTCACCACCACCAGCTCTCGCAGAAGGCTCCTGGCAGAAGCGCCACGTCCCCGCTCTGACACCGGTGGCGGCACTCCCTCCCCCTCCCAGCGGCTCCCTGCCCTTCCCCAAGGTGGCGGCGCGGGCTTCGCCCCGCTCTAAGATGGCGGCGGGGTGGCCCCGCCTCTTGGCGGCCGAGCGCGGCGGCGGGGCGGCGGCGCCCGGTGTCGCCGGTGTCCTTGCGGCGGGTGGCGGCCGGGGCCGCGGGCGGGCGCGGAGCCATGCTGGCCTTAGTGGCGAGGGCTGTGGTAAGTGCCAAGCGCGCTCCGAGAGCGGGGACACCGGCGGGGGGGGCGTGAGATGGCGGCCGGGCCGCGCCACCCGCCTGAGGGGCGACGGCGGGCCGAGTGGCCCCGGGGGTTTCTCCGTGCCGTCGGGGGTCTAGTACCGCGCCCTAAACCTGGAGGAGAAACACGGCTCGCTCGGTTAGGACAGTGATTAAGGCCCGTTGCAGGCGGGCGTTTCTCTGGGGTGAGGATCCCGGCTGTGAGTGGGAAGGGGCTCGGCCACCGTGAGAGCGCTGCTGATCCCCGGTGGCAGGGAGGGACGGTGCTGAAGTTAATCCTCCAAGCCGATTTTGGTTTCTCCACACGCCTTGAGGCAGGGCTGCGCGGCGGAGCGCTCGTCAGGGCTGTCAGGGACCGAGGGCTTGGGGCTGGGCGACAGCAGGGCCGGCTGGTCAGGGGCAAGGGAAACCCAAGCAGCAGCCATCTGTGGCTGCAGGCTTCGCCTTTAAAACATGCCCTTCCCTGCAAGCAAGGGGAAGGCTACGCACACGGCAGAGCTGTCAGCCCCGCGCCCGGTCTTAGCAACTGTTTATTGCAAACCCTGATGGATTCGGGGAAGGAGGCGGCGGAGCGGGATGACAGCAGCTACGTGATGGATTCACTCCCAGAGACGCTTTCCGAGGGGCCAGGCAGGGCTGGTCGTCTTGGGGCTTTGAGGGGGTCTCCAGCTTCAAATTTAAAAATAAAAGAGAAAGACAAGCCTCTGTCATCTGACACTGAATATCGTGGCCATGCTGGGAATCAGACACTGCTCTGAAATTCCTTCTGCCCCCCAGGCTGCAGGTGGATTTCCCACCAGCTTTGCAGGCTCTGGAAAAGGTCATCTGCTGTGTTGGAACGTGGCTTGGGAGCAATGCCAGCCTGCGAGCTGGCCATGTCTGCATGCCCTGCTCTCTGCTGGTGTTCGTTTTCCCTGTTGCTTGTGGGGAAAGGTGGACTGTTTGCTTTATTTGCTGCCAGCTGCCTCCTCTGTTCAGCTGCAATCGCTGTTCCTCTTCCCGCCCTACAGTTGAGTTTGACCTCAAACCAAACAAGCAGAGGACATAGGAAAGACACAAATCCACACCACATTTTACCGTGCAGTATTTTCAGTTCATTTGGTTTGGGATTTTCTCTGTTACCCCAGGGAAAACTGGCAACTGTTTGGAATCATCATACTTGATCTTAGCTACACAGAAGAGTGTGCTTGTCTGCCCCTTGATTAGACAGACATGAAGGATGGGCTGATATCCCTTGTGACTGCACAGCTGTATTGTTGCCCTGCTTTGGAGATACCTATTTTTTTTTTTTTTTAAAGGGTTGACAACCCAGAACTCCCCAAAGTCTAAGCTTGCAATAACAAGCACACATGCATGGGGTGTGAGGGCAGTTAAGATACCGCGTTTAGTCCCAAACTGAATTTGCTCCTATCTTCAACGTATCTGCCATCACCTACAGTGATGCCGGGTCACTGTCCAGTCCTTGCTGGAGAACTGTCCTCATCTGACACCATCTGGCCACCTTTGCCTGAGCAAAGGGACTAAATTCCCCATCGCCTCCCTAAGTCCTCCCTGCAGCTTGTTGCATCTGCTGATAGCCCACAGTGTTACCTGCTTCCAGGACATAAATTGGAGTCTCTCGTGCCTGCTGTTCAGGCTTCTCTCACACTGTCTGCTGTAGTTTCATAGTCCAGAAAAAGGCTGAGGGAATGACATTCCCAGCACCTTCACTTCTGCTATGGCTGGAGGCCCAGAGGTATTGATCAGAGAGGGACTCTGCCCACACAGTATTGATCTGCAGGCAGCCACTGGGCACTGCAGGGCTGAGGGTCAGGGGCTGTGGGAGGGCTTCCCAGCAAGGCACCTTCGTGGCAGTTGACAGAACCTCATGGTCTGATTACCCCCGTGCCAGTGTCTGGCCTTGGGGCCTCTGATCACAGCAATCATGTGGCAGTTTGCTAATGAGGTGACGCCCTGCACGGGGGCAGCACATTGTCAGGTGGAAGAGGAAACCAAGACAGGCCGAGGGAGAGGTTTACGATCTTTTCTGTCCTACCAGCCATGGATAGGAAGCAGAAGCAAGCAGAGAAGGTACAGTATGCCCAAACTGCCATGATTTAATACCCTTAATTTCTTCCCAGCCCCACTCTTCTTTCGTGCTTCAGTAATTCCTTCTTCTCTTGTTTTTAACAATCTTTCTCCAAACCTCAATCTCATAGTTCTTGCCAGGTCCTACAAAAAGCATAGGGCATTTTCTCCTGGGGTTTAGCACCATGCAGAGGCTTTGTCACCTTGCAGATTTAGCTCTTTCTTTCCTCTTCTCTGTGCTTAACTGCTGGGAGGAGGTTTTGGGACAGCTCTTTTCTCATTGCCTTGGAAATGAAAGGGAATATTCTCCGTGGCTTTCCATCCTCAGTACACTGACGATGCAAAGTCAGGAGTCCTGCAGGAGAGTGTCTGATTCAGTAGATCCGATGGAGGGGGAGCAGCAGAGGGAGCTGAAAACCTTTAGAGCACAATTTAAACATCTTCAAGATGAAGGATGTCCAGCCCTGTTCACCCAAGAAGATGTTGTTATTCTTTTGGGGGAAAACTGGCAAGTTCATTCCCTGGTTAGCAACTGGGTTTGCTCTGTTTCATTTCTCTGCCCAGGGAAATGGTACGCTGCTTTCTAAGGCTTTCACTCTCACATGGCCCCGTTGGATCGCAGGAGCCTGTTGGCATCACCCAGTTTCCTGAAGAGCTCTCCCTGTCCCCTCTCCAAAAGCTCCTGTAATTTGGCCAGTCCTATACTGGTACAAATGGATAAAGGTTCTCTTAATATAGCTGGGAGGCTCACCAGCATAAAGGGGCATTTTCCCAAGGCCTACACATCACAGCCAGTCCTTCCCTGATCACTGCTGGTGAGGTATGATCCCTGGCCAGTTAGAGAAGAGGCATTTTAATACTACCCCAAACTTACCTAAATTCTGCCTTCTCAAAGCCCAAAGGGTAGCTTGATTTGGCACAAGGGTTATGCTTAACTTTCTAGCTGTATGCTATTGTAAGAAGTAATGAAACAGCTTCTGACAGTATGTAAGATGAATATTTCTTTCATTACTTACTTTCTTCCCACTTACCATGGGATGGAGGAGTTTGACTTTGTTGAATGCACGGAGACTCTCAGCTGGAAGGTGCCCTGAGAGTGAAAGATGTATCATTATCCTGGCAGCATTTCCTCTGATAAGCTGAGAATCAGTGTCTTGGGAGGTCAAGTTTCTCTTCTGCAGCTTTTCTGGATGTCCTGCAACATCTCTAGCATGCAGTCAGTAGACCTGCACCTTGCATTTGCGCTTTGTGAGCTCTGCTCCCATGCTGAGACATGTGTGCCCTCAGAGGGGTTGCGGTGGAGACTCCCAGACCCAGGTTATTTGCTACCTTGTGCGCTTCGGGGGATGTTTTGTCTCGACATTTGCTCTGTGCTTTGCAGGCCAGGCCTTACGGCCTGCTGAAGCCGACAGCTTTAGGAAAGATCCCAGGTAGATTCCAACTACATCAGGAAGCGTTGCCCCATCTCCCCGTGCCACCGCTCCAGCAAACTCTGGACCGCTACCTGCTGGCTCTGCAGCCCATTATCAGCGAGGAGGAGCTGAACCACACGCAGGAGCTGGTGGCCGAGTTCCGCAAACCGGGAGGCGTTGGAGAGAGGCTGCAAAAAGGCCTGGAGAGAAGAGCCAAGAAAACAGAGAACTGGGTAGGTCATGACTCTGGCCCCAGGCTCTGGTTAGGGAGGGTGGAGGTCTGATGCACAGTTCTCCAATGTCCTGGCTGCATCCACTGGCACCTGTGTTTTTGCGGCATCACCTTTGTGACCAGTCTGCTGTTGAGCTCCATGAGCTGTGCAAGCTCCTCACGATGTCTTGGGTGAGCAGAAAGATTTATGGCAGAACAGGGAGTCACTGACCCTGTCTGTGGCTGCTGAAGCCTTTAACCTGTTAGCATCACACAGCTGCCACAAGAAGGAAACGCTCTGCTCGAGCCCTGCACCAAGAGCCCCCACTGCCTTGCCCAAATCCCTCTCTGCCCTTCCACATGTAAAACATAAAACCCAAACAGTTTGTTTGCAAAGTGTGGGACAGAACTGGGGGAAGGATGCTAAGACCATTCAGCTGGGCTTGGGTCAAAGAGCAGCAGATGCCATGCCTGCATGTTGCCTTTCTCCGTCCCAGCTCTCAGACTGGTGGCTGAAGACAGCTTACCTGGAATATCGCCTGCCAGTTGTGGTGCACTCCAGCCCAGGTGTGGTTTTACCTAAACAGGATTTTCTGGATCGACAAGGTCAGCTCAGGTAAAGTCCTCTTCTCCCTCCCCCTAGGTTTCAGATGGGATGAGCTATCTGCTGGACAGGGAGGAGGGTGTTTAAGCTGATTGGGAAAGAGAGTAATTATCCTGTGGTCCCCAAATTTGATAGCTGTCTGTGCTGTACAAGAAGGCTGTTCAGATAAGGAAAGGCTGCCAGGCTGTAAGGAAACTCCTGGTTGCACCAGACTAAATATTTAATCAGGGGAGAAAACCAAAGAGTCCAGTGGCTCAGGTACTAAACAGGGAATAAAGCCTACATTTCAGACTTTGCTCTAGCACAGATCTTCACTGCAAGATGGCCAAATCACTGGCTGGAGGCATTGTGAGGATATATCTCACACACTAAAGGCTGTGTGTGCAGTTAAAGGGGGCATAAAGAGTAGTCCAGGCATGTAAGGGAGACCAACCAGAAATGTCTCTGGAGTTTGCTGGTTTATAGGAATGGAGAAGCCTGTTGCAGGGACTGTCCCCTGGTTTGTAGTTTCACTTGTGATTTATGGTTTGGAAAACTTAACAGTGACCAGCCTCTCCACTCTGAGCTTCTCCTTGCAATCATACGCTGCCATGTCCTCTCTTCCTTGTGGTCTCCCTTTAATTTTTAACCACTGCTACGAGTGTGTTAAATCTACCTGCAGAACTTCAGCATTAACCTTTATACAGTTACCTTTGTCATAGTTACCAGTCATCACTGCTCTGGCAAATCAAAAGTACCAGCCAGGGGGGCAGTGAGACTGAAAACAAATCCTCCCTCCCACTCCCTCGGATAAGCCTGAACAGAGGGTGAGCCTTACAGGGACAGCGCAAGACTAGACAAACGTCTTTGAAATCTCCTCTCTCTCGTACTATTCACTCTTAAGTTACCCAAATAGAAATTAAGATCTGGAGCACTACTAGTGCCCCAACCAGTGGAATTGAGCAGCTGCCTAAGAATCTGGGCTCCTATATGAAATACAATCTAAATGTATGTTTGTCTAGTTTGTGGCTGCAGGAAAAAGTCTGCTAGCGTGGCTTGAGACTAAAGCTTCAGAAACTGGAAGGCAAGTTTAGAAAGTGGAGTTTTCCATTCCTTAATCTAGCAACACAGCTGGCTGAAAACAAGTCAACTAACCTCTCCCTCATCTGCCCTAACTCTGCTCCCCAGCTGTTTGCTCTCTGGAAAGGAACACGGGCTCTCTCACTGTTGTTCCCCACCTGTTTTACTTCCTCAGGTTTTACAATAAGGCTGGGAAATTTTCATTGAAAAAATTTGTAGGATGGCTTATTTGTTTGACAGCCCTTAGGTTCTGGGAGTTATGTCCTTTGATCTTTAACAGGGATGGGTATGCTGAGCAAATCTAGATGACACTGTGCAAAGGCCAAATGCTCGCACTACTTTAAAGCCTTTGAAGCTGAGCTGACTGCAACCTCTTGTCACAGTGACCTCCTGCCTCTTTCCTCCCATGCGTGGGTGGGAGCTCCCAGGTCAGAGCAGGGCAACCTGTCACTCCCAGCTAAGCAGTTTGATGTGATTTGTCACAGCCTCACTCTCTACTGGGAGTTGGCACTGGCAGTGTTTATATTGATCCTGGTAAGCACCTCAGTGTAAGCATGCAGCATGTCTGCATTTGTTCCAGGTCCCACAGTGCCAGAGGCATGCTCTTAAGAGTTGCATTAGCAGCAGAACATGCATCAGGTAAGAACTGAGTCAGCAGTGGCGAGTCTTGGATGCAGGGAGATACAGCTGTGTCTGGCTTGAAACTCAGAGGTGGCCCCTGGCCAGGGATGGGCAGAAATCCCCCTTCCTTGGTGCTGTTTTAAAGCTAAAACTCAGAACTAGGATGTGATAAAAATCACAACACATCAGTAAAAAAATTGCTGCTGTTAGAGGGTCATTTATGCATGTGGACTGAACCCTGCTTTCTTGAAAGTTGTCCAGAGTTCCTTGGTTATACAGTAAGATACATAAATACAGTAAGATACATAAAAAAAGAAAGTGCTACATGGGAGGACTATCCAGCAATCTCAAATCACAACCCCAGAGGGGCATTATCAACTAACCAGAGATGGACACAATAGGGGCTTGGCAGAAAGGCTGAACTTTCTAAGGAGCAGCGAGAAGCTCTGCTAGCCCTCCTCAGCTCGTTCCTCAGCCCCAGGTGTTCTGTGTTTGAATCTCAACTTGTTACATTTGATATTTTTCCAGATTTGCTGCCAAGCTGATTGAGGGCATCCTGGATTTCAAGACCATGATTGACAAGTGAGTTAGTGACCCTCCTGACTTTTCACATGTTCCTTACTGTTACAGAGAGGCTGAGCCTAGTCAATAAATCTCCCTTCCAAATAAAAAGGCAATAGAAGACAGCACATATTTGAAAAGAGATATTGTAATCAACATCACTGCTCACTGCCAGGGTCACCACTACTAGAAAAACAAATTTACTTTCTTCATGTTCTTTGTTTACCTTAATACTTTAATTGGCACACATACATGCTTAGAGCGAGTGAGACTGACTGACACGCCTGTGGAGCTACGTACTTTTGTTTGCCCACAGGACAAGTTACAGCTCAGGCAGCAGGAATTTGTTTCTCTCGTTTTTGGGTTTCTGGTGTTTCTCATCTCCTAGCTAGACAGGATGAGCTCTCAAGAAACTTGTTTCTCCCTACCCTTTTTCTTCTGATCACCAGCAAACCTCTGCTGAACTTGCCTTATTTATGTTCCAAAAATACGTTTACCAACACATTACTGACATCACACCTTTACATCCAAATTCAGACTCAGGGCCAGCTGTGAGAAGGGTAGTTGGAATATGATTGCTCAAGTGATTGAGTCCCAGTCTAGTTCATGAGTCACAGACAGCACATGCGATACCACTCAGAATTATAGACAAAAACCTCTATCTGCCATTCCACAGGAAACAATGCATCTGCCAGTATACTGTGCCCTGGATCCTTCTCTGCAGACAGCATGGTGTGTGCTAAGCTATGTAGTAGGTCCAGAGATCTGTTTTTTTGGTGCTACAGAGAGGACAGTGGTTTTCCCCTTCTCAAATAAAAGGCCAGCAAACAAAAACTTTTTGTAGCCCCTACTAAGAAAGCTGGTAGGAATGGGGAAGGACAGCTCCTTTTTATACCACCAGCACCAACACATTTAGGTCTTGCTGGAGTGAGCGACAGCAGCTGCATGGCTGAGCCTGTCTTGTGTGAGCTGTGCAGGCCTTCGCACTGATCCATTTTCTCTCCCCCTTCCTCCTTACCTTGCTGTGTCTCCAGTGAGACCCTTCCAGTGGAGTACATGGGTGGGAAGCCCCTCTGCATGAACCAGTACTACCAGATCCTCTCATCCTGCCGCATTCCCGGGCCCAAGCGGGACTCCATCGTCAACTATGCCAAAGGCAAAAAGCAGTCCAGACACATCACGGTGGTTCACAACTTCCAGGTATGGCAGCTGCTGAGCTTTCGAGGTTTGTTTAGATGCAGGTGACCCTTTCAGCTAGCTGTGGTCCAGAGGAAAGGGAACAACAGCAAGTCTCTGCCTACAAGGCTTGCCTCACCAGGGACTCGTTCCTGCTCCCTTTGTCCCCTTTGGCCTTAGCCGTGTGTGAGCAACAGGTACAAGGCTGAAAAACGCTCTCTTCCTCTCTTTCTTGACCCTGAAATTCCTGTCTCTCAGAGCCCAGAGATCACATCTGGAATTGGAAACTGCAATTGGAAATTAGATTGCAAACCCTACCACCACAGCTGAGTCACAGAAATAGTAATTTCTCATGTGTTTTGGCCATCATTACTGTGGTTTCTGAGCTTCTTAAAACCTAGACTGTATTTATGCCCTGCAAGGGAAGTTGGACTTTGGTCTTTCAATTCTGTACATCTTTCAAAGGTCTCTTTACAAGCTGAGTTCTTAGGTCAGGTCTTACCTTCTCTACCTTACCCTGTTTCTGGGGCTGGACAATAAAGATCTCTCATATTCTGTCTCTGTCCTTGTCTGTTCTTCAGTTCTTTGAGCTGGATGTTTACAACAGTGATGGAAGTCCCCTTACCACTGACCAGCTCTTCACTCAGCTGGAGAAGATCTGGAACACCTCCCTCCAAACAAACAAAGAGCCTATCGGGATCCTCACCACCAACCACCGAAACAGCTGGGCAAAAGCATACAACAACCTTCTGAAAGGTCTGTAGAGCCCCTAACATGCAAGTGCTAACGAACACCACAAATGATTGAACTACCAACCTCACCACTGTGCTCTGCTCAGTGCTTTCCTTTGGAAGCTTGTTCTGGACAGATAACATGAGCTTTCCACCTCAAAGAAGCAGCTTAATTTCATTCCAAAGTATTGTTATTTTTGTATTGGAAAGTACATGGGTGAAGTCTGAAGCTTAGTTTGATAGAAATTCTGAAATCCTAGTTTGTTGCCTTGCAAACGGGTGAGATACAAGAAACATGAAGAAAGGAAGGTGAATGCAGCATGCTCACATCTGTAACATCCCAGCTGGCTACAGTTTTAATAACTCTATACACCCCTAAATGACCAGTATTGCATTGAGATACAATGGAAATCCAACACCAGGTCCTTCAAACCTGCTCTTTCAGATTTCAATCTCCCTCCAAATAAAATGCCAGATTTTCAACTCCCCTTCCTTATTTGCTGTTCGTTTCTCTCCCAGATAAGACCAACAAGGAATCTGTGCGTACGATTGAAAAGAGCATTTGCACTGTCTGCCTTGATGCACCTATGCCACGGGTGTCCGAGGACATCTACAAGAGCCGTGTGGCCGCTCAGATGCTGCACGGCGGAGGCAGTCGCTGGAACAGTGGGAACCGGTGGTTCGACAAAACCCTCCAAGTAAGTGCTGATGCTCTAAAGATCCTGAAGACATGGGTCAGGAGGAAATGCTTTTTCCTGAGACTACAAAGGTTCAAGAAATCCCAGAAACCTTTTGCAGAAAGAGCTTTCCTCATATCAAGAGAGTGGAAAAATAGAGGAGGCAAGGTGTGGTGCCTGACAGTATGAGATCCCATGGTTTCCCTTGCAGCCACCACAAGCACTCATTCCTGCATTAGGAATTCTTGTTTCTTTTACTGTCTCTGCCCGTGCTTATTCAGTGTAGCAGTTATTTGTGTTCACTGTAAATCAATTTTCTGCCCGCAGCAAACAATGCCTCGTCTGCTTGGAGGCAGCCCAAACACAGGAAGATCTGTTCCTTGTATATCCTCTAGGCTTGTCACTTTTCCTGTTTCTGCCAGAAGCTGCCCAATGGCATTTTGTTTTTTTCAAACATAAGCTGCCATCCCATGGCATCCTTCTGATCTCTTCTCCATTCAGTCTTGTCAGGAGCCTTCAATAGCAGCTGCTATTCAAGCTTCTCTTTCATTAGTTGGTATGTCCTGGCTTGTGGATAGTAGCAATGGTGCTTTAGAAGCTTCTTCTCATATCTGCTGAACTCTTCCTAATGTTTTCAGCTATTTTATTCCCGTTTGGAACTCTTCATTGATGGGATAAAGCTTAGATGTTCCAGCTAATTGAGAAGTAAGGGTAAGCCAGCACAAGGTGATATTATTCCTGTATTATGTGTACATCTAAGCAAATCAAAACCATTGAACCACTCTGTATTGCCAGGACACTGAGCACACCAGTGTATCAGGCACACTCTTACCCAGCTGATTTTACAAAACTAACAGTGCTATCAGCTCTTCTAGGCCTGCTGAAAGTCTTCCGTGGCTGTTCTGCTAAACCAGACCTTCGTGTTACCTTTCCAGTGTGCCAGGGCAGGACCACTGTCCATTCTGATAGAGAGCAGTGAGATACTGAGATCTCTCTGGGTAGCTCCTGCTTCACACATTGGATGTCTGTCTTCAACGCTGTCCTCCCATGCTTCTCTCATAGTTCATCATTGCTGAAGATGGCTCCTGTGGTCTTGTATATGAGCATGCTCCCTCTGAAGGCCCACCCATTGTTGCTCTTCTGGATCACATCGTGGAATACACGTGAGTCCTGCCTCCTCTACTTTTCTTCAGCATTGGAGATAGATTTTAACTCACTTGCTCCTCAAGAACACACCTCTTCCCAGCTCAACCCCCTAGGAATTTTTTGTGGAGGAAGGGTAGTGGTGTGCTAATTAGGTATTGCAATACTTGTATTCGTGACGAGAATTGAGTGGTCAAGCTACTCTGATAAGTTTTGCTACTGCTTCTATTCTCAGGGAATTGCCCTGTTCACAGTTAACAGGACTTTTGCCTGTGAGAGGTGTTTCTTTTGGGCAGAAGGCACAGAAGACATTTCATTCATACTCTTCATAAAACACTGTAATGGCACTGTGAATAATTTTTCAGCTTGCGACTACTGTCACAAGGTGTTAGGCAAGATGCCCTGTGCATTTCTGCCAAGGTTCTGGTGTGCTTTGCTGAGCCTCACACTAAAGGCCTGGTTAAACATAATTTCTCTGTGCAGGAAGAAACCTGAGCTGGTAAGATCGCCCATGATTCCTCTGCCAATGCCCAAAAAGCTGCGGTTTAACATAACCCCCGAAATCAAGAACGACATAGAGAAGGCAAAGCAGAACCTCAACATGTAAGTATGAAGCAGTGAAGAGGTCTGGTGAGTAAGTAATTCATGTCCCCCTCTGGAACGTGTCAGTGGTTTAAATGAGGCTTCCCCCACTGCAGCCAGGGAGCTTTCCCAGTGACTTCTTGGGTCACCAGCATTGAACATAGCTGAAGAGCATGCTAAAGCCACCTGCCAGGAATAAAGTCAGAGGTGCTGGAGAGGGGTAATTACTGATCCATCCCATTTACTGAGAAAGAACAGGGCTTTACTGGATCTAACTAGGGATACTGTAGCATAAACGCACACACACAAACCCATCTAACCTGGTGAAGATTTTCAGCAGTGGCCAAAAAAAAAGTTCATCTCTGTGGTGCCACCCAAACAAATCTGTGTGTGATGGAGCTCTCTGTCCCTATGTAAGTCAGATCCAGATAGCCTGTTCTCTCTGAGCCTTGTGAAAGCAAATCCATACCTTTTCTGTAACAATAACAAGCAACAGGCAAAGGAACACTTCTTCTTTCTTTCCTTGCAGAATGGTTGAAGATCTAGATGTCAAAGTCATGGTCTTTCATCAATTTGGGAAAACCTTCCCTAAGTCAGAGAAGATAAGTCCCGATGCTTTCATCCAGCTGGCCCTGCAGCTGGCATATTACAGGTAAGACCACCAATACGTAGCTTTTCAGCCTCCTCACCATCAGACTCAAATACGTAAGCTTGATAAAGGTGGCACAGACAAGTCTCTCACAGTCTGCTAGGCCTGCTTTTTAAGTCCCACGTTTTCCCCATGCACTGGGACTGAACAGCAGATCTCACTTGCAGCAGCTGCCAAGCAACAGGTGAGACTTACCCCTCTGCGTGTACAGTCCCAGTAAGGAAGCATCAGAGGTCAGCTGTCAGTGGGACTCACTCACATAAGGTCTTCCCCTTCCTCCCAGTTCTGCCGCCTCACAAGAGGCCATTTCTCCCAGGGCAAACTCACTTCTGTGACTCTCTTCATCTTCCAGGATGTACGGCCACGCCTGTGCCACCTATGAGAGTGCATCGCTAAGGATGTTCCGCCTGGGCCGCACAGACACTATCCGCTCCACTTCTGTAGACTCTCTCAAGTTTGTGCAGTCAATGGACAGCCCTGACAAATCGGTGAGGATCTCAAAGAAGCGGAGTAAGAGGACTCCACTCCAGAAAAAGAGGAAAGCTGCTCATTTGGCTAACCCTGCAGCTGCTGGTTTCAGATAAGGAGAATTGAACCTGATAGGACGCTGAGTTAAAACACAGCTTGGAGTATGTGGTTACACACCTTGAGTTTCATTTGGCTTTCCTTTCACAGGTACTGAAAGCCTGAGAAATAACCTGTGGACATTTCTAATCCCACCAAAAAGAAGTGTATCCCTTCTAAAAGTATGTTTAGCTACTCAAATTAAGTTCTGCTACTGATGGATGGAGAACTCCATTCAGAATGAAGTAACACAGCCAAACAAAATGATTTTAAAAATAAACCTAGTAAATCTAAAAATCAGTCTAGTATACACACACAAGGCAGAAATGACCTCAATCCTAGAGGAACAGTCAAAATGACATTTTCCATTCTGCAGAAAAACTTACACAGATTATGTGTTCTTAGGACCAGGAGAAAGCAGACTTGCTGAGGAGAGCTACCCAGGCCCACAGGGAATACACTGATATGGTGAGTGTCCTCTATGCAGCCAGACTTAGGGTTTTACCTAGCAAGAGGGTTCTGGTGAAAGACAAGACCTTAAGAGCTTTCTCTGCTGACACAGTGGTGTGGGTGTTAGTGCTGTTGCATAGGTCTAACTCTGATCTTACAGTACTCTAGGCCACAGACTGAATCCTTTCTCTGTAGCTGGTGGTTTAAGTGTTCCTTGTGACTGACCTAAAGGAGAGGATCAAGTATGAAAATAGCTTTGGTTCTGTCATTGTTGTTGACAAATGCCAAAGTTGCGTAAGGACCCCTTAAACCAGAGGGAGCCCATAAACAGGAACTGCAAGGTTGGTTCCACTGGTACATTTAATTTCAAAGTCCTTACAGACAAGACTATTGGTCCTAAAGGGAAGATCTAGTTTCCTTCTACCTTTAAACATTTAGAGATTTTGAGAAGTGTTCTTTTCTTTAACCCAAAGAAATTGATCATTTTGCTTGCTTTCCTGCTAGACAGGCTTTCATCTAGTTTTCCTTCCTTACAGGCAATAAGGGGCAATGCAATAGACCGTCACCTCTTAGGCTTGAAGCTTCAAGCTATCGAGGACCTAGTGAGCATGCCTGAGCTGTTCATGGACACGGCCTATGCTGTTGCAACACACTTCAATCTCTCGACCAGCCAGGTAGGACCCACCTGGGCAAAGACAGACGTGCATGCTCTGTTTCTTTTCATGGCTGTTCTTCTCATTTCTCCTTCATTCCCTTCTGTTAGAAGCTGATCTTCATTTGGGGACAAAAATTTTTAAGCCTGATACCAACCCCAAAAAGCTGCAGATCTGATCTTACAGCTGCCAGTCCCTCTCAACCCTGTAAAAAGCTATCATAATCAAAGCCAAGATCACCAGAAGTGTTTGGTGTCTAAATGCAAGTAAGATCAATTGAAGTTAGCTGTCAGAATAGCTTTATGTTCAGCTGCTGTGCTGTGATTCTTACTGATACAGTTCTGCTTGTGACTTATTACAACCTCATTTTAGGGAGAAGTGCTCTTTTGCAAATGCATAGGAAAACACATTGCTACTAAATGGTAGAATGCATCATGCGTGTGGTGGTAGGTGGGTCTGACCAAAAAAAGCCCTTTTCTAGAGCATTTTAACGAGATGGCAGTTTCTTCTACTGTTGACAGAGCTGTTAGCATTTGATGGCTACATTTCTCTCTGACTGCTTACAAGTTTTTAATCACATTGTCTCCACAGGTCCCAGCAAAGACAGACTGTGTGATGTGTTTTGGTCCCGTGGTTCCAGATGGCTATGGAATCTGTTACAACCCTATGGATGAACATATCAACTTTGCAATTTCAGCATTCAACAGCTGTGCTGACACAAACGCAGCCCGCATGGCACATTATCTCGAGAAAGCACTGCTAGACATGAGGATCTTGCTCCAGTCCACTCCCAAATCCAAACTGTAAGAGGCAAACATGATGCAAAACCCCCAACTAAAGGGGCTATCCCTCAGGCGCTGAAGTTCCCAGTTCCTCAGAAAATGATTGCGGGGACAGCTTCCCCTGCCTGGAATCTAGGAGGGCATCTACCATTTGTTTTCAGGAATAAGTTACACAATAGTCATCTGCAGACATTTGACTGTGGTGAGAGGAAACTATCTTAAGTAGAACTGACTGGTCCTCTCCCATCAATGCAAAGTGCACCTTCCTGTCCTCAAAGAGGACTGAAATATTATTTTTATGGAACTTACTGTAAAGGAATACAGAAAGCACAGTCCTTACCAGTATCTAAATCCACGTGGTGAGGAAAGCAGTTCTTCTCGAGGAAAAGCAGGGAATGTTTATTATCTAATGGAACTACTGTCAGACCAAGTCTTTTTGCTGGTTTAGTCTTCTGAAGAGCGCAGCACTTTTCAAACTTGACTGAAGATTTTTCTGCTGCTCCAGCAAAACTTTACCATTGAACTTTGGCAAGGGGAGAAACAAGTTCTTAAGTCAGAGCAGATTGAATCTTGTTAGAGTGCACTGCACCACTTGTCCCAGGCACTCCAACCATTACATGCTTCACAGACCTGGGAATGTTCCCTTCCCCTTATTTTAGGATGCTGGGATGTCCTTTCTGTTGCACTGACCCTATCAACAACAGAATATAACTTGCTACAAAATAAGGTGGGTTTTTTGTTGTTGTTGTTCTGGACTTTTTGTTAAACTTGCTTTTGTGGTCAGAGCCACTGATCTTCGGGCTCAGCGTAAAGCTTGTTCCCCACAAAGCTTCTACAAAACTCTCTCATACAGGTCTTCCTAGCTTTGGCTTTATGTACCTTAACATTTGCAGAGATGAGAAGGGATTGCCTATGCATTCAGCAGGACAATTGCTTCATTGTACCCTTCTTTGGATTAAGGAAAAGAAAAAGTTGCTGACCTGTTTGTTAGCCAGAAGGCCACATGCCTAGTCTCCTTCAGGGTACACGTTAACCCAATGCATTTTTATACCTTTCTTTCAGAAACAGCATAGTTGTGCATAATGTATTATGCCTGAGTTGTGGACAAATAAGAATGTTTCTGATCAGGAACTCCAGAACATACTTCATTTCTGGCCCACAGAGTTCAAATCTGCTAGAGCCAAAGAGAAAACAGCTGCAGAATCTGCCCTTCTTTCACATCACTGCTTTAACAAGGCAGAAAATCTTGAAAAGCAGGAAGAAAGCTGAGAACACATGGGCACTGTAGACATTTGTGCACTGTGGCAGCCATTGTTCCTGCAGTAATAGTACAGAACCTTTTCTACCACTCTTGGGAGTTTTTTCTTACTGCAATGTTACTCAGATTTGTGCCAGCTCTATTCTGTGAGAGAATGATCTCATAATAGTCTGTTCGTCTTCAGCTGACAAACTTGAGACAGTAAAAGATTATATATAAACATTAACATACAATTGTAGCATAGGAGTTTTTGTAAGCACTACTTCCAATGAATCTGCCAGAATCCAAACTCCTGGCTCTATTTTTATTTAATAAAACCATACGGTAATGCAGAATTCTAGTGGTATTTCTGCAACAGGAATTTAGTATTTTAAAATTGCACATCCTTCAAGATGTGGCTGCTGGGACATCACCATAAACAAGAAGCATTAGGAGGCTGATGGCCTGTTTTGTTAACAGGGAAATATTTGGTCATAATTGCTACTTTTCTGATCATAGAACAAGGGACATGATCAAAGTGCCTTTGTGAAAATACATGAAGAAATTTGCACTAAATCTGTTTAAAGAAAAAAAAAAATTCTAATTTGCTTCTTGAAAGACACAAGTCAACAGTATTGCATTTTTTCCTAAAAGGATGTTATTTCAAAGCTTCTATCTTATACCTAAATAAACCTTGAAAATTAAAATTTAACTGAAACTCACCTGCACAGCCAGTGATTGTATGAACTGCCACTTTCACATCATCTACATGGAATTAGTTGATCTTTTAGAAGAATCCTGAATAGAGCGAGATAGTCTAAAAAAACCCAACAGGAGCACTGCAAACCAGCAAGCACACATCCTTGCTCTGTTAACTCCTCTAAGAATTAGACTGAAAACTGCAAGAGGATACTCAGTATTATCGAAGTGCAAGTCATTGTGTAAATACTACAGAAAAGACAAAACCTTGCTGGAATAACATCTGGGTTTATGGAGCCTTTTACTTTGAAAAAATACTCCCTTTTGCCAAAGTAATCCTCCCCCCGTACTGAATCAACCTCTGTTGCTAGGGGATGAGTTATTTTCCTCTGTCTGCAATGCCTTCAACCACTGATGCTACAGTATTGCCACTTAAGTATTTGAGACTGGCCCTCTTCTACTTCTGTCTCAAAGGGGAAGGCTCTCAAAGGAAAGTGCCTATTAAAGATTAAGCAGAAGTACACACTGCTGTGACTGTATCTCAGAAGATGGGCTCGATCTGTTCTGGCTCTAAATCTGGATATCCCACTAGCTTCAGCAGAGTACAGCTGCGAGAAGCAGACTATCACACTGAAAGATACAAGATTCATAAACCACTTAATGCATCCTTAATGATAAACGCAGCTGAAATTCAGATGAATGAAGCTGATTTTTGAAGCGCTTGAAAGGACTTTAAAATTATTACAAGGTTTTTCCTTTAAAAAGTCTTTTCTTATTGTACAGTTTCAAAAATGTGATGTCCTTCTGATTCGTACCTTGTTGATTTTCCTGGTGTTGACTTACTGAATGCTGTTCTCCCTGTTTCTGATTGTTTTATCAAGAGATGTCCATTGTCTTAAAGGCACATTAAGTACAAGAAACTTAAGTTCCAGAAAATCTACCAATTTGGAACAAATAATTTAAGGAATGCATAGACTGAAAATACTCAGTTAACTCTTGGGGTATGAGTGCAATTTATGACACAGCCTTGTAGTGTTGCATGCTTTGCTGGTTAGCTTTGTTAAATACTGTTTCAGTAGTGTAATCCATGTCATGCAAAGTTTTGAAATGTTCTTTGAATAAACTGAAACACAATAAACAGATAAGTGCTACAAAAAAGGCTTAAATCTCAGACACTGCAGAAGTTACATAACTACCCTTAGGGGAGGATGTTTGTGTGGGGACAGCAAGAACAGTGAACCACAGCATTCTGTCACCTTCCTTTTATTGTTTTAGTACCTCCATCCAGCCCCCTTGAGTACAGGGGAGGAATAGTAAGCATCTGCTTGCAAAGCCACATACCCCAGAGAAAATACTCCATTTCAGAAAACTAGTGGCAGGAGACTTCATACAAGTGTAGGATAAGGCAGAGCTCAAATCTTTTTCCTGCACAGCACCATTTAGTTAAGAAAATCCATGGGATCACTAAGGAATTTCTACTGTATCAAGTAGTGCAAAGATTTCTGGAAAGGTACAGCAAAAGTAGGCAGAAGATGCAGGTTACAAACAACTCCAAGAGCAGAGGATAGTTTATTAAACTGTCTTACAAGAGCTCTTCTTCCTCTCCCTTACTCCTAAGAATTACCGTAGGAAGCTTGGGTTTGAAGGCAACGTGAAGTGGAACAGCTTTTTACACTACACTGCTCTCCAATAGGAGATGAAACCTCTTCCCTATGCTCTAGTTCTCAGTAGGTGCTTCCACATACCATTTTTCCAGCAGTCTGTCACAACAGCTTGAGAGGCTAGGGAACTGCTAGCCACTCTTGAAACAATCCACTCTCTCGGCCTTGTCCTTGTGATTTCCCTTCTGGCTTTGTAAGTTAACTTACAAGAGAAAATACATGGTTTTGCAAGACATAAGTGATTAGTGCCAGCTTTCAAAGTAAAACATATGGTACCACCATGTCATGGGGCCTATCTGATGTCCGGTCTCATTTTAATAGAGCTACTCTAAGTCAGATCAAATGTCCTTGTGAAAGCTGCAAGATGCCTTTTTATTCTGACGCATCTTCAAAGCAGATCCAGTGCTCAGGTCCTTGCATAACAGGGTTGCTCATGTTACGCAAATACTAAACAGTTCTTAAAAAAAATATTTGCTGTAACAATGGAAAACAGTTAGTTTGCTATCCATAGCTACTTAAACACAGAAATTTAAACAGCCTTCATTCCTGATCTCCTAGATCAGGATCAATGCTTTCTACAGTTAACACTCCGGTTGTCCAACAGTTTCTACAGCAGCTCCCACTTCATACAAACACACAAACTCCTATGGCAACAGGCACAGATGAAAACTTAAAAAAATAAAAATAATCAAGATGAACAGAAATACATCTCACTTCAAGCAGCTTTATAATGCAGGAGTCTGGTTAAAGTGGAGATAGTAAAACAGGCAGCAAGACCGAGATGTGACAGTCATTTTACCTCTGCTCACATGACTGCATCGAAGGCACACCGATGACCTTTGAGCCAGTTCAGAAGCTGTCCTTTATCTGTGAAAGTTCAAGTCAGTTGTGCTTTGAATAAATACTTCTCTGTAGTTATACTTGAACTGCTGCATTATATACTAGAAATACAGAAAGTGTCCATGCACAGCCCTGAAGCACTTTGAGTATAGCCCTTGCCAGGTTAACTCGTGAATCACAGAAGTTGTAGGCATCACCAGCACACACAGATGGCAGGCACACTCCCACAGAGACACAGCATCCAGAGAGCTGACTGGCCAAACGAAGAATCAGAATGGAAGAAGGATAGAAAGCAAAACTTGCTTGTAGGAGTTCAGCATTCAAGGTTACTACTGCATAACTCCAACCAAGCCACTGTAATAACTGGGTAGGAGTCTCTGCTAGGACAAGCTCACTGCTTGAGTTCACAGATTCTAACAGGACTCTTCAAGCAACAATTCAGATGGTAGCTGAGCTAGTTATTAGTCATTCGCCTTGTTAGTCAGTTATGGTTGTCAATTTGTTCATTCTTAAAAACCCCTCCCTTAAACTTTAACAGAAAAAAAAAAAATAAAAATCCAGTGCTTAAGACAGAGACTAGCAACTGAATTTTGTAAGGCTTTGGGCTGACTCTTACTGGAGCACAGCACTGCTTATAACCAATGGGCTTTCTAGTGCCATCGGTAGCACACTCAGTACAACAACAGAAGCTGTACAGATCACAGCAACCCTGAGGTAATAAAAGTATAAAGGAAGAGATGGAATAAACGTGAGATATGTATGACAATCTTGCCACCTAGAAGAGATTCTGAGAAAGACACTCTTGCTAATTACACAACAGGAGCAGCAGTGAGAAAAAAATAATAGTATATTTCAGTTTTTCCTTTGTTTTACACAACACTCCCCTTAATGGTATCCATGCAGGCTTCCCTGCAGAACCATCACTAGTGTTAAAAAATCAGATCTTTAGTCTTCCTTTCTATCTGTACAAAATGCAGCTGGAATTGATTTTAATCCCCAAACTTGCTGCAGAAAGGACAGAAAGACTCCCTTCTGCCTTGGTCACCCCATCCTAGTTGCCCTCCCTCCTAAGAAGTTTTTAAAAATTAAAAGCCCTAATTAAGCATGATCAACTTGAGATTAGTTTTGTCATCTTCTTCCAAAAAGAAAAACCCAAACAAAAAGCAAAAACAAAAACACACAGTCAATGCCTCACCCACCCCAAAAACAATAGTTCCATTTAAAAAAATAAATAAATAGTGTGTATATTTCATGCTGAAAAAAAAAAAAAAAAGTCACAGAAAGGATTCATTTTTGGTTTTCCCTCCCCCGAACATGACACCAGGCATTTTCTCCCCCCTCCCCTGACGTAGACATGATGGTACATTCCAACCGGCAATGTGCATCTGTGTTGAAAATGAGTTTCTACTCCTGCACGGTCCCACATGCATCAGGGAGCATCCAGCTAGCTGCTAAAGCAGAGCAAAGGCTTTCAGGTTTTGGGTATGGTCCCTGCCTGTTCCTTTGGTCCGTCTGTTAAAAGGCTCCTTGCTGCTCCCAGGTCTCTGCTCTTGTCTGTCTCTGTTAAAACGTGCACTCTGGTCCCCACACTTCGAGTCACTGGAGCTTCGTACCCAGCTTGCGCTGTCTGTTTCTGCAACGGCAACACAGAGGGCAGGCTGAGAGAGGGGGCCCCAAGCCTATCGCAGGGCTCTGTGGCAAACCAGGGGCAAAAGATAGGAGGATTAAAGCAAGGCTCACTTAGCTCCACACAAAAAGAAAGCTGCCCCCCACCATACTCCACAGGGAGATCAGCCCTTCCTGCTCTTTACAGCCTGAGAACATCCACCATGTCTGAAGTGTGCATAAACTCACATGTGGATGTAAGACTATAAACAACTGCTTGCAAAACACTTGGGCTAGGGAGCCAAAATACCATTTAAATGAAACATTCTCTAATCTCACACTTCCCAACAGACTCACCTTCCAGACACAGTAGTTAACCCACAAGTTGGTACTTCTTTACTCTGCACTATTCTACCCACATATTCTACATATTTGAAAATAAATTAATAACTACATCTGACAAGTCAAACCAGCTACAGCTCCCCCACCCCCCAATAAAACTTACCTTGCCTCTGCTCTGGTGACTGTGTATTCAAACCACAGGATGTTAGGAATGAGGCTGGTATCTCGGATTAAAAAGAACTCTGAAATTGGCCTGGAAATGGACAAGGTGGTAGAAAGGGCGAAACAGTTAGACTTCTCCATCACAATTATGATTAAAAAAAAAAAAAAAAAAAAAAAAGCATAAAAACTGCTCCAGATTTAACATTATTGTTCTATCACCCTTCAGGCTGGAAAAAGGACTCCTTGTTAAATTTAATGAAAAAAGGTCTTCTTTTTTCCTTCCTTCTACTATGTTTCCAGACTATATTATATTTAAATGGCTTTGCAATTTTACTAGCTCATTAGACATTCATTAAGAAAGGTCTGTTCTGCTCCAAAAGCTTCTCCAGCACTCTGCCACACCTCACGACTTCAGTAGGGCTTAACAAACATAACAGTTGCTTAAAGTTCCTCTGCCTCCCACCCATATCAAGCATGGATGTATGATCCTTTGAATACACAGACACGAGAAAACATGGAGGAACAAGTAGGTTACACAACAGTCAGTATGCAAAGCTGGAAGAGAACCCAGGAATTTTCATTCCTAACATCTGTAACTTAGGGGTTCATGGAAGTTTGAGCAGCCTGTTTACAGTCAAGGCTTACGCAGCCACAACTGAAGTTTTAGAGACTAAAGTATCTTTACGTTTGTTTTGCTTCAGATGCAAGGTACAATTTTTACACCGAACGATTAGGAAAATTTTCTTTTGCCAGGTAATTGTACTACTCCTAAGTTACCAGCTCATTGCATGGGACTCATTTAACAAGCAAAACAGCAATCCCCTGAATGCAGACTCCACAGAATAAGACGACTTACCATGCAGCTATCCTTGGGAAGAGAGGAGTTAATATCTCTTGTGTGAAGGCAAACCAGGCTATGGCCATAATGCTTCCCGCCACACCTCCATATAGGACTTGGCTCCAGGTGTGGTAAAGCAAATAAACCCTGCAGTAGAAGAGAAGAGTCACCAGACAGGCTTTCAAACAAGAGAAGGCATGATTCAAAGGCTGATGTTTCACTGGACCCTCAGATGTTCTGAGCGAGTTATTCTCCAGATGTTAAAAGTAGATATCTCGCTTTCTTCATTAAAAAGCTGGCAAAAAAAAAAAAAAAAAAAGTGGGGAAAAACTGTCTTCCCTGCTACAGCAGTTTCAGCTTAGAGACCTTCTAGTTTGAGCTTAACTCAATAACCCTCCACATTCTTCTTCATATATCTTTGCATTAGCTGAGGAACTATTACTGTTAGTTCCAACAAGAGACTTCTCCAAAGACAGTATGAGGGCAAGTCCCCTCCTAGCCACCAAAGCTGGGGCTTAAAGGCTTTTAAGAACAGAGACAGCATTTTTGTTACGATTTTGCTGCTCTCAAATGTGACAGCATGCAGGCTGCCCTACCCCAGCGTGCTTACTGTGACTGCAGCCATTTACAAAGCTGTATTAAAGGTCTGTTAAGTTATCCGTGCACACAAGCTACATGAGTCACATTCAAAATTCTTTTCACTCATATATCATAAAGCCATTAAGATCATCTTATCTGACCCTTTGCCTAGCACAGGCCACTGGATTTCCTCAAATTAATTTTTATCTGAATTAGACCATATATCTCTCATGAAATTATCCTATCATAATTTAAAAAATAACCAGTAATAAGGAGTCAGCTCTAGTTAGTGTACAGTCAACTGTGCCAACAGGTAATTACTTTCCTGTGGAAAACATGGCCTTATTTCTAGCCTGAATTTGTCTGATTTCCAATTAGTGGAGCTCATTTTATATGTGTGCATATATATATATATTTTTTAATCTACTAAAGGGGAAAAAAAAATCATTATCAAAGTTTCATTTTTTTTTATTCATCTTAATACAACTAAATCTTGCAAGTCAAATGTCTGTAAGTGGTTTTGTTAACTAATGCTCAAGCAAAACAATCAGACTGATCAATTGTAGCAATCCACATGCTGCAGATACTGGTGTGCCAAGGCATGGTGCAATGCTTTCATGATTAGTACTGGAAAGAGGGCGAGGCAGTAAGGCTAGAGCATGGCAATGGAGCCAATGGGGAATTGGTAGAAGCTCAGCTGAACCTGGGTTTTATAAATGTTCCTGTGAAGCACCACACATGTAGCACCCTTGCTTATTTGAAGGGTCTCATGGCAACACAGCAGCTTCCGCAAAGCTCCGATTTGTACAACGCAGTCATCGAGAATTACATTAGAAATGCAGGATAAGGAATGACAGGTCTGCTGGCTGTTAAAGGCCACAGGACTGTATGAGAGCATAAGACAAACGATTGCTCCATACCTACTATATGAGACTAGCAAAGCCACTGCGACGAGGCAGATGGACAGCACATGTCGCCATAGTAAATCCAGAAACCTCGCATTGTTTGTTTGGTGCATTCTGAAAGAGATGGAGAGCCATTAGCACAGTGGCAGGGAGCTGAGCAGTCCTTATTTCTGTTCTTACTAGCTCTGAAACCCTAGGAAAGCTCTACTCCACTGGGGTCATGGGCAGCTCAATACCATCCCAGCAGCAATCTGTCCCCCTGGCAGCAGTTAAAGAGAAGCCAGAAATCCACACTTCTCTCTTTCTCTCCAACTGTTAACAGGGATTGCTGTGATGGAAGGCAGAATGCTCACCATTACTGCAACTGATGTGAAAGGCACATGCTGAACATATGCAACAGGGAGCCAAGATGTCAGAGTCCCTCCATCGTCCACAAAGCTAGGAGGAACTGTGAGTTTTGTCTTCCTCCACACATGGAGCCACAAGACAGAGCCATGCCCCAGCAAGAATTTCAGAAAAGCATAGCACAGCATGTAAAACCAGTACCTGGTAAGGGAGATGAACTAAAATGTCATGCAAGTGGGCAACAGGTATTATCTAAAAGATTGCAGACAACCCCACTGACAAAACTGAGTAGACACATGAGAAAGCAGCTCTTCTTTCCTCCTCCCTGTTCCTCCCCCCCCTCCTCGTCTTCCCTTACACTGGTGGATCATCACAGCTTAGAAAAAAGCAAATCAGGAGACCTGTACCCAGATAGGCATAGAAGAACCACCCATACCCTTCAGTTTTCAGCAGTGGCAACTACAGTCCTACACTCAGATTGAGATAGACATGCTTCATCCACTCTAGCCACAGTAAATTGTACAATTCCTCAGATTTAATTCCATCACTGAAGTGGCACACAGCAAGGGAGCCATCTAGCTCAGGTGTTTCAACATATTAACAGCCAAAACCTAACACTGAATTTTTACCTTAAATAAAGGAACAGAAAGGAATAAACAGAGAAAAACCACATGAACTGGGAGTGGCTGGACGGCATCCCATATTTTGTGGTCACTGTTGAATGGGCTTCTGGGAAGAGAAGAAGAAAAAGTATGGTCAAGGTCTACTCTGTACATAGCAGCTGGAATGCTCCAGATGTGAAGCCACACCACCCTGCTGAAGTATGTGCACATGAGATCACAGGACACATCTCTACTCAGGTGGCTCTGCCAGCCTTCTTACACCCAAACATCCAAAGCCAACATGAGGCAAAGGGGAAAATACCCTCTAACCCACCCCCAGTTAGCATTCCACTCAAAACTCAACCAACACCACGACAGCAGTGGGCCATACCATACCTTCGCAGGGCCGAGGCTCCCGGATTACATTTTTTATTAACCAGTTCACTCCCTCGTTGAATGCCAGCCCTCCCAAGAAAGAGATCTGTAAAGGCAAGACAACTGTGTCACCCTATCTAAATGATCTATCTACTTACCAGGCTCTCTCTGTTGACAAAACTCCAAACCATATGTTTCTAATTTTCTTTTTTGACTACTAGAGTTAAAACCAGTGACTTCAAATTCTCTACCTAAGAAAAGCATTTCTTTTTCAGCCCACTTTGCATATTTGGCAACACACTGTGTATATGCAGCTTTTCAGCAGATGATACACAAAGAGACAAAAATTACACTATCTAGTAATTCTGTTAACATACTTCTACCAGCTAGTGTAGAAAGTGACTTCTTGTAACAGGGCAGGTTTTAAGGGATTGTCTTTCCCTGACAACCAACAGGGGGAGTGCACACACTGTTATGTGGGAAAATAGCTTTAAAAAGGTGACTTTTTAAGCTTTCTGGCTTTTCCCTCTATGAATATTTTCATCTTGATGTCACTGTCCTCAGTTTAAAATGAAGTAACATTCTGAACTGAGCCAGAATGGCAGCATTTATTTTTACTCTTTAATTCCATAGTCCATACACCTTCCCTAAATTAGTTCTGCTCCTGTGATCAAATTCCCAGCTGGTGATGATACTCTGCCTCCTTAACTCTCAGTCCCATTCCAGATGATGAAGCAATTTTTTCACTCTATGTCCTGAGCTATGGGTCAGGCTGCTGCAAGCCAGCTAGCATCTCCATCTCAGTGGTGACTCCCCACATAAAGAACTGGGAATCAACCTCAACACTTGTCTCATTACCAACACTCAACAAGCCGCTGTATTCAAAAAACCCTATTAATTCGTGCAACAGTTACTCTAGCTTATTCTCTTTTAGGTCAACAAGAAACCTTTTGGTTCCCAAAACTTAACATCTGCCTCTCCTAGCTAGCATCAGCTTAATAACCTACAAGTCCAATTCCCAGGTCCCTTGAGCCATTGGTTCCCATGACACCACAGCTCTATATGAAAAATCTGCTGCCAAAATCCTTTCACTGGCCCCTATTTTATCTGTTTACTGAGGGCAAGTGTTACAAGAGGTTTATACCTCCTAAAGGGAATTTATCCATGACACTGATTCCAACTACCTGTCAGAGCAGACAGAAAGCATTATGACAAAAAAAGTCCCTTGTTAATCATTTGGACAGAAGCAACTATCTTCTGTCCCTGGTATTTGATTCACAGATGGGAAGCAGCCCTTACAGACAAATCCACTCCCTCGGGAATCCGTAGGTTTTATTTTGTAACCCCTTTCCTGCCACAGTAGTTCAAAGAAAGCACATCCTACTGAGTTACAGACACCATCTCCTGCATATGCTGCCCATCTTGCAGGAACCTATTAGTGCTATGATCCTACTGGATCTTGGGAGTGTTCCCACTTTGCAACAGCATTCTTTAGTTCATCAGACATCTCCCCTGATGTTTTTGGACAGATAATGCCCAAAACATACCACAGAGTAACAGAAAAGTCACCAAAGGCTAAGCAGTCTTAACTTGGTACAGGTGATAAGTGCCTCCTGCTGTTCTTTGACAGGAAGATCACCTCACCTAAGCTTGCTCTTTAAAGGGAGAAAAAGAAGTGTGAATACAGGAGCACTGGGTGACAAAGGAAAAGACTTTTGTCATAAGGAGAAGCTGAGAAGGGAGAGAAGGACTCACCGTGTGAAGCTCTCTCTTGAATATGATGAGTGTTACAAAGCCAACAATAATGAATATTGGACCAAGACTCAAATAAGCTAAAAGCTGACCAGAGAAATCACCTAGGGAAACAAACAAGAGAAATAAATCAGTTTGAACTCTACAGGTACTTGCCTGCCACCAGAGCATGGGTCAGTTGGTGCCCTGAATCAGTGAGAGCAGAGGGGCAAACCCAGCACTGCAGCAAGTCTCCATTTTGCAGACTGAGTGTTGCTGCTCCAGCCCAAGAGAAGCCAAGGCAAGGAAGACAGCAGTCCTTACATGCAGGTTCAAAAGCAGGGATGAGAGGAGTTTGGCATCATTCAGCAGAGATTACTGCCAGCCAATTTACAACAATGACCATGGGTGTGGGCCCAGAATCACTTTAATCCAACATAAGCACAGGCTCCTGCAAGAGAGGCAGTGTCTTTCCCTCCCCCTCATTCATACTGCCTCCCTGTGCCAGCAATTACCAGCAAACACTCTCCAAACATATCTTTTCCCACTCCTATACTAAAATGAGTTAGTTTTCAGCTGGATCAACTCCCTAATCTGTCTCACCATGTGTCTGCATGAACACTAGCATTAGCAAAATGGGGAGAAAATAAACAGCTAAACACAGCAGGAGATAAAGGGAAAAAGCGAAGACTGCTTTTTAACCAATAACCCACTTGTATCACACAGAAGTGACTTTGAGCCTCCACCCCAAGTAGCTAACAGTCTAGTTATCCCCCAGGGAGAATCGGGAAGCAGCAACGGGACCTCACAAGAGGTCATAAGGTATCTCAAAACCTTTATCCTGAACTATCACAGACACAGAAACAGGCAAACGACAATAAAGAACAGCTCTGTATTTTGATCTAAGTTTCTCTTGCCTCTGTTTCCTGAAAAAGGACACATACAAAAGTATTTGGAGAGAAGACGTCAGCATAAATTGAGGAAACACAGTATTACCAGATTAATTTTGCTCCAAGACCAGCAATTCACATCAGGAGAGCAAGAACTACCTACCAGAGAACCTTTAAAAACAGTAGTTACTGCAAAAATGCAGTATGAACTCAGTGAACAACTTAAGAGGCACAGTACTTTCTATATTGGTTCTCAGAGACTAGATCTTCTCCATCCTATCACTGAAAACAAAAGGATCAGCCTCCACATAAATTTATCCTTCCTCCCTCCTCTCAAAAGGAAACAGGATGCCTCTGCAAGGCTGAGCATTGGACTCATTCCTAGATCAATTCCACTGCAAGATACTGAGCCTCCCCAGCCCACGCACCCACATTTTAAAACAGCACTTGGCAAAACGGACTTTAACCTCAGCCTTTGAATACTGGAACTGATAAAAAAAAAAAAAAATGTTATTGCACTGCTACAAAGTTCAAGATGCTGATGTTATTGCCACACAGTTGTGATTACATCAGGTGCAGTGCACAGATGCCTCTTGAATTCCAGACTGGGTTAGATTTGAGATCCAGCAACATCATCAGCAAGTATTACTTGCAGGAATTTTAGTTTGCAAAACCAGTGAAATTAGGAAGATTTGGAGGAAAAAAACCCCAAGAATACTGAGGTTTTCACTGAAGTTAGGTTCTATTTTGGTTTTAACCTGGAAAGTGTTAGAAGACACTGAATTTGAAACTTTTCTTGCACCATATGGCAAGTTTGTTTTGCATCAGGTAGGTTCCAAATGCTCCCAAAGCAGAATGGCAATTTATTATGGTAATGCAAAGTGGATGTAAGTGACAATATCAGTTACCTGGCAATAGAAAAATCAAGCCCCTTATGGTTTTACATAAATCACACACTCTCAACAAAATGAATCCCATCGTAAATGATGAGGGAATTCATAAGACAAGCCATCAGATAATCAAACCTACCCCGAAAGCCTTAGGAATACTTTCCAATAGTCTCAATTCCAGTGTTACCAACTGAAGATAGCTCATCATCGAGGAATCACCATGTTTCAGACCATTCACTCTCTTAATGCATGGTACATAAAGGTTTAGCACTTCAAGACTAAATGCCGTAATTTTGTCAAGTAGAATCCAAACCAGATTATTTATCTTCTCAGGGGGGTTCTATTTCTTGTGCAGATGGTGGAAGAATACTTAAGTAGTCTCTTAATTCAAATAGCATCAGCAGTACCAAACTCAAGATCCTCCATTATGTTATCTGGTAACATACCCAATAAATTGAGACATGCAGGCTTCACTGGCACACAACCCACACTTGAAACTGAAGCGGAGAACAAGAAACCATCGCGCCCAGATGCTGCCTGTAGGCAGAGTACCAAGTCCTTTACTCAAACAATCTTAACATAATAGCTCCCCAAACATTTAAACTGTCCATTTAAAATAGAACAGAGATAGCATTAATAATATTTCATATTAATGTGGCTAACAGCAACCAAACCAAATCACATTTGGAAGCCACTTTTTGTAGGGGAGGCGGCAAATAAATAGCTGCGCACTAACTGAAGGCAGCGCTTTCGCTATGCCCTGGGAGCTACACCAGGAACTCACTAACGCCATCAGAAACATACTCGCTAGATTAGAGGTTCAGGACAGAGCTGAGCTAACTAAACCAGCCCCGAATTGATTGGAAATCCCCAGTGAAGAAGGTAAAGCAAGCTCGGAGAGAAAGGCCAGTGCTGATCACCGCACAGCACTCCTGGGGCCTCAGAGCGTGATTACTTGTGTCACTCCTATCTATTCTCACGCTCCAGTGCGCTCAGAGACTTATTCCCAGAGAAAGAGGACTTGCAGGAGAGCCGACAGTTTGAAGTCCAGTCAGATCTAGCAAGCAGGTCCACCCCCTACCTTTTTATAAAAATTATTTTTTCTTCATTTTAGTAAACTTGGGAATTTTAAAGCAATTCCTCCAACTAGTAAAAACAGGGACAAAACCTCTGGAAAAAATGCAAAAGCAGAATCTATTTAATATATAGCTTGGTTTTTGTTTTGTTTTAAGTTCTGCTTTTTTGAAGTCCAGCCTTCCCTGGACATCATTTGGGGCTCAAGAAGCAAAAATAAAGAATTCAACTACCTCATTTTTAGGCACCCAAGAGATAAATAGGTGAAACACTATACATAGCTCAGAAGCACACTATTTTTTTTTTAGCCTTCATTCAGCATCTACTTCTGCTCCAATTCAACATTTTACCCAGCATTCTTTCCGTGGAAACATCCAAGCTTTACCACATTAGCTTAACCTGTATATAATGTAAAAAATGTGAATCAACAGCAGACTAACCACATCCTACCACAAGATCTAGCTTTACCACCACCACCGCTTCCTATTGAAGCATCTATTTGTGGCACTGCTGCTGGTCATATATTCTTGACTAAACGCATGAGTGCAAGTTGCACAGACAACATGCAGTGTATGTGTGTCACAGGCATTTACACCAGTAAATATTCATGACGGATCATCATTTCCCCTACTTGCGCATATGCTGATACCACAAACTGCGGAACAGTAAAAATATCTTCAAGAGGCTTTACATTATGGCATAAAAGGCACATATCAGACATGAAATTCCTGCAGGAAGATTAAATGTAAAACCCCTCATTAAAGAAGCCAAACAACTGAGTGGTATCTGCTTCTTTCAAAAGATATTACTTAGCTACAAAATGAGCCCTGACTGGCGAGCTACCACCCTAAACAGAAATCACAGCAAGGGTTATCAGAACAAACATTCCTATGGGAGCAACACGTGCTGATACTGAATAGCAACAAGAACTGCTAAGCCAAAGTACATACACAGCACCAGCACCTTTGCTCCGATGCACCTTTGCTCCAATGAGTTGATTCTGCACGCTTGCCTCTCCAACTCTGCCTGAGTGTAGTGAACACCCTTCACAACTGAGAAAACAGGAAGATTCCCTGTCATTCTCCAGAGAAAGGGTTTGGCACGCCAGGTTCCTTTCCTTAAAGAATTTGTCTAATGTGAGGAGGTCCAAAAAGTCCCAGAGCTTTAAGAACCCCAGCTGCACTGCAGAGGAAGTTTTTTTTCTTTTCTCCAAATAATAATAAAAAACCCAAACAAACCTGGAACTCAATGTTTCTCCAGTGAAACTCACCCTACAGACAGGAAGTCCCTGAAGATGAGTTTTAAGTCTGCAACACAAAGTCATCCCATGCAAAGCACTGCATACGGGAAAAAACAACCCTAATTATACACACAACATGACAGGATTTAGTTTAGTTGTTATCGAATAAAAACCCTCAGGCTTAGTGTGAGCCAATACCTTCAGAGTAGTGTCCAGTGCTCTGCAGCAGGCAAAAAGGCAAGAAGTATGTTTTTAAGAGCAAAACAAAAGTTACTGTTACAGCACTACAAAAATTTACTATGCAATTCTGGTGTCACCATCTAAAAAGGGATAGTAAACACAGAAAGGCAAATAGGGGACAAAGATAACAAGTATGCAACAGCAGCCATTCAGATAATACCAAAAAACTTGGATTTTCAGCTGAAAAAGGGAAACAGATACACCAGTTCTGTAGTCATGAATGTTAGGACAGCAAACATTTGTTATCTCTCACTGAACATGAGTGATGAAATTACTGAGCAGTGGACTTAAAACCAGAAAACAACAACCACATTAAGTTACTAAGCTCAGTGCCAAGGATACTGTGAGATCCAAAGTCGAAATGGGTTGAAAGAGCAATTAGACATATCCAGAGTATAGATTTTATATATCCTCCAAAGGACTTAACAATCCTGACGCAATCACCAGCTGATTACTGGAAAGACATACAGAAGAAGGATTATTCCTGCCTACTTGCCAGCAACCTGACACTGTGCCAGATCATTCCTTGGTCCCACCAAAGTACAGCTGTTGATATGAAAAGCTCCAGGACCAAACATTTCTGAAAGCAGTATCAGAACAATATTTTTAAAAACCGTCCTCTTCAGCAGCACGCTTTAACACACTGTCAAGTAACACTGCCATTATTGGTTTCTTCTCCCTGTGTTTGATCTTGACATTTACTATGAGTAGTATTTCAGTTAGCTCTTCAAGATCCCATTACTCAGACCAGTTTGTAGTTGAGTACCACAGCATTCATCCGCTGTTTCTCATTTGATCTTGCTCAAAGTTGACATTGCAGAAAGCCCTGGAGAACTGAGGAGCCACACAAGCAGTAAGGATGGGTGTTTGGAGTTCTGCACTCTATCACTACTGATAAGGAAACATTAGATAAAGACAGGGAAGATGAGCACCGTCCTGGAAACACTTTGCCCTTTCACAATTACAAGCAGAAGCCCAAGAACAGGCTTCATCTGCCAGACAGAAATCAGCAGTGACTGCTTTTCACCCGGTCACAGTGAGAAGGACCATCATTCCTGGCAGATGAGAGCTGGAATGACAGCAGTTCTGTACTGGAAGTCTTTAAAGACATGAGATTTTAAGAGCCAGTTGCCACAGTGGTTCAGCACGCTGCACTCCAGGCCAGCAGCCTCCAGGATCAGCCAAGAGCAAAAGACAATGTCTGCCACACAACAGTGTATGACATGCCAAGACAGCTTAATAATTTATGTTGGTAAAAGCAGGATCTATTTCTCATTCTGACCCCTCTCCATCAGCACAAGGCTACATTACCTCCACTGTGCTGAGCATACTGCCAACATCACTATTTTATAAATATATATTATCTAGCAACTTTATGGACCTGTACTTAAGCTGTACACAGAATGTAAACAGCTTTCTATACAAAGTTAGAGCACTTTCCCTAAATCCGGGTAAAAGTATCAGACCTACCACCCCACTGCAACCCATTTTTCTAGACCAAAGTTAAGAAATTTCTGTACCTCCAGCTGTTTTAATGTTTTAGTCCTTTGCCTCCACTTTATAGGCTTCTTTAGTTACATGCTTTATCTAAGACAAACAGTGTTTATCCCCTCAATACATAACCCTAATGTCAGTGGTGATTTACCCACTCCACAAAATCATCTCCATTTGCCTGTATAAAAGCACTCAATGCAGAAAGAAAATAATCGCATTATGTCACATTCTTTAAGATCTGACAGATAACCCTTGTGCAGTAATTTCAACCACCTTCATTTCCCAAACCAATCCAACAAATAAGAGTGCAGGATGCTCTGTGTATACTGCCAGGTTCAGCTAAGGAGATAACATACAAAGATTAATATATCAGTACTACTGGAAAGATTATTCCCCTGTCTCCCCCAAACTGTCACATTAATATATTTGAGAAGGGGGATGGCAAAAGATCATACAGGGTGGAAGAAATGCCAATCTTTCACATAAAGTATCACAGAAAACCACAAAACAGCCATACTGGGGGGGTGGGCCAGGGGTCAAGAAATAATGTATTTCCAGCACCAGACCTTTTCAGTGTGATCACATTTCAAGTCTTATGGCTAAATGGGTACTTTCAACCCAGAGGATGCCTAAGCACTTTAGAAGCTTTAGGTATTGCACTACTGAGAGAAGCTTTTATCAGCAACTAAAATCCAGCTATTGAAATAGGACATACAGCAACACTTTATGGCAAGTTAGGGACTTGCTAGGAGAACTAGCAATATTGAAAAAAGCGTTAACACAAAATTTAGATTTTGACCAGACTATCAATACCTACACTCTAGCATGTCACACCCTGATTTTTCTATTACCTTTGATTACAACAACCAGCTTAAAAAAAAAAAAAAAAAAAAAGTTTTTCTATCTCACCCAAAAAGAGCACAGCACAAAGCACCTGAAGAGGAGCTCCTACAGACCACAGTTACTAATGAGACACTACTTAGACAGCCACTCTCTGAACACAGATCCATTTGCTCTTGCACACGGGGATTCATCCTACCACAGCGTGAGCCAGGCTGCCGGCACGCAGTGCCACAGGGACACAGCACAGGACCCCGCTGGATCACCGCACCGCCCCAGCTGGAACAGCCCATCCCGCACACTGGCACCCATCGCTTTTCACCACAGACTGTGCCCAAACCCACCTCACCAAGCACTGACCTACAGGAAGCCCTGCGCCTGTCACCCTCCAGCCCTTTCCCACAGCCCACCTCAGGGCTGTGGATGCCAGGAGGGCACGCCAAGGCCAGCTTGACACACCAAGTGAGACCTCCAGCATCAACCCGGACACCCGGCAGCAGGGCAGGGAGGGGGACACGCGGCCCCGCCATGCCACGGAGGGCTGGCGCAGGTAGGGAGCGGGCACACCCGCACCCTCAGGGCCCAGGGGATGCCGCACATGGCCAGGCGTGCCTGGGGGCTACGGGGGGGGGGGGGGGGCGGGCGAGGCGGCGGTGTGGCGAGGGGAGAGTGACAAGGGAGGGCTGGGCAGGCCAATCCCCAGGGCCCCACGGGGGCGGGACAGAGCCCCCCCCCCCCCCAAGCCCCTTCTCCGCCTGGGGCTCGGCAGCCCCTGGGGCAGGGCGCCTCGCCAGGGCGCATGCGCAGCGTTGAGTTTTCCACATACACCGCCACCCCCCCCCCCGCCGGCTCACAATCAAGCAGCGGGTCCTACCGCCCCCAGCGCGCACGCGCGCCTCGCCGCCTCCGGCCGGCCGCTCAATGGCTCACTATTTGGCAGCGGGCAGGCCGGCCCTGAGGGGAGCCGTGGGAGCGGCGGGCGGGGCCCGCCCAGCAACGGAGCGCGGCGGCCACCGGGGAGGCCGAGCGAGAGGCGGGGGGGGGGGGGGGTCCGAAACGGAGCGTTTACCTGCGGGATACTCGACGTGAGTGAGGGAGACCGGCCGCCACGGAGCAGGGAGCGAGCACTCTCCGACTGCGGCCATCTTACCCGGATACCGGGCCGGGCCACCACGGCCAATCGGAACGGGCTTTAGGGGCGGTGCGAGCGATGGGCGGGGGAGCGGGGAACGGCGGGCCAATGACGCTGCGCGGCAGGTGAGGCGCCGGCCAACCCACAGCGACCCAATTAAAAATGCAACCCGGGGAGCGGCAGAGCCAATAGCCGAGTACCGCCGATAGCCAATAGGAGGAGGACGCAGGTAGCGGGCAAGCCAATCGAAAGAAAGGCGGGCCTCGCTGCCCTCCGTCATTGGCGAACGGGGCGATGCAGATTAGCCAGTCATCGGCTCCCGTTGCCGCCAGCTCTGAGCCAATCGGTGGCGGCGCTGGGGTGGCTGGTTCGGGGGGCTGGGGAAGGGGCTTGAGGCCCCTCGGGCGTTAAAATGGCGGCTGCGGCCCGCCGCGGGCCCTGGGGGGGGGTTTCCCCTTCACCCCCTCACCCTCTCCCTGCAGCCGCCCCACGGGCGCTCCTGCCGCCGAGGGCAGGGTGCGGGGTCTGGAGAGGGAATGAGGACCCCCTGGACCCACAGCCAGTGAAGTAAAAGCAAAGCAGCCTTCTCTCTCGTCACTATTTCCAAGGGTGAAAAGATGTGCCTTTTAAAAAGGGAATCATTTTATAAATGGTATTGCTACAGATACTGCTACGTAACAAGATTATTGCACTAGCTGAAGCATAATATCTCTACTTGCTCCTGCACAGGAGTGTTTAACTGATAAGGCCTAAACTCTGTTGAAAATTGAAAATGCCTTTTTTTTTTTTAATAACATTAGGAAGAAGATGGATTTTCATAGCCACATCTCCTTTATAGCTCTCTAAAGGAACAGCAGCTCCTCTGTGAACATGGACATGTGAAAACAAAGCACGAAATAAAGTCCTTCCAGACTCTCAAGAGAAAGCAGGATGCTGCTGCTGATACGCTGCACATTCTTTACAAGGTACTGCAAAGGCCAGGCAACACCTGGTCCAGGCAGTATTTTTCTTTTTTCTTCCCCCAGAATACCTCTGGCCGCTGAAAACACCCACTCTGAAGACCAAACTGAAATTAATGTTCCCATATGTGAGACCAGAGACTACTTGCCAGGAGAGCCTGAGCAAAAAACAGAACACAAACTGCAGCATTTCAAAAGGGAGATAAATGAGCAGTGTTACACAAAAAAAGCTTGTAGAAGGCAAATACACCTTCAGACCAAGCCATCAAAGTTAATTCAGTTTTAGAAGATAAAACTTACAGAAAAATTAATACTCAAGAGCAGCACAGGAAGTGATAAACATTGGCAAGGGGTTGCCTTTAATTTCTATATGTCAGTAAAGCACATGGGCTAGGATTTCAGTCCCTTAACGCATTCACCATGAAGTAAGATATCAGAACAGGGAGAACGCTCCTTTTTCCTGCAGTGGTAACACATCTGTTTTCAGATAGCAATTATGACTATGTCCAATTAATTTCAACAGCCTCTTCAAAGTTGATACTTTTCCTGGCATTATTGCAAGAAGAAAAATAGCATTAAATTCTTCTTATTTGAAAAGAAAGAGCAAATATTTACTGTAGAAGTTCAGTTCATTGCAGAAGACTGCTACAAGGTAGCATGAGTGATTTACTGCTTTCATTATTCGAGTTAAATAAATCTCCTCCTTTCCAAGCTATTGAATATAGAGTTGTGCTGGCAGAGTGGATTACATTTGATCTATGTACCATGACAAGTACTGAAAATTGTGGGCTTCATTGCTATATTCACCCACTCCTTCCTGAACATAAGAAGAAAGTGTCAATACACAGAGCAGCCTTTGCTCTGTTCCTTCAGCATAAGAAAGCACAAAGCTGCTCTGGAGATGTAATGAGTATACAGTCTGACACCATGGAAACTAAGATAAACTCATTTTAACTCTTTCAACTAACGTTCAGGGTGTGGCATGAGACAAAAATTTTCCTATTCATGAACATTTTATTTGCATATAGCATAGTTCATGGCAGGTTTGCATTAATGTTAATGAAGGTGCTTTTTTTTTTTTTTTTTTTGAAAGTGTATGGATGAAATCTTAATCAGTGTGGAAGCAAACAGCCTATCTGACTCAATCTGGTTTCTGTATCATTTGAAAATGAAAGTATTTAAACATACTGTAATTGCTTCAGAAGAGGAGAAGACGAGTTTCCTGCATTGCTCAGCAGATGGGCATCTCTGATACCAACCCACAGTCTTTACTCTGGGTTTCTTTCACATAGTTTGGGAGGCTGATAAGTATGCTACAAGAACTTGGACAATGTTTAAGAGATTCTGCTCCTCACTGGGATTTCTGTTATCACTTTATCATAGTCTGCTAGCCTACCCACACCACACCGAAACACAATCAAACCACCACAGAAAAAGAAAATTCTGGAAAATGAAACACCACAGTTCTCAACCACTGCTCAAAGTACAATGAGTTGTCTTGTTTATTTTATAGCCTGCTTAATTGAAGTACTTGTCTTCAGTAGAACCAGGAAGACTCCCCATGCAAACAAAACCCTTAAGTTTACTTGCTGTAAGTTTAGCATTTTGACTCTAGGAAGAAAGAGCCTTGTTTTATACCATCACTCTAGCACCAGAGGTGTCACCACAACTGTCACCTAAATCAGAAACCAGACTGAGCAAGTTTTACCAGGAAACTTAGAAACAAAAAGCACAAATGTGAAGGAAAGTTTTATTTGACTTGTAATGCCCACATCCTAAGATTAAAGGTATTTAAAAATAAAAAAATTATCTGCAAAGGAAAAGAAAGAAGCAAAACAACAGGTTTTTACACCTTTAGGAAATCAAGAAAAAGTAGGCACAAGTTTACATTCATTAGTTTCACATATGGTAGAGGAATGTTCTACTGAAGAGGGTTAAATAAAATCCTGCTTTCCCACCTCCTTGTATGAGATGGCACAAGTCATGCTCTTCAAAGCCACACTGATCTCATAGATACAAGGCAGATTTTTCCTCGTATTTTTTTTATTAATGTATTTGTGCTTTAAAGATGATAAAGACCCTCCTAGAGCCATTTGGTGTAGTCTCTACATACATACTAAAGTACTGAGTATGTACTTTAACCACTGGTGAAGCTTGTTACAACCTCCACATAAAAACTGAAAGTCATGCATATTTGAAACTCTGTTTAAGCATCAGAAACTATTGAAGGATTTCATTTCATAGCTGCTAAACCACTTTAAATCCCCATCAGTGTTAAAATCTTGCAAGTGTCAGCCCAGAATGATTTAACCCCTTGAGAATAAGGGTTCATTATAAAAAAGGCAAATATCTTATCTCTAGAGATTCTACCCAAATATATATCTCATCTGCTACTAATACTGAAGAATTTCCTTTGCTAAAACACAATCTGCTGGGAAAAGAAGGATTTTCTAGTGATCTCTTATGAAGCCAGAGGGCAGACAGTTGTTTTGTCATAACCTTTTACTCTACTCTGCAAAACATGAGTATGAGGTGATTACCATTTGGGCCAAGCCCTGCTCTGGATGGGATCAGCGAAAGCAGCCTGAGCCCCTGCTCAGCATTGCATCCAAAAGAGCTGAACACAGCAGGTCACTGACCACCACCCCTCAAGTCAAGGAGAGCTTCTTCCACAGGAACAGCTCCTCTGAACCTGCTGATCTGAACAGTACCCTTCAGAGGGTGCAAACACCTTTCTTCTGCCTTTCAAGCTACGCTGGGGTTGGGTAGGGAGAAAGAGCAGCAGTGAACTGGGCGGGGGGGTGCAGCATGCAGAGAGGTTTAACATCCTCCCCAGTAAAGAGAAAATCAGTTTGTGTCAGCAGACATTGGCTTGTGCAGATGCAAGTTAGTGTTGGTGGGCAGAAGGGGAGAACTCAACATTCAAGAAGCTGCAGATACTGAGGAAGATTCCTCTTCACCTTCACTGGGAGAGCAGCATACCCTGTTTGCAATAAGGACTACGTAAAAGCATAAAGCTGTAATAAAATGGTCTTTCTTCCATTTGATTAAGAATTTACAATTTCTTAGCTTAAAAGGCTGCAGTGCAAGTTAGTGTTTGCTTCATGGGGACCCTGTTTCAGTATCCTCTCCTGCAAGGATGCGAAAAGACCAAAGTCAGCAGCCAGTGTTCTTTGTACACAAAGCAGGCAAGCTGCCCCAAACACTGAGGGCAAAAGACACTCAAAGTAGTAAATAAATACACATAAAACCTCTCTAAAAATGAAAAATTAACAGCATTGATTGTTTAGAATTACAATCCATCTTATTACATTTATCTTCACATTTTAGCATCTTTTTAACCACTACACAAAGCTGCTGAAGTTATTCTTTCTTCTAAACCAGTCACACAAGAGCACAAAGCACTAGAAACATTTTTTTTTTGGCAAAGTAACTTGCTTTCAGAATATAACGTACTTTTGAATCATAGTTTACACAGAGCATGTGTGTCATGCTAATACAACATCTCTGTTTCTTCTCTCACTGCATGCTGCCATGAGCATGACACCTCAGAGACCTTTCCTAGTTTCAATTGCTGTCCTTTCCGTAACAGTTTATTTCATGCAGCCTCACTTGGGTCAGCTGTTCCTCACTTCTGCCTCAGCACTGTCTTGTTTATTGAATTAATCCCGTCTTCAGGATAAACCACATCAATCTGATGTGCTCATAAGAGCAACAGATGTTACATGCTCTACATTTACCCTCTTGCAAGCATCTCAGGAGCATTTATCTACTTCTTTTACATCCTCCTGTTTACTTTTTTTCCTGTTCACTTCCTTCCTGCTTTTACCAGAAGAATCCACATTAAATATGTGAAGAGGAAGAAAGAAGACATTTGTATTCTCCAAGCCCATGCACTGACTTTCCACTCATATGGAAACTCCAGATTCTTATGTACTTATTTTCCCTTGCAAAAATATGGCTAAATAAGACTTATCCCTTTTACCTGGAACAGACACAAGGGGTAACTAATCAGCGTGGAGAAAAAAAAAAAAAAACCATAGTGAAGCTTATGTGTTTGTGAACGTCCTCATTTTTTTCTCCCTGAACACCTCCTCGTTCTGAGGCTGGGACTTGGAGCTGTATGTGGACTGAAACTGGAGAAAGCGCAGGCTGGACCCTCAACCTTAATTTGTGGCATAGCACTCACAGAGAACTCAGCAAATCACTGCAAACCTCACACAAAAGCCAGGACTGCCTCCAGTCCAGCGCAATCCACTGCTGCTATCCTACGCTAGTATCCAACTCAGCACATGTCCCAAAGCAGCCAGATTTCAGGTGCCAGCTGTGCAGTCAGGATCACATCATTTGAGAAGAGCCTGCACCAGCACTACAAGGCCATACATACACATGCATTTGATCTATACCCAGAACTACACTGTTTCTTAGGATTGACAGACTATAAAGAGTCGTTTCCTCTCTAGCAGCTTGATCCCAGCTCTCCAGCTACCTGCACACATAACCCCTTTTGTACAGCACATCCAACACCCACACATCTTACTACCTTGTGCATAATAGAAACGGGCACCACGCTATACCAGTTCCCTCTGCTTGTGTACACCCCACACCTCCTACCCAGCAAAAACTGCTGCTGGTTCATTCTGAAATACAGCAAGGCACTTTGATGGATGTTAAAGACTTTGTGCATACCCAGGCAGGATGAAGATCCACCCCCTCCTCACACTAGCTTGCCTTAGGGGCAAACATAGACCTCAGCTATCTCCTAAGCAAGGATGACCATGGCACAGAGCTCATCATCTGGCCTGCAAAGAGCAGCAACACAGAGGGAACAGACCAACTTCCTTAGAGCTTCAGACTGGTTACAAAAGTCTGCATTTTACTTCAGTGCTTTATAGAAATATTTCTTCCTCCCTGGGAAAGAAATCTTTGCTAGTCACGTTGCACGTGTTAAAACATGTACAGTAAAATCAGCAGTAATGTTTGTAGAAACACAGCAGAGAAGAATGATAATAAAAATCCCAAAGCAAACAAAGCCTCCTTGAGAAGCTAAAGGTCAAGTGGAGAATTTACCAATGATGTTCCTGCTCTCACACACAATCGTAAACGTTAGGGATTACGTCCCAGAAAACACACAGGCAAAACAGGTATATGTGTTGCCCTATTCAAGTGAATTGGGCAAAAATCTGGGCCCAGGCAGTTCGTGGTTTATATGACACATTAAAAATAATAATAATAATAATAATAATAAAAAGAACAGGAAGGTGGAACAAAGAAGAAATTCAAACCATAAGCTGGCAAGTGGTCCTGGATCCATCCCAGCAAACACTACTGGCTACAAAAAGCAGAAGGTCCCACCAGGTTGCTGTGTGTTGAGATAGTCATTGCTGCCACCACTGCACATTGCAGGTAGTTTTATCCATCTTTGGGAGGAAAAAGGTCCTTGTACAAAACTGTTTTCCTCCCCTGACTGAGATCAGATTAGTTCCTTCAGTGGCTCATTTTCACCAGGAAGCATGCCGTTCATCTCAGAGGAAGTCTCGGTGCCCAGATATCCCAAGAGGATCTCACTGCGCCGCCGAGACAGCTGCAAAATGTCTTCTGCCAGCAACTGCACTGTTGTGTATCTCACGTTGTCCAAATCAAACATGTCCTTCAGATATTGTACTATCTGGTGCTGCAAAGACAAAAAGAAGGTTTACAGTATGGAGACCTCCTCCCACCTGCCAACACCAGGTACCCAGACTGCAGCAAGCAGAGAACCCCATAAGGAATTTTGCATGTCTGCCATCCAAGCAAAGATTTGCTTCAGGCTGGGTATTACTTTTGTGCCTAGACCCCCTCACGCCTCTGAAACAGGACAGCAGAGCTCCTGAAGTCAGGAAAGCAATGCTGATGTCCATGGCAATATCCACACAAACATTTAATGAATGCAACACAGACTCTCATGATATTATCTACAAGAGGACTTAGGCTTTAAGATCAAATATGTATCTTGGTAGATCCCACGTACTTTGACAGGGTATTCTTTCAGTGTATGCACCTGTAACCTTTTCCAATGCTGATGGTATAAATTGATCTCATCACACATTTTTGCTATTGGTTCTGGTAAACTGTGCTGGGAATTTTTAATCAATCTGAATTCAGCAATCTCCACCTCAAAAACCTGTGATTTTTAGAAGGTTTTTGTACAGAGCTAAGTTTCTAAATGCCACATCAGTCACCAAAAGCACACATCAACAGCTTTAAACCAGAAGACAGCAGGAGTCCCACACAGATTAGGTACAGAAAAGCCATCTTACCTTGAAGAAACTGCAGACTTCAGATAGCTGTTGCTTGGGCCCCAGAAAACCGAAGGCTAGAACAGGACTGACATGCTCCGATACGGAGTAGAAATGAGAGATAAAGCCATCTGGTACCTGTCACAGGGAATGGAAGAATCGGTTGGTCTTGGTTCTCAGACAGAATTAGCATCTTATTCCATATCCACTACCAAAGTCCCTGCCAGAAAGCGCCATGCTTCAGTAACTGAAGTCAAGAGCTACTTAAGAACATCTCTTCCTGCAGAATTACATTTATCTTTCAGATCCCTTGAAGGATGACTAAAGCCTTCTACCTTCACGTTTCTAAACTACTATTTCAGGAGGAAAATAAATAGAAGAAAATGAAAGGCAATCAGGCAGTCTTTATAGACTATTTATAATCACTGGACCAAGCCAGAAAGGGCATGCAAATATCCAAGACAAAGCTACTGCATGACAGCACCAATACAGCTTCCAACACCCTTATTTCTCTCTGTACCTTCTCACAAGGCACACCCAGTCATACCAGCTGGTTGTGGGATAAGAGTTGAAAACTTGCCAGAGGCCACAGACCCTGTGGCAGAACCGGGACTGTGAAGTTGTGGTTTCCTGTTCCCCAGGTCCATGAACTCATCTGCTGTGATAGTTTAGAAAGCCACAGATTTAAGGGAAACACATCAACTAACAGCTAGTCAGCAATGAGCATCGGGAAGGGAAGTGTGTTGCGCTGCCAGCAGGGAAACTGCAATTCAGGAGCAGCCCCTTGTTGTTTGGTGTCTGCGACCATTCCTATGGTATTCTGAGCTGGGAGAGGGAATACCAGACATTGTCTTTTGAATCCTCATGTTGAGAAAAAGTGACGATAAACTCAGACTGATTCAGTAAAACACTGGCATGGCACTGGCACAATGACAGCAGGACCCCAGCACGCTAAAGCATCACAGAGAATGCAATTCAGTTCAGTTTCATTCCACTCAGATTTTGTATTTTGTAGAGATTTAGGCGTTACCTCTTCAGCTTCAAATACATTAGATTCTTTCCCTTTTAACTAATTTTGCTTACCATCAGAAGCCTCCTTTTTGCTTTCAGAACTGACCAGCAGGCAGTTGCTAGAGCCTATGATTGATGGAGAGAGACCATCAGTTACTGGGATTACTTAAAAAAAAAAAAAAAAAAAAAAAAAAACCACAGACCAAAACAAAACAAAAACCCAACAAAACATCAAAATATCAAAGCAGTGGCCATTTTATGCCAACGGATTTTAGTGAGGTGAACTGGAAGTAGATTTGGCCACTCCTGACCCATTCCAGAAAAGCCAAAATGTTTTTGAAGATTGCTAATATGATCTGACATAGTTGCCAAATACTCCAGAATGCAGACTGTAAGCAGACAACTGTTAAAAGGTGCCTCCCAACCACCATCTTCTCCATCTGTGAAACTAATCAGTCTTAAATATGCAGCTGGAGGCCAGGACTAGAGGAAAATGCTGCTATTTGAGCCTCAGTGTCTGATAACAGTCACTAGAAAAATAAGTCTACTGGAGCCAACCAGATGCTTTCAAAATAAGGAAGGCTTTCCTGTAAACAATTTACATGTACCAGAACACTTGTTTAGAGCTTCAGGAAAGCATGGTATTTCTAAAGAGAAAATTCAGCTCAGCCAGGACAGCTGAGGTTATACTCTTTTTCTAGCCCTGGCACTGCGATCTCATGCTCAGTGCAACGACTCCCCGTTTAACACACCGTCTCCTTGAAGCTGTCAGAGAGCCAGCGGTTGCGCAGCACAGCCAGCACGGAGGAGGGCGGGTTCTCCAGATCCTCAAAAGCATCCATAAGGATGAAATCCAGCACAATATCAAAGAAACTCATGCATACCACCTGTCAGAGAGCAGAACAGGCTGTAAAGGAGACAGGTTTAAAAAAAAAAAGGAGATGGACTTTACTCTTTTGCTCTGAAGCAACAAAACGTAATGAGCTGAAGTTTGCCATCAAGGCAGGAGGACCGAACTGTGTATGCTGAGTTCACAGCCCCCAGAGAGGGGCTGGCCAAGAGACTTATTAATCCTGTGTTTAGAAAAAGCCCAGTCAAAGGGCAAACAAATCTTACGGACCTACAGATAGTAACTTGTGCCCTCTAGAAGAAGTTGGGATTTTGAGTTGGGGTTTTGGTTTTTCTTAACCACAGTAGTGCTGACATTGCTGAAGGCAAGATTTGCCATGAAGTTTAAACACCCCAACAGCGAGTTTTCCCCTTGCCTTCCCCAGCAATGAACAGTTGCAAAATAATCATATTTCAGCAGCAGTTCTTTCACTCCTGGGCCATTTCTACCTATTCATTATCCTCCAACTCCTCTGCAACTTTCTAGAGAGAACACTGTTACCAACCCCTCTTCCCTCCAGCTCCTGCTGAGTAGTCGGCCAGGTCTCTTGTTTCAGCGCATAACGCAGCATCTCCTCGTAGCTTTCTAGAAAAGCTTTAGGATTCTGGGAACACAGAGAAACAAAACACTTCAGAAGGTACAACAGTTGTGGGCACATTTCACCCGTCTGATGACTCTATTTTGAGCTAATATAAACATCAATGGATGAAACTGGCTGAAGATTTTAGCCAGAACAGTCTTTGTGCAGAAAGAGGGAATCTATTTCTGGGAGGCATGGATGGCCCTGGGTTCAGCTCTGACTCAAAGCACCTGTGTTGCTTGACTTTCTTCAAGGAAGTAGCAAGAGACACCTGTAAGCAAACCAAGCCAGTAAGGGACTAACACTGCAATCAACAATCTCCCTGTTTAGGGGACGACCAGTGACTAAGCCAGTGATCTGAGAGCTAGTATAGTTTGATTCTTTTCCCTTTCCTATATTCCTTGAGACAATGCCATTGCTGATGCACAGCCTTTACCATTTGTTCGCTCCAGTGAGGTACAGTATCAGACTGTGGACAGGAGCTACACAGAGAGGTTCTTTCAAGAGAATTTGGTTAAACAAGATTAAAAGCACATACATTTTATTTCTTGCAATAGTCACCAGCATCCAGATGAAGTTTTCTCCTTACAAGACAATGGAAAAACTCTGGGTTGGGATGGAAGAACAAGCATCCCTGCACTCACAAGACACAGCTAAACTGTATACAGACATCCTACCTTTTCAGCTTTTGTCATCAGTCCTATCACCATTTGCTTCCCAACCTCCCCAAAAAACAGTTGATTGCTTTCATCCTCCAGCAGCTCCTACAAAGGGAACACAAGAAGTCTCCAGTGAGTGCCTACACCCACATGAATTCTAAGTTGGGAGAAAATAGAAGAGGACATAAACCAGTGCAATGCTGCATACACCAGTATCATAAACCTTTAATAAGCTGGAGACTAGAATCTAAACAAAAATGCTCTCCTCCAGGAAGCAAATTTAAAATTAGTCTGAAAGACTGGAAGAGGCAAGAACAGAGGCCTGGAAGCCAGCGACAGTGGGACCAGGGCACAAAAACTGCTGTTTGCTCTAGACGTACATTGCTGGGATGCAGATCACAGTAAGGAGAAGGAAACCTTGCTCCCTCACTTCAGAGATTTAACTCCAGCCCAGTGAAAAGCTCTTAAGTGAGAGTAGCAGCTCCTGGGCAGCTCTGAAACTACCAAACTTTGACTTCCCAGAACTGAAGCAGCGTCAGTGACCATGTAACCAACACTCAAGCTGGGCACAGGGACCAGGGGATCCTCTCTCCAAATGAAATTGAACAGGATGGGATTACAGAGTTAAGCAAGGGGAGCTTGGGCTGCTGCTGCTGCTGCTTTTACTTGATCTGGAGGAGCAAAGACTTTACCCCTGAACAGAGGAGAGCATACTGCTGGCATCAATGCGCCACAGGAACCCAGGAGCCTTGAGCCGTGCTCACCTGGAAGGCCTGCCTGACACAGTGCAGCTTTGCGAGGAAATCCTGGTCGCTGTAGCAGCCAAGGAGCTCTGTCCTAGAGGTAAAAGGGAAGGACTGCATAAATTTCAGCTCTTCTGATGCCTGTGTTCCTAACAACTATGCTCCCTTAAAAAAAATAATTCCCGGTCTGTGCCTAGGAGAAAGTAACAACTGCATTCCCTTTGCACAGCTCTCTGGGGGACCACAGCACCTCTGCAAAGGCTGTTACAGCACAGGACTGTGCCAGCTGGCCACACAGAACAGGCACATTTCTCATTACTAATTTGCTGGGACGATTACCCTTTCTTGACATGTGTCCTAAAACCTGGGGCTATTTCCCTGGGAATTCCAAACCAGTAGAAAGGATGCTAAGAGTTTCCGACCCCAAAGGGTTTTTCGGGTTATAAGGCTGTCCAGAGGCAAATGATGTGTTCACACTGCTCAAGGGAGCCTCAACACAAGGACCCACAACTCCAGCTGGCACTTCACCTCAGCGTCCGGCACGCAACTTTCCCTTCTTTCACTAACTGCAGAGCTTCTTCATACGCTGCTACTGGCTTAGAGAGGTGGAATGGTATTTCCTCAAAGTGGAGAGAGTCAAAGAGCTGTAGAGGTGGCAAGAGGTAGGGGAAGAATAAAATGATCTTGTTAAGTATTTGCAAATACTCAAGAGACTGCGCACAAGCAAGATGTGTCTTCTTCAGCTAGCAAACTACTGTCAGTGCCAATTATTTCGTGCAAAGATATTTCTTTTCCCTCCCAATTTCAAAGCCGTCTCAGCTCTGACACAGCTCAATATCCCCTAAAGTTTATACAACCAAGCCACATTACATTAGATTTACAGGACTTTCCTAGCTGTTATGGCATGTTTTCTACAGTAGATAGGAAGATGACATGGAAATGCTGGTTGGAAAGGGCTGCACCATGCCCCTAATTAAACAGCTTTTCCTCACATCCATCATGAACCTCCCAGCCTGGGGCTGTTGCTCCATGTTTTATCATCTTCCTCTACCAAGATGTGTTTGGCTCCACTGCCTTTGCGGCTCCCCTCCAAGCAGCTGGACTGTGACACACAGCTGAAACTTAAGTCACCTCTGCTGCAGAGAAGAAGGAGTCCTCGGAAACTGAGCTGTCTTCATCATCCGTCCGAAGCCGCAATGACCCATCCGTCAATGGAAGCATTAAAGTCTTCTCTGGAGGAGAGGAAGAAGCTGCATGTGTTGGAGTTTGTGGACTACCATTCCTCTTAGCTCCTGTGCTCTCTCTCCCCCACCCCCACAAACAGCACTTTGTCACTACTTCATTGCCTTACCTTACAGAAAAGGCATAAAACCAGACAGGAAACTGGCATTTTAATGCATTTCTAACCCGGCTCCCATACCCAGATCCAGCAGCATGCTGTCTGACGGAAGTGAAGACCCAAACTCTTCTTGGAGGTGGTAGGCTCGGTGCAAGAGGGACTCCAGCTTCTCGGCAAACTCCCTTTTCTGGGATTCCTCCTTGAATATATATAAATGACACCCTTAGTTAGCCAGCTGGGCAGAGACAGATGGACAGCACAAATATGGAAGGAAATTTTCAGTAAAATGGGATTTACAGTTTGCAGATTAAATGATTTAAAGAGGGAGAGACAGCTCATTAATCCTACAATGCAGCTAATAATACAAGGAGAGAGAAGCTTCTACACAGCCTATTCAAACCCTCTGGCTTTTTAGCTTCACTATTTTGTTAAAAAACGAAGAAAGAACTTAAGAACTTTAACCTGCCATCCAGAAAAACAGGCATTTCAATGAGTTACAAATCACTTAATTCTCCTGATTTGTGACTTTAGCCTAATTTCAAGAGGGAATCACATCAGAAAACCTGTGTTGAATACAATGGAGTATCCAGAACTGGATAACAGAGTCCTTGAATTAAGGTGCTGGGCATAAGCAAAGTTTGCTGTAAGCAGCTCAGGAGGATGGGGAAAAAAAAAAGAAAAGGAACTAAAATAAGACTTACACAGCATTTTGCCTTCATGCCCCTGTGTCTGCATGAGTATCTCACCCAGAAGACAGAAGCATTAACAAGAAGCACAAAATCTATTGTGATAATGAATCAACTGTTTTTAAGTCAGTTTTAGAAACACTATCAGACTCTTCAAGGGGCGACAACAAGACAATTCAGATTTGACTTGGATAAATATTATCCTGCACAGAAGACAAATATCCCTCATAGTTAATACATCAGGCCCTGTTTATAAGAGGCTGGGAACACTTTTTGTCAGTGAGAACTCCTGGAGACTTGGGTTTAGCTCCTTTCACAGTCCTGAGCTACAGCTGCTCTTCTTAGCCTCATGGCTGTCACTGAGCCATTCTAGTTTGGATCTCCTCTTATCAGAGGTCTTCCCTGTATAGTCCTCAAGTCCAAGACAGCAAGGTGTTGTCCTAAAACACTGGTTTCTGTAGCTGTAGGCTGAACAAGTTACACATCTTCCTGCCTCACTTGCTCAGTGAGCAGGGGCATACTTTGCTCCAACCAAGTCACCCCTTTGCTTTACTCATTAACACTCGCAGGCAGCTGGCCTCTGCTTCTCCACCCAGTTTCCTAGGAAGTGATAGTGACCATCAATATCTCCACTTTAAAAAGTGTTAAAAAGTTACAGACACAACACTGCCAGACAAAAAGCTATTTCTTCCTCGCCGGTAGCCTTTTCCTACCACAGTCTCTGCTACTGGAGGACTTGCATGACAGTGACTGACATGATGCTGGAAGGTGGGTAGAAAAGCTGGGGAATGAGGGGGCGAGACTTATTAAAAAGCAAAAGAAATTAAAAACACCCACTCACATTGCATAAGAAATCCGCAGATATAGACAGCTCTTAAACAGAGTCTGGCCCAACCCTGCCCTTAATTTGCTCTTCTTTTAACCTCCTACTAATTACTGCTTCCAGCACCCAGGCTGGCCTTTCAGCATGTTCCCAAGCTGGCAAATGCAAGGGAAAAGTGGGGATCTACCTCTGGGATGTTCTCAGACATGCTCTCTTGCTGTTTCTTGCTGTCCCAGGGCACGGGGGTGCTGGTACTAGCACTGTCCCTCTGCCTGATGGTCAGTGCCTGCTCCCACTTCTGCAGGGCCTCCTCGAACAGCTCCATGCCTGCCAATGCAACCAAATACAAGCTGTGAGAGTCCCACTTAGGAAGAAAGCCATACAGCACAATTCTTTGCTCACTCAGTCAATGCAGCGAAAAGGGAAGCCTCTCTCCAAGTGATAAGAAGAAGTAAATGTATTCTATTTTTTTTTTCCCTTTTAAATATGTTTTAATCTGGATTATAAGTTAAGAACATCCCCAAACTGGTTAACACATCAGCTGTGTTACTTCCAAATTACTGTTCTCCGCACAAGATGAGCCTGTTGCTCAAAGAACAGTATTGTGGAAGTATATTATTCACTGAGAAAATGAAGAAATATTTCTTTAGGAGAATATGGGATTTTTATAACTAACGAGTGACTGAGTTTAAGTCGAGAATGGGAGCTTCCTTTTAGAGCCCTACACTGAGCTGCTGATATTTTATGTCAGTTTACACCCTCCTTTTGCTCTCACAGTAATAAACAACTCCCCCCTGCCAGAGCAATGTTACCCTTGTGTTCATTTACCTTGGACGTAGAGGCTTTCTGCACTGGAATCACCAATGGCTCCAGCATCTCCCACTGCCTGGGCCTCCCACATCCCTACTGATGCTGGTGTTGGACTTGAAGAGTTGACTACTACCATCTGCAGGAGGGGAGCAGAGAGTAGCAAATATCTCGTGAATTCTCTCCGAGGGTAGTAACGTTAAGACCACACAAACACCACCACCAGTTAAATTTCAACAATGAGCCATTTCCCATGTTTTCCCTTGTGCTTCCCCATATCAGTACTCCCTTGCCTGGGAAGGGGAAGGTGTCACGGGTTACCAGCCCCTGCCCACTTGGATTCACACTACACTGTCAACTGCTAAAAGCCACACGGTGTTGAGAGGGGAGGCAAGGTGAGAAGTCCCCCCCTTTTCCACCCAGCACCACAGCGTTGTCTTTGAAAGCACAGAAAGTTGTGTAGGAAATGTGTTCCCAACCTATTTACACTGCAGCTTTGTTAGGAAACAGCGAGCTGTACAATGGTGAGCACTAGCATGAGAGCACTGATGGAGGTAACAGCCCAAGAAAGCTCCAAAGCAATCACTACAAAGGCGTAAGGATTTTGACAGAAAGTTCACATCAGCCCCAGCTGTCTGTACAAAAAACACTGGAAGCTGGGGGGAGGCAACCACAGTCCAAACAAAGAAGTAGGTTACCAGGAAAAATACAGCTGAGGACTTTGGTCAGTGGGATCCTCATTCTTCTCTTTGTAACCAAATCTTCTCCTGGGACGACTGAGCACCAAGATCCACACAGCAAACTGTCAGCTTTCTCCAATTTCACACTAGCACATAAATGTCTCTTAAAGTTTGACCCAATAAAGCACTGGGTTCAAATGCTAACAATGACCAGTGTTTTCATATGGCTTAGAGAAAGATGTCCAAATGTGAGCCTATACTAGAAAAAAAGCTGCAATAATTGTGTGACAGATGAGTTCTTGCCCTTTCTCCATTGATTAATCTCTGTGAAGTGTTAATAAATCACCCTGAGATCCAGAACTACAAATCATCAGTTCAGTGCTACTGACTTATTTACTAGATGGCAAATAAGAGCCCCAGGAAGCAGATGAGAGAACAGGCAGAAACTGCAGCTGTGCGAATGATGAGCTGTTTTCCCATCAAGTAACATTAAAGCAACAAGTACAGCATCACAGACACTCAGCTCTCACACAAGGAAGGGGGTACAGGATCGGATCCCTCTCCGCATGGATATCCCCACCCATGCACCAGCAGTGGATAAAGGAATTTATATAGTTTTTTATCTAAAGAGAAACAGACTTCAGTGATACAAACCCAGGATGGTATTTGTGGGAAGGGAGAAGCCACGGGGGAATTAAATGGACATGAGAGTCCCTGCAGTGGGAAGGAGGCCAGAGCTGGACACAGCTTAGTCCGCACTGACACATCCCATCATATCCCAGTTACCCCAGGGGAATACTGGTGCAGGGCTGCACAGCCAGCGCCGTGCCGGCACTGCCGCCTGCTGGAGACAGCAGAGATTTTTGGCAACTTTCTGGTGCTTTAACTGTGCAGGAAGAGGTAAAATACAGCAATGCCTGCACATACTGTAGCGTGCTGCTGGCCGACAGCTCCCTTCAAAGGGGTGATTCTTCCCTCTTCTTGCTCCAGCATTGCTAACCAGCTGCCGAGCCCGGGAGGGTTGGCACCGAGGGGGTGTTTCACAGTAAGTTGCAGGGCACGAAGCTGCAGAGGTTTGCTCATGCTGTCTATTACTCCAGCAGCACCATGCAAGGCTTTGAGCAGTGGGGATGTAAAACAGGTCTTGAAGCCACAAATGCTCCCCAGCAGTTCTGTGTTTGGTCTCACAAGAGGTGGTTATAAGCAGTGATGGCTTCTCCTGCCTGGTTAAGCCTGAATTACCTGTATTTATGGGTATTTGAATTACCTGTATTTATTGGCTTTGGAGGAGGTAGAACAACTAGGCTGTGTTCTCAACCTGCACTGTTTCCCAAATAGAGCTATCAGATTTTGGTTGTTAACTTGGTTTTACCAACCAAGCAACCTGTGAGCAGCCCCAGCACAGGCTGTGCTCGCACAGGGGCTGCTGGGCCACCCAAACTCCCACCACAGAGGGAAGCAAACAAGCTCCCCACTGCTGTGAGACCCAACAACAACCCAGCCCCGCTCCGCAAGGGGGTCACAGACTGCCCTGAGGAATCACAGCCATGTCCCACACACAAGTCCCTCCTGCAGCCCCTCGTTGGCCAGAGAAGTGTGACATGCCCTCTTGGCCACAGGAAAATGCTGCTCTGACTTCATGCAGGCAACTCCAGTCACTGCGAGGTTAATATCAGAAACCACCCTATAATTACACTGTAACCTGTTCTGCTCCAAAAGCTTTGGCGTTATCCATCAGCCAGCACAAGCCCAAGGACTCAGTGATCTTGTTACAGGTAGGTGCACTCACGTCTCCCAGCCCTGCTTCTCCCAACCCAGCTGAGAAGGTCCTTACCGAGGCGAGGCTGTGGGAGGAACTGGAATGTTTGCTGGGCTCAATGGAGGAAATCCCGCTGAGCGTGTCATTGCTCTTGCTGCCAGGACTGTGGACTCTTTTGCTGGAGTATCCTGCAGTTGGGAAGGTCACACAAAAACAGGATTTTAGGCCCAGTTCACTGCAACTGTGAATAGCGCGGGGAACATCATCCTGTCAAGTGTAACTGAGAATGGGCAAAGCAGCATGCAATACCTAGAAATTAGTGACAGATCTCCTGTATGCTCTTTTTTGCTCTGAGACACTAAGAAAGCTGGTATCAGTGGGGATCTGAGGCTGAGGAATGAATATTTATTCACTGCTTATTGATAGCAGGAGGCAAATGGAAAACATCAAGAAGAAACTCCTACAACTTCCCTCAGGCCAGACAGAGCACAGACGTTGCTCCCTTGGTTATTATTAAAAATCCTTAAAGATTAAAAAGATTTTCATATGTTTTGAAGAACAAATGCTTAATCCCTAAAGTGCTTTGCTGAGGACCCTGGTCAGTCTTACCCCAAAAATCAATACAATCAGGTGAAGAAGCTGTCCAAGGTCCAGGAGCCACCACAGAGCTGGACAGACACTCCCGACTCTCCAGCCTGGCCCAGGCCACCCTCCCCTCCACCACCCAACCTTGCCGACAGGACTGCACGCAGGATCAGGCGTCATACTGGCATCACCGAGATCAATACGCAACCAGGTCACCACGTGCCCCCCGATCATTATTCTCAGGGGAAGCATGGCATAACAGGTCCACAATCTTTCTGTAGGAAGGGGGGATGGGAACTGCAAACCTTGGTGAAAACCTCAGTGTCACTTGCTCATGGCACTGTGCTTCAGGCTTCTAATTTCATTTTGCATCACTGCACTACACAAATGGCTCTTCTTTCCTCTTCCCCCCTCCCCAGCTGTCAGGAACTTCTCGTTGTTCCCTGTACACCCTCTTTGCTTCCTCACGAAAGGCTTTTAGAGATTTTCCCTTTCTGCAAGGCCAACCTTTCTTCACGGAGGAGACCCTTCTGGTTGGCAAGATGGGCACTGTGATTCCTCCAGGCTTAAAGCCGCATTTTTCTGGAGCAATCTGCTTCTTTCGACGACGACGACGCTTCAGCTGATGAGCTGCAAGAGCCAACGCAACTGTCCCGAGAGCTGTAGCAAACAGCACTTTACGCAGGCCTGGAGAGAGCCGCAGCTGAGAGAAGACAGACTTTAAACACAAAAGATATGAAAGAGCAACAATGAAAAAACAATTCCACCACCCTTTTTTTTTTTTTTTTTTTTTTTCTTTAAAGCTGTCTTAAACATTAGATGCTTTGGCATTCCCCCCTCCCACCCTGAAAACACAGCTCCTGCTACACAACTAAGACTTAGCAGCAGAGAAACTTGGTCTCAGTTATCATTACCAAAACACGCTGCAAAATTTGCACACAGCCCGTAACAGATGCAATTGGAGTTACCCAAATTCAGCTCTGAAACCCTGGTATGTAGCTGAGCTTTACTGCCCTAGGTGTCACATTACTACAAGTGTGAAATATATTAATCATCTTTAAAATAAGTCTTTTTCTAGTGCTTTTGAAGAAGAGAAAGGTTGAACCCCAGTGTTCTCCTGGGATGTGGAAAGCCCTTCTCTCCCCCTCTCCAAGCCCACCCTGAGCAGCCTTCTCCCACCCCCCCAAACTCTCCATGCAATTCTTACGAACCCTCACACTGCCCAGGTCCCCTAGCATCACTCCGTCATGCCTCTGTCCCTCACAACTAACACAGACTCTTCTCTCTCTACAGACAACCCCCAAAGAGAAAACCAAAGGAACCCAACCAAAAAGCCTTTCATGATTGTTTTACCTGCCCGAACGTTGTGTAAACAAACACAGGGATCTCTGCCACTGTCATTGCCAACGCCTGGATGACGGACATTCCCTCCGTCCTTCTAAATGCCATGTCTGAATGAGGATCTTGGCGCCTCCAGGAGCCACAAAGGGGAAGGGCACTTGTGGAAGCTGCGTGAGCTGCTCACAAAGAAATCCAACTTTTCTCTGGCATCTGGCTCAGAGTCCTGGTGTCAGCCTTCATCCAGCAATCCTCCTCCTGCAGGAAGAATAGAAAAATCAGGTGAGTGAAGGGAACATGCGACCTGCATCTCATTGTACTGCACTTCACAAACAACACGCCAGATCACTCGGAGCAGCAGTGCCACTAGAGCCAAGCAGGAGATCTAAGGCATCTTCTCACCAACAGCAGCAATTTTTTTGCTTGTCCTACCAGCCATGGGGTCAGACTCCCAAACTGCTCTACAGCAGCAGCATCCTTGGGCTCAACAGCTGCCAGAGATTTCTAAATGCACCAGAACTGGCTGCACATGGTTGGAGGGACTTTGTTTGCAGTCCCATATAAATAAAAAAAAACCCCAACTATTACAAATAACCACATGTACACTTTCATTGGCAAAACTCTGCTCTTGCTCAGTTTTCTGTGTGTCAAAGACCTGCTCAGGCGTCACCAGCCAAGGGGTGTTTGCCCAGGAGGTTTCAGAACTGCTGGAGTTTACACAGAGCTTTGCTGGCTGTGCTGGGAACTGGGGAGCAGGGACAAGCTTCATGTCAAGAACAGAGCTACAGAAGAATGTGTTGAAACCAGCGGGGGGGAAATCACCTTTTAAACACCACGAAGTTATAAACCCTTTGGTCCCGCTCCCTGCCAGACCAGCCTTTGCAGCAATCCACCCTCGCTGCAGCGAGGAGACGCTGCTCTTACCCTGCGTGTGGCCGCACTCCAGCCACAGCAGGCTCCAGTGTCTCCCCACACCAACAAGCTAAACCCACCCCGGGTGTTACAGCGGCGTGACAATCTCTGACCTCAAGGCTGACAGCAACCTCACACCCCACTGCCCGTGGGGTGGTGTAACCCGGTCTGGCAGCCACGTTTGGAAGTGGGTTCAAGGTGGCAGAAGCCCGCAGGGACCAGACACGGGTGACGAGCTCTCCCCACAAGGTTAAACACAACGTTTTGGCCGGAGCAGATGAGGAGGGCAAAGTGCAAGAAATTTTGGGCACAGAAAACAGCCTGGGGGTTACTATGCCTGGCTGGAAAGCAAATGCAGCAAGGCACCAGTGAAATCCCTCTGTGCGGGGCATCTCCCCACAGCCCTGCCAAGGCACCCCAAGGTGTTAAACCCACTGGCCAGGCAGGCCCCGCGGCAAGGAGCTCCCCACAGGACACCCCGTACCAGCACTGCAGCAAGCTGGGGCGCAACAAACGGGGCTCCCGGGCCCTCTGCATCCCCGGAGCATCCCCACACCCCCGGCACCCCTCATGCCGCCGCACCCTGGGGTCCCCTCAGGCCCCTCGCACACCTGGGGCATCCCCCGGGCCCTCCTGCACTCACGCACCCCGGGGACACCCTCGGCATCTACAAGTCTCCCGCACCCGTGCATCCCGGGGGGTCCCGCACCCCTCTGCACCCCGGTGTGTCCCACCCCCCCCTAGGCCCGGTTCCACCCGGAGGTCCCTGCCTCCGATTTCCCCCCCCCCCCCCCAGCGATGGTGCAGCCCGTCCGGCCCGGCCCCCGCGAGCGAGCGCGGGCGGCACCACTCACCGCGGCGGGGGGGCACGCGGCCACGCTCAGCGCCCTCTCCCCCGCGGCGCGCGCCATGGCCGCGGAAGGGCAGCGTCTCCTTCCCCCGCGCCGCAACCTACCCTGAGCGGAGGCGGGGCCAACCGCGGTGAGGCAAAACCATCGCGTGCCCCCTCCTCCCCTTCCCCACGCTGCGCCCTTCTAGCCAATAAGAGCGACGAGCTGCAGGCCGGCGCACCAATCGGGACGCTTCCCCCGGGCCTGGCTCGAGGATGCGGCGGCGCGAGGGGAAGGGGCGGGGGGGCGGTGCCAGCGCCCATTGGGCGATGGCTGACAGCTCCCCCCTGCCGCGCCCGCGCTCATTAAAGGGGCCACGCCCGCTCACCCCCTTCCCCCCCCGGGCCCCGGCGCTCCCCGCGGAGGCTGAATCCCCGCGGGGTATCGTTGCGGATTCCCGCTTCCCACTCCACCGCGGTGCCGCCCGCTCGACCGGCTCTGCACCAGGGAGGCCCCGCCGGTGATACGCGTCCCTTTTAAGAGGCGGTGGCGCGGCTCGAGGAGGGCATCGATCGGCGCTATAAAGGGCGGGCGCGGCGGGGCCGCGGGGACGCGGCGCGGCGGAGGCGGCGGCTCCCGAGGCCGCCATGGACTTCAACGTGAAGAAGCTGGCGTCGGACGCGGGGGTGTTCTTCTCCCGCGCCATGCAGGTGAGGCGATGCTGGGTCGCAGCGCGTTGCCGTGGCAACGGCGCCCGCCTGAGGGATGGCGGGGCTCGGGCCTTCCCCCGGCAGCGTCTTCCCACCGCCCGGGCACGGAGCATCCTCCTCCGCCGCACCCAGGGACCCGCGGGTCGAGGCCCCGGCAGGGTCAGGGCGGTTTTTTCCCTCAGCCTGAGGGAGTTGGGAGCTGGATGGGGCTGCTTGATTGAGCCCCAGCCCCAGGAGCAACGGCCTCTGGGCACTGGGGGCTCCGAGTGGTGCTGGATGACCCCGAGCAGGAGCTGAGCTAAACCATGGTACTGCTGCTCTGGTAAAGGTTAACGAGGGAAGCGACCCCTGAGATGCTTCTAACCAATACATTGATTGGGGCAGGGGGGAGAGGAGTGTGGAGAGGATGTTCCTTGCCTGATGGTTGTTGTTCTTAAGAAAAAGCTTATCTTGCAAACAGCTGCTCAGTTAACTGTTCCCTTTTGCTAGGGAGATGTGGTAGAGGTGGCCTTGCACTTCAGTCCCTCAGGAGGTCAGGTAGCAGTCACTCCCAGGCCCTGACAAAACACAGTGCTGTTAAAGTGATGCGAAGGAGCTGCTGAGGCTGAGCACGTAGTGTCTTGGTAGGCTAACATGGCACCAGGACCATCCTTCACAAGCTTGAAATGAGGAGCTGCCTGGGGATGCAGTGACCCCCTGGAGCTGCGGAGTGAAGACATTTGGCTACCCATGAGGAGCACAGCGTGCAGCGGGTGGTGCGATGTAGCTGCTGAGTCTGTCCACTTCTTGGGCATAATAACTGGAAAACTGCTCTCGGTTGGGCAGGAAAGGAGAGAGGCAAGTCAGAGTTGGTTGGGATGCTGCCTGAAAAGTGAAGTTCAGCTGGTGACTGGAACTGGGCTTCTCGTTCTACCTATTGTGTGGGGGTTGATAAATAAACAGAGCAGTACCGTCTTGTTCCAAACCTTCTGTGCAGTGGAGTAATTCTGAGTCTTTTAAGAACTGGTCTCCTGTAAACAGATATCACCTCATGTAACTGTGCCAATGAGTCATATGTTATGAAAAAAGAGAGATATTAACTACAGGTGCAAAATAAGGAGCAGATGGAAAACTTAAAGATGTTGTTCTCACGCAAATGACCTTGGTAGCAAAAGAAACGAAGAAATGCTGTAAAGAATCTTATGTTTAGGAGCCTTATTGTAAGTCTCTGATAAATGGTTTTTAGCTTCAAGGCGTAGGAAGGAGACAGGCATGGGAACAGTGTCTGCACACAGTGATTCTAGAGCAAGGAGGCGTTTATAAATAGTGACTTCTGCCTGCTACACCTACTCTGCAAAATCTCGTATGTGAATATTCATATCCCTAATTACAGTAGTAATTTCTTGAAACAAAATGGGCACTGGTACTTGTGGACAACATGCAGGTGTTTGTGTAAGGAAGGAAGACTGGAAGGAAATGGATTGCTGAGGCTGAAAGCCACTTTCTGAAATGTAATTGCTGGGAGGATTAGGCCTATTTGGGCTGTCCCCATAGAGTCCTGCTGCTAGTGTGGGTCAGCTCTGCCCTGTCTCCACCAAGAGCCACAAAAGACAGTTGAGGTTTGCTGTTAGCAGTCAGGATTGGGTTTGTAGCACTCTCTAGCATAGCAGATCTAGGAGGGGAATAAGACCTGGCTAGAATAAGCTCAGTTTTCTGTAGCACTGGAGATGCTTTCTTTGGCTCCAGGCATTTAACAAAGTGATGTTTTACTGGAACTGCAGCGACTGGGAGATAAATGGGCTGGCCATTATGTGCTGTGCCACTCAGACAGCATTAGCTACTGCTGTCTGGCCAACATACAAGAGCTGAACTCAAACTGGAAGAAGGGCTGTAGCATTGCTCAGTGAGGGGGGAAGGAAACATGGTCAGCACACCTCCTCTGGTTTGGCTTCCCTGAGGCTTAGGGCAGGAGCAGTCCTGGTTTGAATCCTGTCAAATACAGTACAACCTAATATAGGTGCTGAATGAAGGATTTTGAACTAGGCTTGACATCTGTCATGACAAAAAAAAAAAACAACCAACCAACCAAAACCCCAAAAAACACCTCAAAAACCCACTGCTGCCTCTACATGGCTCTTTCTAGCTCAGATACCAGTTAGCAGGACTCACACCTGAGGAGAAGCTGGGCAGCTTGAGGGGCTTATGTGCTCCTGGGTGGGTAATCCTGTACCCATCTCCAGCAGGAGCAAGAATGAGGTGGCTGTGACAAAGCTGCATACTATTTCCCCAAAGCTGTGTAAGCAGTATCTTACCAGGTAGTGTCCTGTGGGCTTTACCACATTTCTTATGATCTCCTTCAGAAAAGCAAAGCACGCTGTAGAAGTTGGGGTAGGAAGGTGGTGGTCAGCTCTGCTACCCTGGGAGTGGGAAAGAAGCTTCTAGGCTTGGGCAGCTGCAAGGATATAGAACTATTTTAGGATTCAGCATCTCACTTGATGTACTGTACTGCCACTTGTACGACCAGTCACAGCCATCGAGTTAGTACCCTCAGAGGGGATACAGCACATAGCCCCTAACAACTGCAGCACCTGCAGAAGACTTCAAACAGGTCATTCTCTTAATCTTCACTGAAGAAAAAGGCCTTTCTCTTTGATCAGCTGCACCTTCCAGTTATCAGTAAGTGGGTTTGATTCCAAACTTTTGCAGAGTACGTATGCTAACAGCTCCAGCCTCCCTACAGAACGGGCATCTCTCCTTCCAAATGTAGCACATTAGATGTGTCTGTTCTAGACAGACTGCAATCCAGGTTCTCTCAGGGATATCTGGAAATAATTGTAGGTGTCTGTCTTTTGTTAATTCTGATGTAAACTGGCTCGGGGTGAAATTGCCCAAGCATGCGTACAGCTTTTGGGTGCTTATCCCACTGCTAATGTAATTAATACTAGTAGCTAGAGGTTGACTTATTCAGTCTTGAAGACAGACAGACTCCCCCCATCTCCCTAAACTCATGATAAAATAGAATTTTATCTTTAATATCTTTATTAGATTAAATAGACCCTCTGCTTGCTGACCTTACTGGGGTTGATACCTTGGTTGCTGGACACCTTCAAAACTAAGAGAACAAGAGGTGACTTAAGAAAAGGATTTTGAAGGCAAAAGGTGTGGGCTAGAGCACGCTTCCATTTGAAACACACCTATGAATCCATTAGGGCAGTATTTTTTCCTTTCTCAAATGCCTTGCTCATGAGTTAACCAAGCTGTCCTGTTAATGGCTTCCTTCTGTCCTCTAGCACAGTTTCAGCTGGCTCACAGCCTGGCTTTCCTGACTCCTGGTGACCAAATACTTGAAGCATACTCTGTATCTGGTCCAGAGCTGTTGAGATTCAAGTAGTTTTTAGATGCTGAGTGGCTATGGCTTCTCTCCTAATGCAACCCTGTACTAGGTGAGGTGTAGATTTGCCTGAACTGATTTTGTTGTGCCTCTGATCACCAACAAAGCAAGTGTTACAATAACCTGGGCATTATGAAGCTGATCAGAGGCTTCAGAAAATCCATCGGCTCAAATCTACTGACAGGTGCAGGAGACTTCCAGGTTTAAGACTCCTGGCCCTGGTTTGATCTTTGTGCTTTAATGTGGAAAGTCATAAGTAATGTCCAGCTGGGAAAAACTGGGGACCCTGCAAGTGGTACAAGGGCCTGAAATCTGCCACTAGATCCCTCTGCATGGGGGCTGCTGCTACCCTGTCCAAACTCACAGCATACAGGCCTGGGCCAGCTGGAGGGGAGCGGGATGGAAAAATCACACAAATCTGGAAGAAACACAAGTCAACTCATGCTGCATTGTGCAAAACAGCTGTGGTGTTGGCATAACTCAGTGGGAGCACTGGGATTTTATTCCCCCATGCCTTAAAGGGGAGAAAAATGCTAATGCTTTTAGCAAAGAAAACAACACATGTGCTGTTTTAAAGCCTAACTGTGATGGTCTTTAGTCTCCAGGGTTGTAGGCAGCGCCTCTTTTGATATTGTAGCTGTAGAGCAGAGGGACCCATCCAGCTCAGCTCTTCCTGATATCACAGTAGTGTCTTTACCAATTCTCTTGGGGACTTTTCCCCCAAGATGTGAACGCAGACAGCTGCCCTAACCGCAGTCCGGGATGGTCTCTCTTCTTCTGGGCCTGTTGCCCAAGCGCTGCTCTCCTGAGCTGTCAGCCTGCTTGCCCACATGGGCCCCAATAATGCATCTAGTGTTCCTGCTGGCCAGCCAAGCCTCCCAGAGGAAACCCAACCTTTGGCTGAATTATTGATGCTTTGGAATGCAGCTTGACTCTCCTCTTCCTGGAGAGCGAGAGTGGCACTTGACAAAAGGCTGCCCTGCATTATTAATCACCGCATCAGCTTCCCTGCACAAAGATGGGACCGGTGCTCAGCTGGGTCAGCTTCCTGCAGGGCAGGATCAGTGCATCCTCTCAGTACTGCGACCTGGCACGTGATCCCAGGATGCAGATCCTGGAATTGGTTCAGGGCAGGACTGTTGACCCAGCTGTCAGGTTCTAGAAAACAAATGGGTATAGTTCTGCCACAGCGGGATGGAGGAGCTTAAGGTCCTCTCCAGGCATTGCAATTGCATGTGCTCTGCCTGCCCTGACTCACTCCCAGGTGGATATGCACCGAGCCTGTAGGTCAATTTGATAAAACCAAATAATACTCCCATTTATGGCAGTCTGGAGTATTTGGTGCTGCAACAGACAGCAATGCCTCTAGTCCAGGACCAGCAAGGGACAAAATATTTTTAATCTGTATTTTACAGTCAGGAGACATGAGTATGTAATCAGCTTGTCTGTTTTCCTGCAGCTCTTGGCCTCACAGTAAAATCCTATGTCTGTTCAGTGGGAAGGAGAAATAATAAAACCCCTGTAATTGTTATGAAAACAAATTCCTAGGAACAGAAATCCTTTATGGGGGAGTTCTGCTTGAAGTGCTTGTGTAGCCAGCCTTCATAAACTGCTGTTGTTCTACCCTTCTTCTCACTGGGGACACTGACTTGGGCAGCCACTTAAGAGGGGGTCAGCAGCTGAGACCTGTTGCCACCTGAAAGCTCAGATCTCCACTTGCACCAGACATGAAAAAGAAGCAGCTCATAGGATAAGGTGGTGTAACTTACCTCTAATCTCCTTCGCTGGCTGTGCTTTCATGAGAAGCTTCATCTGATCTCACTGGAAGCTGCTCCTACAAGAGGTGGTCCTGCTCTCCCCTGCACCTGATGGCACACTCCCAGTAGTGCCGTAAAGTCAGGTGAGTTCTCTGATCCAGCTAAAAAGTCACGTTAGAGGTCAAGTTGAGCTGAATCAGTGACTCCCCATGCACAGACAAGGAGGTAGAAATGTGCTGCAGGGGAGGAAAAGAGCGGTACCAGCTGCCCCAAGGCTGGGTCTGGACTTTCCAGCATAGCTGAATTCTGGGCAGTGGTGAGGGAGACACTAGGGGAATTAAGTGTAAATAAAGTAACAGTCTCCTGTGTCCTTGTTTCCACTTCATGATGTTAATGTCCTGCTTTCCAACTCTGAAAGAAAGCCTGAATAAGAGATTGTTTTCTGGCCTGACCCTTTAGAGTCACCCTGACATTCCTGCCCATCCTCCCCTTCTGGCATAGCCCTGAGGCTTGCAGTGGTCATGGTGCATGTCCTCAGCCCTCTTGCAAGACAATCAGCTTTAGTGCCTGACTTGAGATAACAACAGAGTTTCTGAATCCTGGCTGCTCGCTGGCCAAGTGCAGTGCAAATGACCCGCGTTATTCCACTTCACCAGGTGAAGGGGTGGGTTGTGCAAAACAGTCGCAAAGGACAGTGATGCTTGGAGATGCCACTTGTGAATATAGCGAAGGACCCCAGAGCTGGAGTGATTCGAGAGGCTGGCAGTAGCACTGTGGAGATGCTGGAGGGCTTCAGCAGTGATCTGACTCTGCAGCAATGCTGCAAGAAGCTGACTAAATTCAGCCAATAAGAAATTGGGTTTAGGCTTGACAGCTCCAGGGCAGATGCTGGTGCAGGATGAGTCTAAACTGCAGGAAAAAAAGCTGGACTTGAAAGTGAGATGAGATCTCAAAGCTGCCTGGGAAAGGGGGGCGAGAGAGACTGTTATGCTTGCATCAAAGACTCTTGGCTTGTTTAAGAAAGCTCTTAAACAGATGACTCGAGAATTGGTGCCAAATACCTGGGAAGCCCCAGTTTGCTGCATGGCAATGACTCAGCCCAGCCTGGCAGAGTCTGAAAACAGCCCTGGGCTTCCAACAGTGACAGAGGAAGAAAGCCTCAGCCGCACGTGTGTCTGATAGATGTGTGTCCCCCCCAAAGACAATCACAGGCGTTAGGTACAAACCAATACAAACACCCTCTCACCCCGAATCTGCCTTTAACCATGTCCAGCAGTAGCCACGGGGCCATGGCAAGACTGAGCTGAAAATAAGTGCTAGTAACCAGGGGCTACTGGTTCTGAGGAAGAAGCTAGTGAAGTGATGCCTGGTCATGCATGGCTGGGAGTCCTCTGTCCCCACTGAGCTGCGGGAGGGCGTGTGGCTGTCCTTGCAGTTCAGTATCTGTCACCACTTACATCTGGCAAAGCAGTTCACTGGCTCTAGCTCGAATCTTGCCCAAACAGGTCACTGTGTAAACATACCTGCAGGGCTTGTATATCTCAGACATCTAGTAACATTTGCACAGGGCTGGTAACAGGACTCCTAAAGGCTGTTTGCCTGTCCCGCGTGCTGGTTCTGGGCTTGCTCCTTATCTCACTTTGTTCCCAGCTTTGTACTGGATGTGAATGCAGCTGGGGCTGCAGGAACTGAGCTGGCCAGAAAAGCTTTCAGGAGGGGCAGCAGACACCAGACCAAGACCTCATGAATAGGTCATCTCGGCCCATCTAGAGCTGAGCTGTGGGATAGGGGAAGGGATAAGAGAAGCTACAAGTGGCAGACCAGATGGGAGTTGTATTTCACTTAAGAGTTTTAGCCAGGCTTTAATCTCTTGGTACCTGACTGTAGCAGGTATTGTACAGCATCGTGTGCCGATAACTCAACAGTGGCACCAGAGACCAGCAACAAGGGCTAAAAGGACAACTGCAAACTCTGTAGGATCCCAAGTGGCATAGCTGTCTAAAGGGGTCTTTTAATACAACCCCAAAAAATGCTAGTTCCATCAAGAGCAGAAAATTAGACTTAAAAATACACTGAAGGTGGCCAGCATCACTGAGAGAAGTGAATGGAAGATAGGGATGGGATGAGAGGAAACGGGCTTTTCTCTCAGAAATCCCCCAAGGAAGCAATGGGGCTGTCCAGGCCATCTGATGCTGCACCTCCAGACTGACAAACCTTGCTTGTCAGATGTCACTGCCCAGTATGAAAACACCGAAGACTTGCACAGCCTGCTTTTCCCTGCTGCTAATTTTAAACTTAAAAGGAATCATGGAGGGAGGGAGAATCTGCTGCCAGTATGAATCTGAGTGCTGAGAGAAGTCAGGCACCATTATATTTCTCTCAATACCCTGCTTCAGAGCATGTCCTAGAGGGAGAGTCACTTGCTGGAAGTATTTTTATCTAAATCCTGAGTTTGAGCCTCCTTAAACCTCAGCAAAGCAGGTGAGCTGGGAGGCAGCACTCAGGCACTGTCAGTCTGATGGCTGTCAAAGGGCATTCACAAGCCCTGTAGCAAAACCAATGTTGTGTACGTGCTTGTCTAGTAAGATGGGAAAAAAGCCTGACTTGTGAAGTAGTGGCGCTCCTGATCCCGTTGGGTCTGTAGGACAGAGTTGGTTAGGAGGAGGTGAAGGGAGATGTCACCTTCCATCACGCAAAGGATGTCTGTTGCTCTCCTGCATGAAGTGCTTGGAAGCCATGTGCACGTTTGAGTAGATTCCTCACAACTAGGGTATTTTTGTACCAGACCTTATTAAAAGTTACTTATTCTGGAACACCTCTCAAACCTGGACACTGTTTTTAGATCAATGCTTGTTCCACTCTTGGGCAAAAATTTGCCCTCTTCCCCTGAAAGATGCCTGGGAACAAAGAATGACACCTTGAAGGCTTGTTAGCTCTACTCTAAGATAGACACTGAGGCTTCTTCTGCCTCATGCATTTCTTAGTAGCCCTGTAGCATGCTGTCATTTTGCTGTAGTAGAACAGACCTTCTAACAACTACCTCTTTCCTTGCAGTTTACTGAAGAAAAGTTGGGCCAGGCTGAGAAGACTGAACTAGATGCCCACTTTGAAAACCTTCTGGCCAGGGCAGACTCCACAAAGAATTGGACAGAGAAGATCTTGCGTCAGACTGAAGTTCTGCTACAGCCAAACCCTAGTAAGTCCAGCTGGTTCTGTTGCTTGAAGGACAAATATCACTTGCAGCTCAGTGTTAAAAAGAACATGCCCTCTGGCAGAGAGCCCTGTTGCATTGAATTTGTGGGGGTTGGAAGAAATGTGTCTTTGCAGGGCCTGTCCTTCCTTCCCTATGTAGCTGAGAGATGACTGGCTGCTGCCCTACACCTCCTGGCAGTGCTCCTGAGGACTCGGAAGGGACACCTCCTCCTGGTGCTGGTGCTTGCTGTCTGGTGCATTATTGAGGACTGCATGGAGTGGGCTACCCTGAACGCCAGTTCCAGGGGACCCTCCTTCATCCTCCATCCTGTAACCACCAGTGGCATCCTCATTCCAGGTGCCAGAGTAGAAGAATTCCTCTATGAGAAGCTTGACCGGAAGGTGCCTTCCCGGGTCACCAACGGGGAGCTGCTGGCACAGTACATGACAGAAGCAGCTAATGACTTTGGGCCAAGGACACCTTATGGTAAGTCAGCCTGGCTAATTAAAAAGTCCTGGCAATCCATCCCTTCCTAAGAGAGTATCCCCACTGCTGTTTTGGGTTAAGACTTCTTCAGCATGACTCTTGAAGGGGGCAGAGTGGCCTGCTGCCCCTGTGGCAACCTGCCTACTAATGTGTCAAAGGTGATGCCAGAGAATTCTCTAGCACAGAAGCAAACAGGCAGGAAGGCAAGTCTTACTCCACAGCAAAGCATGTTCTGTGCTGTGGAGGGGTGAGGGGGGCAGGGGCCTCCCCATTCCTAATATAATCCAAGTCTGGCAGGGCTAGAGAAGAAATAGAGACACATGGATCCAGGGTAGCTAGTGGAACTGATTACAGGACACAACCTATTCTGTGCTATTTCTGTGGCTTTCTAAATTAACCTGAACAGGGAGTTGCATTGAATGGCTTTAGCTTTGTCCAGTTTGAGCATATTTTTACCCTAAGGTGCTATCCAGTTGCACAGAGTTTCTCTAGACTCTGAACAGGAGAACCATCTTTTAACTGTCCTGCAAGTGGAGAGTGGAAGTATTTCTCCAGCAGAAAGAGAACAGGAAAACAGACTTGGGAAGGTTGGTGCTTGCTTACAAGCCTCAAGAGGCCCCTTCCTGACTACAAAGACCATTTTCCTGCTCTTAAATCCTAACAGTTGCCCCTTCCTGGGGTGAATTTTGGGCTTCTTTGAGCAGCAGACCTGCACAGAAGCACAGCCTTACATCCAAGCTGTCCTTGCCTCCACCATGAGCTTTGTTACTGCTCTTCAAATCAATAGTTGCTCAATAGTAAGTCCTGTTCCAGGCAGAACAGCTATAACTGCATCTATAGCCAGCACTGCCTAATCAACTCATTTTTTCTGCTCTGGTGCTTTTTAATTTGCTGCTCTGTTCCTGTGTCTCTGTTTTATGAGACAAACATCATTCTGCGCAAGCAGGTATAGCAGTAAAAGGACATCAGTGGAATAAGTGCCTCAGCAGATAGATAAGATCAAAGCTGCACTGGGAGCAGCTGAGAAGATGCCTCGAGCTAAAAGCAAACTGTAGTTAGGACTGAAGCTGGTGTGGACAGGCATGGTCACATTGCACAGGCAGGGTACACTGCGCCTTTGTCCCCCAACACTGGAGCCTGGTAGCTCTGGGTAAGTTGGCTGAAGCCAACACAATGTTAATTGGTTTCTTCTGGAGTTGAAGGCTCCTGTTATTGCAGGGAAGACCTTGATAAAAGTTGGAGAGACTCAAAGGCGCTTAGGTGCAGCAGAACGGGACTTCATCCACTCTGCCTCCATCAACTTCCTGACCCCACTGCGCAACTTCCTCGAAGGGGATTGGCGAACCATATCTGTAAGTATGGTCACAGGGAAGGGGAAGCTTGTCACGTCACCAGAGACAAGGGGGGTGAGAGGAGAGGGAAACAGTGCTGGAAGAATTAATTTTTCTTCTCTATGAGAAAGGAGGACTCCATAACCTGCTCCTCAAATAATGCAAGGATAGGGTAATACCAATCCTAGGTCTGCTCAGAGTTCCTTCTGTGGCAGGGAAGGATTTCCAATTGATGTGCCACAGGAAGGTAACTCCTTTTCTGACTCCTGCAGCTTAGTGGGCACCACCTACCCATAGGCTGCCCTGTTTCCAGAAGGTTAGCCTGTATTCCTGGCAGCCAGGCCCAAAACTCTTGCTAATGAGGTAGACATAGCAACTACTTCTTTCTTCCTATCATTTTTTGATAAGAAAATGAATTGGATTCCTAGATGATACCTTGTCCCCTTTCCTCCCCAACAGCTCCTAAGCAGTTTGCTCTTACCTGTTTTCTGCTCCTTCCAGAAAGAGCGGAGGATCCTGCAGAACCGCCGCCTGGATCTGGATGCCTGCAAAGCCAGGTTGAAGAAAGCCAAAGCTGCTGAGGCAAAAGCAGCGGTAACTTTTTCTCATATTCCCTTCTGTCCTTCTGGCCCCAGGGCTTGGCTCACATGAACAAAAATTAGGCCGCCCTACTATGTCCTGGCTCTGGCAGGCATGGGTGGGGGAATTCTTGTCTGGTATGCAAGGGAACTGGGAGCAGGAGCCACGCGCCTGTTCAGGATGCCCTCCCTTGGGGGAGTTGCTGAAACAAATAGTTTTGAGCTTCTACAGTCTGGGAACTTCTACTTGACCCAGACTCCTGCCTCCTGACTGATAGTGGTTGCTGGATGATTTGTGCTAGTAACTAAAAGGCTGCATCTTCTGAGTACTTGCTAAGTTTCCCTGGGGATCTCAAAGCAAGCCAAGAGAGCTGAGCTGGGAGGTGTGCAAGGGAAAAGTATGCTGGAGCTCTGCAGCAGTCTCAGACTTCCTGACTAGTTAGGATTCTGCCAACTCAGTCTTCCCCAGGCAGGAGTGCTGTGGGAGCCTGTAAGGCGTGGCTGGGGTGAGACTGGGCTACCAGGAGGTCCTTCCTTCAGCCTCTTTATTTACTTAATTCATGGTGCTGTCTAGTTATAGGCTAATCTTGCCCCCTGGCTTTGGGGAAATCATGGCAAATAAACTAGCAACAGTCCCAGGTCAGGGCAGTGTAGAAGGGACTGGTAAGTCAGCCCGTGTCACTGTACCCAGGCCTGAGCAATGGGGACAAGTGCTTCAAAGTGCTTGTCTGAGCCTGACAAGACCTGTCAGCTCAGGGTGCTCCCTGGGCCTGAGGCATCTCCTAGATCTGGGCTCTCCCTGGGCAGAGGCAGCGTAGCAGGAGGCAAAGAGGATGTAGCTGGGCACTGACAGTGTCCCTGGAGGGCCTTGTTGAAGCAGATTGCCATCCTGTAGCACTCTGGCTGTTGGCACAAGGACTTGCCAAGTTTTGCTTCTAGCCTGGGGCCAGGAGCTCAACTAGCAAACGTGTGCAGTCAGAATGGGCAGAAATCCTTGTCAGTCAGTCTCTGGGATACCAGCCTAAGAGCCCTGCCATGAGGTCGTTTTCTAGCCATCTGCTCAGCTGGGCTCCTGGCCTTGCAGCTCCCTGGGTGGCCAGTTCCCACATGTTTTCCCTTTTCTCCAGCTCTAACTGCATACATGCCATATGGAGAAGCTGTGCTAAGCTCAGTGGCCTCTATCAGCAGCTCTGACAGAGTGCTTAGAACTACGTGCAAAAGCCTTAAACAAAGCTTTGAGTGAACAAAAGTGATAGCTGCCCTTTTAAAAAAAGTCCCCTCTCATCAGTCAGGTCACCCAGATCCACTGAAAGTAACTTCAGGGGTACCCAGTTCCCCTTCTGAAGGAGACTGTGCCCCCAGTCTCAGTAGGAAGTGGTGGCCATTGCTTTATCATAAACTCAAATCAGAGCAGGAATTCAGATACCTCCTGTGCTTCCTCCCTTTCCACCTTCTTTACCTTGCTTTCTACCTGAAGTGATCTCAAAGCCTCTCACCTGCACACAGACCCTTGGGTGAGGGACTTCCCTGTAGCTGAAAAAGAAAAGAAAAACTTGGTTTCCCACTGGAATTGCAGGGCTGGGGTGCCCCAGGCAGGATGCAGAGCCAGGCCAGGCTTCCCTGGGTGTTCGCCCCAAGCCACATTTCAGCCACTCTGCCTATTTGAAACAGATCACACAACAGAAGAGCAACCTCAGCTGCTGTTATGGGCACACATCTCTTACTCAGCTTAGCTTAAATGTGGGATCCATGACTTCAGGGCACCTCACTGACTGCTGGAAGAGGGGGCACAGTTGGAAGCTCCCAGCACCAGGGAGAGAACTGCTGCCTCTGCTCTAGGCGTGTTAACTCGGCATTAGACCACAACGTTCCCTGTAACATGCCTGAAGTCCTGTGTCACATCTCCCCATCCGAGCTGGCCTAAAGTATTGCACCCCTCCCAGATCACCACTCTCTTGCTGCTCTTCCCCTCTGTAGTGCAAACCTGTGTTCCCACAGCTTCTGTCTCGTGACTGACCCTCCAAGTGAGCTGCTGCCCAGACCTGTGAGCTGCTGTTCGCGTGTCTGGGCTTGTGCATTTCCCTCAGACTTTGTGCTTTGTCCTTCCTGTTGATGCTGTTTTGTTTACTAACCTTTTTGTTTTGTTTCTTTGTAATTTGCTCAGTGTGAGGGAGATGTGAGTATTGACTGTGCTAACAGTGCTGTGATTTTTTTTTTTTTTCTTTAACACCTCTCATTGTCTCTTTCTCATTTTAAATGAAAATTCCTATCTCCCTTGCCCCATTGGGACTGGCCCTGGAGCATGTGGCCAGGGCTGTGGCTGCCTGGGCAAGGTGCTCCAGAAAGTTGGGGGTGTCCGTCAGCTGCCTGCAGCCCCCCTGGAGCATACACTCGGTTCCATCAAGGCTGCTTGCAAGCAGTGCTCAAGAGAGGCAGGGGGTCCTATAAAGACTGACTCGGGCTCCTTCACCTGCAGGCAGGAGGAGGTTGGGTTGGGTGGCAAGTCCCTCTCCTGGAAGGGAGGCAGCCCAGAGACAATGACAGGCAGGCTGATCTGGTTGTGGTGCTGTTCTGTCATCCAGGCTCCAGGGCTCTGCCCATTTTCCCTGTTACAAGGGCAGAAGGGGGAGGGAAGTGGGTCCCTTTTGACCACTGCTTGCAAATACAACTTCTCCATGCACAGGAGTGCAAGAGCAGCTTGCCTCCTTCATCCCATGTGCTACGACTAGTTTTGGGACTCCCTGGAGACCAGGGAATGGGAGGAGAGGTTTCTTCAGTTGCTTTTGAACTTAAAAAAAAAAAAAATAAGTCATAAGGAGCTGTTTCTGTGAAACATCTCCTCACATGGAGGAATCAAGCCTAGTTGCTGTGCTGACCTCATATTTCACTGGTGCATTTTTATCCCTATATTCAGGTTTGACTTGTAATAGGAATTGCTCCTCCTTATTCCTTCCTCCAGCCATCCCCAAAACTCCTAGGTGGTTTAAAAAAAAAAAAAAAATCTCTTCTGGTTGGGACTGTCTGACTGCTCTTCCACACACTGGTCACTCATTCCAGCAGGTTGCTTGGGCCCCAGCAAATCGGGTCAGCATGTATAAGTAGATCTGAGTGAGCTGCAAAGAGATTAACCTGGGAGAGGAAACGTGGGGCCTGAGGGGATTAATAACGTAGCTGGGTTGCAGCTGGATTGTGAGCCAGCCTTGCACACCAACCAACTGCACAGTAAAGGCTGCCCAGGAGGATACCCGGATTCATCGCACCAGTGGATGGTCCTGATGTCAGCTGGCTTGCTGGCTCATCTCTTTGGGTGATGCTACAGCCAAAGGCCGTCCTAGGAGGAGGCCTGGTCTTAGCTGAATAGAGAGACCATGTTATGGGATGGTTAGTGAACCCACACCCATGTGGGGTTGGACTGGATCACTTGCATTCCCAACAAGGAAAACCTCCAGAGTGTTTAAGTCTTCCTGCCCCAGGGCAGAGGTTTAGCTATGGAGAAGGTGGCTTGCAGGTTTTCTGACCTCTGGGATGAAAACTCATACGCTGCCTTCGGCAACAGCAACGCTTTGGACTAGATCTGCTTTGGCTAAGCCATGCCCCTTACTGAAAATAGCAAATCTGAGTCGGTAAGGAGGAAACATGCTCAAAGGCTTGGTGAGAGTAAAAATAAGTAGATGTGTTTCTTTAAAAGGCACTGTGAAAGGATGCTCTGATGCGAGTAAACTCACCCACTTTAAGGACAAGGCCCTGTACAGGGACACCTCTAGGACTGTAGGCGGGAAGCAAGGGGAAAGAAGGTCCTGCCCACTGGACTGAGCCAACATGACGTGAGCAACCTGCTGGCTGCAAGAGAAGGGGAAATGCATTTGAGATTGTGCTGTCTCATCTCCACTCCAACTGGCCGCTGTATGAGTGGATAGCTGTAAGTACAGGCAGAGTTTCTAACAGTAGAAATACCTGCTGTCCAGGCACCAGGTGGGACTACATGAGCCAGTCCACCTCCTCTTGCACAAGCCTGGCTTCCATCTGGGGAGACCTTCCACGAACCACTGCCCAGACTGTTGGGAGACCTCCCTCCTGCCATCCCATAAGAATTTGAACTAAGCTTCCAGCACAGACAGGAAAAAAAACACTAGTCCCTTCTTCCAGCCATTGCCCGACTGACTCCTGTCGACTCTTCTGCGTGACTTGTACATGAAACTCTATTCCCCCCATTAGGCTGTGCCTGACTTTCAGGAGACTAGACCTCGTAATTACGTTCTCTCCGCCAGCGCATCAGCGGTAAGATTGCCTCCTCCTAGATGTTGCCTCTCCAACCTCTTCCTGCCCCTCTCTCTCCACCCAACTTAAACTCAGACCTAGTGCTCTGCTGTTTTCAACATTTTAATGTGACATGGGCTGCCCAGGGTTCCTCTGACTCGACCTCAAGGATGCAGATCACCCCCATAGGGGTGCATGGTCAGGGTCTGGCACTTTTGCTGCTTGCTTTGCTTTCCGGTTTCCCTGCCAATCCTTTTCCACATTTCTAGTGGGAATCTTCTGACTGTTTTTCAATGCTAACGGAGCAATTGAAAGGAAAAAAACCTCAAAGGTTTCTGGATGGTTCCAGCTGTACACTGGCAATGTCACATGCATGACTGCCCAATCAGTACTGTGGTGTCAGTGCTCAGAGGCTTTGTAGCTGGTCAAGAGAAGCAAAGGTGGACGAATTTCTCTGCCACTCATCATGTCAGTAACGCAGTAGGCTGACACTGCAATCTTGTCTATTCTGCAAATAGAGATAAATTTTTTCCTTTCGTCTTGGGGCCTGTCTGGTGGCTGTTACGCAGTCAGATGCGCTGGGAGTGGGTGAATAGCCTGTTGCATCTTAACTGTGTTGCACTGAGTGGTTATGGTCAAGCAATTGATTTTCTGTGCTGTGTTCATGGCTCCCCATTGCACAATGTCACATTTCTCGTTAAAATGTTGAAAACTGATCATCTTGCTTCCTAATTAGCATTCAGAACAACACTGATGCCTGTTAATAAAATAACCTGGGAGTGGAAACTGTAGATATTAAAAAGGACAGCCCAGCCTTCTAGCAAACAAAACCCATGGAAACAAGTTGGATTTGGTTAATGGGAAACCCATCCCATTTGGAAAGAGGTATGTCTGAGCAGATAGCATCAGTGTTAGTTCCCAGGTAGATCTGTCCTGACCTTCTTGGAGTGTGATGCTGGGATCAGAAATAGCTTTGCACAATAGCTGGAAAACTATTTCCATAAGTAATAGGCCTAGTGATGAGGCTCCTTAGGAGGAAGCTGGTACTGGTGATGCCGTAGCAATTGATCAGTTTCCATCTCTCCTACTGCAGCAACTAGTGGCAAGCCTGTGGCTCTGTCTTCTCCCTTGGAAAGGTCTGTTTAAAGAACACCACGATAATGGACTAAAACTGATCTCTAGGAGAATCAGAGGAGCGAAACTGGGCTTTCCCTGCCTCTGAATAGCTCTGATTAGGCCAGGGTACCCTGATCATTCCCTAAGGTTTTCTAAAGCAGATGTGAAGGTAAGCATTTTTATAATACACATTAGCATCTTGGAGAGTGCCCAGGTGCTCAGATGAACATGTCTTGTCATCACCAAACTGCAAGCTGATCCGCTTTTGCTGAATTACAAAGCTGTACTGGGGAGCAGATGCCAAGTACAGTAACATGACAAGAGAAATAGATTTTGGGGAGTTTTGAGCCCACAGGTGCCTACCCTGGCACATCACTGCCTCGTTCAGTGGTCCCTCCTCAGAGCTCTGCTACAGAAGCTCTGACAGCAGCGACATTGATTTCGGGCAGTTAGAGCTGGGCTCTAGGGGACAGACTTGTTCTGGTTAAGCAGCCAGAGCACTGACCTTGATCACTTAATCATGTTTGATGGTTGCGCAGCAGGGCCTCCTACCAGGAGTGCCTGTAGGAAGCCTGCTGGCCTAGCCAGCAGTAACCTCATGACTTCCAAAACTATCTACTTCAGAGGTTGCAATTGGTGGTTGAAGTGCCACCTGAAGTCCAGCTGCACTGGCAGGGTGACTTGAATAACAATTGGCATCTCTCATCAGCAAAACACAGGCTGAGCCCAGACTGCTCCCCAGCTCTGCAGGCTGGAGTGCTTTGTAACAAGCTCTCTAATCCCAGCATTCATCCCAAGGGGTCAGGCTCTGCAGCAAGGTAGGAGCTCTTCATACTGTTGCTCTGCTTTTCTTCCAGGCCAGAGCCCTTGTGCTATTTTAGTCTTAGTGTCTACTGGCAGTACAGAGTAGTGGTTGCTGCTCACCTTGCTGTTGGGCTCTGCTCCTTTCTGGAGGGAGGGATTGCTTACGCACAAGTAACAACTTTGTCTTACAGGTGAGCAAACAGGTCAGCTCTCTCTTGGACCATATGCCCTCAGTAGGGCTTTGATTTGGATTCCCAATTTTACTTGGTTTTTAGAGAGGTGGATAACATGGTGCTTTTATTTTTTTCCCCTTCTGTAACAGGAGGGCTTAGATGTAATTAAATCTACCTGGAGACAAACACCTCCCTTGTTTTTTGAGTTGGAGGCTGAGGAGCCATTTCTCCTCTCTCCCACACTGACCTTTTGTTTTTGTGTAAGAAGGTGTATGTGGGCAGTGTAAGCCTAAATATCCCTTTCTCTCAGACCCTGCCACTTGCCATGCACTTCACTCCTAGGAACGATTCCAAGAAAAACATATTGAGTACCTTAAAGAGGGTTCCTCTGGCTTGAGCTCAGTTGGAAGACAGGTGCAGATCATGGCTTTTTCTGTTCTCTGAAACAATTCTGACTAGAGACTCATCGTGTGTTAGCCCAGGGACAGATCCGGGCAAAGCCAGTCTGCCCCAGAGCACTGTAGGGTCAGGGCAAGGCCAACAGGAGAGAAACAAATCTGGCTACAAATACAGTGATCAACTGGGCCTAAAATGGCTTAAGTGCTGTCTGCAGCATCTAAGTAGGAAAGTTTGGGGCCCGAGTGAAAGTTTCTCCATTGCACCTATAATAAACCTTGCACCCAAAAACACAAGGGCGTGCTGACAGGGGCCTCGTGCCAGAGCAGCAGTTCAGGCTGGGCCCCGCTTTTCAGCTGCCTCCAGGGATCTTCCTGCCACCTGCCTTCCAGAGTGGGAGCTCCTAGACTGAGAAGGGGAAGGGGCTTGTGTCACCACGCATGGCTGAAATTGCCCAGAATCTTATCTGAACCAATTTCTGACTTCCAGGAGCAAAACATCCACCTAAAAGTCAGAGAAAACACCCAGCCTCAGTGCGCTGAGCACTGCACAGGGACAGCCTGGGATGGTAAGGGAACCAGCTACAGTAACTCCACTCAAGTAAGAAGAGGTGCCCATCGGGCTACGTACCGTGGAGCAGGAGCTGAGCTGCAGGCAGGGAGGGGCAGAAGCCAGAACAGGAGCAAGCAGAGGAGCCTGGCATAGTCCTTCACCATCGCAGGCAGCTCCTGCAGATGTTCCTTATATCAGCTGGTGACGTTGTCTCTGCACCTGGGGCTACCACAGCCCACCTGAGGGCAGTTGCTGGTGAGCAAACCTCAACAAGGTTCAGCTGGGAGACCCTGGGTCTGAACAGGGGATGTTCTCCCGCTGACACCACAGCATCAGCACATGGTGCCTGCAGTGGCAGTTCAGCCATGGTGTGGTAAACTTCCCTGATCTGCGGAGGTGACACGAGGGGGAAGTTGAGCTCCTCAGGGACCATCTCCCCCGGCCCCAGTGATGCGGGGTATTGCTGGCATCCTGGTGTGATCCAGGGTGATTTCTCTTCACGTTGTTAGGGATGAGGGAGTAGTCATCTGAGAAAAAGCCAAGCTGAGGACCTCTGGGAAGGATCAATGTGTTTTTCTACCTCTTTTCTCCCTTTCCCATTGCTGCGTGTGACTTCTGTTGTCAATTGTTTCATGTCCTGGAGCCAGATCCCAGCAAGCAGCTGGCAGTGTCGTGCTGCCCCAAATGTGCCCCTGTGGGTGAGGAGAGTAGGAAGGAGCAGTGTGATGTTTTGCCTGGCTCAAAGGCAGCATCCAGCCATCGCTTCCCCCTTCCTGTAGCTAAACATGCCTGTTTATAGTGCAGACTGGCTGGATTATGATCCTGTTAACCCGAGCTTTCAAGACCAGTGGGTGAGGAACACTGGCCTCCGTCTGGCTTAAGCTCACGGCAGTTCCCAGGCCCTATTTCTGGGTGCAAGGAGCTCACCTCTCCACAATCCTAAAAGAAGGGTTGTCCTTCAACACCAGCCTCTGCAGGCTTCAGCAAAGTAACCCTTGCTGGTCAGAGCACTGCCGCTTAATCCTTTTCTTCCTGGAGCTCATTGAATGCAGTTGCTGTAACAGCCCTGGCAGGGAGCAGAGCTGGCGTGCTGCTGGTTCGAGTGCTGTGGACTTGCTCTCCTGTTGTGAAACTGAGCTTGAGGATGCGGGAAGGAGGGGAAGGGGCATCAGTCTGGCAGCTGCTGCTGGGTGAAGGGCTAGCTTGTCCCCGGAGTTGGCCTGCTATGTCCACGGAGCGTCCTTGCCAATTGGTGTTAATGCCAAGTGCTTCTTGATGTCTCCAACACTGATCTCCTTTCCTGTTGCTCTGTGGCCCCTACAGCTTTGGAGCGACGAGGTGGAAAAAGTAAGTACCCAGCTGAAATTATGCTCAAACCTTCTGGGCGTGCTGGTGGTGTTCAGGGGGTGGGGGGGCTGTGGCCTCCGTCCTGCCCGTGGGCCTGCACACGTGCAGGGGACGAGCAGTGGGATGTTGCTGTTGTCAGCCCCAGTCCTGGTCCTGCAGCTGTATGGTTCGGTGTGGCTCTGACAGTGGTTTGGGAAGAGCTTGCCCCGTGGGCCAGCTGCCTGGACAGAGTGTGAGATTTCCTAGGCAAACCAGATGTGCATCTGTACGTGATAAAAGGCAACTCTGAGAACCCTGCATGGGAGCCGCGGGAGCAGAGGTGATGCACTGCGATGTGATTCAGCTCTGCTCCGGTGGCAAAGGCCCTGCCTGCTCCAATTTTGCATGTGCCATGCGTTAGCCTCTAGTAGCCCCTTGCCTGCTTGTTCTGGGGTCAGAGCGGGAGCTCCAAGCAGAGCTCAAACAAGGACAGAGAGTTTCCTGTGAACAGCCCCAGGTGCTGGAGGGAACAGCTCTGTCAGGAGGGCAGGGTGGGAGGTTTGGAGCCTCTCGTGGAGTTGATTCCGTCTGCGTGAGATGCACTTACCCTTCTGAGTGGATCCGCAGAGGCAAAGTCCCAGATCTTGTTAATTTTCTGGGCTCCTCAAAGGGAGTGTGACTTGTCCATGAAGATGGTTGGAGGGCTGCTAGTGGACTAGAGACCAGGGTGAACTCTGTGTGGAGCTCCAGCATGGTGCGGAGCTTCCAGAGACACCTTCTGGGATCCCATTGCCTTTCATACCTCAAACACCCCCAGCAGATGTTAGCCTGAAGCCTGAACTGCAAGGTGGTAGAATGGCACATTCCTGCATGCCGTGCATGATAGCAACCTATTACTGCCTTACTCGAAATGCATCATCAGAGCAGACTGGCTGTTTTTGAACCAGCTCATCCTGTACTTTAAATCCTTCAGTGCCTCAAAACAAATAAGCTGACTGCAGTCAGCAGTAAGTGTGCAAGGTTCTGTTCCTCCTATCCTGGCTGCATAGACCAAAGTATGTCAGTAAACTTCAACGTTCTCTGTGTCTTGGAGAAGCTTAAGACTGGAAGGGACCTCCCGGGTCACAGTCAAGTGCTGGCTTTATAGGAAGCTACATTCTGCAAGTGCTCAGAGCCAGCAGGGAGAGGCAATGGGTCAAACCCCAGGCAGCGTCAGATGGAGCTGGGTCTGCCTGTCACAAGTTTCAAATAGCTCTGCTGCTACTGAAGTCTGTGCCCAGCTCACTGGAGCACGAATCTCTTGGTGCTTAGTAAGGCATTGCACTGGTATTCCCTGTTACCTCCTTCTCCTTTAAATAATCCTTTTCAGACAAAGGATGCAAGAAAATAGATCAGTTGTAGCTTAAAATAGACATATCTGATTAAAAGACAGTCAAAGCATTTCTTTGTTCCAGCCTAGCTGTACAACAGGACTGGTAACGCTGTTGCCAGATGAGGGATGTAATGGCCAGCAGCAGCTCCTCCAGCTTGCCCTGCTGAGACGCTGGGTCTCCTCTGGAGACACCCCGCTCAGAAACACCAGCGATGTGGCCTCTGCGCCGAGACGATCAGCCTCTCTGGGTTAGCTCTCTGGGGCCAAGTCCAAACACATCCCTCCCAGGCGGGAACGATCGGGGCACGTCCGAAGCAGCAGCAGGAGCACTCTCCCAGAACTGGGGTTGTGCAGGATCCACTGCAGCAAGGCAGGCAGCCCTGTGACTGCTGCACCCCCCGGAGAAGGAGAAAAGGACACAGAACCTGTACTCCTCTGCTTCCAGTAAGCTGTAGCTGAGTGGACATCACTCTTCTGTGCTGTCAGTCACAGCACATCCAAAGAGGGAACTGGTGTGTTTGACTTGGTGTTAAGCAGTAAAGCACGCTAGAGAGAACAAACGTGCCTGTTTGTCACCTCTTTCCCTCTGGCAGCAGGAGGGGAGAGCAGACCCCAGGGCTCCAGCACTTCTGGGGCTCTTCTCTCTGCAAGGATCCACCTGGGTGTTGTGGTACTGCAAAACTGCCCAAGCGTAAATGCGCTGTTTGCTGGCAGGGGAGAGATGTTCTGTCTGTTTGGTAAAGAAAACTCCCAAAGTCTGCAGATATAAACCATTAATTCCTCCTATCTCAAAATAAGCAACTAGCTTCAAAGGAGAGCCTGGGGTAGAAGTTGGCTTGGGATATTCATATCTATTGCAGTGAGATTTGGTTAGTAACAGCAGTTTGGTAAATGTTCCCTGGCCTCAGCCTTTGTTCTGTGATAAAAATGATACCTGCAAAAGTTGCATTTCTGGAGAGAAAATCAGGGAGGTTGTCACATCTCTGTGCCTATAATTCCTATTTCTAAATTCCTAGTTGCTAATTTCTGTGCCTAAAGAGGGGGTTAAAAGGACAGGTGCTGGCATGGGTCTGGCTTCCCACGTCCCTCAGGATTAACAAAGCCTCTCCATCTTCGTGTTCCAGTCTTGTGGGAGTAAGAGCTTCCTAGCTGGATGCATCAGTCTTGAGCTGCCATTCCATGGCCTGCAATGGTCCAATGCAGCCTCAAGCAGGCATCAAGTTGAAATAACAGCCGGAGGCCTCTGGGATCCTCACCCAGAGTGTCCTGTGCCTGATGCTCAGTGTCACAGGTGGGCATGGATTGTACTGAGCCTGCAGCACACTTGTCTCTGGGCCAAAGGCAAGGGTTGGAGGAAGTGGGTGTTGCCTCTCCCTGGAAGAGGCAGAGCAGGGGGTCCTTGCCTTGGGCTGGCTTGAACACCCTGTCCTGTTTTGCAGGCAGAACACGAGCTGAGGCTCACACAGACCGAGTTTGATCGACAGGCAGAGGTGACACGTCTGCTGCTGGAGGGGATCAGCAGCACACACGTGAGTCTTCCTGGGTAACTGGGGGGTGACAGGGGCTACCGGGGCTCTTGGCTCCTTTCTAGAAGAATGCTGAGGGGGTGGTGGACCCCTAGTATTGGGAGTAGAGGTAGAAGAGCTCATAAATTTGGATGCTACAGCAACCTCCTCAGAAGACCAGGAATGCTCAAACTAAAAACATAATAAAGCGTGCACAGGCAGTGCATCTGTAGTTCTGCAGTCCTCAAAATGCTTCTGAGCCAGAAAAACCTTGTTGCTCTCTCACTAGAGCTGTGGGCTAGCTACATGGGGCATGGCTTAGAGTGCCGGGAGCAGCCTCCTCTCTGAGATCACCCTTGAGCCTATACAACATTCCCAGAGTTAAATTAGTGTGTTCAAGCAAATCAAGTAACTGAAATATGGGCCTGCACAAGTGTGCTTCCCTTAGGGGTGGGTAGTGGCTGCAGGGAGAGAGTCCCTGTGCCTGGCAACCAAACTCACAGACCAGCTCACGGTCCTTCTCCCTCCAGGTCAATCATCTTCGCTGTCTCCATGAGTTTGTGGAGTCTCAGACCAACTATTATGCTCAGTGTTACCAGTACATGCTGGACCTGCAGAAGCAACTGGGCAGGTGAGACAAGAGACTGCTTTTACTTCTCTGAGGGTTACTCATCTTGCTACCCCTAGCTCAGGCCTCCTTCCCCATCCCACATCATAACGTTGGGTACAAGTTACAAAGCTCTCCAAGCTCTGACTGAGCCTCTGCGCTTCCAGCATGGTGACCAATCCTGGTGGTAGTGCTTTTAGAGCAGGCTTTGCCATGGGACTCACCCGGGTTGTATACATTCATCTCAAAGCATGATGGCTGTGAGAGTTGGAACATTCTTCCTGTAAATTAGTTAAATCACATGGGAGACAAATTCCTGTTGCCAAGCAGCAAGCCTGTGTGTGCTCGGCTGCAGCAGTAACTAGTTCTGTGCTGGTGGCTGCACATCCCGTGGGCGTGGGCAGGGCTGTTTTGTCTGTTACCTGTCACATCAGCGCCCGGGCCTGACCCAGGGGGGACTGCTGCTTCTACGTGATCACTCACAACTCCTGTTCCATTCTTTTCCATGCTTGCAGCTCCAAAGGAGAAATGTAAGTAAGATGTTGCACACAACTAGCTGTAAGAGCTCTCCCAAAACTCTGGAGTTTCTGCAGACTCACTACAAAGGCCAGCAAGGGCTAGAGCTGCACTCCCTTAATGCAGAGGCGGGTATCTACAGATAAATGAGCCTGAGCTCCATTGCCATCTCCACCTAGAGAGCCCAGAAAGCCTGGGAGCCTCCAGTTGTGGCATTCACTTTAAGAGCAACAGCAACGGTCCCTTTCCTTAAGAGCTCACAGACTAAGCACATAACACAGACAACATGAGCAGGGCAAGGAAACAGCACAATGGCCCCAGAAAAACACCTGCAGAGCCAAGAATAGTCCCCGCCCAGACCCCTCTGGTGCCACGCTTCAGCCGCGTGCTCAGCCAGTTAGGTGCCAGGCCTGTACCAGGACACTGCAATCAAAATAAGCAGACAAATATTACCTGTTGCGTAGTCTCAGCACCGGGGAACTGAATGTATTTCCCTGCTCAAAGGGCAGCGTAGGTAGGTTACAGCTGTTGGCTGGAGCTCTTGAGCATCGTTTCTGCAGTGCAACTAGTGAAAGACTGAGCTCTTTCCTGGTTCCTCGTACTCGAGCCTTACTGAACTCTGCTTTTTCTTCTCCGGTGTAAGATTTTCAGGCACATTCGTAGGCAACGCAGAATCCACATCTCCTCCCCCAGCTGCTACCTCTCCTCCAGCTGTTGCTGCTGCCACACTCCCTGCTGTGCCTACTATTCCAGTTGTGCCCACAATCGTTGGGGTGCCTAATACCGTGGCAGAGAGCGTACTGAACCCAAATGAAGTCAAGCCTCCTGCGAGTGGGACACGGAAGGCCCGAGTCCTCTATGATTATGAGGCAGCTGACAGCACTGAGCTGGCACTTCTTGCAGATGAGGTTGGTAGCTTTCCTTTGTGTTGAATTTTGCTATAACTGCCTAGCAGCCCATTGCACGCTCAGCAAGGTCTTGGTTACTTTTCCTGCCCATAAACCCCATTTTATGGAACTGCTAGTCTTTTCCTTGACACTAGTATCCATTGAGTTACAGTGAGCTCCTGCTCATGGCCATTTGCTATTTAAGAACATCACCCCAATAATTCTTCTATTCCTGTTGGAGTCTGGCTGTACCCAGCTAACAAAATAGACCAGTACTTTGTATCTTCACTCTGACCCTCAGTGAGCAATGGGATAAGCTACTGGCTGGGGGTCTGGTCTAATCGTGCTGAGAAAAAAGGAAATTCAGCGAGTTGCAAACTCCTGTTCACTAGAGTGAACTTTTATATTCAGAAGGGATGACATGGCAATATCATGCCACCCAGTATGCAGAAATACCATAAGTCAGTTTGGAGAATGAAAAGGCAAAAGAGGCACCACTGGCCAGATTTCTGTAGATCTTCTATTAAAGCTGCAGCTAGCTCCAGGGAAAGGGCGCAGATGGTTGCTAAATGAACTTGAGGAACTGGTCTTTCAGTACCCCTCTGACTGACCCTCTTGGCTCTGGCTGCAGGGTCAGGTCCTGCCTAATGCTGTCTTCTCTCCCCAGATGATCACTGTGTACAGCCTGCCAGGCATGGATCCAGACTGGCTCATAGGGGAAAGAGGGAACCAGAAAGGGAAAGTTCCTGTCACTTACTTGGAACTGTTAAGCTAAATGTCTCCAGGAAGAAGAATGTACAAGCAGAATGCACCCCCTCATCTCCTGGCACTTCTAATGCGGATTTCTCCATCCGAGACCATTGCTCTCTTCAGGGTTGACACTCCATTGCTAATAGGGGAATTGTGGGAAAGAAGTGGTAAAACCATTACAGCAAGGTTTTGGGAAAGGGCTGATGGCACCCAAGACTGAATTCGTTAACTACCCCTGCAGCCTGCTTTGAGGTTAGTCTTGTTGGCACAAGATTCCTTGGTTACTTTTTTTCTGCCCTACCCTAGTCTTGTTCAGCGCAGTGGCTTTCCCAGGGCCAGTGAGCTGCAGCCCGCAGCAGCTGCTCACGGAGTTTGAGTTACACCTCCCCTGTGTCTGATGTGGGTTAGTGCCTGTCTGCCCCTCCCACCCCCACTGGTCTTCAGCAGTAGAATTGCCCAAGTCAAACCATTTAGCATTCCAGTGGGGAAGAGTCCCACACAAACCCTCTGACACGTCCTAGCTCTTAAGGCAATGAAGCTGAATTTAAGAATTAAGAGCCTGTTAAACCCATCCACCTTGCTCTGGTGTGGGAGAACAGTAATGCAGGGCTCTCCAAGAGCCACGCTTGCTACCGTGGTGCCTGATGGCTTCAACCTAGAACTGTCCTCTGAAGCTGAAAGGAAGTTTCTTTGTGAAGACCAACCTAATAACACAAGGCCTGTATGTCAAAAATCAAACCTCACTGCAAGGGACCATGCATCTTGCTTGCATTTCCTCTGAGAAACAGCTCTTGGACTGCAAAGAGTTTACAAGCCTTTTTATAAGCTTTGTTCCTTATGTTAATTGTCCAGGCTTTTCTTTAGCGTGTCTGTTCCAGGCATGTTTTAGCCTGACTTTATTTTCACCCTAGATCACCGATTTAACTAACGCTTCCCCTCCCATCTCAGCAGTGAACAGACTTGGTGCATCCTAGTACCGTAAGGGATAGTCCTACTTGCTGTTATCTCCAACCATGAGCTATTCTGGGCCATACACACACTAAACAATCCAGTCTGCCCTTGATGGAAGGGGTGGTTTAGCTCAAAGGGAGTGCTCAGCTGTGTATGCCTTTTAATCCCGTAACGAGCTTTTGAGCTAGAGCTCAACTAAAGGACTTCCGCTGCTGTGTAACCAGTTTTCCACTCAAGCTGGATGGAAGAGAAACTCCCCTGCACCAAGCTCTCTGTTCACAACCTTCCCCTCAGTATGTCAGAACTAACTTTGCTTGTTTATTGATCTTTTGCACTTTCCCCAATGGTATCGTGACCACACTAATGTAACAGGGCACTGAGCACCTGTGTATGTAGGGCTCGTGGTTTTCAGCACTTATTTGCCAATAAACAAACTGCCTGAGCTCCTGCCTCGGTGTCCTGTGTGGGTTCAGGGCTGCCCTTGCTCTCCAGCCACGCGACCGCGGGCTCCAGGGCCAAGCAGGGCTGGCAGGGAGGCAGCTCGGGTGGGAGCTGTGTGGTTCTGCCAGCCCAGTCTTGGAAGTTGGGTGGAAAAGCAAAACCAAGCTACTCATCCTTCCAGGCCCAGCTGAAACTCTCAGCGTGCCTTAAGGCTGTTAATGTCTTGCAGTTCCTTTCCCAGATGACACATCTCAGTTGTACTACAGATTCAGGAACTCTAAGAAACAACAGCTCCTCCTTAAACTGAAGCAAAAATAGAGCAGCAGTATGACTTCAGCTGCTGAGAAACTGGAAACGCTACTGTAGATCTAACAGACTTTTTTTGTTGTTATGGAAACTAGATCTGCTGCTAATCTAAAATCCTAAAGCCTTGTCCCTAGCACCCAGCTTGGAAAGAACTCCTGGGAAAAGCAGCTGTTGAAATGCTCGGTAGTGTAGCAATAGTGCTGTTTTTCTAGTTAAACTTGAAAGAAAGGGAATGGGGAACTCAATTATGCTACTGTTTTAGTTCGTTTTACAGTTGCCACGATTACCACTACCACAGTTCTACCCTTTTATAGAGCTACCCCTGCCTATTCCCTGTCCAGCTTCCAGTATGTATTCTTTTCCCTCAGGTCAGTGACAGCCCCCCCTTCCCTGTTATTCCTCTCCCTAGTGCATTAAGGAAAGAGGAAGAGCAGCTTTAGCAAAAACAGCAGCAGCTTAATGGTGCAGAAAATGCTGTCTCTTCCCTCAGAACAGCCAGAAGGAAATCTGTCCCTGCCTTTCCAAGAGCAGCGCTCCCCTTCTGCATTAGAAAAGAGCACAGGCAGAATCTGCTGCTACTTGTCACTGGCTCTCTACAGAAAGATTACACTCTCGTGCTGCATATTTGCAGATGTCAGGGTGAGCCACTGGTGGCTGAAGCCTGTTCCATGCCCCTGTGTGGCTGAGGGGCGGGTCAAGGTAAAATTCAGGGCTGAAATGCTGCTGTCTGAAGTGAAGCTATAGCTCTAAAGCACAGATGTGACTGACAGCATCCACTATTTCTTGCTACCCGGCACCAGGGACTCCCTAGCACCACAAACTCTCACTCTAGTGCCTGAGGAAGTATCTAAAAGAATGTATTACTTCTCCCTGAATTCTCATTCTATCCATTCTTGTTGAACACTAATAAAGTGATTAGCACACTGTGTAACTTCAAAAGCTCTAACAAAAGGAAAGCTACTTACCAGAGCTATCAAATAACAGCCCTTAGCACTACTGAACTTGCTCAGATGTGCTGGGTTCTGGCTTTACTCCCCTTCCCTAAAGCTACCTGGCACCAATTCCCTGTCTTCTCTGCACGGTTCTTCAGCTTCAAATCTCCACGTTCTCAGTTCCCCTGTGGCAGAAAGCATCAATGGGTACAGATCAGGCTTGGGACTGTCACACCACCTCCCTCACTGTCGGAGCAGCTCACCTCAGTTTTTGGAAGGTAAATCAAAGCCCCTCTCCCTTCTACTTCAAGACCACTTTGCTCCAGCCAGCTAGTTCAGATCTCTCCAAAGCCTCCAGGGCAGGTAAAACTAGATCACACAAGTGTGCTAGAATATCACCATCACTTAAGCTTACAAGGGAAAAAAAAAAAAAAAAAACCAACCTCAAAGCAAGATAATCTAATCTTCTCACTGTAGCCTCTTAAAACCACCAAGATTAAAAAGGTTCTGACTGGTACAGCAATCAAGTGTCTCTTAAGGAAAGAACTGGTAGGTTACTAGCTCACAGCTACGTTGAAATTTGATTTCTTACCTGAGAAGAGTCTGTCCAGATTTCAAGCTTTATTTTAAGCAATAATCACTGACCTTTTCTGACTGTCTCCATCACACACTGAGCCTTAGAACCTTAAAGAGTTTGTTCATCTGCTTGAGAGCTACAACAGCACGATGCAACTTCACTGCAGACAGTACCTACCTTCCTGCTTGAACCCGCGCCCTCCCGTGCTGCTGCAACAGGCGGGGCAGCACCCTGGGCCTGTACAGAGAGTAATCCGTGCGCCTGGTCCACACCACCGCCTGCAGAGGAATCGTTCCTGAGGAATATTTTATCGTGATGTTCGTTTAAAACCTCCTACGAGTTGCCCAACATGAGAGTAAGAGAAAGGGAGTGGGTGTGGGAAAGCCGAGGGAATCAGCCTTTGATGATAATTGCTGCAAACAGTATCGGGATTGTCGCTCATAAGCCACAACTCACATCACTGTTAGCTGGGACTTCAGCCCAGCAGAACTACGACACAGAAGAGGCAGAATTGGTGCTGCAGGCTGCTCTGTCCAATACAAAACCATGAACCCGGCTGCTGTCTATAAAGATTTTAATATCAGTATAAATAGGGCACAGTTACAAAAAACTGCAAGACTGGAGCAATGGAATTTTGACTTAAAAACCTTGAGTGAGGCCTTGCTCTTCAGAAACACACACAACACACAGACTGCAGGGTGAAGGGAAGGCATGAGCACACATACACCATCTTGCTTTGAACCATTCAGTACAAAAATAGCAGTAGAAAGATGGTCTCTGAATTGCTGGCTGATCCCTTGGTTGTGCCTTAACTGGACTCTGACTGTGAGGGAGAGGCAGATTGCACCTTATGTTAAGAGCAGAGTTAATGCCCAGTGGAAAGTTTGTCTCCTCCCTCCATCCAGCCACAGCTTCCCCAGCTGAGCTACAAGCTATAAAAATAAAGGTTTTGACTATTCAGCACTTGTACCCAGCCAGGATGCTCTGGCAGATGGAGCGGGCAGGCTGTGCACGTGGGCTCATCACCGAAGAGCCGCTCTCGGCTTTCCTTACATTCACTCTGCTGCTGGGTTGCAAGAGTTCAACGGGATCTCGCTGCTGCTGTTACAGCTCAGTTTACACCACTGCCCACACCAGGCCTCCCTCCCTTCCCCAGTCCTTGTTGCGAGCTCTGCCAAAGGTGATGCCTTCTGCAGTGGACATGAATTGTTCTGGTGCATGTCCTGAAAAGGGAGGCAGGGGCAGGACAGAATCTATCTCTGCACGTGCCGGACAAAGGCCTGCACGAGCTGAAACAAAGGCTCCTGCCCCTCAGGACCCAGCTTGGAGGCAGACTTTCCTTGGGGAGAGGGAAGAACCCCACTGGCAGGTGAAGAGGGACCACCACGGCGGAAGTAACGGGACAGGCTGGAGAGCAGCGTACTCTGAAATCAGGAGCATGTAACAAGTTAGCCTCTTTCAAACACGTGGCCCCCTCCTTCCCCACACAAGGCGCCGGTGGCAGAGCAACAGGCACCAGTACGTGCAGCCCAAGATGCCCGAAGCTGTTGACTCGTGCTGGGGAATGGGCTCTACTGGGCAGCCAAAGACAAATGACCTTCTCCCCCAAGACACATTTACACTGAACAGCGAGAAAGGATGGTGCAAGCTGCTTACCAGCTCGGAGCTGAGCTCCTGTTTCATCCGCTGCTTATCACGGGGATGCACAGCTGGGTCTCTCAAGTACCGAACAGCCTGGGAGATGAGCAGGTAGAAACAGTTTTCCATTGTAAACATGAGCAGAGACCTGCACAAAGAAACGCACATCAGCAGGAGCCAAAAAGGTCAGCACACTCTAGTTTCAAGGTCAAATACTCTTAGAAAAACTTCACACACAGGGTACATATGAGGGAACACTGTTACTGTTCACATTCTGCTCAAGCAGTGATACCCAAAAGCGTTGGGCTGCAGAGTAGAAACTCCCACTGGCCATCGGGGAAGTCTGCTTTAAATGTACCAATAAGCATGAAACAACTCTCTACACTGCATCTTAGGATGAGATGGCTTCACACACCCTCCCCAAAAAAACCCTGCTTGCTTTGGAGAGCTTCTCATGGGCTATCTGACTTCTCTGGATTCAGAAGTGAGCAGCTCAGGAGCTACATGAATGCCTGTAAGCCTCAGTTCTGAGCATTCAGTTCTGCGCCTTGGTCATGACTAAATCAAACACCTAGAAACGTACTTGAGGGTTTTGGTTCCCTCCTGCATATTCAGCCCTGCAGCCTGAGGGAAAGGTTCCTTCTTCTTATCCAGCTGAGAGGGGAAAAAAAAAGACAGCCATTAGAGACAGGAGATACAAAAGAGAAAACACTCCTACTCTTCAAAATATTGGTTGAACAAGTGCTCTAAGATCACTGCAACTGCTGTGCTCTCCCAAATAAAGAAATGGCTAGTACCTCTCCCAACATGTTAAGGGCCACATTGACTGTGGCAAGCAGGGTCCCAAAGGAAGGTGCGACATCTGAATCAAAGGCTGGTGTGGTGAAACTCAGAACGAAGAGCACGTTGTACTCAGCAAGGTCCAGTGACTGTGGAGAAACAGAGGAGTGAGTGACCTCTGAGGCCATGAGGATGCCACCATCATAGTAACAGGAACACCTAGTGTCTGTATCATGCTTTTTGTATGGAGAACTAGAAGCACTGAGATCACTTCCCAAATCTCAGGTATACAGATGGAGCAGTACAGCATTCTGTACAGTACTGCACAATCAGACAGTATGGCTCTCCTCACATAAATGAGCCTCGTCCAACTCCTAAACCATACAGCTTGCCACCATGTGGCAAGCTAAAGTAATGACTGTTTCCAGATTGTTTTCAAATGCCCAGGCATATGTACCCAGAGGCACAGGAAAAGGAAGTTAACTATCCAAAAGTTAGCAGCAGGACACTACCAGAATGAACGATTAAACTTTCCCTTTCTGTACTTGGAGAGCAGCCACTAGGTCACACCCAAACAGGATAACAGGAGGAAGAGTGGCATCCTGAGGATACAAACCTAGCTGGATTATTAGTCTGCTCCAATAAGGTTACATGTACACAGTGTTGTGCAGATCACACAAAAGCTGAGCCAAGCCTTCCTCTCAGCATGAGTGCCTGACACCTAAGGGGAGCTCCTTGTGTCCTGCCTTCCTGCTTTGTGCAGAACGGCAGGCAGAGGCATGGTGGGGTCACGGTCCCAAGCAGGACAGACTGTGCCTCACTACACAGACCCAGAACATCACTTGAAATGCTGGAAACAACCCCTTCAGGGAGCAGCACCACTCCTCTTTCTCTACCTGATCAAGGAGGATCTGGCAGACATCAGGGGTGAAATGGCGCAGCGCAGCAAGGGATTTGCTGAGGATTTTCAAGAGGCTGTACTGCACTGTAAGCAGTGCTTTCTGCTCTGCTGCCTCCGACTCAGGACTGGGATGTTTGGAGGAGGCTTGGGGATTACGCTGCACTCGTGGAGTCACACTTGATGGAAGGGAATCACCATTTTTTGTCTGTGGAGAAAGAAAATGGAAAGTCTGGAATACAGATGTGATTATTTTGCACTAAGATGAATACTTTGAGGAAAAAAAAATGCTATGAACAAAATAAATGAGGAAATAAGGCACCCAAAATCTGTCCCCTGCTAGAAGCATGAGAATTTACACTTAGTGACTTAGTGTGCATCAGGGGAGGCACTGCATTGCAGGGAGGCAGCTGCAGAGACTGTTTAGATTCCAAATTCTGTAAGAATCTCTAATCAACACACCAAGCCTTAGCCATGCTGAAATAACACATCCCTGGCAATGCATCGTCTCCACTCCATGAATCTAAGGATTCCCCGAGAACAAGAGCTATCTCTTGAAGAAATTAAATCAGATCAAGGACACCAGGTCAACAGTTGCTTAATTAATGGCACTACAGACAAGTACAGCAACGCAGCCTTCTTGCTGCAAGGTAGGCAGCTATAAAATAACAAGAGCACCATTCAAACACAGGCTGCTCTTTCTCTAGGACTGCCTTTACACAGTCCAGAGTTTTTAGAGTCCAGACTACTCTTTGTACATTTTTTTTTTTTTCTGTGGAGAAATGCAAATCCTCACTATTGATGATCATCAATAATCACCACTAGGATTACCAACAATCTATTCAATATCCAAGAGCTTGCATATTCATTAATATTTGTCTTTAAACAGGGAGCATGGGCACACAACACTCGTAACTGGCAGTCTGGTGTACAGTCCCCAACCTCACCTGCAGGTAGTGCTGGAGCATTTTGCGGCTGTGCAGGAGGGAGGTACAGGCCTGACACAGGTAACACAGATTCACCTGAAATAAGTAAGGCAAGGGAGAATTCTCTTAAAAACTCAAAACCTATCTATTCACTATCATTGGTGGAAGCTAGAAAATCCAGTTAATAAGAACATACGATCATAAAGGATCAATGCAGTTTCTTGATTTCCCAGTATATTCTTGGAGTCACCTGGCAGTGAGAACTGAGAGCAAGACACTGAATTCCTCAAGTTATTTTTCCCAGCTATCATCTCTCCATCCCCAACAGTTATCTTTCCTCACTCAAGTCAGACAAGGTACTGATAGAACAGACATTTAAATGGACTGAGCAGTAGTTCCTACTAAAAGAGCAGCAATAAAAAGGTGATATAGTGCTATTTTCTCTTAACACATCCAAATCCCTGCAGTCCAAGACTTATTATTCACAGACGTGTAATACATTGGTCCACCAATGTATTATTCACAACAATACCCTGATTCCTACCTGCATGTCCCTCATAAGCTGTGGCAGGTGGAAGTGCCACTCCTTTGTGAAATTTGAGAGCTGAAGAATGAAGCCAACAGTGTGATCAGCCTCTTCCAGACAGGCCAAGCTCTGTACTGTCCGTACTGCATTCAGGCACTGAAGAGGAGAGAGAAGTCAATTAGCACAATGACAGTTAAATCACAAAAAGCCCGTTCCCTTCTCTAGAAGAAAAAGCTGAAGATGCAGAGGATCTGCCCTTAGGGACAGAAAATGTATTCATGAACACAGCTGCACAGCACATGAGTCAGACCCAGAGCACTTTATATTCCTAGTCAGAGGTCAATGTATTTCACGAACTGTGGTGCCATACGAGAAGGCAGCTACTTGTCTAGGGAGCATGCTTATAAACAGGTAATTCAGCACCTGTGTACAAACAGGACTCTTCAGCACATCTTCACTGACACAGTCCGGCCTGTACAGGTATTTCAGTACTGCAGGACATGAGAGCTTGCTGACCCGAATGGCAACTGTACCCTGACCACAGCATTTTCATTATCTGAGCAAGGCTGAGCTGAAGACACCTCCAGGAACAGCTCTCATACTTTTCTTTCCAGAGCAGACAGCCACAAAAGTGAGTTCCCGTCAAACTCTCACTTGTGCTGCTGTGTTGAGTAGGCACATTAAACACCTGTAGCGAAGTTATAGCCCCAGGAGTGAACAGGAGGAACAGATGGTGACTGCCCAGCTCTAACAAGTATCATAACAATCATCCCTGCCTGACCACATGGCTTCTATATTCTGTACTCCTCCTCCCACTCTTGAATTATTTTCACTGTAAATCTTCTTCAGGCAGGAGCCTCTTTTCAACGCTTCTGCACTTTCTGACGTGTTTCCACTGCTATCGCAACACAGAAGCCAACTGAACCATCACAGAGGAAGTATGTGACATACCTGAAGAATCCTCTCTTGATGGACGCCAACAAAGTCTAGTGCTTCCGTCAGGAAGTTGTATCTAAGTGTTTTAAGAAGGCGCTCCATCAGTGACATGGAGAGACGATAGACCCCAGGCCAAGACGGGGCATCCAGAGACTTTCGAGATGAAGCAGATGTCTGAGAAAATCAGATACAAAAACAAATGACTCATTTACACTGCTGCCCGGCATGGCACACACCACAAACCCTCCACCCTATTTTGGAAGTCTCCAGTCTCTAGGGGTGGCTGCTGTCCCTCCAGATTGGGAGGGCTGGGCTCCAACCACAGCCTGCAAGGCAGGGCAAGCTCTCCTGGCACATTCCCACACGAAAGGAAGTAGCACCCACCTGAATGGCTCCATTACTGCTGAGCTGGTACACGCTCAAGAGGGGCAGGCAGACACTCTGTGTGACACCAGCTCCAGCCACTGCTGCCGCTCCCTACAAGACACAGAAAAAACTACTGTTAAAATCTGCATGTCTGTCTGCTCTCTGAGACTAAAAAGACTTATTTGGCTTTAGATATTCCTGTCCTTTGCGCACTGTCACCACCCTTTTAGAGAACTTTCATCTACACACACTTCTATATTGTTAAAAATTCAGTATCAAGGAAAGCAACACTCTTCTTCCAGTAAAATCTAACCTGCATAATTGTACTATGAGAATTTCATTTCGATATCACCTGGTTTGGTACATACATAATCTTTGGAGAGGGCTGGTTTTGGAATGACCTTGCTTTCACCTAAAGTTCCACTCAAGTTGAATTTGTAATAGATAAATGACACTTTATTGCAACTAACGAGAAAGCAGGTTCCAACACTTAATGCTGTTTTAACTAGGAGGGGGAATAATCTGCATTGCAGAAGAGCACATTCACTGAAAGTACCTGCTCTAAATTACATGTCTGCTCTGGCTGGCTCAGCTCTTCCATCCGAGACAGCCCATTATCGAGAAGAACAAGGCAAACTAAGCAGGTGTACATACACCACCTACTGCTTGCCAGCCTCTAAAAAAATCTCTTTATCTACAGATCATTGTTCAGCTGCATTGCAGACAGAATAATGAAATATACAGTTCCTATTAAAAATGTATAGCTATATGTTCTCATTTCTCTGCATCTCTCACCTGTTGAGTCCTTGCTAAGGTCAGTAGTAAATGTAAGGAGGCCTCTGTGAAGTGAAGGTTTTGTTTAACTCTTAGGCTGATCTCCAATGCGGCAAAGATAGTAGGAAGCACAGGGACTTTCCTAGTAATCTGTAGCCAGTAATCTCCATCTTCATCAACTTCACAGAGCTCTTTAGCCAGATGCAGACCCAGAACACACACCTGCAGTGACAAGGAAAGGAGAACAACATATAGGCTTGACATGGGTACCGAGAAAACCTTGAAAGCATTTACTAATACCACCTAGAGTTCAGTCATTCTCAGAAACATAAATTAAGGCACCAGGTATCCCTCACATTACACTCTGCATACTTCCTGGCTGTATTAGCAATCATGACAACATTTTTTTAGGACAGATCTGAAAGAGAGGCAGCAACAGCCAATTTCCCAGACTGATGTGTGCCAAAGAGACACAGAGTAATTCTGAAATAGAAACTGCCGAAACTTCCTTTGAAGGCAGCAGGTTGCAAGGGAAAGTTGTTCCAAACATACATGGAACTTTTGTCTTGAGAGAAGGAACATGGCTGCAAAGCAGATGAACAGGTCTTTTACCCCATCTCGCTGGTCTTTGTGTTTAACTCGGGAGGCATCATCTGTTTCCATGCTGTCCTTGTCATCTGTAGCATCTCCCAAGGTTAGGCTGTGTCGCGTCTGATCAAAGAGCGCAATGACCTCATCTTGGAGTGTTTCACACACACCTAACACCAGCTGGGAGTACTGTGGGATCTCACTCACTGTGACACACAGAGAATAGACAACAGTTAACACACAATCCTTGTACTTAGGTTTCCAGTTTAACTGATAACAGCACTGGGCCACATTTCTTGGAGTTAGTATAACTCTGTTTTCATTTCAAAACCTACAAAACAGAATGTGAGGAACCATGACCCAAATTAGATGATTAAGTCTAGGAGGATATAATAAGGGATTAGATGGTCATCTGGATAACAAAAACCTGTAGTTTTACAAAGAAGTCATATAAACTCATAACATATCAAAGCACAAATCCAGTACTAGTAGGGACAGATTATTCTGTAACTGCCCACCACAGAATTTCCTACCCATTTCTCCAGATTGCTGATACTGGCCCAGGCAGACTGGGTGCAGTCTATGTTCTGCGAGTCTATATAAATACTACATTCTTATCAAAACCATTGTATCAAATTGCACCACCTTTTACCACCATGACTGGAAACTTAAATTCAACAGAATAGAAAAACATTTAAAAACAATCCAACCCTCCACTTTCTATTTATTTTCCAATATATTCTCTGCAAGCCCAAGCAGTAAGACAAGGAATACACAGAAAGGTAAGCTGATACACTTCGCAGCACCACAGCTGCCTTTGTATGTGCTGTACAGAGAAATACTGCCCAGATTCCACTGAGGGTCTTCAAGTGCTCCTGCAATGTAAGATGTCCCGCAAGTGACAGGAGTAATGACCACCCTAGTTTCTCTGGTTTGTAACAAAATGTACCCTCAGAAGACTTTCTTCTGTTTGGGTCTTTTGTTATCTCTAACTAGAAATTCATGTCAGAATCTAAGCTCTGCAGTCACACTGTAGATGACATTACTAGATGTCCCTCCCACACCTGCCAAGCTATTTTCGAAATCACATGGGAACCCTATCTTGTCTCTACCAAACGAATCAAATACAGAGGTTAATTGCTGGGGAAAGATAAGAGATCACATTCTACTGTGAATGATAAACCTCATCTCTTCCTAAAAGTATCTAAAACAAGTAAGAAAAAAAGTAGAGAAGTCCCACAGGTTGGTGACTGTGTTCAGCATCCTGTACTACTACTACAGACCATACACATTTTCACATTAGAAACACTGGAGTGTTAAGGTGTATTCAGCCATGGCAATCCTGCTCTTCACACTTATACATGCACCACCTCACCTTTCATCTCCTTCATTTGCAGAACAGTGATAAGAGCTGAGAACACTTTGGCTTTGGTTTTCTCCATCATCTGCTGATCTGCCTGTAGAACTCCCTCCAGAATCTGCGTCAAGGAGTTTATGATTTTATCCACAGAACCCAACTCGCTGACAACAAAAAGGGAGAGCTCTTCAGATTAGACAAGATCCCTCAATAAATATATCGGCTTGACTGAGCTGTGTGGATCATAGGTTATATGATCCACAGAAATAAAAGCAATTCTTCCAAGTAAAGTTTAAGTCACCACCTGGATCTCACTAAAGACGTTCCGCAGTACAGTGAGAATGCAGGACTGACTATAACAAAAGCTTTTTTGATACCCTCTTCATCAGCAAGTAGGAAGCCAAACCATAAATGTATTGCTACAAGAGAGTTCAGCAACAAGTGCCAGACATTTGCCATCCCAAAAGAAAATTCTATGATAAAGCTTCAGTTTCCTTCCCAAATCACTATGGGAATCTCACTAGAGCAAAATACTGAAACATAATCTCTCAAGTTTTTACATTTCACAATGACTAATAATTATCCAAACAAAATACCTACCTCTTCCACTGTTTGAGCAGGATCAGAAGAAGGGTACAGAGCATAGACCCCAGCTGCAGACAGGATGCTGACATGGGAACTAGGAGCTAGGAAGAAATACTGCTAGAGTTACAGTTGCAATAGTCACATGGAAGAACACTTCAGAAATCCTCAGCCCAAGCACCGCCATCAAATGACCAGGTTTTTTGTTCAGCAGCTAGCAGCACTGAGGGAACCAGTGGCAGGACCCTCTGCAGGGTCACTCAGCGGTGACAAAAATGACACATACAAAAGCAAGATTTAGAAGCAGCTCATCGATTCAGGAAGAGAGCCTTTGTTTCAGCCCAATTTCACAGGATCTAAAAAACCTATGATGGCAAGCAGTTGCAGAGACAGAACTCCTTATAATACAAAGATGATGAGCAATTGGGAAATTAAAAGAACCGACAGGAAGCACTACCTACCAAAACCTTGGTCCCATTTAGCACATCCAGAAACAACTGCTGATGAACTGCAGGATCAGTCAGATGCATTATATCTGCCTAAGATCCACAAATACAGACATCAGTCAAGCACAACAAAAGATGCACCTTCTTAGCAGTATAACATCAGACTACTGTCTCAACTTGTTACTTTAAGAATTCAACAAACTGTACAGCTCCTGAATGATGCAGTTTTATAGAAAGCAGTGAAGTATTACATTAACAGTTGACAAGAAGTTGGCAGTGACTCATTTCCCTAATGGTGCATCCCTGTCTCACTTGACTCAGCAAAATCTCTTCAGGATTAAAGAATTACTTATAATTGCTACAAAAGTTATTTACTACCTCTCTCCTCTGCTCAGACAGACAATAGGCTCATTTTGACCAAACAGCAAAACACCACCTACTCTAACCTCTTGTACCACGCTTGTGCCAACCTGTGTTGTAAGCATATATACGACAAAATTGAAGAAAAAAAAAAAAAAAACCAGCAAATTCTTCATTAGAGTTTAGCTGACCCTAAGAAGTTGACATTTTATTATTCAAAATGTTAACTTCAGATTATCTTGAAAGATAAGAGGTAGCTCTTACATGGCTCGTAGAGATTATGAGCAGCATCCGCCAGGCTGAGATGAGCATCTGATATTCTGTTATGGAGGCACAGCTGCTGCCCTCTGTTTCTGCCACATGATATGCCAGTAACTTCACATATTCTGACCAATAGGCAAAGCGCTTTTTGGTGGAAAAGTTCTTCAGCGTGTCTTTCAGGGACTGATCCAGTGAGCCCCTGACCAAATCAAGAGGAGAAGTTATCTTCATTTATTCTTTGGTCAGAAAATATACTTCTTCTGAGACTCAGGTAGGAAAGCCAAGGACACAGCTTGCAAGTGAGGGTTATTCCACATATTAGACCTGTGCAGGGAATCCCACTTTTTGCATCAAATGTGAAGTAAAAACATGATCCCTGAAGAAAATTTTTTTTTTTTTAAGTAGAGATTTTAGTTAATCCTGACTTTTCAACATATTGTTATGCTCAGGAAAACAAAATGAGTAGGAGAAAACTACTAAAATGTTATTCAGCAGTCACTACAGTGGGTGTACTTAGCTTAGATTAAAACTAGCTTTAATAAATACTGTATATTCTCATTCTAGGATACAAGGAAAATACTAACATTCTCACCTACAGACTGCAAAAAGACTGTAACATCTCTTTGTGCAATTGGTGATTGCAAGAATCTCCAATGTATGTTTGTTCCTCCCACAGTTTCACAGGATTACATGTACTTTGTCCCTCAAAGCCTGCACGGTCTATCAAGACTATCAAGATTTAACACAAACAGTTTAGATAATTAAAAAGTACAGGGATGGAAGAGAAGCTACCAAAGACTCACTTGACAACATAGTAGATCTCCAAACAGATGATTTTCATGATTAAGGCACAAGTATCCAAGACACTGAGCTATAAATACAAAAAAAAAAAAAAAAAAAAGTAAAATTCGAGTGCCTCGCTCTGTAGGGTAAGTGGAATTCTGATTTACCCCTACCACTCCACTTGTAGTGACTGATATATTACAGTTTTTCAGACTTGCTTCTCCCATGATAGCAGTAGTTGTGTCATTTGACCATGGACTGGTGATGATAAGGAAAGAATGCTGTGTCCAGATCGGCACTCAGAGTGAGAGCACAGGACCTTCATAACAAAGGGGAAAACTGCCACAGAAAGGAAGAATAACAAGAATCTAATTGATTCCTCTGTGATACTAGTTAGCCTGAGCTATCCATTAAAAAAAAAAAAAAAAAAAAGTGTTTCTTCTACCAAACAACACACAACATATAGTATGGATACACTACAGACAGCACACCTTTCAAAGAGTGTTACCACAGATGCTAGGTAACATCTACTTTCGTTTCATATGTGAATAAAGAGCATAGAATTTCAAAAGACAGTTCATAGCTATAGAGTCTTTGCAAAGACTCTACATTCACTTTATCTCCTGCCTGTGTTTAAACCACCTGACCATACTTTCTTTTAGAAAACTGCAAACAAGACGGAAGAACCACATACATCACTTAGAAACCTTTTCTGAGAAGTACATAACTACCTTTGTTTTGTTTGGATGTAACTCACCTCTGATGATTCTGAAGGTGGAGGAAGGGTCCCAAAGAGGGGATTGGTTAAATTTTCCCAAAACTTTGGCCTAAAAAATATATATAGAAGTAATATCAGTTATCTCCCCCACGCCACATGCCCAGCAGCATTTTGACTGTTCCAAACTTCACAGAAAATATGCTTTGGTAAATACAAGCTTACATTGCTTTGTATAAAAGAAACAGAAAGAAACATATTTGCTTCTGAACATGCACATAGGGGCTTCTCATCTTCTTTTCTCAGAGACTAAGTTCAAAGCCCACACACTGCATACCCTTACCAGGGCACACGAAGACTAAGATGCAAGTCCCTGAAAAGTCTGGCGAACCAAAGAAAAAGTATTCTGGAAAAAAGGAAGGAAAATGCATTGTAGAAAAACAACAACTCACTTTGTTCTCAGAACTAGCATGGCGCTATCTCGACGGTCCTGCCACAGAGCATGCAGGAAGGCAATGGCAGCACGGTGCAAGAGGGGAGGGCACCAGTATCTGTCCTGTTGTTTGGAGTCTATCAGCTCTAAGACTACCTGGAGGCAACTCCACTCCCCTAAGCTGAATTCCTAAAGCAAAAGGAAACAAGAGAGGTTACATCACCACAGAACTACTATGTAGGCACCTATTAAAGCAGAATGTGCTTGATTCAACTTGAACGATACACAAAGAAATAAATCTTGAGTACATGGTGCTGTCATATATACTGTATATGACTACAAGGAATGTAATCATAACACAGGAGAGAAAAAAAAATATTTTTAGGGGAATAAAAAATGAGCTAAGCTAAGACTTAGTAAGACCAGGTGCCTTCAAAAGGTCCCAACTCAAGACGACTTTGAACTGCAAAGCACCAGAGTGGGAAAACTGATAGTGTCCATCGTACCTCAATCTTCAGCTTTCTTGTTGAGTGGCCACTGTCAGAGTCAAGAGAGCCGGCCACAGAGACTTTGGTCTGACCGAATAGATGTTCTTATGTTAACTCACTAACTGCCTTGAAATATTGGGGAAAGCTTCTCCTTGGTTATAAGGAAAAGCAAAAGTGGGATAGCAGCAATTAATTAACTGCAAGCACAAGCTGCATTTACCTTTACATTAAGCACATCAGGCTACACATAAGAACTATCAGATTTTAGAGACCAGTGCCGTAAGACTGCTATGAATGCTACAACAAAAGACAGTGAGTCCTTGGATCTGCTATTCTACCTTTGACCCATCACTGCCATCCTTCACTTCCAAGTTCAGGAACAGCTCAATGAGCCCAGGCTGTGTCTCCACCGCAACTGTCAGGAACTCCAGTATCATGACCTTAATACGCATGTCCTCAATCTTGCTCTGCAGGCGGGTGAGGAAGGCATCACGGATGGCAGCAGCATCACTACCAAGGCAGGCATAAACAGACATGGGAGCAACCTGAAAAAAGAAAGAAGCATCAGAAGCAAAAATAACCAAACCCCAAAGAATGCTTCTTGGCTATATAAAAGTTGATTTGCATGTTGAAACTCCAAAATATGTGATATTGAATCGATAAACATATGTAAGGGAACTCAAAATAGGTTATTGTCATTAAGTGGGAAGAAACCTGCAAAGTGATCCAAATTTTCCTATTTGGCAATTCTGCTCTATCCCTCAAGGGTTATGATAAAACTGGAAAAGATAAAGAGAAAAACAGTTTTGGAATAATGTTTCCTGCTGTAATAAAACTGCAAAGGAGTTTAGTAGCTGAAACTACTACATTCTCAGGAGTTTAGTAGCTGAAAAGAGTAAGTCTAAAAGGCAAAGTTGAAACTTCCCAATAAAAACTTAAATAGGATCCTCTTCTCCCTAAGATTTTACAGTTCCAGCTAGTAAAGTGTAGGAATTGTATTTAAGAGTGTGACTTGAGCAAGTTGCTCAAAAAAGTGGATAGAGATCAACTGGAGGTGCAAATACTTTGCAGAAAACACCGCACTCATGTGGAGCCTCTCAGTGAGAGCTTAAGTGATTTCTGAAACAGCAGAAGATTACAGTAAAAAAACTAAAGGGCCCTTTATGTGATTTTTAATGTGCTCTGGGTTACAGTCTTCAGTCCACACTGCTTTCAACTGACTTGCATTAAGCCCCCTGATACAAAAAAGCCTGAAGAAATTATATTTAAAGACTTTCAGTGGTGGAATCAGTCACAAGGGGACAAGCAAAGGAGTCTCATCTTACCGTAGCCAGTCGTTTGAGCAATTGGATGGCCAGGCGTGGAAGTGCCGGGTCATGCTTGTGGTAGATGTATTTGGCCAAGACTGCAATAAGATTGTTTCCATGAGCACCTGGAGGGAACACGAGATCAAAGAGAAGAAACTGCAGTAAGATGTAACTATTTACCAGATAATGATTTCCATAGCAGAAGGTGAGAACTAGGTCAGTCTTCCAAAAAAACAAGGCATGGGCCCAGCCAGAGGTACTAATGGTAGCTGACTTACTATATTCTGTAATTACACCCATCTCATTACAAACCAGCAAACAACAAGCCACATTCACTTAATACTTTAGAACCTGTCCCAGAGGAGAAGAATGCCTTAGAAGGGGAGAATAGGCCTTCTTCCATCACTAGAAACCATTTTTTGAAACATTAAAATCTTAACTACTGCTTATAATGAGACACACACTGACTCTTTGCAAATAACACAAAGGCACAGCTGCCCAGGCTGCCCCCATGGAGAAATACATACCATGCTGAGTAAGTGCCTGTTCTAATGGAGATACCACGCTAGAGGGTGGCTTCAGCCGGATGACATTATTGGTAACCGAGAACGCCAGCTTAACTGTTTGGATCAGCAGTTGACCTTGGCCTTGTGACTCATCACTGCGTTTCCAAAAAGAAACCAAAGTAAGTAAATGTGTTGACAACTGACATTTATTATTTGCACAACATTCAAAGAATAAATTCTGTTCTCAGTCAATCAGGGGTTATAAGACATTTTTACTCAGATTGTCATGTCACCACATAAAAGCTTCTGAAATCAAACCCCTGCATATCCACAAGAAAATATTGTCTACCCAACCCTGAGCTTTCAGCATAAAACAAAAAAGAAAAAAGCCTAATAGCCTATTGTCACCTTTTTTTTTCCCTCGTTGGGATATGGAGATTTCAAATGTATTAAGACAGAGGGAGAAATATTTGCAGAACCAATCTCACAGAAAATTATAATGAATCAAAACTGGATGAAGAGATAAAACTGGTTCCAAGTCTGTTTTTTTCCTAAGATTTTCCTTATCAGATAAACATTCTGGAGAGATATTAAAGCCAAAAAGACTTCTCAAATAGGTCTCACTTTCTCCTCAACAAGTGTGGATTCCCTTCCAAACTTTTTTTGAAAGAAAAAGAATGGCAGACATTATCAGAAGCAACATGCTAGCAAGTTTGGCTGGCTGTGTGTCAAGTTGCCCGGGAAAAGAGAACACAGGATGGAGAGAGATTCAACCATAGCCAGAGCAAAAGATTCAAGCCTTCAGAAAGCCATGTAAGGAAGTTAAGGCACTCAACACTGAAGATATCTTCAATACTTCCAGAGTATTTCAAGACGCATTCAGAACCATTCTGAATAGAATGATCATTCCTAGCACTTCCAAAATTACAGTTCAAGCTTTATTACGATTTATTCATGAGCATAGCTTGACTTGAACTCTGGTGTTACCTAAAGACACAGAACTTCTAACATTGGCTCTAATTCTCTTGCTTTCAATTCAGTCATCCAATCTTACAAAATTGAGTTCAAGTGAATTCTTTATAAAAAAAATGTCACTGCTAGCAAACGTAAAACAATTGTGCACATTTACACCCACTGGTATGCTCCAAATGTCATTTAGAAATCAAAAACTAAAACAACTGGATGAAATTAAGAGTGTACAGCAAAAACTGTAAGCAGATCTGGAACAAACAAATCTTGTTCCTCCAGACCATACAAGGCAGGCGGCTGCCATGGCTAGCCGCTACGCTGATGCCCGTTAAAAGCAATCAAGTCAAAGCTACATTTCAAATATAATTTGTTTCTTTCCTCACACTACTGAAACACACCACTCACCTATTAGACTGGGAGGCCATTACCATATCAATAGTGTCCACACCAATTCCCATGATGTTAATGACAGCCTGCCCTGCCTCCGTGTTGGCCAGGCTGAAGATGCACAAGGACTGAAGGCTGGGAGCATTGCTGTGAGACACAGATAACACAGGAAATCATCACTAGGAGCACCTGCAGTATTTTGCCACGCAGCACTTAGAAAACCACCAATAAGTAACCTCCTAATTTCTACACCCCCACTGGCCCCTACTCTTTTCTCCTACTTTCTTCAGACTGGATACACCAAATAGGAAAGTGGATGACAGTCCGCCCCAGGAAATCTATTTATTGTTTTCTCTTTCTTCACCAGATATTCTAGAAACCATTGTGGTTTGTGCCGTCCCTAATCTTTTTCTACCCTTCCTGTACTCAGTAACACAAAAAAGAGCTGAAACCAGCACTACACAACTATGCCAGTTCACTCCTAGTGATTTGCATTCAAAAACTGAAACAAAATGATAGTGACTCCTGCACTGTAAGCCAGGCTATTTCAGATCTGAAATCCATCATCTGTCTTACCTACTGCAAGGATCCATTTCAGGGCATAAATTCAGTATAGCATGGATCAACTGTAGAATTAGGCATCCTAAAACAGAGATGAAACAAACTAAGTTTTCAGAATGATCTGTTGCCTGCTTACTATTTTCACACAAATCACAGCATCTAGCAATACTGATAGACATACAAAGCAAATCCCAAATGGCTGCTAGGAAAGATGGTAAAAAAAGGAAGAAAACGTCACACATTCTGTCTGAGAAGACAAGGGATCCTTTTTATCCCCTCCCTTCTATTCCCCCCTTCAACATCCTTACCAATTTTCTCTCTCACTCCATGAGAGTTATAACGCCATTTGTGGTAATTTGGTAACATCTCCTTCAGGACAAACACAATGCAGGGCACAAGTCCTTGACTCTGGGTGCTACCAAATTGTCCCTAGGCAAAACAGAAATGTTATTGTCCCCCTTCTGGTTAAAAGGACAAGAAACCTTTTGCAGGGAGGTATGTCATATTGTCTTTAAAGTGTGAGAAAACCATCAAGCATGGGGACAGAGATTTAGAACTGACTTCTATCCTTTTGTAGATCAGATGAAACAAAACACGTTTTTTAAAGAATAAGACTACAGAGAAAGCACAAAAAGTAGCACAGTGTCGACCAGCGATCACCCGTAGAGATCCACTGCACACGAGATCTATCTCAGACACGGCTGTATTTCACTTTCCTATCATAACAGCTTACAGCTGATTTCACACGGAGACCATTCCAGAAGCACTCACCCGGACAAGAGTTGTTATCAGGTTCAGGAAGGAGATGGTAACGCTGTACTCGCCTTGAGGCTGTTCTATGCTCATCAGTAGGTTTCCATAGCCCCCAGCATTCATTCCCTCTGCACTGTGAAATAAGCCAGAGGGTTTATTACATGTATAGCAGGACTCTGACATGAGCGAGAGCTGTCAGATGCATAGATTTCAACCCAGCAAAAAGTTCTTATGACATGTTATGAATAGGTTAGGCAAAAAAAAGAAAAAAGGGATGGGATCATGAATACCTAATCACGTGATTCATACTGGACACTGGATTGGCAACAAATGGCAAGAACCCTGTGTGGTGAAGGTCGGTCCAAACCTGCAAGAGAAAGAGTACAGATATTCCCTCTCGATTCACATATACATGCCCACTAGTTCTCAAACCTAGAAGGTAATTTCCTCACCTTCGCTGGCATTCGAGCAGCCAGTACTGTCAAACAATTGACACAAGAAGCAATAACATCCACAGGGGGAGAGATTACAGTTGTTAGCCTACAAAAGAGAAATAGTATGCATAAAATGCACTGCCACCTGTGGTCTAGTCTATATACTATTTTTTTTAATCAAAAAGACTTCTTCCTCACTGAAATACGTAAGTATAAAATCTAAGCAGGTGAATACAGACACCAGAGTCTGCACTTTCAGTCTAGACTTGCCACCTCCCCCTCACACCTGAGTCAGATCAATTTACTGCAAGAGGCAAGGCTGGCAAGACAGCAGACTGTCACAGCAAACAATAATTATGCAGCAGAACATCAATTCCCAGGCAGTTAACACTGAGAGGAGAGTTAATAAGTACAACTGTTTTAACACCTGGAAGTTACTGCTCTAATGATATGTTTTATTCTATTTTCATGCAAATATAGTTGCCAGTAAAAAAACACTTTTGAATAGATAAAATTGTACAACATTCAGGAAGGAAGTGGAACAGGGGCCATTCTTCTGCATCAAAGCATTCAACAGTGTGTAGCCACAACAGTCTTGAGAGCTGAACATCAGTCTCAGAATTCAAGCACCGAGACACACTTCTTGCAAAGCTCTTGGCAAAATTAGTAACTAGCCATTCTTCCAGCTCATTATATCTGCTCAGGTACCTCTGCTGTTAGTGCCTTCATGCCCGTCAGTGACTTACCTCTGCAGGAGCATGTAGATTCGCGATGTGATTGGCAGAAAGCAATCTGCTATTGATACATCAGTGCTGATAACTTTATGAACCAGATCAATTATTGGCTTGACCCTCTGGCAATGCTGAATCACATCTGGGTAAAGAAAAGCAACACTAGAATATGAAATCATACTTAAGCAGTAATAAAATCTGGAACAATGCACATTAGTCTTACTGCACATCCTTATAGTCATTGCCCATACCAAAACCCATTTATTGTATCTATCTCAACCCCTCCCTCATCTAAAATTTATCTCATCTCACCAGATGGTCTTGGCCTTCTGCAATGAATTTTACAGTATTATAATAATAATTTAAAAAAATCAGATTTCTAGGAAAGTATTCCACGCTCTTTCTAAATTATTCAGAGCTGTTCAATCCTACCATTAACCTCAAATTGATACCTATTAACAATTATTTATTCTCTTTTATACTCCCAGCCTATCTCACCTGCTGTCGATACAACATGGAGCAGCATCTCAATCTCGCAGGTAAACAGTGTCCAGCTGCTGTAGGAATACTCCCATCGTACCAAATAAGCCCGATCATCCAGCATCACCTGGCCCACTGTTCCCTGAGGTATCCGCAGATTTGTTTGACCTAGTCCTAAAGATTGAAGAAGCAGGCAAAATAAAGTCACAAATTTGCCTATGACTTAGAAGCCAGATAAAGAATTAAATCCCCCAAAGCATTTCAATAAGAAAAGGTTAAGTGCAGTTTCCTTACCAAGAGGATAGAGGAGCTTTGGAGCCTGTCTTCGCCAAAGTGTGCCATCTTCATGAGAGATCACATCAGGAGGCTTATGCTTGTACAGTTCAATATAGAAGGACATTTTATCCAGGAAACTGTATACCTGCATATAGAGACAGCTTGAACAACACAGCCAAAGAGCAAGACCTTCTTAAAAATTAATCAATGAGATCATTTCCAGGAATAGGCAAGTTTTCTTGATGCATACAATATCCTTCTAATACATCAAAACTACCAAAACATTGTTAGACAGCCCACATGTATAGACAAATCTTATCTAATGAATCAGAAAATTCTTGTGAGAAAAGTACAACCTGAAAAATTAGCCAGTATCTTAATCTTCAGCCGTTAAGAGTTGAAAAGCTTTCTAAAAGCCCAGAAACATGGGTAGTTAGTCCTGCAACAGCACTGGACTAAAAAGGAACCCTGTACACCATTCTTTGACAAGAGCTTAATGTCTGTCATTTAACATTGCAACTGAGATAAGCACATGTAATAGAAAGAACGAATCACACAGCATGATGTCCCTGTCTTGAAATAAATCATCTCCCAAACACCAAGAGAGATCCTGTACCTTTTTTGCAGTAGATTTATCAGACACAAGGGCTTGGAGCAACTGAAGGAGGGGAGTAAGAAGATGGGGGAACATCCCACACACACTGTCCAGGATAATACCCAGACCTGCAGTAGGTTCCTGTCGGTGGAAACAGAAAACAAATGTCTTATTACTAAAAGGAAATGCTAGAGTGGTCTCAGTATAGCACAAGTACAGAGTTCCTTTAAGTTGTACATTTAACATTAATCATGCACAAAAGTATCACTCCAGTCCTTGCACAGACTAAAGCATGAGGCAGTGTGCAAGTATAAGGCAGGAAGTAAGACTGTAATGGAATACATATCCTAATTCTGTGACAACAAAAAAATAAGCATGATGCTTTTGCGGGCAGTTAGTTCAATCCTTGCAAACCCAGCCCTGGTTTAAACTATCACCTATATTAAAACTTGTTCCAGTATCCTTCAAGAGTAAAGCCAAGGCTGTACCTAAAAGGCAGGAAAGGGCAAAAGTAAATCAAAGATAGATACAAACAAACGCTAGCTCCTCAGGCCCTCCTAGAAACTAACTAAATACAATCAATCTGTTCCTTTCCTAAAAGGGGATCTTCTACCGGCTTTTAGTTATAAGCAAGGTAGGTCAAAGAAGTTGCCAACACACTCACAGTCTTCCAGAAGAGCTGAGGAATGCTGGAAGCTGCCAAAACTTCACATGCAGCATCAATTATATCCTTCAAAGGAAGAAGGACAGAGCAAAGAAAAGTTACTTTACACAATGATAATTTCATCCCAACCAAGTTCTGCCACATCTTTGGAATTTAAGTTTCCACATTTACCAGCCAATAGGTAACTACTTCCTCTAGTCAAAACAGAAAGAAACACCCAATACACCCAAACCCAGAACACGGAGCCAGCCTAAAGCCTACTCCTTATCATGAATGGACGGGCCAGGGCAAATATGTCCCCTATACCTGTAAAGGACTGTATCATGTCTTCTCAAACTTGGAAATGGAGTATGTATTATTTCCATTGCTTTAGAAATAACACATCAACAATTAGTTTCAAATCCATAGGACTTCAAGTGCAAGATATGCTCTTTCATTATTAATCAGCCAGTCTGCAGAGGTGTTTACTAAGTCTGCATTGTGTAAATGCAGTAAACAGCAAATCACTCTTTTAGATTTAAGTCACATAAAGTTTGCAGCCTCAAATGAAGGATTACAATTTAACAAAAGTAATTAGCATTAGGTTATTTTAAATTAGGTAACAGACACAATGAGCCTTGGATGCTTACCTGCTGATTGCCCAATGTATGCAATTCCAGTGATGTCAGGACAAAAGAAAGAAGTCCATAAATACACATACAAGCTGTGCTGGCAGTACACTGGAAAGAAAGAATACACAAGGCCATTATAGGAAAGACTATGAAGTAGAGAACACACTGTACCTGTACTTAGTCTGCTTTACAGACTGAGCAACTGCCTTTTTCATACATTCTTGCTGCAGACAGCAGAGGCAGCAAAGCAGGAAGCAGTCATTAGTTAAGCTCTACATTAACATGAAATATTTCACAAAAATAAGCAATCTTGCCACTACTATTATCATTAGAAAAGCATTCCAAATCTCAAAAAAAGCAGCACTCAGTGTTCATTAGAAATCAGAAAGATTTGCTTTCACTGGTTTCTGCCTACAAAGTAGCTTATTCTCATACACTTTACTGTCTAATGAAATCATGTACAGAGAATAGTGCAGAGTTAAACCTCCTAATACTCAAGATCCACAATGGGAAGTACACTCATGGAGGCAAATCAACAAATGTGATTAAATGCAGTCTGTTCTGCTCAAAAGAGATGTAGTTCCTCAACTTACAAAACCATGCTTTACTGCATATCCTGCTTAAAACCAGATTTAGTTTAAAAGAACATTGGTTCAAAATCATCCACTTCCCATCGTATCTTTATATCAGTAGCAGTTAAAAACTTTCAAGAGCTTACATATCCGATTATAAGAAACTCACGTTCTTCCCCCCACTGCTCAGCGATCGCAGCAGCTTTGTCAGATACTGGAAAACATTCAGCTGGATAGCAGTGCTGCCCATTCTCCTGATAACGCTTGTTGACTCCTCTGGGTTTACAGTGTGACGGAGCAGAGCCCAGGCCAAAAGCACCAGAGCGTGATGTGAGACATCCCCTAACTGCAGCAGCTGATTGTCCATCTCCTGCAGAGACAAGACAAAAGCAAAATCATTCAAACCTTCTGAAAGAAGTTCATATTCAGCAAGCTTACAGCTGATTGCGTCTTCTTGCTAACAGACACCTTTCCCTTGCAGATAATTATTCCAAACATGCAACCAAATTATATACCTGCAGCCTCAGTCTGTTTCTCTGCATGGTTTACTGTCTTACAGTTAGTGTAACCTCACATGTTCTCTTTCCTAAAAGCACCAACACTACCAATCCTTTGTTTCACTCCCTTCTGGAAACTTCACAATGCCTATTTCTTCACATATCTTTCTTTAGAGAAAGGCCCAGGATAACCAAGGAAATACGGGGGAGAGGAATTAACTTAATTCTTATTTGCCCCAGAATGTTATGTGGATGCTAGCTCCTACACTTGCTCAACACACACAAGGAACAGCAACTTAAAGAAATAATCTTTAAACAGCACTGCCTGGGTAATCACAATAAGTTCTGTATTGTTAGGTCTGACGAGGGGTTACTCTGCCAGTGATTTACCTGGTGGATGCGCTCATTATTGGCTAACTTGTGCTCCTCCGTCCTGTCATCCAAAGCACGCTCATGGAGGGAGTCAATCTCCATGCCTTCCACCAGAATAAGAGCACTAAAGTAGCTACAAGCAGGAAAAAAATAAAAACAAGTAGGTCAGAAACTTTATTTAAGAATTTAGGTTTTTTTTTTTATGTGGTCAAAAAACATTTAGTTTGCTTTTGTTCAGCTGTTCTTTGAAGCAATAAGAAACTACATTAAATTAACAGCAGGTAATCCAATTTTTGTACTGAAATGCTAGTACATGACAGATTACAATCTTCAGAACTACCATTTCTGGTTGAACAGACGAAAAAAGGTCACCAAAATTTGAAGATAGCTTTTCCACCTCTGCAACTCTCTGCCACCTGGCAGGATTTTCATTCCCCCTGGCTGCAGCTTGAGTTATGTCCCATGCAGCAAAATGAAGACGTTACTGTCATTTTTGTAAGCAGACCCACAATAGCTTGAGCTGAGGCAACACAGTTAGCAATACATGTCAGAAAGAGAGTGCACACCTCCATGCAGGTAGCAGACAGACTGCCAGCACAGGACTGTAAAGATGCAGTTTCACTTTACTCCTAGACCGTCTAAGGAGTGGTACTGTGTCTTCATTGCCATTCTCACCAGAGGCAAGAATATACACTAGATTAAAGCTAGTATATGGATACCTCTCTACTTTGTCATCACACCTTCATTTTGCCACAAACCTACAATGTGACCAAAAAAGCTATTCTCCCTTCATCACAATGAGCTTAGCTTGAAACAGCGGTGATTTTAAGAAGCAGCAGTAAGAATTAGAAAAGCTTTTTTCCTGAGGAAAATAATTGTTTTGCTCTGTACTCACTTCACAAATATATATGATACTCACCCAATACGATCTACCAGGTGATCCATGCTCTCATCTACCAGGTGTCTATTGGTTTGTCTAGTGCCAAATCCCTGCTCTTTGAACATCTTTGCAAACGCCAGAAGCTCATCGGGTGCCATTTCAAAGTATGCATAGTAGAGGAAGATGACTTCCAGGAGCATGGACTGTTCACGGAGGCATTGCACAAACCAACGGGAAACCTGACGTTCTGTCTGCACAAGGGAAAGTTCTACCATCATATGTCGAAGCTCACAGGTCAGTCAAAGCAGTTAGAAACTAAGAAGTGTTGAAGCATTTCAACAGGTTGTGTAGTCAGTGGTTTGTATGAAGGCAAGGAAAGCCACTATAAATACAGAGAGTGCTGATGCAGAAACATTATGAACAACTACATATAAATGCACCTGTCAGCCTAGGGTTATCAATGGATTTATTACAAGGAACAATATGTTCCATGCAACACACTGTTTCTGAGCAAAAGGGTGTTCTGTTATAGAGAAAACAAACTTTAGGTTTCTTGGATCAGGAGGAACACCCTTTTTAACTGCATCTGCACACACGTGTTTTCCAATACACTACATATAAGGAAAGACAGAGAGACTTTATAAGTTTGATAAATAAAAGCAAGAAACAAAATACCATAAGATTTCCATGTGTTTCCCATGTAGGAGCTTCTGCTTTGTACAATGCTTCAAACTGTTTCCGGTAATTAGGAACTAGTTCCTTGTCCAACTTTTCAACACACTGGAAGTACTGTGCCTTAAATAAACAAATAAATAAATTAACTTCTTACATGCACAGTGACGTGCTTTTTACAACCACAAATGGATAATTACTACACAACTTACGTATTTAGCCTATTTCAATGTCCTGACAGCCAAGAAAAGGTTCCTGTACTCACTGTGTAAGGGTGTCTCTCATCCTGAAAGTAAGTGAGTAGATGGAGGACACAGCGCAGAATGCAGATCCTCTCTTCATAGTAATAGTCAGCAAGCTGTGAATATACAGAGTCATCAATATCAATGTGGTATTGTGTCCAACTCCCATACACTGCCAAGGCCTTCATCACAACAATATATAGTGCTCAAACATTACTACAGATGGAGTTTCAACTAAGCAGTTTTTAAGTTACCTGAAAAAAAAAGACTTAATTAACTTCACAGCACTCAACAAAATATGCCCATAGGGACATGTCTATAATTACACTGCTAAGTGAGAAAACATGGAAAAGTAAGGCAAAAAGACAGACACACACACTATTTCTCATTCCTCATCCCTATTATCCTCTGTCAGGTATGATCATCAGTCTCCATTTCAGACTAGTCACTTCAGACAATAACATATAAACCTACAAGCTTTGGAAAACAAGGGAGCATATATCTGCCCAGCTAAAATTCCCTGATATTAAGCCTAAAATTTCCCTTCTGTAGCAACTAATAACACTGCTCAAATCTACATGCACAACCCTCTATTTCAGAACGATCTAAAATTTATTCTTTATATGAAGGACTACTCCAATTACTCCAAGATTTTCTGGATCCATAAACTTGGTTCTCTGTCAACAGATCTTTTCAACAAAAAATACAAAGGGAAATGACTACTAACCTTCAGCATCAGAGCCTGACTCTGCCTTTCATCCTGAAGAACTGTCTGCAAGCAAAACACAAGATAAATAAATATCTACTGCAGAAAATACATATTCACAAAACCAGACTAAAATAAACAAAAGACAATTTTTCTTTCCATTTCTTTTGGAAAACGATTCCAAAAGCACAAAGCCAAAACACTTATTTTTAACTATGTATTTACTACAAATCTGTAGCTTTTCTGTATTCCTGCAATAAAGAGAGGAGCTGAGCTCTTGCAGAGATTCAGGCAGGAAGAAGTGATTTTCCTCAAAGCAGTACTTGAGCATTGTAGGTTCAAAGAAAAGCTACAAAACTGTTTCCAAGTCAGAACTCAGACTCACATGCGTCCATATGCATCAACAAACTAATGGTATTAAGGAAAGATGTGGAGTAAATAGAACATAAATGGGAGCTATGGACCTTCAGGGAGTCCCTTGTTCCTCTGTAATCCTCTTGAAGATAACACTGTAACAACTGCACACTCTGCTCTTCATCCAGACCCTGGGGGGAAAAAAAAAAAAAAAGAGATATTTTCTGAAATTAATAAAAGGCATCTGAATTCATTAAAGATACAGATTCTCTCCAAATATTCAGGCAGTTCTTCTCTTCAAAACAAATGCTTTCCAAAATATGCCAAAAGAAAGTTTTTGCATCAGGCAGATGCTTGCTTTAGTCAGCGCTTCTGTTTAAAGCAAAATACATAAGCTTTGATGTCACTTAGATGTAGCCAATATAACTTCAGCAAAAGGAGCATAACAGTCATTTAAATAAAGGTCCCACCACCAGTCACTGATTTCTAAACTTCTGGCTTGAAGGAACACAACTTTGCAGGTAAACTGACAGTATTTTCAAATATGGCAACTGATTTAAGGGACATCAGTTTTTAGCTGAGCAGTTTCAGATGTCTTGAAAGAACCCAAGAAAGACCACAAAAGCAGGTGACTGCTTCTGAAAAGCAGGGCTCTTGGCAGCAGAAAGGGATGTTAACCAGAAAAAACAATGCACCTTGAGGTCACTAATCACTTTTGAAAATTTTGACCTATGGCCTCAACAGGTACTTCTAACAACCTCTAGGTTATTTTGAACAGAAAGGATCTTAAGTTTGCCTCTATTCAATTAAGAAGCTTACTTAAATATCAGAATCCCAGTAACAATGCATTCCAAGTGCAGGAATAAAAAATAATCAGATAAGATCTTCACTCACCAAAAACTTGCTAACCCTCAGACCCAACTCTTTCAGCGGAGCAGCTACATCTTTATCAGCTTCTATTTTTTCTGCTGAAGTTGTACTAAGGAAAAAAGAAGATTTAGTCATCAAAAATGCAGCAATCCCAAGGAATGAACTAAACAGGCTTAATTTCAAAGTTGTCAGGTTTATCAGTTTAAACTGAATATTTGCTTTTTCCTCAATGGTCTTTCAGTATTTCATACAACAATATGCTGTAACCAGAATTACTATAATAAATGCAGGCTATATTCATTTCACCTTTTCAAATGAGGGAATCTGGATATCCTTCTGGGGTGACTGAGTGTCAAGAGGAGCCACTTCTCCACAGGCTGCACACTTGCACATGACCACTGCAGCTCAGCAGAGGCAAGGGTTAAGAGCTACCTAACATTAGTAATGACAGCAGAAACTCTTGTTACTTCTTTCTGGTCTGTATTTCATGCCCCAAAATGTTATGTGGATTAAGTACTTTCTCTTGCTACTCCTGTTCTGAAATCTCAAGTCTTGCAAGACAGTAAAAATCTATTTTTATGTAATCAGAGAGAAATATTCAACATGTTCCTCTACTTATTAGGAGACCTCATTTTTAGGGTTAATTTTTAAAACTGGACAATACCATACCTTGGCGGTTTATAGTATGAAAGTCCCTCTAATAATCTCTGCCAGTGCTTGTTCAATTCTGCCGCAATCTGTGCCTAAAAAAAGAACCAAGTGCTACTGAACAGATTTCTCAATGTACACCACCGAGTATCAGATTCGTTAAATTTAAACAAAGTAATTCCACCACCACAGAGAGACAGGAACAACACAAGACAAGCATCTATGATTCAGACTGATTCAAGGTGTGTTATTGTATGAGGCAGCTTTCTGCCTTGCCTAATCACAGGAATGGAGAGGAAATAGGAGGCAATGGACTGGGTTCAGAAAAATTTGGATTTCCAACCTCTGGTCAAATTCTTGAAAGCATGTGCTTCATCTCTGAAAATAAGGAAGCAGGCTGTACTACTCATGAATACCCCACACCAGCCAGTCTAGAAAGTAGCACTTGTGTCTACCCCAGAAAGGAAACTACCTTTTCACATATACCCTTCCACATAGTTCACAAAGCAGCTATAAACAAGGAGTGGAAGAATGAACACGTAGCACAGATAGAGAAACAAAAATCACACTGAAGAAGAGGGAAAAGCAGTGAAACATATTTTCACAAATATTCAAAGAGATGTACAAATGATATATTTGGCCATGGAGTCCATTCAGTGATGGGCAAACCTGCTTAGCAACACATGGACTTACTGGTTCTCTTAAAGCTGATCTGCCCAGAAGAATTGTCCATAATTCTCTGCTGCTCCTGTAAACACAGGGAAAAGATGGAGAGCATTTTAATGATGAACACTATTTCAGGCTTCCATTTAGCTTGCACTTTTTCAAACCTGCAATTAAATCAGAGCAGATCATACTGCAATATAAGAAAAATTATTTAATGAACGTTAGTTTTTAGCTCACCAGTTTCAGACGTCCTGGAAAGAACCCAGGAAAGACCCAAAGAAGGCGACAACTGATACAGCAAGACTTGCAAACTCATATCAAAGAAGCATCACATCAGTATCAGTTTACTACTTCAATTTGATTTTGCTACTTTGACCTTCGAAGTTAGTAAAAAGAAACCTAATTAAAGTATAGAGCAGTGTTTTATTCAGTTACATTCGATGCTCTCCTCCAAATTCTTCTGTAACAATTTCATCCTTCACTTTAAGTGAAACATAGAATTGGGTGAAGTGAAAAGTTTCAACACCTTTACATAAGATAGAATGAGTTGCTGCAGGTCGTCAGAGCATTCACCCTCAGCTTCTTGTTTCCTCCTTAGAACTCTGCAGAAAAGCCAATCTGCGCTGTAAGGTATTACAGGTCAAACCCTGACCCTGGCACATGCATCCGGAAAAATTAGTCTCCCTACAATAGCTCGTGAAGAAGATGCTTGCCCAAAAGAGTATTTCAGGAACTCAGACAAATGATGATTTGTTAACAACGTCATACAAATCAGGAGTTAAACACCACAGCTCCCCACGCAAAGACTGTCTACAAAAGCAAGAACACTCATTAACTTATTTTTAGAATAGCACCATCAAAATAACTCGCTGTAGCAGTGAAAGTCATCTGCAACTTCTGACACATGGTGCCACTTAACTGAATGACAAGACCTATTATTTCCAGTACACCTATCAATGTAATTTCTACCTGCTAATTCCTTGACAGTTAGATGCACCTCTCTGTGTAGAAGCTAATGAACCTCTCCTGGCATGGTCAGGAACCAGCTGCGGGAGCAACCTCTCAAACCCACAGAGCACCAAAATGCCACCGAATTTTACCAAGAAAATAATCACTTTGTAGAATTGAGCGCCAGCCTAGCAGAACCAACCCTTCTATTTTTCATTCCCTTCTAACCTCTTTAGTGAATAAAACAGTCCATGGTTTGTTGCTAGTTCCTTAAGACTCCAAGACAACTAAGGAAGGAAAGCTCTCTTTATGCAGCCACACGTAACAGTGATGTTCTTGTCGTCATCAGGGCTTACAGACATTCATTTAATAAAAATGAGATATCTAGGAACACTCTAGAGCATAAAAGCGTTACAATAAACGCCAAAAAACATGCTCGGGACAAATGAATGCACCAATCTAAAGTGATCACTGAACCTAGGATTCATTGAATCTCTTCCTTTATACATCTTCTTTCGATTTTCCTATGTGCAAAGCGTTGTCCAAAAGCTGAAAAATCAACCCTCGCTGGCTCTGCGCTTCACGAGAGCAGCTCTGGGACCGGGGGGTGGGGGGGGGGCGGCAGACACCCCCGGGCGCCAGCGTGCCTCCGGGCTTGAACGCCGCACAGGCTGTTACAGGGCTCTAACATCCGCCCTTCTACACTGCTGCAGCCTAGGAGAAATGCCAAACCACTACTAAAAACTCGCTGCTAACACCGAAATTCGGGCGCCCGGAGGGTCCCCGAGAGGCCCCTCAGCGAGGGGCGGGGCCTCGCTGCGCGCGCGGGGAGGGGCGGGGCCGGGCCGGCACGGGCCCCGCTGCCGTTAAACCTTCCCATCCCGCTCCCCCCGCCCCGCGCGCGGCGAGGAACGGGGCCTCCGCGGCCTCCCCCCCATACGTACATATATACATACATATATATATATACATACATACGTACATACACACACCCTCCCCCCCACTCCAAAGCGGCAGCCGCCGCGTCCCCGCACCTCGCGCACAGCCTGCCCGCCGCCATCTTCACTCCCCTCTCACGTGACCCGCCGCGCGGAGCCGTGCGCGCGTGTGTGTGTGTGTGTGTCCGTGTGTGTGTCCCCGCCTCTCCCCCGCGCCGGCATCACGTGGCAGGGCCGCTGCTCCGCCTCTGGCCCGCGCCCTGGCGGGCTGGGTCATGTGACAGGCGGCAGCGCCAAGATGGCGGCGTCCTGCGAGGTGGGTGCGGGTTCGGTTCCCGGGCTGCGGGAGGGGAGGGCCACAGCTCCCCGGTGGGACCCGGGCCTCCCCCGGGCAGCGGCTCCGACGGCTTCTGGAGGCTCTTACGGCCGCTGTCCCTGCTGCGGCCTATGCCGCGCCGCAGCTTCCCGGTAGAGAAGGCTGGGTCGCGGGGTGCCGAGTCTGAGGGGGAGAGGAGGCGGAGGGCGGCGCGGAAGGTCAGGGCAGAGGGAGCCCGCAGCGCTGCGGCGGACACAAGGAAGAGAAGGAAGAGGCAGGTGCTGCAGCGAGGCGAGAGCTACCGGGGGTTTGGGAGCACGTCAGTAGGAAACTTCCCTACGCGGCGGAGTTGGGATGCAGATCACGAAGCGGTCAGAAAAGGCTTAGTCCAGCTTGAAATTGGAGGCGATGGGTCACGTTCGATGTGTGAAAGACCAGGAGTGCTGAAGAGCTTCACGCTACCTCAAAGAAGGGATGGAGGAGGGAATTGTAGCAAGCACAAGAAAATAATTCAACAGCAAAATACATCGTGTTGCGAATTCACAGGTCAATGGCTTTCAAAGCTGCTGCATTAGAGTAGGAGACCCGTGTTTCATAGGGTGAAATTCTTCCTTGTTTCATAGCCCAACTGGCAGGCTGCCTGCTGGGGGAAGCTGTCATGTGTCATTATTGATGCAAGAGCTGGGTTGCAACCTTAAAGCTGCCAGACAGTGGGAGGTCTTTTTCAGTCTTTGGCTAGCGTGGGCTATTTATGCTGCCTTTTCTCAAGTAATCTTTAAGTTTCCCCCTCGCCTGCGCTCAGAAACAACGAGTGGGACCCCAAAACCGTTACTGGTTGTAGGTACATATTGTCTATGCCAATTCTGTTTTATTGACTGTATGATTAATTCTTCTCCTATTCAGTTTAAAAATTGTGATGGCAAAAAGATTACACTTGGCCTGATCTAGCTGTGTAGCAACAGTATAGCTAATTAAGTTGTTTGGCAATCAAGTATTTCAGGCTATATGAATAAGGATGCTAAAAAGTAGTCTATTAATATTTAAGAGTTTTCAGTACAAAGTCATAAATAACTAAGCACTTCAAACCCACACTGTAAGGGAGTTTGACAGTACAAACTTTAATAGTTACCCAGTAATATTATTACCAAGATCTCTATCAGCTTTATAATCTGGTGACATCATTCAACACTGGGTGAAAACCAAAACCAGAACTTTAAATAAAGTTCTAGGCTTCCATGAGGGAGCTAATTAGTAATGAGACTGGGGAAGGAAAATTTAATAAGAGTTTATTGCTAATCAGCTTAAGAGTGGGCCAGGAAAGGATGAAGCAATAAAAAATTTCAGCTGGAGATATCTTACCTAACAGGGATACACACAGCTGAATCAGCCATTCTATTGCCAACAGAAATTCAGAAACTGATACCTTCAAAGAACTCAAACGAAATGCCAGTATAACGGTATTGCTTACATATGTCTAAGACATAACAACAGATTATGGATAAGGAGAAGTAAAGGTTGCCAAAAAGTAGTAAATGCTGGTGAGAATTGCACGGTGTTGTGAATGGCTGCAATACTTTGAGAAGATATGATTTAACCTATGATTTAACCATTGTGTGCATTGCTGATTATCTTAACTATTTATTTTATAGTCCAAAAGTTTAAAGGATGGTTTAGTTGACAGGTGTCATTGGCTGTGAGCCTTGATTCAGAGAAGGTGAAGTGCTGTAAATGCAGTAAATGTAAGATAAGGGAGTGCAGAGATATAGAAAACAATGACAGCTTTACGTCATGATCAAGAATGTCTTACAAGGTTTACTTACTCTTAAAGAATTTGAGGAAAATAGTGCATACCAGAGGTTAGTTAAACAAATCACTTATGAAGTAATGATGCATCTTGGGGATGACTTGTTAATATTTGTCTAGTGTCATTAATGACTAACATTAAAATATTTCACTTATACAGATCTAGAGTCTGTGTAAAATAGGAGTGCAGGGTTCTCGCTCAGAAAATGGGAATCAAGATAGCTGACAGGGGGAAGAGACTGTGCCATGGGTTAAAGAGAAATGAAGCCAATACCTTTCTTTAAAAATAAGGAGGAATAAATCAGACTTGTTTACTCACATATGAAGCTGTATAATAGTTAAACCATATGGCTACAACACATCCTAAACAGAATACTACCAATATGTAAAGATGAACTAGAAGTATATTTTAGAAGGGGTATCTTTGAACAACTATGACCCAGCAGTTCTGTAGAGGCAAAACAATTTAAGCTGCTTGACGCAGAGAACGTGATGAGCATCCTCTCATCTATAGGCAAGATGAGGTCTGTTCATTTCATTTTTCTGTACTCAGATCTTCAACTTAGCTTATCTTGACAGTTCTGGTAATAGATCAAAATTAGATAAAGTATGCCACTTGACTTTTTTTTTTTTTTTTTTAATTATTGTGATGTTTTCTTTCCTACTTCTATTGTAAATACTATGTAGCATTCTAAAACACCTGCTGCAGTAGTGGAAGTATTCAATCATAACACCAGTAACAGAAGGGGAAAGAAGTACATAGGGGGTTTTGCACAGCAGTGGGAAGAGAAATACTTAATAAAATGAGAAATATTCTGTAAAAATACAGTGAAAACCACATACAAAATTGGGTTCTAAAATTACCTTTAAACTTTTCAATTAACGATATTTCAAATTCACAACATCACCTTGAAACCTTTTGGGAATATTTATGGCTTGTTTGCTTCACATTTCAATTCAAAGACACTGCAGCAGAAATATTTAAAACTGTCTCTGAATACCCCAGCATTCAGTAGTTCATTTCCGTCATTGCAGGCTGACTTCTCTGATTCTCAGAGGGGGATAAGTTTTGGTTGATCCATTAACTCACTGGTTTTATTTTTTTTTATTTGCCTGTATATTGACGTTAACAATTGGCACATAACTACCAGTTTAAATTAAGCTTAAGAACAAAACAGCTGTGTGAAGGCTTTAGGTTTTCTAGCAGTTGCTTTAATTGTTTGCTCTTTTTTTTAAATAGGAATTGCAGTAACATGAAAGGGAATTCTTCCTAATGGACAACTATTGAGCACATTGGGACTCCTGTGAAAGGTTTTGAAAGCTTGAGCCACGTCGGACTGGAATCATGTTAAATAAGCCAGTGCTGGCAGAATCCCTGATCGTGTTCATCATCGTTCTCTTTGTGCACGCAGTGGTGTGGGACCGGTATTCCTGGTGCGCTGTCGCTCTCGCTGTCCAGGCTTTTTATGTCCAATTCAAATGGGACCGTCTGCTTCAGCTGGGTGGGGCTGTATTCCAGTTCCGTACAGCGGCGAACAGTGGCCTCCTGCCAGCTAGCATGGTCATCCCCTTGCTGGGGATCGTGATGAAGGAGAGGTGCAAGTCTGCTGGCATTGTGTACTTCGAACGTTTTGGCATAGTTGTAGCTTCTGCTGGCATGCTGGTTGCTCTCTTTCTGTCTGTAATAGCAGTTGGCATCACAAAACCTGTGCCAACCAACACTTGCATACTTACTGGTGTTGCTGGCAGCATAATTATCTATACCATGAAGCACTCTTTGACTGTTTCAGAAGTGATAGAGGTCCTAGAAGTGCTACTTATTTTTGTCTACCTCAGTATGATCTTGCTGTACTTGTTGCCTCGATGTTTTACTCCTGGAGAAGCATTGCTAGTTCTCGGAGGTATAAGTTTTGTTCTCAATCAGCTCATTAAACGCTCACTGAGTGTAACTGAGGGCAGAGGTGATCCCATAGACTTTTTCCTTCTGGTGGCAGTTGTTGGAGTTGTCCTTCTCGGGCTTTTTTTCACTGTGCTCTTCATTTTCATGGATTCGGGTACGTGGATCTCCTCCATGTTTTTCCACATGATGACAGCAGTGCTAGGTTTAGGTGTCATCATGCCTTGGCTGTACCGACTGATCCAGAGGAACCCTTTGTTCTGGCTACTCCAGTTTCTGTTTCAGACACAGACAAGAGTTTACCTTCTTGTATATTGGACCTTTTTGGCTGCTTCAGCATGTGGCGTAGTTTTATACCAGAATGCTAAAAGATCATCTGAATCTAAAAAACACCAGGCCTCGACTATAACCAGGAAATATTTCCATTTCATTGTTGTAGCTACTTATGTTCCTGGACTAATTTATGACCTCCAGCTTCTCTATGTTGCTGCAGTACTGTGTCTGGCAGTGTTTATCTTCTTAGAGTATATTCGGTACTTCAGGATCAAACCATTTGGCCAAACCCTTAGGTATTTGCTGTCTCTCTTCTTGGATGAAAGAGACAGTGGACCTCTAATCTTGACTCACATTTATCTCCTCCTTGGCATGTCTCTCCCAGTGTGGTTGTTCCCCAGATCTTGTGCTCCTAAAGGTACCTTGCCTGGGGCAGGAGCCCTGGTCCCCTACTCTGGGGTACTGGCAGTAGGGGTAGGAGACACTATTGCTTCTGTTTTTGGCAGTACAATGGGGGAAATCAAATGGCCAGGAACAAAGAAGACCTTTGAAGGAACAATGACAGCTATTTTTGCTCAGATCATTGCTGTGGCTCTTATTCTGATCTTTGACAGCAGTGTGCATCTGAACTCCAGCTATGCTTGGATTCTGGCATCTGTGAGCTTAGTTTCTCTTTTGGAAGCTTATACTACACAAATCGATAATCTGCTGTTGCCTCTCTACCTCCAGATAATGTTTATGGCATAGAAGCACTTCCAGGAACAGAGGTTTCTCACTTTCTAGAGAAAAGTGGTAATAGAATATACACTGTAATGAGAGCTCAAAGCTGGTCTAAACACTGCTTTTGGTACAGCAGATAAAATTGTGAAAAACAGAAATGAGAGACACATGCTTAAAATAAAGATTTTGGTTTAGTCTTGTTTTTTCCCCTTGTTTAAAACAGCATGAGTTGGTTTATGTTCTCACAGGAACACAAACATGACTGATAAAAATAGCATTTGTGTTTAATAATACAATTTAAGTTCCTTCTGGGTGCCCAGGAACAAAGGAAATAGAGGAAGAAGAGGTAAGTCAATTAGAGGAAAAAGAATAAATAAGCAAACCTCTCAGATGTTGCTACCTCTGTATTGTAGCAGAGCCAAAACATGTTTTGCTGTACTGAGTCCTGCCGTCTTGTATTACTGAATATGTAAACGCCTGGTTTCTGTACAAGCACCATTTAAAGCATGTTTTATAATGAGGGTGGCCACAGAGAGTCAGTACAACTGTCCAAATGTATCCAGTCACCATCAACTGGAGCCATGCTAGTGCACTGCAACGCACAAACACAACTTCAAACTCAGTAGCTATAATAGCTTAATTTTATCCAAGCTGTGTAGGGGAGGTTTGAGAATGCACAAGACAGTACTAACAAGGCTGCAGTTTTAGTCCTGGAGGTTTACATAACAGGAAGAATGTTTTATCTTCTTCAAGATTTTAATCTCTAAATTAATTTGGAATAATATTCAATATAGGGAAAAAATAAACAAAGTCACAGATAAAACTAATTGCACATTAATCCTGAAAGCAGAAAATCTGTTAGTCAATAAACTTTTAAATACTATTACAGCTTTCTGCTTTTCACATTTTTTCAGTTAGATGTTTAATCAAATGATTTATAAAAATGCTTCTGTCAACAAATTGAGTAAAGCTATTTAATTCTGTCCACTTAACTAAAATTATAACTACCATTTTGTGGCTGAAAAAGAACACTTTATGTATTAAACACTTCTGTATTGACAATCTCTCCTCACCAGTTTGCCAAGTGTCCATTAGAACAAAACACATTAGCGCATCCTCCCTGCCTCTTCCCTTCCCCTGAGAAGTGTCAAAGCAGAAGATTTGTATTCCAGGATGAAGTTAACTTCTGACACTTCTTTTATTCACCTTTGGGAACAGTTTTGTGTGAGTCCAAGATACCTTAAATAATACTGTCTTGCAGTCCTTGCCCTCAGGCTGTGTCTTAGGGAAAATAAGACCGGAGTGGAGTGAAACTAATACTCTGGCCCAGCAGAGCAAGCCGGCAAAAATGGCCCCAGAATCTAATGTTGTGTTTGTCCCTGCGACAAGCCAGGACTCGAATAGCTGAGAGGCAGCATTGCCCAACTTACCGCCCTGCCTGGGCAGGGCTCCTGAGATTTAATACTGCTTTTCCTGAGGATGTCAAATTCATCCAGAGTTGGGTTTGGTTAATAATACAGTAAAGTGTCAGATACTCTTTGTAGGAAACCAAACTCTAATTGTGCTAGACTGTTTCCTTCACATTTAACAGGAAATCTTGCAAATCCAGTCCACGTTCTTGCTTTTAGGTATGCACTTGAACTAGATGGTTTTGTACATTGCAGGTGGTAGTGCATATAATCAGAGGACAAACTATCATTCCTCAGCAGAAAGGTGCTATTCTAAATTATTAACTCTTCTAATTGAAAGATACAGAAAAAGCTTTAGCTGCTTCCACCATGAGCCTTCACCATTAACATCACAAAATAGTACCAGAGTTAAAGTAATTTTCCCTCTACCCTGCTCACAGCTTTCAAACTGTAGAAAAGATAGGGAAGGCAGTGGCTGTACCTGCAGAAACTTTGAACTCAACATTATTGCTGTTGCCATTACCCAGCTTCCCAGTTCCTACCACAGCCACCTGATCCTTCCTTTGTGATAAATTCTTTGCTGTACTGAACTGATTCTGCATTGCCCAGCAAAGTCCAAAGGGCTGAAAGGAAACTCATTTCCACAGAGAAACCATATGTGACTATTTCATACCAAACAAATGCCAGAGACAGACAATATACTTTCGAAAGGGATGAGTCAGTAAAAACTGAGGCTCATTCTGCCAGGACTCCGAGCGGCCTTAAGGTTACTAACATGTAATTAGTGCATTGATGATACCAGGCTCATTTCTCAGGGTTGCCACTGCACCACTGCCAGTGAAATTACACCTACAAGGCTTATGTTCAGTTTAGGATACAGGCTTAAGCTACCCTCAGATGTAACTTATGTTTCTTAACATTCCTTAGGTTTCAACTTGCTTAAAGTTAGTTTGGTTTGTTGGGGTTTTGGGGATAGTAATTGTTCTTGTGCACATTGAGAGTTCAAACCAGTTTTTGGACAACTTAGTGCTGGCCCCAGCTGTTGGGAGAAGGTCACACTGTGTCTTTCTCAAAGAAAAGATGAGGGAGATGAAAAGGAGAATTTCTGTTTTTTTATTTAACTGCTAGGAGTTTGACTGAGGTTTTTTGTTTTCAAAATTTCAACATAAATGAAGAACTAATATTTTTAATCAATACACTCAGAGATCAAACGCTCAGCTACAGTTTGCTAGAAATGCTTAGAAGCAGACTTTCTGCTTCATTTTACCCAGAATAGGATTATTTTTAATCACTGTCATTCAAACAGTAGGACAGAGACCTAAGGGTAAAAATCAGCTATCTTCACGTGACATGTTCACCTGCATTGCTGGGACCAACACAGCCAAGAAATGCACTGGACAAGCTCTTGACTTAAACATAAGAAAATATTGAGTATCTGCAAGAAGTATTTCTCCTTAACTGGTCCCAGTCAAAGTACAATGATCCTTAATGGTCTAATCTCAAGACTGAAGAATTTTCCTTACCAAAAGTTCTGGGCAACTATTCTCATACTAGTAGGGCTCATGCTGTAGTAGAAGTTTCTGTCTAATGCAGGCTGTGTCAAGGGTCCTTGTTCTGAGAAGAGGATAAATTAATCATGAGAGCTGATCTAGTGGAAGTTGTATTTAAAGGCAACATGAATGATCAGAAAGGAATATTGATCAGTTATGGACTCCAGAAGCCAGTCACTAACTTCAAGTGTAGAGCGATGGAAAAGGCAGTTCGGGGGTTGGCTGGAGCCTAGGAAGTAAGGAAAATGTAAAAACAAAACTTCAGAGGCTATTCCAATTCTACCAGTATGAAATCAGTGCTAACCAAGGTACTACCAACAGAAACTGCATGCCATGCAAGACCACCAGTAAAAGTTTATCCTGGCTATTGCATTGAAGAGGCTTCAGTTTCCTCAGCTGCTTGTTAGGATGGCAACATTACCAGTTCTCTTTGCTCCAGCTGGTGTCTTTGGCTTCCATCACATGGAAGGTGAACACGTGGCGAGAAAACTCAGACCTGTTCAGATCACTCTTATGGACAACTTCACCGTGGATGAGAATGAGTCCACCTGTTTGAAAGAAACATCCGTACTGCTTTGTTCATATTGCAAGTGCTAGCTGTAAAATATAAGGGAAGTTGAAATTGTTAAAATACAATTTTAACTCTCTTGTTTTTCTTAACCTGTAAAACAGACTTGTTTGGGGGTTGTTTTTACCTTTACTTATAGGCAGAGGTATGAACTGGCTGTCATCATAGCCTGGCTCTGACCCTACAAACTCAACACATGTTGAGGCACCTGAAGGTGCACGGACCATTCTTCGGGTAATTCCACCTGCAAATCCACAGAATAAGCAAACACAAAAATTGAGCAGCCAGCTACATTCTGCACAGCAGAACAACAGTATCTGTGATTTCTCTTGGCAATAATAAAGTTCCTATCATTATAGTATATTCAATGTTTTATTTAGAAATTTGGATGGATTTTTTTGATTAAGCAAAGATGTAGGATTTTCCAGCTCTGGCAGAAATTTATAACTGCCTTTTGTTTGCCTTTCTGGATCTTTCTGTATATTGCAACATGGCCCTTTATGAACACAAATAGTCACACTTATGCAAAGACAACCTTTAGTCCATTTCTCCTTTCTCTAAGAGCATAAATTGCAGTCAGTGCAGCTGACTCCAGAATTTATGAGGAATGAGTGGCTTCAAATCTTAAGAGCACTATGATGACACACACTGAGTGAATGCTTACATGAGCAGCAGTTTAAAGCTGATTAGTGTGCCCTAGAGGTAATGAAAACCAGAAAACTGTGCTGGTAATGCAATAGTGGTTACACACACGCAGCAACTACCATCAGTCACAACAGCCATTACATGAGTCTCTGCTGATCTGGTTTTGTCTGTGTGTTCCCCTGGGACACTGACTGTTCTCCGATAGCTTGAATGGTGTCCAAGTGATCCTTGAGAAGACTTGGAAGCTTTCCTTGTTTGCTGAAATTCAGACCAATATTTGAGTGTTGTGTGTGTGTGTAAGAGGATTTTTATTCCCCTTACACAAGGCTGTCAGGACTAAAAATGTTATTGGACAAGGTAAAAAAAAGGGAATCTTTGTGAAGGGGGTACAACCTGGAGCAGTTTTGTGAGTGGATCTAGGGGGGAGAAAAAAAAAAAAAAAAAAAGGTGATTTCTCAGCATATTTCTACTCTGGAAGGCAAAAGGAAGATTATTACTCTGTGCAGTCCAGATCAGACTTGATGAACATTTTCAAAGCTACAGTCAAAACTGTAGAAGGAACATTGACATACAGTGATGACCTGTTTCACTACAGGAAGAAAAGACACAGTAGTTTAATCCTTAAATCTCAGTGGCCTGGCAAGGAAGAAACTGAATCTTGCAGGGGAAGCTTCTGAAATAATACTGAGGTAAAAAGAAGATTCAGGAACAGTTTTAACAGGCCTCCCCTTAACAGGTTCTGGAGTAAATAAAAATTCAGGAGGACTGTCCTTCCTTGCCCCAGTACCCTGGATTCTTTGTTTCTAGACTAGATATCAACATAAAACTAGACACAGTGTCAATCATGTATACTACCTATTTTTTATTTTAAAATATTGAGATATTAGACTCATGTGATGTGCTGGTGGCCAAGAACAAAGTAAAGCAGTTAATAACCTGCCGAAAAATGCGGTTGTAGATTTGACAGCAGTACAGGGGGAGATCCTTGTAGTAAATAAAGTCGACCTTTCAACAAACAAGACTAGTAGTGTGCTTCTGCAGGCACTGCATGATGCAGAGAACACACCACAGTCTGTGTTACCCTCCACCCTTAACCAAGATGAACAGCACTCACCAAGCTACCATGACTTACTGGTGTGAGAGCCGGGAATGAACCACAAGCAGCCATTCTCCTGCGTGGCATCCTCCAGGGCAATCCAGAACCCCAGGACTCTGCCCAGAGGCTCCGTGTGCAGGAAGGTGGCATCCTGGTGCGGGGTCACTGCAACGAGACAGTCATTAGGGGCTTGTAATGCCTGAGGAATTCAGCACTGCCAGAAGGACGTCAGGCTTGTTCTCCCTGACTTCTGGACCTAGCCTACTCTGCCCACCCATCTGTCATACACATTAAATCTTACATAAAAATACCACCTTTCAGCCTGCTGCAAATGTAAGAGTAGCTCTTTTTTCAAGTTGCATATGATATAGAAACAATTCAGGCTCACAGGCTTAAGTCAGATTCTGAACTTTTTCATGCTAATATTCCTTTCCTAAAGGAGTATTATCTGCAGTGATATAGAGATAATATGAATCTCACCTTCACCGCCAATGCCAGGTTGCTGCAAAGGAAGAAAATTGACATGTGAAAATAAGTGTTTCACAGCTGCCCATCTAAATAGGGTCTTATTTCTGTGTGTCACTTCTAGAGTGACAAGATGACTTGAATTACTGTACCTTGAAGATATACATGCTTTGCACAACTACAGGTTTCTCAAGGCCTAGTTTTCTTCCCAATTCCTGCAAGAAAACTTTGCAAGATTTATGTTTGTTGTTTTCTGCACACTATAAAGCATTATTCTTTGAAGATATTTCCATTTCCTTTTACAGACAAAATTACTACCCTTGGGAGTCTAGAAAATTAAGATTAATTACTCCATAATTATATTGCCCCCCCCCCCTGACCATTTTAGGAAACAGTAGCAGCTCACCTGCACCTTGGAGGAGTGGGTGATTTGCTTGAAGACAGGATCACAAGCATGTAAAGCTAACAGGAAAGAAAAGGCTTAGACTGAAGACTTCATTAACTGAAGGGAACCTGGCAGCTCTCAATGAGCTTCAGAGATGGCAACCAGGCAAGATAAATTTCATCCAGAAACTTTCATCCCTCCAAAGAGTGGATATAAATGGTTTATAACACATAAGGCAAGACAACACTTGTAGATTTGTACAGTCTTCTTTAGAGATCAAAAATATAATCACTCACTGGCCACAAACTGCAACTGTATTAAGAAATACTGTATAACAGAGGGTACAAAAATTGAGTGTTATGTGATTAATTATTATATCATGCAAATGCTAACACGACAACCACTATACATGACCCTGAGACACATAGGCGAATTCACCCTTTAAAGACACAGTTCTTAAGACCTATCAAAAAAGTAAGTACTGCAAAAATTAGCTAGAGCTTATTTTTGGTGCCCTTCACAGAGAGCCACAGCCTGCAGGTCAGAGCCCAGTTCTGACAAAACCATAAAGCAAAGACTTTGAATTGTGCTTCCATCTTAACATGATCAGATTTGCTACGAGGACACACGACCAGGTCCAGCAGGGGCTGCTCCCGAGCAAGGGATGAGGCAAGACTCAACCAAAAGGAGTAATTATAAAAAATAAGTTAAGTTGCTGAGTCAGCAGGCACCCGCAGTTGTTTTCACTTCCCCTATGAAAAAGCTGAAGTATAACAGAATGGCAGGAGGGGTGGGAGGGAGAGTGCTTTTCTGAGAAAACTAAAGAACCAAGAACTCTCAGTACTGAACTTCCAAGTTTAATAAAGTTTAATCAGAACAAAGTTAATGTGTTTGGAGACACAGTGACTCCTGCTCTCATTTTCCATGTATTGTTTGCAAACAAAAGGGATCAAAACGAAAGTTCAGTATCTGGGAGAGAGGAAATAGGTCAAGCTGAAACCAGTAAGGGTAAAGAAAGGTGCTGGTGACACCAAAGGAGAGAGGACAGCTTTGGTGTTGGCAACCCACCACTGCAGAGGACACAGAAGACACAGTCTGAGCTGTACTGAATGTGACCAGTCTTAGGTGGTAAATTTGTTAGAGCAATCTCTTACATAAAAGAGACAAGGGCTGAAGTCCAAACTTTCACGTATCACTGACTCTGCGCTATGCATATCTGAAAATCCTCCTAGAAGGGTTTTTTGAAAAGGATTGCAACAGAAGATTTTTAAGTCCTTTGAAAGCAGAGAGTGAGGGGCAGCACAGAGACAGTTACAGAGACAGTGACAGAGCGACGTGGGGAAAAGCAGACTGACGTGTAGAAATCAAATTGAAGAATTTAATGCAGAATACCAGAATAAAACAACACAGGGTTGGTAAAAACGGGAGGTGTGTGACCACAATTGCAAGAGCAGATGAGGTTTGCGATATTTGACACAGTTGTTCCCGTGAAGCAGAGAGAAGCAAGGGAAGAGGGAAGTTGCTTCTCTGCTCAGAATAGTTTCAACTCAGATGGTCAGGGGTTATTTATAGCAACTAGGTCTGGAGAAATCCTAGTGTTTGAGAACCACATCCCTCTTGTTCATCCCTCAAAACCCCACCCTTTAAACGTACCATGGCCAATCTTGCTGACTGATTTCTCCTTTGGAATTAGGAAGTTACCTACGAAACAAAACCAGAATTTAACATTGCTTGCAAAGCAGAAATCATCCTTAAAAGCTGGAAACTGGCCCCTGACCCCTCACACTCAGCCTTCTCCTGTCCCCTCCCCGTGGCTAACTCAGGCCAAGGCTTACCTCTCTCATCCAAAACACCTTTCTCAAAGAAGAATCTAATCTTGTCTCCACTGGTTAGGAAATAATCCGAGCTACCCTGCCAGGGATAAGAGCCCAGTAAATATAGTATCCTTGTAAAAACATAAACGAACCTTCGATCAAAGCGTTAACACTCACCTGCATCTTTTTCCCATCAGGCCGCAGCATAAACAAAACACAGTCAATAGAAATCACTCATAAAAAGGCTTTCAACAATGCTAAATGTCTTAGCATTGATTAGGACTTTACAAGAACCCCTCACATAGAGGCTACCCTTGCTTTTCTTTTTCTGGCTGCCTGGAAAATATTATTTTCTGTCTGGAGAACAAATACAAAGTGATTTGTGAAAGCTGCTTGTGGCTACCAGGGGCAATAGCTGTGGTGTCTGAAATCACAGCAGAGCCACATGCGTCCTTCCCTCTTTCATCCTCTAACAAGAACACCACCAAATATTTGTAGAAAGCTGGAGAGCAAATGCCTCTCACAGCATTATGTTCAGTTAGAAGAAAAATTCATGCTCCCCCAGAGTGAATCCTGAGCAGCTATTTGGCTTTTCCCTTTCCCCTTCCAGTGCCCCAATGGGGACAGCCCAGCCCTTCTCAGTACCTGCGCCTGGAGCTGCTCCTCTTCCTTGGTGGAGAACTCGGTGCGGCAGTGCGGTGGCACTTCCATCTCCGCTACGATTCTCTGAATCTGATTCCTCATGCTGTCACACTCCTCCGCAGTGAAAAAACGCTCTAGGACAAGGAAGCCATCCTCCTGGAACTGGAAGAGATGGGGTGACTGATCTCCTCCAGCACAAGAGAAAACAGTTCTGCTGCTTTTCTGTGCCTCAGCTCAGTACAAAAAGGATCCCCACTCCAGCTCTGCAGCTGGACAACATGCTCATAATTTTTAATTTCATGAGAGGTTTCTATTGTAAAAAAAGAGTATGTTAACAGGCTCAGATTCCATTCAGTTACAAACAACATATCTCAACCCCTCAGTCCACAAAGCAGAGAAGATACCGTTGCTAGAGCCTCTGTGGTTTCAGGTTATCTTAAGATAAGGTGTGTAACCAGCAACTATTAAATTACAAAGCCTGCTAACACAAACAGAGCAAACATACCTGCACACCAAGTAAGAATGAGATTCTTTTACAAGCTGGGAAGTGTTGTTTTCTCTAAGGGAAAAGTCCCTGGGTGATTTCTCATGGATGACTACACAATCCCTTACAAAATGAAATCAACTCTGTTGGGACTACTGTTTCTTTATATAGAATACCCTGGAGATTATCCTTTGAGAGGCAGATTTCAAGTTCATGGATAAGAGCTGAGCAGCGGAGATAGAAGGGCATGAGACAAATTCCTCCAAGAGGTCTGCAGGACAAGTTTCCCTCTAGAAGAGTTTATAGCCATGGCAGGGTCCTCACACACTCAAAATGGATGTAATACAAGAAGCTGAGAAGAATACAAAGTGCTTGTAAAGCAGATCTTTGCTAGACCTGAGCAAAGGTTAACGAGCAGTGACCGTATCTTACAAGCAGCATCACCTGCCGGCACTACAGACACGCTCCTTCCCGGAGTGCAGTTCCTTACCTTTTGGAGCTGATGCTGGGTTACAAACGCCATCGGGGCAGAAGCTAACAGGATCCCACTGGCAACACCACAAAGCCACCCAGGCTCTGCAGGGCTGACTCCCCGCCTCTTCACGTGATCGTTTTCCCAGTACGCGATAACAGCAAGGCGCTGGGCAGCCGGACTGTTGCGCAGCCAGCAGAGCTGCCTCTCAAGGGATTTCGTCCCCATTTCTGGCCATTTGTTCCTTGTGGGGACATTCGGGGTTGCAGTTTTGCTTTGGTTCTTGGTGCTAACATGAAGTGCACAAAAATGTCCTGCTCAGATGTGATCACAAGCCTGATTCACTTCATAAATCCAAGGAGAAATCACTGTTTTAATTAATAATCCAGATTTAAAAAAAAAAAAAAAATAGAGCCCTTAAGCTGGTAGACACAGTGGTAGAATAAGATTCAGGTGGGTTGAAAAGATCTAAAAGTTTTCAAACAAATTTAAAGTGACAATTCAGGCTCCTACAGAGCCCTTTTTGCTCAGTCAGCGAGTCCTGCCAGCACTTCAGCACCTGAAGGGGACTTCAGTGACCCAAGAGATGACAAATGTCAGACTAAAGTGTTTAAAGAGCTTTCTCTAAGGGTCGAGGAAAATTCAGAAAGCTGTTATTTTCATTCACAGCTGCTCTGTGGCAATGTACACCTTCACTTGCTTGGCTCGCTCTCCTGCAGCTCCAAACGTGCATGTAAATAGACCAGCCCAGTGCCACGGTTCAAACCAGAGAGAGAAAATGCAAAAACTAGATCTAAAAGGCAGAAGGTAGTGAAGAACAGATGCCAGCCCAGCGGTGGCGCTCCCTGCCAACACATCCTTCCCATCGCACTGGAATCCCTGGGGCAGATTTTTCTCTTTCAAGTTTGGCTCTTGCAGGAAACACTGAAAACATCTTTTCAGTAGCGCTCCACAAAGAAGTAACATCATGGAGGAGGTTTTATGCATCAGTCACCTCGCCAAAAGAAAACACAACAAAATGAACAAATGCAAAATGCTCATGGGAAGGTGTTTACTCCCAAATAGATTTGCTAGCAGCTGAAAATCCATCTTAAAAAGACATTTGATAAAGTCTTCTAGTCTGTAAGGGAATCAACTCTGGATAAAAATCCCTCCCTAACTTGTTCAAGTCTTTTTCCTTTTTTTTTTAATAAAAAAGGAATTCAGTGTTTTCACCAGAAAACATCTCTCTCTGAGCATTTGCAGCTTGTTTTCAAGCTTTTATGTGCACACAAGAAGATATGAATTTAGTACTGAATTTGGTACTATAAAAAGCTAAATTTTGCCAGACACTTGGCTACAAATGTGGAGGGGCAACAATCAGCCTCCAATGCCACAAAATTCACAATCAGGTAGTTCCTCCTTCCTGTTAACAGACTCTCACCAAGTGATGAAGCTGAAAAGCTTAAGGAAGAGGTGCAACCAGTGGGAAAAGCCCTGCTGTAGCTATTGCCTGTAAATCCATCTTGCGAGGACCCACCTCACCCCACTCTGGGCGGCAGCAATCCTGCAGAGACATGCCTCTACACACACTCCTGTGCCGCTCCTCGGTCCCTCTCTGTGTTACCTCCGTCATTCAGAATGTCAGGTACCTCTCATTCCCTGACATTTTTTTTTTCCCCAGCAATTTAGCACGTCATCTTCTCCACTCCCCACTTTACGCACACATGATGACTTCAGAAGGTGCTTGAGTTCATACGCACAACAGTAAACCGCAGCTTTCCTGTTCTATGGATTGTTTTGAGCAATATAAACAGCAGATCGCAGCACACAACACCGCAAGTACCAGAAGATAACTGATTGCACAAACTAGGAGAGGCAACTCAGCTCAGTTTCAGGAGCATTCATCACTGTGTGTCCTTAGGAGCCCTCCAGCTCTTTGCCACTCCAGGCGTTCTCCTATTTTGAGGGTAGAAAGAGCTTTTCTGCAAGAGGAAAACCACTCCCGCCACATAATGCCCAAAAAAAGCCAAAGAGAAGGGTATCATCTTTGTAAATACCTTCTCTTCCAGTAAGTTTAAATAAGGAAGATAGAACGTATTCAGACAAAACTGGGAAATGGCCCCCTTTTCCTTCCCTTTCTCCCCCTCGGAGAGCTCTTTTGCAGAATACTGAAGAATGCTCTCTCCTGCCAGCTCTGCAAGAAAACCGCATTTCTGGCAAACTCCATCGGAGGCTACCAAAGCCCATCCCATGTCTATATGAAAGGTACAGGAGCAAGTGGCATCTGGAACATGGGCAACCTTGCAGCAGACAAAGCACAAGTGTTTCAAATGCCTTTTTGACTGGCACAATTAGACTAATTTCCTCCTCAGTAAAAGTTCTTATTGAAACCATTTGGAGCCAGGCCAGCTTGCCAGCACTCTCATCAAAATTGCTGCTGTTGGAGCTGCCAGGGTTATTAGGCAAGCAAAAATTTCAGCTAGATCTCTTATCACCTCTCCTGAAGTATTCTGTATGATCAGCAGCAAGTGAGAGAATATTTCATGAGAAACAAGGAGCACAGGAACAACAATAACCATGATGACTATTTAAATTGTATATTAGTATTTAAAATGGCAGGAATACTTGACTACTTTTGTTTTCCCTGTATTGGCAGTCCTTTCTTTCAAGTTATCAGGAGCCTCAGAAGTGCAGTAATTTTCCATCAAGAGAATTCTCATTGTCAGCAACAGGTAAAAACAAAGTGGTTACTTTCTTCAAAAATTAGCAAAGTAAAAAGCTTATGGTGCAGTAGGGCTCGAGGATTTTACCAGAATAAAACCAATATAGTTCCAGCTGCCTCTATTGAATCTTTACACTTTTCATAGAAAATTTGGAATTATCAGGATTAAAAGTCTTTTTCTAAAAAATAGATCAGTTTGTTACTCTTCGGCTCTTTCCCCATCACTGTATTACAGCCCTGCAGGAATCCAGCAAGGACCAGTTTTCTTTGATGGTACCTTTCACTCTTTCCTTTTGCTCAGCTGTTCAAAGAGCTGGTAAATCCTTGCCAAAAGGAGCTGCAGTCCAAGTAAGCCTTAGATGACAAGGGGTATTTTGTCTTTTCCTTTCTTTGTTCAGACCTGCTAAGCATTTCATTAAAACTCATCCATGCCAATAAGCAGCATTGGAGCCTACCACCTTTCACCTGTTTCACAGCCTGCTCATATTTTCTGTCACTAAAGTGGGGCCAATGTCACTGTGGTCAAGTAGTCTGGGACAAAGGAAGCAACATAAGGCAAAACACAAGAGAAATACCTTCTATACAATAAATGAGCTGCACAGAAACTCAAACTGTCTTCGAAAGTTACAGGATGATTCTCTGTAACACATCATGGACCTCATCAAGTTAGAAAAGATGCTATCTGCCAGCATTTCCAGTTGAAAAAGTAGTGCATGGGGTAAGCAGACAGCTAGGAAACAATTTGTTACCAGCAGTTGACTAAAGACACTATTTCTATGGCAGCAGGCAGTTTTCTCCATTGACTTCAGTCCCTATCCCGGGGAAGGACAGCACAATATGCATTTTGAAAACCCAGCTGAGTTTCTGTAGGTCTATGCAGACAATACTCCCAAAAGAGTCTTATATTTGGCAATGGGAACTGTTTCAGCCATCTGTTAAAGTGATGATGAAATATGTAAAGCAGTCCAGGCTTGTCACTGAGCAGGACCTCTTTCGCTGTACATTTACTTTTTGCTTATTCATAAGGGAATGTCATAATCCACATGGACTCATGTGATGAGTAAAAAAATCCAATAATCCTACACAATAGCTGGAATTATTAACATCTGTCTTCTGAGAAGTGAGATCATGAAAGGCTAAGAGCCTTTGCATACAGAAAACTTTAAAAGAAAGCAGACATAAAAGGAAAATGCAAATTAAAAATTAAAACTTTTATTCTGTTAAAGTGTCCAGTCTTACAAGTCTTTCAGAGAAAACAAAAGTAGCCTTCAGTGCTTAAGGTGGAGGTGCTGTTGATCAGCTGCCCAAACAATCCCACATACAAAGTGAATGTCATGATTCTGAAATGTTACATCAAGTCGCAGGTCTCGGATGCCAAACCACAACCCTGCTCGTGCATTTATAAAATGGGAGTGAACAATGTTTAAGCCATGAGTAGTGTCTTAAATGGACACATTTGTCAGCTGTAAAAGATGACTCAGGGTCATTAGCCCCCTTCTCATTAAGTCTCCTCTAGAAAAATTTCCCCCCATTGTTCAATAAAATTCCTTTAAAGGAGACAGAGGAAGGAAGGGAAGGGTAATTCCAGAAATCCTAAATTAAGCCTTTCTTTGTATGAATTCACACAAAGTTCATCTTTGCTATTAGGGTCCAGCAACTCAGGTACAGCTACTTTTGAAAAGGTATTTGGGAGATTAGATTTCTGGAGGATTCCATACTGCTGAAGCAGTTGAATATTAACCTACCACTGCAGCTGGAGGGATGGAGGGAGAAAGGTCTGAGTCAAACAATACTCTTGTCCCGTTCCAGTTCTGCTTCATGCACTGTTAAAATGAAGATAAGACAGAAAACTCACTCTGTTTTGGCACATGCTTAGTAAAATTACAGGATCCACTGTGTCACCAGACAGTGGGGAAAAAATTTTTCCTTTTCAAATGCAACAAGGGGGAAAAAAAAAAAAGTGACATTTAAGCAATAGTTTTACTAGTTAGCATTCACACAGCCTTACCTTAAGTAATATTTCTGAGTAGATGACTCTATGGTATGACAATATTGTTTGTCAGTGAGAAGTCACACCAAGAATTAGGAAATCTCTCCATGGTTGAAAGAAAAAGAATCAGCAGGAACAGCTGGCTTCAGGCAGAGACTATTACAAATATACTTGAAGAAACAAGTGACTCTGTGGAGAAGTTACATTAATGTATCTTGAGAAAAGGCACAGGTATTAATGAGGAAAAGTTACTCGTCCCCTGAAGGAGGACCAAAAAAATTAAAAAAAAAAAAAAAAAAAAAATCTAAAAGAGCTCAAACCATGCAGTCCCTTCATGAAGCAGAAAAAAAAAGGAAACAATGTCACAGATGTTGAACCAATAATACTTGAAACTTTTTTCCATACACCTCATCATCTGTAAAGGATGTTCTCAAAATTCCCAGAATCATTTGTTAAAAAAAAAAAACAAAAAAAAACAAAAAAAAAAAAAAAAAAAACCACCAAACCCAAAAAAGCAAAACCAAAACCACCCAGGACCTCAGTGTGGTTCAGCAACAGAAAGCCACTTAATACTATTTATGGTAATGAACACCAAGAACTTTAATTAAAATGAAGTGAGCTAAATGGACTGTATAAATGGTAACAAGAAAAAATAAAAAATGAGGTAGGATATTATCAGGAAGTGACAATTAATACCAAAGAACACCACATCATGAAAGATACCTGTAAAAGCTATTTAACCAGACTGGCAGAGTAAATTCATTCCAGCTGCTGAATTAACCAGGGACCAAATCATAAAATCAGAAAGCAATCTTAAAGAACTTTAGCTAACATTCCAGTGCATAGTTTCAAGAGATACAGCAAGATTTAACACATTTAATAGGTTTGGTATTCCTTGCCTTTCAGCTGGTTCAAAATAATTAGTTGCAACTTGTTACTTTTCCGGGTATTTAGCAGGAAAGGTAGAATTCCCTTTTACTAACCTTCAGTCCTAACACAGGATGAGTGTGCTTGTGATCTACAGGGGTTTCAAGAACTCGTTCAGCTCAGAAGTGCTATTAAGGAAATAGTTGGGTTTAATTCAAGTTGTATGATTTAGCAGCTAATAAATAATCTGGTTTGCTACTACTAGAGTGCTTTGAAAAGCCTGTCAGAAGAACAAGACACTGACCAGACCGTTGATTGTCTGCTTAAGTTGAACTTTTTTTCTGAACACACAGATCAGTGTCAGAAATAAAACCCTTAAACTTCAGTTTGATGGGAACATAAAGGAAAAAAAAATATACACTGATTGAATGCTTACAAATGAGGAAGGATTGTTGATGTAAGCTCATCCCTCAAAGACTGAGCAATCCAGACAAGTATGGGAAGTGGATGACTCACTCTGCTGTGGGTTGAGTTTTGCAGGAGTCCTGAGCAGTAAACATGTTCAGGACCTCATGGTTTAGACATTATCTTTGAAGTTTTAAAGCTTCTTCCATCTCATCACACAAGACTGATACTCTGGAATCAGTATCTATTTGAGGGAAGAGCAAGAAGCACATAACAGGAGTAAATAATACATATTGCTGTCTTCCAGAGTGGCAATGTATTCGTGCCACCTGTGTTTCTGGTACAAGTTATCAGACTGCTGATCCCAATTTTGCCACAAAGGAAGCTATCTCAAGCCCTAGCAGCCATGACCAAAAAACCAAGCTTGGCATATTTTAAGAGCAGCAAAAAAGCTAGTGTTTTCATGCATGATCAATACTGGCCTGTCTTATAATTGCTTTGTAGGCCTCAGGAGTAGGGCAGTCTCTTCTCAGCAAGCAGCAGGAATACAGCTCTTATTTGATTAGAAGCTAGAAACAGCCTCTCATTTCTAACAGAATAGCCTATTGTCCACTTGTCCTATGGACTCAGCACTGAGATACAGAACAGTTCAGGAGACTTGCAAACTTCTAGAAGCGCTGCAGCATACTTTCAGGAGCTGCTTATAGAAACTTCTAACAGCTGTGTAAAGTTTAGTCTGTGTAAGACCACAGCTAGAATCAAGAGTCAAAGCACTCACCTACAATGATCTAGACATATAGAAGAAATCTCTCTGCTCCTGTTAAGCTAGGTGAAAATTCCGTGAGGCACTTTGCCCTTTCAGTCCTGCCTAGTCTAAAATACATGTGTTGTAGACCAGTTACTCAGTGGCCTTGAACACAAAATTGAGTTCAAGCCTCTATCCAGTAGCCATTATTCTCCAGCACTATCTTTTGGCACAGAATAAGAGGGGGTGGGAGAGTTTCCTTCACAATCCAAACCAACCCCACACCCACCGCAAGGAACTGACTGGGAAATAGTATTGCTGTAGCTAAGCCTAAAGCATTTCTGGTTTACTTAAGAAGCATTAAGCCCACCTAACAATTTTTGCCCTCTCTGTTGATCCAAAATGCTTGTCCAAATAGAACAAGTACAATCCAAGAAGCATCAGCAACAATACTTCCCCATCCTTTCAGCAGTGGCCCCAACTCTAACGTAATTTCAAGACACTAACCCTGTTAGAAACAATAAGAGCTTTTACAGTACCTTGCCACTCAGATAAAGAGATTTAATTATATTATTCCCTGGACTGTTTAAACTTTTCATAATGAATGGACTAAGGGAGGCAGAATTTACATCTTTCTTAAAAGCAGTTGTATAAACAGATATCCTGGATTTTAATGTAGCTTTATTTAAGCATCTGAACATCAACAAATCCAGAGCCCAATTAACATTGTTCATGGTTTCAGCACGTTTAGTGTATATATTTCATATCTTACATCTGATGAAGGAAGCCACAGTGTGCCTTATTGCCCCAACATCCAAGGGAACACCACGATTTGCTAAGCCAGGGCAGCTGACAGCTTGCCAGGAACTGCTCTGGAGATGGCTGCAGCTTCCCCCTTTTGTACCCAGGGGAGGCCTCCAAACTTCTCATGCCTCAGCTTGCAGCACTCCACCTTGAAGACAACCTGTTGGTCTGATGCAAGTATCACAACCAGGACCTGCAGGTCCTCAAGCCTCCTCTTCCTTCTGATGGAAAAGAGCAGACTTAAGGTGTATTGTAGGCACACCTTAACGACTCCACCTTAAGGACATGATTATCAGTAGCTATTGTAAGTTATCTACCTCTGCCAGTGCAGAAGGTTGTTTCATTGTGTTGTTTTGTTGGGGTTTGGTTTTGTTTTGTTTTTTTTTTTTTTTTTTGGTCAAACAATACCAAACAGGTCAGACTTGTTTCAGTAAAAACTGCTCTGTCCCAGTGATCTAGAGGAGCTCAGTCCATGGAGGATTCTCATACTGCTCCTTAATGCTGACAGAATGAAAAGGGGAAGAAATAGCAGGACAGGTTTCTTTTCCAGCACCAAGTTCAATCAGCATTAGCCTCTTATTTAGGTCAAGAGGTGTAACAGGAACTGACAGCTGTTAAAGTGGGGATGACAACAGGGAAAGAAAAAACAACCAAACAATCAAGCAGTTCTGTAGACTGCATTCATGAACACTGGCAAAGCATCCAACAACTTGGGGAGCAGGGCAGGAGGCAAAAGGTGCAGAGGAAACCTAAGTGTTCCTCTTTACTAACACCACCAACCCCAGGAGACACCCCGACACACTGGCCAGTTGTATGTTCATATTTGACACATGACAAAAATACCAGGAATTTAAAAGTAGCTTAAAAACTTTAAAAGCCAGATCCTCAAGCAACTTGATGCTTCTGGATAATAAGACAGTCCAGCTGCTTTTTATCCAGATCTTTCTCCCACTTGCACTATAACCATCAATTTCAGAACAGGCTAAAGCTCTGGAAGTGTCTCCAGCACATCAGCTGGAGAAGGATGCTATGTGATCTACTCATCAGCACAAGTGACTTGAAATTTTTCAAATAGTGCAATCTTAAATGAGCACATAGTTTGGGGGTGGGGGGTTGGTTTCTTCTCCAGGGACAGAGGAGAAGGTGTGGAGTACAAAGGGGAAAGACAGTTGGTTAAAAAAAGATCCTGCATTCAAGCTGATGTCTGAGAAGTTTATCCCCCAAATACTAATGCCAGCATCTAGATAAAATCAGCTGTCTGTATCCTATCCCACCCCACCGTAGGGCCTCACTAACTGACTCTCTAAGTCAGGAACAGTACCAAGTGGCAGGGAGATGGAGGTTCAAGAGGTTTCCTAGTCTCTTGATCTTTGCTTGCAGGACACTGGACACTCTCAGTCCCTAACACATATAACCCCCATTTAGAGCAATGCAGCAATCCCCACATTCCATCTTCTCCTCCATTCAAAGGTCATTTCTTCTCACCAGCACCATCCACCTCACCCCACTTCCTGTCCAGAAGAACAGCAACACCTCTTACTCCCAGTGGCCCTTGCTCAGAGGCCAACTAATCTTTCTTGATCCTCATCCTGATCCCAAGCTTCCCCCATCCTGCATGTGAGGTAAGAAGCCACCTCATTCAGTCATGTTTGTTCAGGGACTCCTTGGCTAGCCTGGTAGCGATCAGAGGGGAGAAAGGGGAGGATCTGGGGAAAAGGGGACTAGAATGGCCTTTTGTTTCCTTCTTGTTGGTCAGAGGCTTTTCCCTTTTTTCGGGAGTTCAGGCTTGCTCTTTGTCTGCCCTCCACAGCCGCTCTTTGACTTCCAAGGGCAGCGTGTTGAACAGGTCCTCTTCTACTACAAGCCCACTGCGTTTCAGCAGAGGACATTCTCCCAGCTCCACAGGCAGGCACTCCAAGCGGTTCCCTCGTAGCTCTATCTGTGACAGATTTGTCAGCTCCCCAACCCGGGATGGGAGTGACTGCAGCACATTGTTTCCCAGGTTCAAGGTTCTCAGCTTCCTGCACTGGAACAGCTCTGGTGGGAGACTCTCAATCTGAAAAAGAAGAAATAAATCAATCATAGGAAAAGTCACCAGCAAACAGGACACGTGCTCAGAGACCAACAAGCCAAAACAGCGCTTCAAGATTTACAGAGCATTGTTTTTAATCATCTACTTCTCCCTTGAGTAAGCTCCTCCTTCCCACCATAAGGACTGTTCCCGAAGTAAAAGGCACTACACCACAATTGTATGGATTCTTCTTTCAGACACTCTTTTGCATTAGTTACAAAAGATCACCAAAGACAGATGCTAAAGCAGAAAACAATCACCAAGGGCAGGATTAGAGAATCAGAAAGCTGCTCACAGCTGGCCTAGACTGTCACATGCTCCCATCAGTATTAAATTCTTTCCATCCCAAACCCTTTATACCATCATTAGATCACAGCTCCTTTTCTTTAAGTAGCCATTGTACAATTGGTATCGTACTGAACACCACAAAGACTGGATTTAGTCAGGAAACCTAATTTTGGCACAGTAAGAGCAGAGGCTACATGACTACAAACTCCAGGCCCTGAAAACTGGGACTATTCTTTCATCATTTCTGTAGGGCTTTGAAGTGTTGCAAAGACTTTCTAGGTTTCAAAGCACAGGGGTTTTTGACAGTGCCAAAATGCAACAAAAAAAAAAATGAAGCCACCAGCTGCTAGCTTTCCCACCACCACCACCTTCGTGTATCCATGAGTCACTAATTTAATAAAGTTTATTTCCATTAAAGCCTTTTAATAGTCCAGTCCTCCCAAAGAATTTCTAGGAAAACAATATGGCTAGGGTTTAACAAACACTAGGCTACGAACTAAACATAGCAATTCAAGAAGAGACTTTGAATTAAGGGAAGAATACTGGAGGCTATCATTTGCCTTTAAATGCAACCATGAACTTTTTAAAACTTCAATTATGCATGATATCATTCATGGCTAAATTAGACTGCAATCAGTTCTGAATGAGATGGAGTCCAAGGAAAAGCCAAGATGAGACCAGACTCATTAAAGACAGTTCAATTCAGTCATTGTTACTGGTACTGTTGAGCATTTTTCAAACAGCAACATGCAATCAAATGATCACAGGCTTTTGAAAATAATAGTGTTATTTAAGGGACAAGTATTGGTTTAGGAAGGAAGCAACATGCTATAATACAGCCTGCTTCCCATAATGGTACACTAGTACCAGCCAGCTCCAGAAGTCTCTATTTGCCAAGACTGCTGACCTAGGAGAGGACATTTGAGATAATTCCTGGCCTTGGGAAATCCCAGCCTACCAGTCCTTATGTTTCTTGCTGTTGCTGTTTACTGTAAGCAACCAGGCTGTCAGAGCCCCAGGGCAATTGTGGCCTTGCCCAGGCACCTTCAGAGGATATAAACAGCTCAGCTGTTTCACTAGGTCCTCATCACCTTTTGCTTCAGAACACACTGGAGCAAAATCTGCTCCAGCCTTCCTGTTGTATTAGCATTTTTCAGAGAAAAATGGGTGGTGCCACACTGTGCTGCAGAAAATAGAGCTGCAAGTAACTCATTTTCATCCAAGAGACACTCCGCCCCAAGACTTCAGAGGATACACTGCAGATTAACCCTTGGGAAGTTGTGCTAGGAAGGTTGCCAGTAGTACAGAATTAACTGTGTTCTGAACAGGGGCATAGGGATCCCTCATCTTTAATTAATGCCATCCTCAGAAACTGCCTATAGCAGCCTCACCTGCCCCAATAAATTATTTTGCCTTTTAACTTAATAGGAAACAATGTGTGCATACCATGAAGTTTACCAGAGCTTAAACCACCCATACAAACAGATCCACAGTCATCCAGTCTGTTAGTGCTGGGAAAACAGAGTGAGGAGCTATTAAACTGGGATAGCTGAACGGCTGCTGTTCTCTTGCCATTACTCTTCAGTAGTGCAACACGAGACTTGAACTTTCAGATACTAACTGCAAAATGCTGTCTGGAGTTTTAGGAACCCTGTGTAATACTGAACTGCAGTAGCAATTAAATGCTTGATTTCAGAGCGCTTCCCCTGTGAAAAGCCAACCCTATACTAGAGATGCTGTGTACTTCTCACAGGCAGTTTGACAGTGTTCAGTTATGAATACATCTTGCCAACAGCAGTAAGCATCTTGATATACAACAGTGAAAACTAGGACTGCTCCAGGACAGCTCTACTGCATATTCCCAGAAGAACCCAGAAGCCACTAATTAGGTCTGTCTGCAATTTGTAGTTATGTCAGAGCCTTTTGCAACGTCATGTGGTAATAAACTTCAAGAGAAAAAGAGCCTCCCAGGAATTTGCAGACAGAATGAACAAAAGCTTCAACAAGCCATTCAGCTCGGCACATCAGTCTGCACAGTCACAGGCTGATCTTTACGATACATGGTAAATGAAGTCTCCTTAATCCCAAACACAGGAACACAGATTCAGGAAAACACACAGGTACAGTTTGTTTTAAGCAAATAAACACCTTCCAACACAAGCCAAGAAATGACTTGTGGTGACTGGGCAGCAAAGCACACTTGGTCATTCCCTCTAACCTGCTCTGCGCTTAGACAGACTTAAACAGTTAAGGCTTAGACTTAACCTATCTGGGATCACACAAGAAAACCCACAGCCATCATGCTGAGGCACAGCATGGTGCCATCAGATATTTTCCCCCCCTGAAAATCAAGGAATTGCCATGGGTGACACTTTCACATCCAACTGACTACCAATTGATAAACCTGATTTAGTGCACTCTGCCCCAAGTAAGGACACTGCAGAATATTGCTTTACTCTCTCCAAAGTCACCTTTGTGGAGTAAGATGATACATTTTAAGAGTGAAAGCTTAAGAATGATTTTTCATAAGTCTGTCCATATCCAATGTTTCACAAAGTGCGCGCTTACAATACCAAACTATGGAGTATTCTCTGGAAATGCAAAGTACTATAAGCAAAGATATAAGCCACACACATACATGCCCAAGATGGCTGCTGCCATAGTGTATGTACATGTCTGAAGTACATAGGTTTAAATACATAGTTCTAGATTAAGACTACAGTCTACTGTAGACTACTACCAAACCAGAGACTACAAGCTTCCAACTGCAGAGTACAAACTAACAGGCAGGATTTCTAAGCGGCCTCCAACTGGAATTTAGAAACAGCTTCACTGTTAAGAGAGGAAATGTTATGGAACAAGGGCTGTTGGATGAAAGGCTTGCCCCTGGAGTTATTTGCAATGTTTTGCCTTAGATAAACCCCTCAGAGAGAAACAAAAGCTTGAGAATTTAAATAGAACAGCAGTGCCAGGAGTATTTCACACACCACTGTAGCATGTTTAATCACACGTATAACAGAAGTGCCAGAGTTACTTTTACTCACACAAGAATGCTCAGCTCCTCGCTCACTTACCCTGTTGGCTGTCACAGCTAGATTCTGCAGGTTTTGAAGAAGCCCAACATCTGGCGGTATGGAAGTCAAGTTGTTGTGGCTGAGATCCAAATACCGAAGTTTTCGGCAATAGAAGAGCTGGGTAGGGATCTTTTCTATCTTGTTACGATTCAGGTAAAGGCGTTCTAAATTGGTTAGGTTGCCTATTTGCATGGGGATGTAGGCAATGTGGTTGTACCACAGTTTAAGGCAAGTAAGACGATGTAAGTGCTGGAAGCTGATGATTTCCTCAATGGTCTTGAGGTTATTGTCCTTCAGATCTATCTCCTGCAGATTGTGGAGGCTAAAGATAGAGTGAGGAATACGTTCCAAGTCACAACGGATGAGCTCAAGCTCTGTCAAGTTGACCATTTTCTTAAGGCTGTTGAGAACAATGAGCTTGGTGCCCTCATTGTTGATGGAAAGCTTCTGAAGATGCACACCAACATCTGTTACCACCTGTGGCAGCTTGGTGAGGTTGCTCTTCAACCTCAACACCTTCAGCCTCTTCAGCTCCCTCAATCCATCTATCACAATGTACCGGTTGTTTTCAGCACTCAAATTCCCTGTCAGATGAAGCTCTTCTAGGGTCTTCAGGCTATAAATCCAAAGAGGAATCTCCTTGATGTCTGTGAACTTGATGTGGAGAGATTTCAAGTTCTCCCTCAAGAAGGCAAGGGCTGGAGCCTCAATTTTGGCAGCTGTGTGGTAGAGCCACAGTTCCTTAAGGCTGGTGAGCTGAGCAATGCTTGGGGGAATAGTGACATCGGGGATAAGCTCTAGCTTCAAGACCTCCAGCTCAATGAGGTCAAAGACCGTATCAGGAATGCCACTCAACATGAAAAGATGCAATTCTAGCTTATCCTGGGAGTTCTTAGTGATCCTCTGGCGCAGCTTCTCCAAAGTCCACTCATTGTTGAGGTTCAGCTGCCGCAATTTGTTCTCACTTACCTCCGACAGAAAGACAGCAAAGCGCTTGGAGTACAGTGGGTCATACTGATCGATCAGATGGAGCATAAAAGCAAAGTCATTTTTCACATCAGGAATGTCACTGTAACTGCTCTCCTCCCGGATGGACTCAAAGGAGTATTTCTTGAGTGATCGCCTCAACATCCACCAGAGTGTGTACATGCAAATCAAGCCATAGAATATCACCAAACTGATGTAGAAAGATGCCAAGATTTTGAAGAGAGTGGCCAAAGGATGAGCACAGCGGTACATCCTGTAGCCAGTCAAACTCTCAATGTCCACTTTACAGTCAACATCAAATGTTATGTTGTTGACATAGTAAACAGTATAGCAGATGATCAGAATAAACTTGATCACTTTGATGATGGTCTGTCTCATGTACAGGCGATAAACTATATCTCCCTCTTCCACATGCGTACGGAACTTTTTCACTTTCTCAAAGAGTGCTTTGGCCTGTTCACCTTCCTTTTTGTCCAAGACACCAGTCTCAGACCGGTCCACAATCCCTTGCTCAATTCGAGACTTTGTTCTCTGCAGCATGGGAACAGTGGCTTCCACATCCTCACTGACTGTGGAGGATTTCTTGTCCATGGAGCCATTCATTTTCCCAAATGCTGGTTTAGTATCACTCTCTTCCACCACTGTCTCAGATAATGCCCTCGTTGTCCACGGAGAGTCAAAACACTTAAGCAAAATAGACACAAAATGCTCCAGCTTGGAGCTGGTCCTTGGGAATTTGAACCAGAAGTTGCTACAAGCCAGGAAGATGAGTGTATGTAGCAGCACCAGATAAGGAAAATACTTGGCAAACCAGTGGAGACGGTTCTCGTAACACACTGCATCTACATAGTTATACTGGTGCCGGTCCAAGTCATATCGGATCCCCGTAGGCCCTGTATCAGTAGAGGGAACAAGACTAGAATTATAGTAGGTACGTTCTGGGGTTGCGGCTGTCCAACTTCTGACAGAGTCATTGCAAGAGTCTCTGGTAACCCATTTACAGGGCAAACAAATCATTTTGTCCTGGGTGACCTGAAGTGTCCCTCCAAACACTGCAATCATCAGCATCACTATGGAAATGTAGTCCGTGAAGACATCCCACCATGGCTTCAGGATGCGGTATGCTGGCTGAGTGTCAGCAAAATAGCGCAATTCAGTGACTGGAATCATGATTCACCTGAAAGGAAACCAGAAGCAGGCATTACTAGCTTGAACTATTTTGTTCTGCTTTTTGAGAGGGCATCAGGAAATTCATGTTAAAAACTGGCACAGCAAGACTGGAATTAGCTGAGACCAGATTTCAAGTCACTTGGAGACAAATGAATGATACTTCCTGTGAGTAATTTGCTGCAGCTGAGGCTGTGAAGTTAGTTTGTTGCTGTCTTCCCTGACAGATGAACTGTCACAAAACATCAACAACCAATACTTGCCATTAGAGGTCTGCAGGGCAAGACATTCCCACTTAAAGAAGGCTCACAGGACAGACTGAAAGCACCCTGGCACAACCAGTATTTGGTCGTTTACTGTTTTATCTAAGGATTTTGTTTCAGGGATGAAGGAGTTTGCCAGCACTGTTATAAGTGATAAAATCCACACACAGAGCATAGCTGTCATGACTTTGTTACTGGTTTTAGAGCTAGAAAATAATTCTGCATTTGTGTGGTTCTTAAACTGCAGGGGCAAGGAAGAATTACATACAATACTCTTATATTTTATAGAACTACTTCATTGATAAAGCAAGCTGGAAAAGAGAACAAAGTTGCCTGATATAATGACTTTTACTTCCATGGAAATAGTTTTGGCTTCCACCCCTTTGCATTAATTCTCAAAGGAAAGATTAGTTACTTGCCCTCTGATAAGATTCAGTACTGAAACCCTGTAACAGCTGCTTTGTGACTTATTTACTTCAGAAGTAGAGGAAGGGGGAAACATACTTAGAATTCACTTTCTTGACCAACCACTTCTACCTAGAGTTCATCTCAGCTGGGATTTAAGTGTCACAAAGGAAATTAAAAGGTTCTGGGAAGCAGAGGCCTTATGACAGTGCTTGTTCTGTCCTTCAGACTTCTAGACGAAACTTCGAGCACATTCTTCAACAAGCCATAGAAAGCCCGGAAGCCTGACTGATCCGGGGATAACTGAGCTCACAAAATTCCCCTTCTGACAGGCAACACAAGCAAAGAACATGAAGTCACTGTAACTTGTTCTAATGACAGTGAAAAAGCAGCAATACCACGTCATACTTGCTAGCAAAATTCAGGAGTAGGGCAAGCACTAATCTTTCAGTCATTTTGAAACTCACATGAATTCAATTGTAAATGAGGAAGAGCAAAAATTCAATCACGTTTCCCCAACCTGCAAGATATCATTTGTATGGACAGTCCCAACAAGTTCTGGGGGACCTGCAGGGTCAAGAGCAGGTTTCCATACAGCGCTGATTAGGAGAAAGCTTTCTTTGACAAGTGGGGTGCCCACGCCACCTGCTTTGATAGAATTCAAATTTGTATTTAAAATGAACTATCAGTACAGAACTGCAAAGGAAGCCCTTCTTAATATGAACTCAAAAGGCACCACATTCCCTAGAGACACTAAACACGGAACTCTATTCCCTGTTTTGCTGCTTACAACCATAAAAAGGTAAAATGCCAGCATTGATTTAGTGCTACATCGGAAGGTTATAAGCATCTAGAGTTGGTAGACTGAAAGATGACAGCCATCATCACAAGAGACAGACCTGAGGTAACTCCACATGCAAAATTATGGGGGGGGGGGGGGGGGGGGGGGGGGGGAAAGGGAATGGGGACTTTTGAGAGACAAAGCAGCAATACCTGTTCTAGAAGTTCAGTAAAACAAGGCAGAACAGCAAATCTATTAATTTATTGATAAGTAAACTCAAGCAATCCTGGCACAGGATGCAGAAACCAGGGATGAAAATAGCCATATACAGCACTGTCAGAAGAAAATACTGTCCTGTTAGGCTGCAGAGCACTGGCGAAGCGGCTGGCATTCCTCTGCAGAATGGACTGCATTGAGCAGATTAGGGCAAGAGGATTACACAGAGGGAGAGGGAAGAAGAGGCAAAACCGAATGTGTTCTGAACAGCTACTATAAGGAGTGACAAGGTGTTCAGAGCCCACTCCCAGTCCTGTTGCTAGCTTGCTGCAAGGCCCTAGGGAAGGCATTGCAGCCATGCCTCAGCTTCCTTCTCTGAATACACCCACTTCAGGGAGAAAAGAGCCCATCTGCAAGATACATTTGAGAAGAGCTGTCTCTGCATACTACAGAAATACTAATTCCAGGATGAAACAGGACAAAATTTTTCTTTACACCCCTTGCACTCCAGAACACTTCAAAGGAAGACAGCAGTTAAACTCCTCCCTGAATCACAGTTCCTGGTGATGTACATCTCCTCAGTTTGTCTATAGAGGCAAGAAAATTTAAAGCCAGAACTCATTTCTTACCTGTATTTTCTGCAGGAGAATCTCTAGGTCTGACAGAAGCCTTTAATTACTACCGACAAAAGCCTTATACTATATCCCAGGCTCCTTACTCATCCATTCCCTCGCTATTCAGAAGCATCAAAACAGGATATATACCTGATTTTTTAATTTGCTTTCTTGTTTTTTTTTTTTTTTTTTTTTTTTTTTTTTTTTTGTTAGGACCTCTATTACACCAGGCTTGGAAAGCTAGACAATGCATAGAGAAACCAGGAAATTCAACTGCTGAAAGATTTAAGAGCCAGGGCAGGACCACTGACATACTGCCGAACCACAAGGAAAAACAAACAAGACAAGAACACACATGTCCTCTCTGTCACCCTCTGCATCCCTCCCACCATAATCAGACTGAGGGAACAGAGCCCTGCACTTCTACAGTCTAAATAAGAGAAAGCCTGGAAAGCTTTACAAAAGGGGAACATCAAAAGCTACTGCAGTTATTTGCTGGAACATCTAACTTTGACATGGCTTAGCTTCTGAAATACAACTATGCTTGCAGGTGAGCACAGCTTCAGTTCTAGCAGACTCATAACCCAGGGGGGGTGGGGAAGGACTTTGAGAGCCAGAGGTCTCACTACACAACACCCTAAGGCTCCACAAGAGTCTAGCAGCAGTTTCCCAACAAGTATACGTCTTAAACACTCTTGCCAGATGCGATGGGAAGCTTTCATAGTGATTCCTTCTAAACTACATCTAAGAGGTAACACAAATGGTGCCATACCATTCATTACTCTCCATAAATGTTGTGTAAGACCTTATTCCTCTTTTCAAGCAGATGCAGTGAAAACACTGATATTGTTCATAAAATAATTACTCTCTATTTAAACAACTCCTTACTTCTACCCTACACAGAAGAAAAAAATAAATGCATGTTTATCCTTTCTTTCTCTTGACTAGATGCCACTTCTCCCCAGAGATTCTCCTCTCTCCAGCGCTTCATCATTCTTGGTTGGGAAACTTTCACAGGGATTGTCAGGCCCTTCATAGTTACCCCTAGTGGGCTTATTCTTTTCAGGAATTGGGGTCTTATGGCTAAGGCATTTTCAGACTTGAGTTGTAGTGCTGGGTTGCTAGTTTTGCCCAATCCAGGAAATGCCTAATTTCTTCTCACAAGAAATTAACCTTGTGCTCACTTAGATTTGTATCTCAGGATAGCTAGGAAGGAAACCAATGACGAATAAGCACAACAGGCTCCCTAATTCTATTTACCAGTTACATGGGGTAGGAAATCTCCCCTTACACAGTACACCTACAAGACAGCTAAAAAAAAAATCTGAATGTCCCATGATAGTCTATTCCAGCTCAGTGTGAGCAATTAAACACCGGTAGGGCGGAGCAGGAAATCGCCTGCCTTCCAGTAACAATGACAGGGTCACTGAAGGAAGAAAAGGACATTCATAGCAAGTCCCCTCTCCTCTGGCAGCAGTGGAGACCCTGTTCCAGCCCCTGAAGAACAATACAACTAAGAGCCACCTTTACAGAAGCTGGAATTTGCCATGATTTACCTAATCTTACCCCCAGAATCTGCAGCAAAAGGGAAAATTACCCACCAAAAACCTGAGAAAGTAGGTGGAAAAGTTGCATCCCTCTTCACCCAGATTTCCCATGCATGCAATCCATTTCTAGTTCCTGAAAGATGGTTCTGCATCAATGCAAATGTCATGTTTATTTTGTGGACTCCATTTTATAATGATTTTAGAATGCAGTTCTTTTTGCAACACTCTCCCTTCTGGATTAGAGAAAGCAGTTTTGTTGCTGGGGTTGATGACAACAGCAGACTAACTCCAAGAAATCAGATTTTCAGGGGCCATCTCGGTCACTTGACACTCCCCTGTGTGGTAGGATTCTTCCCACAGACCTTGTGATTCCAACCACTATGCAGAAACCAAGCAGGTAGGTGAAACACAGACTCTCCCAACAAGTACACAGGCAGCAGAACAGAATGCTTTATATGGAGGATGTTATCCTGGCATAAGACTAGGGACAACCCTTGCATGAAAACAGCTTGCTGAAAATAAAGTTACCTCTCTTATGACCAAGACCAGACCCAAGCTCCACAGAACCAGCAGACTGAAGAGATTTCAAGCTTCTGCTCTTTTCAAGAGTTGAATTCTGTGTGCTTTGTCAGCAGGAAAGTGTTTACTGGGAAGAACCTTAATTTCCTAAATCAGTTCTGTCATGTAACCTCACTGGAGGCTGAGCACAGAACACATGAACTGAGTGAAGGAGTTTAGAGACAGGAACAGTCATAACTGGAAAAGAAGTACTGTGTCAGAGCAGCCTTGTTGAACAATCTGAGCTCCTTCATATATACCTCAAATTGCAGAACTAGCCAGTTGGAGCTCAGAAACCAGCAATTTGCTTACAGTATAGTTAACTCTGCCACATGGAAGGCATCAATACAGATATTTTGAAAGAGTGCTTTTCTCAAGTTTAAAGGCAAGTTAATGTCACTTAACTTGCATAAGCTTAGAACATCTCTGCCTAAACTCCTGTCAACTTATCAGAAGCATAAGGAAGTAAGTTTTCCAAGAGTGTAATTAAATAGGCAGGCTTTAGCTATTGCACACTGAATAAAAAGAAATAATCTTACAAGTGTCTATCTTAGAGGTGTTTCAGCTTTTGCATTCCATAGTGCTTTCCTACCTATCACACAGTCCCTGAGCAGTCCCTCACCCACTGTCTCCCAAGAAATTACTTTACCTTTGAGGGTCTCAGCTACACTAAAGCTGCACTACAATTCATATCCAATACAGCACAACCCTAGGATATTTTATAGCAACAACATCTGACATTGTACAGGGAAAGGTCTGTATACTAAAGTCTCATTATCATACAGCAGAATCAAAGCAGACTAAATATAAATGCTGCTGAAATCCTTGTGTAGTCCACATTCAGATACTACATACTTCTTCAGTGCCTGCAGATTCATCTGGATCCAAGTCTGCATCCCACCATGAACTCCTTTTGCCAGACAACCACCCCTGCCTCAGCCTGTGCTGGGCACCTACCTACTATGTGCAGCACAGCCTCACCATTAATGCTGAGCAGGCTGATACAACAGAACAGCAGTTTCAGACTTACATAACCAGCCTGCCAAACCTACCCAGACTTCAGCCAACCATAAGCATCACCAAGTATTAATCCTATGTTTTACTAGACACACCTGGAGGAGAATGATAATCACTTATGTTAGAAAAACAGGGACACTGTGAACACACCACACCTAAATAGTAAACTCAGTCAGAAACAAGATTAAACGTATCTGGCTAACAGAGACATCATAAAGCAGCATCTACTTTACTAGATAAAGGCTGACAGAGCTGAGAGCATGAATGCTTTCCACAAACCTCAGGACCCCTGAGATATTTAACAAGTTCAAATGTAATAATAGAACAATTGCTGCAGGAGCAAACATCCTCTGATTTGGACAACTCCTCTATCCAAAACCATCCAACCTAAACAAGTGAAGATTGACTTATTGTTGACAGACACCTGGCTGAGAACTGCTTGAAACTCCTGGCCAGCCCATCCAGTTAGGGGCAAAGTGAACAGCAACATCGTTGTTCTGTTTCACTGGCTAGTTTGTCAGCTTGACTCATCATTTGCTGCACACTTTATTCAGCCTCTTCTTTCCTTCTTCTTTCTTTTGGCCATTCTGTTACTAATGGAGCTACTAGCAAAATAAGACTACACACAAGAATTTAAGTTTCCACCCTTTACTCCGAGGACATCCCTGAAGTCAGGGAAGTCCTCCTCACCTCAGTGGCATGCAGCTTTCGAGTGAGGCAGTCTCATAACAGTTTTAGATAAGTAGACATCGATGCATTGTATGTTGGTTCTTGCAACTCCTAAGTTTCCACCATATATAGTCTTAATTCTCAGCAGATTTCCTTCTAAGATTGTAGACTGCAAAGCAGAAGTCAAGCAATGCTGACAGAATTTCTTACCTCTCAGAAGCCCAGAGAGATGGAGCTGTTCATGTGCCGACAGCATCAGAGGAAGAGAAGGGAAAGAAAAACCTTGATGCCGTTAAGACTATAGCCCTGATTATTGACGAGCTACAACATGTTACAGTAAGTTTTCAACAGAGCAGAGCTTTCCTCCCCAGCATGCTGCCACCTGAAATCCTAAAGAAGGGCATGACACAGAGCTCTTTGTTCAAAAACCAGGAAATGTAAGAGCTTTGCTGGTCAGAAATGGGACTGGCAATTTACGTGTCTCCTCCCCCAGGTTTATTAGGCCCAGAATTAAAAGAAAAAAAGAGGAGGCTGAAACAGAGCTGCTTTCAGGCACCCCTCAGAAAACCTTCCAAGCACAAGGATAGCCACGTGATCAACTGGAAAAGTCCAAGACACGATACGGAACAACTCAAGTGATTTTGTCCTTTGCTGCTTGGAAATAAACAGCAGTGAAGCCAGATGCCAAAGTCGACCAACCAACCACTATCCCTACTACATCAGGCCCTTTCTGAATCAAAAGTCCCACCCTCCTGTGGAACAAAATGTCTTCTGAGATAGAGAAATGAACATGTGAAATTTAAAGGGTCATTTATCATTTAGACTGGCAGACAGAGTAGTGGAACAGCAGCTACCAGAACTTACACTCTTCACTTAGTGGAACAGCCAGTGAACTAAATCCTGAGAGCAAAGTAAGTTGGTTTTCACACAACCATCCAGCAGCAGTAGGCAACATTCAGTCCCACCCAAGCCACAAGATATGGCAGGATGAAGTGAACCAACTGGGTCACAGCATCTTTACTGAAGCTCATGAAAAAGAATAATTCACCTACACTATGGACAGCACTTTATCATCTTTACAGCTACCTCTTAGTTGACTCTTCCTGTCAGATGCAAGATTGGCATTCTTACCAGTGTAGCACAACAGCTCCTGTTTACCATCACACAAGCAAGCCTGTCCTAACAAGTACAGTGAAGAGCATCTGCACTATCAGAACAATACGTGCCAGAGACCTGGCTTCACCTGCCACATTTTCTGACTTCTGACAGCATTTTACCCCAACTGCACAGATGTGAACACAGTCTGAAGTTATCAGCATCACTGACACTTGCAGCAGGGACTGTATGTCAGTGTCATAGAGCTATGTAAATTTAAGTGTTATCAGATGACTTGCAACAGTGATGCAAACCAGATAAAAATGTCTGTGTCAGCTTATAAATTATGAGGGTACATAGTCACAGGCTTCCTATCCAAAATTAACTTTCTCTTTGCCATAAAAAAAGATGCTTCAAGGACAGGGCATTAGCGCTTGTCTTGGAAAAGTGAGACTGCCTTATTCCAGCAGGACACTATGAAACACTCCTTTGTACTGACTAATGCAAGTGATTGAATTAATTCTGTTAGTAAGTACTTAAGCTAAACAGACAGCAACAGCATCAACTTGTAACAACCAGAACAGCTTCAAGCACCTCAGCAGGAGCAGAAGACTCTTCAGAAGCATTTAATTCAAGCACTGAGAAGAGCCATACAAGAAAAGGTAGCCAGCTGGTTTCAGCTAAAGACAGAAATGGACAAAGCAGAGCTTTGACATATCTAATAACAGATTGAGAAACCAAGACACCAGATTCAATGTGAGTAAAAAGTTTTAAGCAAGGGTAATGTTAAGTGATTGTTGACAGATTGTCACAACATGCAGAAATCCATGGGTGTTGCCACAGCTGTTTTCCAGCTCAAAGAGATGAGCTAGTTTAGATGAAAGAATATGCAAATGAGAGCAAATAAAGATAAGTAAGACATCAGCTATCAGCACATAATATTTAGCCTCAGTGAGAGGAAAGAAGGGGGATGAGTGCATATTCACCATATCCTATAAGCCTTCACTTCAGGACCATGAGCTCCAAAACAGTAACTATGACTTCCAGCTCAGAACATTTTCTGACTGCATTAGTTAATAAGGGATATTATAACCTTTCATCACCAAGATCTGATAAAACTAAGACTCTAAAGGATAACCTGTTAACTAGTCCAATACACACCTCTACTGTTCACAAAGGTAGGCTGTAGCTAGAGAAGCAGCTTGCAAATTTGTCACAAGAGGAGCTTTGTGAATTGCCAGGGTAATTTTATAGCATGTGTTAACAATGCTTACTACACAAGAAGGAAACACTATTATTTCAGCAGGGAGGTCATGACTGAATAGCTTTTAGTTTCACATGCAGTTTCACAGCAGCAGGAGGGACATGTATAATCTAGCTATATGAACTGGATTTCAAGTTGCAATACAAAAAAAAAAAATACATGCACCACATCAACAGTTTAAGGAAAAAGCTACTTGGAAGCATTCAAGGTATGATCTTCAAAACATGTGGAGTGTTAAACTCCTGCTCAGTATTAGTGTTCATATCCTAAACTAAGGCTATATTTGAAAACACTTGAAAAAATGCACAAAGGAAGTTGACCACGCTGGAGCTGAATACATTAATTTTTAATCATTACCAAAACAATAGCTATGCATGCACATACAGCCCATATTAAGGAGCCTCACACAAAACTTCTAAACCCCTATCCTCTCCGCTCCACCACTACTGACTTGACCTTACACCTCTGTTTACCTAGAGACCAGTTAGGCTCAATTTAACACCAGAAGTGAGTTTCATTTCCTTTTTAAGTACTCTACTGAACAAAATCCTTCTTTAGAATGTGGAAGAATTACATGAAGGTCTCTAATAAGCCTGCTCCAATCACACAGTAATAATGCAATAATTTATACATTTGACCTCCACTGCTTATTTAAAAAAATAAAAAAGTTTCAGAGAACCCCAAATCACAGACCATCTTTCTGAATGCCTGCAGCATTTACTAGAATGTAATCAGCTCTAAGCATTCAGTAAGTCATCACTGGAAGGCTTCAGGCACTCCACATTTCAAACACGGAAACATTAGCTTTTAACTCATGGCTTCTGGCATACTTTAAGGAAATATTTATGCACCTTGTCTTTGACCTACATGAATAAAGTTAGGGTTTCCAAAAACCATGAGAGGATCGGTATGAAAAACAAATCAGTAAACTGCCATAACACTAACCAGAACATCAGACAAGTTGTAGGGATGCTTGTATTCTGGAAGCAACATACTGCACATCTCACTGCTCAGAACACAGCTGATCTGGACAGCATTTCTCATCTTGAAGATAAGTATAGAATTCTGCAACACCTTTCATCATTATCCTAGTGAAGGACCAAGGAAGCAGGGAGCTTCTTGCAACTAGTTTCTGTCATTGCCTAACTGACACCCACATGGGTGACTAGCCAGCGCACTCCTAAGAGTTCACTGCAAACAACTGCCTAGGAGATGCCTCTACAGCAATACAGACATCACCCCATGGGAAACGGAAGAGCACCTACCAAACTGAAGAGTTCTTGCTAGTTCTCAGCTGCATTCCTTTTAGGCAACAGTCACCAAATCATTTACTGGACAGCCTTCAAGTATTTACCATGTAGTGCATTAAAAAATCAGGGTTTATGTGGCCAGGAGTTAGATGTATGGGTGAATATATAACAGTTATATTATACTCTGGACAATGCTCAGCTCCTTTACTCTTTTTTCACCTTCAAGTTGACTAAGGGCTTACAGAATTTAATTAGCATACCACCACTCTCCCCACATCACCCTCTGATCAACCACCTCTCCTCTCTGCTTCTTATCAGTCATTTCATCACTGCCCTGTACTGTGCAACTATGTTTAAGTAGTACCCTGGTCATCTTTTTGGCTTTACTTTACCACTCAGGAGTTGGCCTGTAGCCCTTACCCTGCAGCTGGGTTCTGCTATCTGCACTTCAATTCTCTGTGCTGGAAGTGGACGATGTTCCTGCGTGCTGGATCCTGAGTGGGTGCTGAAACGTTGCATTCCCCACACGCCATGGGAACAGCTTCCCTGAAATGAAACAGATATTATCAGCAGAGAAGAGGGGATCGAGTTCACAGAGGGACCATGTCACGTAAAAAGCTTGGTAAAGGATATCTAAGAAGCAAGGAACAACTTGGAGAGTCACTGGGAACCAGAGGCACCCTGATACCTAGAAAGATGGTAAGAGCTATAAGAGTTAAGTAAAATTCTTGGGAGGAAGGAATCTCCAACATCTGTTACTCCAACATAAATTACCAAAAAATCAGGTGTTGCAGACTCAGTCAAAGAAGATGCTGAATATTAATATTATAACTAAGCCTAAACTGGTAAAGAGAAATCAACCTCCTGGAAGAAAGTTATTTTTTTAGATGGGGAAAAAGGATTAATGGCTTTACCACCTACTTTCTAGTCTGAAACGCCAGATTTTTTTTTTTTTTTTAATGTTACCAGCAGGAATATCTGAAAATGTAGATCATGTTCCTAACCACTCTGGATTCAAGCAACTATCCCCCTTCCTCTCAACACCTACCTACCAATATGTATCTTTTTAAAGTGGCAGCAGTTTAGCACCATCAACAAGAATTGCAACAGTTTGGTTTGTTTTTTTTTTTTTTTTCTTGCTTCCTGCATGTCAGCACAGGGCATGGGAAAAGAGTCAAGGGAGTAGACCTAAGCTTTGAGAGATCTCTCAGGCATCCAGCCTGTTAGCTATGTAGGAGAGAACTGAAGAACATCAGAAGGCATTTTGTCAACAAGAGGGAAAAATTAAAAGGAAGGGACATCACTGGAAGAAAAAAACAAAACAAAAAAAAATCATACTGGTGAAGATGCTCAAAAATACATTCCTCCTGACCCCAAAGTTATCATTAGAGCTGACAGATTTCAAAACACCACCCTCATAATCAAACCTATTCTATTTTAGCTGTCACAGACTGCTGCAAAGGAAACGTTTAAAGGCGAGGACTCTCTGACCTTCTCCCCTCACCTCCTCTCAGGCGACGGCCTCAGCACCAGCCCAGAGCCTGCACAGCTCGGTACCGGCTCCGTGCTCCCGCACACGCAGGCTGCGCATCAGCCCCATCTGCCCACAAGTCTGCCACACCACCTCAGCTTTCCAGAAACAGAAAAGACATCCTCTATTAGAATATATAAATAAATAAATAAAACAAGCAACCAGCTTCCAACCCCAGCACCGCTGTCAGGTAACAAATACGGGACTTCCCCCTTGCAGGAGAAGCAAGGTCCCCCGGAGGGGACACCCGGCACACGCGGGACGGCCCTACCCCACCCCGCGGACGTGGGGGGGAACCCACCTGCCATCAAGCCCGGCTTGCCGCCAGCCGCAGGCTGCCCCGCCGCCTGACAGGGCAGGGACGGCGGGGACACGGAGGAAACGAATTACTGCCGAATTAGTCAGCAAATCTTCCCCGCCCGCCCGGGCGGTGCGAGGGGAGCAGCTCGGCGCTCAGGCCACACCTGGCCGCTGCTCTCCCCTCAGGGCTGCGGCCCCCCCGCCGCCCCACAGCCCTTCGCCTCCCGCGAGGGCCGGTCCCGTTCCCCTGACGGCCGCCCCACCCGGGGGACACGTCCCCCGTGTCTCCCCTCAAACCCCACAGATACGCGGAGAGGAACGCGGAGGGGAGCGCGGCGTGAGCTGGACCGCAGCACTCCGACACCCACCTGGCCGCCTCGGCCCCCGCCCTCCCTCACGCCGGCTCCGGCTCCTTTTGTTCACCCCCAACCGCACCGCGGCGGCCCCACCCCGGAACTGACCTCACCCGCCCGGCATGGCGGCCATCAGCCCGTCCCGCCGCCGCCGCTGCTAAGCGAGGAGAGACGGACGGCGCCGCCATCTTGGAAGCGGGCACGACAAGAAGAGCACGCCCGCCATCTTTGTGCAGGGCGCGGTCAACTAGGGGTGAGTGGGCGGCATTGGTGGCTGCGGGGGGATAACGAGGGGAGGGAAGGGAAAGGAGGGGAAAGTGAAGGCGGGAGCGCCATCTTGGTGCAGGGCAGCGCTCAAGATGGTGAGCGTTTTAAAGGGGCCGCCACGATTCCAGCCTCAGCGCTGGGCAGACGAAGGGGAAGGTGGGGATCAGCGCCTTCACCCTATGTGGCAGGACAGCAGGACTTTGGACTCCAGAATTGATTCTTTCTGTCAAAAAAAAAAAAAAAAAATTACTTCTTTGTTAAGGTTTATGTTCCAATCATGACAAAGCCTTCTATCATTATTTCATGTAATGTAATTATATGTACAACTCAGTTGCAGCCTGTGGCGCTGAGGGACAGCAGCCTCCATCTCTCAGGAAGAAGGGAGGAAAGCCAGGCCTGCCAGGGACCGCTTCAGGCCCTGATTCAGGCTAGTGTCACTGCTGTGAAAACACAGGAGGGTAAAAAAGGATAGCTGTGATGCCCTGACATCACCTTGTTTCAGTTTTAGCTCCTCAGCATAGTTCAAACTGTCCAGAACTCCAAGCGGAGCATCCGCTCAGCTGTCTGGACCGGGTGTGCATCACCTCCAGGCTCACAGACAAAAAAGGAGGCTTTGTCTTTCCTTGCTGGGGCCCTACCTCCTCTCAAGTGACATTAAACCCTTTCCTTAGCTCCCAAACGTTTAAAATGAGCTTTCATCTGCCTCACTGTCGCTGTGCCCTGTGCAGAAGGATGAATGGTACGTAGTCCAGGCCCAACCACTTGGCTTTCCTCTCGCACACCCACACCTGTGCAAAACTGATGCACGCCTGGTTCCCATCCTTCAAATCACCAAGGCCACAGACATCATCTGTATTTAGGGACCATGGGCACATGGTCCAGATCGGTGGGGAAAATCTGGTGAGCATCCCGCTGCATGCCTCAGATAAAAAATAGTGGATACAGCTAGTATCAAAATTAAGTCTAGTTAACAATAAAATAATGAAAATCATTTAAATTGCATCTTTTGCCTCTTTTTCCTTAAGAACCAACCTATGTGACATTTTTCAAGTGGAATATTTTGAAAACCCTGTTCCATTTCGCTAACAACAGCTCACTAAACTAAGGCCACTGAAAAATACAGGATATGTTTCCTCACAGCAGGAATAGTAACACCGGTGTGTTACGAGGATATGTGGAACAGTAATTTTGTGGTACCTGAAAAAAGCAGGCTGATTCACTAATGGTTATTTTCATTTGGCTGACTCATTGGAGGACACTGGGCAGCATCATTTTATTTAAAATTCATAAAGGATGGTTCAAAGGCATTCATTATAATTTCATTAGTGTACAAGAGGCAGTTCTGAGTGGTTAAGTGCAGCCAATTTTAACTTGTATACACCAGTGATCACTGTTATAGTAAAATAAGCATATCTGTGGCTTTCTAGGAACACTACATGTCTTAGCATCCTCCTGTAGCCATATGCACAGGACCTATGCCTGAGGAGCTATGATCCCACCTGCCAGGGAACAGTATTGTAGACACTCATCAGCCCAGAGCAATAGTTAGATTTTTTTTTTTTTAAAAAAAGTCATTAAGAAGAACTGTTCATGTCTAGATGCACTTATTAAATTAAAATGATCTAAAGAAAGAGAGAGTCCTAATTTTCCTTGAGTTTTACAGAACAAACTCCAAGGTCAGATGTGTCCTTTTCCTTGCTGGCTGCATGCATATTACCCAGCAATTTCTGCTGAATTTTAAGAGGACATTAAGGTCAAATGCACTTATACCCACCCTGCCCTGAGCCAATTCAACTCACAGACAGTTACAAAAAACTGTCCTCTTTTCCACCAGGTTGGATTTCTGCTAATTTAGCAAGTCAAGTAAGCTCAGATCAGGGGGCAAAAAACAACCAGGAAAGGTGCAAGGCAGAGAAGGGGGCAAAGACAGCACATCGAGGGTAGCAGGAGGGAGAAGATAAAATGGCATTGAGCTATTAGACGGCTCAAGATGTGCTGTGTACATTCTTAATGAATCAAACACAAGTTTTTCTTCCATCTGTTTGTTTCGGTGTTTAACAGAAGTTTAGAAAACAAAGAGTTTGCATCTGCCTGCACAGACATTCCCTCTTGCTTAGTCATGGCAGGGATGCTGTGAGCCCAGCGGCCAGATGTCGGGTTGGGATTCAGGAACCTTTGGCACAGCGGACATCAGCTGCTTCCTTTCCCTGTGCCTCATTTTTTCCTACTGTGAAAGGGAGACAGCAATTACTCATCCAGGAGACCTACACGACCGGATTCATCGGTGCATGTAAAGTCTTGTCACAAAAGGAAGAGGAAAGCCAAGAGAGGACAATTTTCTCTCTACACCTCACTGCAGCGATTGTCACCTCTCAGACAACTAATGGAGAGTTCAGCTTCCACATCCATGCACTGAAAACCCCCTCTGAGGCTGCTATTTGTCTCCCTGCCCATCCACAGTCCAGGGGTCTGACAATGCTGCAGAATCTTGCTTTAAGTTGTATCGTGGCAGCTGGTCATTATCCTCTGATGAACCCAATGCTGATGCCTTCACCTTCTGTACTTGTGATCCGTTCTCTTCTCTAATAATATTAAGCCTGCAGGGTGAAACTTTTGAGAGTGTCTGACTGACTTAAAAATTAATTTTTCAAAATGACTGAAGGCTTCACTCAAAGGGAAATTCCCTGCCATTGCCATGCCAAAGTAATTATAGCCATACCACAAAAATTATCCTGCTGTAATTATGCTGGTATGAGCCTCCATCTGAACAATATGCTGAGATATTTTCCCAGGCAGCCAAAATCCTCTGGCAGCTCTGTCTCCAAGCCTCCAGGAGAAAGGGACCTGCTCCCAAAAGCCCTCTCCTCCCTCACTCTGGTGATTTAGAGAGCAACCCAAGATCTCCTTTTTCCCGGTACGATTTTCCCCATCAGAGTGTTGTAGCTCGGCTCCTGCCTTCCCGCAGCCTCTCCGACTCCTCCCAGGAAGTCCCAGCTGCAGATGAAGCATTTCAGAGACAGAGAGAGGGCAGCATGTGAACCAATGCAGCCTGGGAGGTAGTGCCAGACTTCTGCAGCATAAGGCAGTGTGGCCCAGCTTGATGTAAGTCGATTTTACTCCCCACCAACCCTTCCGGGAGCTGCCTTGCACCTACGTGTGTGTGCTTGCTGGTTGTTGCTGCTGCATTCGCCCATGCTACCGCTGTGGCATTACACCCCATGGTGTGAGGGGTTCAGGGGGACCCTTGTCCCCAGAGCCCTTTGGGTGCACCCGCAAGCGGCCAAGCTGGCCAGCACCACAGAGGTGGTTGAGGGAGCACCGGGAATGACGAGACGGCTGGTGCCCATGGGCTGGAGAGCAGGAGGTGGTGAGTGACTGATCCCCACGGTGACCTTTCAGCTATCGCCTCCAAAATCTGTAGTGCACTCCGTCCTGTGCACCCTGCCAGGGTGAGAGGTGCCCCGGTTCCCTTGCAGGGAGCATACGTACAGCCCAGCCTGACATGCCCAACCAGATGAGATGCTGAAATCCCCCTTTTTGACTCTCTGGTGGCTGACCCCCACTCCAAAATGCTGTCCAGGGCTGGGGAGGTGAGGCAGAACCCTCTGCCTGGTCAGCTGCTCCCACTTGCAGCAGCACCCTGACCCTGCTGCTGCTGCCGCTAGCTCTTTGCAGTAGCCTTGTGTACGGCACTTACACCAGCTCTGTAGTTTTCTGGAATACAGTGAAGCCCTTTTTAATGTCACACTTTAGTTTTGTTACCTGCAGGGTTAGCCCCCTCATCCCAGTGCTCATTTACTTTGCATCCCAAAGCAGTGTCCCTCTGAGTCTCAGCAGCCGTCCCTGACATGCAGCCATCCCACACACAGGGTCAAGGTGCGTAATTCACAGTCCTGAGTGATGTCATGCTGTGGCTTCCCATTTTTCCATAAATTGTGCTGTTTTTTCCCACTTGGGCAGAGTGATGTAAAATCCCACTGGTCTCAGCTGGCAGCTGCTTTGCACTTGTGTAAGAAATAACACAAAATACAAACAGTGAAGACTCATATCCTGCATGTGAAGATGAAAAGTGCACCTAGCAGTACCGAGAAATTACCTGCACGCTGGTCAGCTTCAAACCTGTTTTAATTTATTTTTTGGCAGCTCGGTAAATTAATCCGTGTCTTGTCAAAATAAAGGTGCATGCATCCTCCAGACTGACCGTTTTTATCTCAAGTACCTAACAAAACATTAACTTATTTTAGCTTAAATACCACATGTTTAACCAATGCTGTAGAATAGTCAAGGGGACCAGAGGTAAAGGAAAAGGCTGCATCGGGCACAGAAATTGATTTGTTTGGGGCCTTGAAGGAAAGGTAAACACCAAAATCACTTTGGAGATGGAAGCTGACACCTTGTTAATCAGAATAAAACTTGTGATTAAACAGCCTCGAGTTGCAGAGGCTGAGAGGCCAGAGTTTCTCAAAAATAGCAGCACTCTTGCACTGATTTTTTTTTTTTTTTTTTTTTTTTTTTTGGTAACCTTAAGAGCATGAAGGCAAAGGAAGGGGTGGGTTTGGGTGCAGTAGGTTTGCCCAGCATACATCCCTAAGGCCCCTGTTTCACTTGGCAGCCTCTGGAGGCAGGGTGTCCAAACATCCCCGCCAAGGCACAGCCCCATCACGAGGAAGGTGGAGGTGCTGCAGGGGAGGAAGGGCAGAGGCAAGAAATACCTGGGATCAATGAAACTGCATGGGAAGTTGATGTTGAATACTAAGATGCCCTCTCACTGGTGTCTGTACTGCTCCCCCCAGAGCAGAGGAAAGAGAAGGGAACCTGGAATTGGGGAGAGAGAAGGCAGAAGCCATGGTTGCCCTTGTGATCCTGACTTAGTGTGTGTCATGGGCGCAAAGTACAATCCCAGCGCTGTTTGATGGTGAAGCAACAACACACAGAACAGCTCATCCCCCCCTTTTCCTTTCTGTGGCAGAATAACCACAGCTTTGGGTCTGGACCTGCCTCATCCCCAGGTACACAGAGGATTTGCTTTACTCCTGCAGCCATGGAGCAATTGTCTCACCCCTCTGCTTTGTGTCCGGGGGAAATGCAGGTCCGTGCCCGCAGGAGTGAGACAGCAGGAGCTGTGGCATGCTCAGGAGAGCGGGACCGTCTCTGCGTCACTTCTTGCTGGAGAGGAAGAGCGGCGCTGGATATAGCTCCTATTCCAGTGAGGTACCGAATGCCCAGCGTGGCCATTTCTGGCTGGCAGCCTGGTCCCTGGCTCAGGCTGCAGCACTGTGGAGCCCAGGGGAGCTCACTGTCCAGGAGCTAGCCTTGGCAGCAATGGCAGATATAGCATGTCAGGAAAAGCCACACTGGTGCAATCTCCTCTGTACCCACTTATTTCCAGATAGCCTGTTTAAAGGGACCATCTCATAAGCAAGAGAATAACCTTCATACAGAAGAAAGCTCATTGTGGGGTTGTCTCGTCTGATGGTCTCTCCTACTAAAGCCTGTTGGGTCGCAAAGTACTCGGGAAATATCAGCATTCCTCTTGGAGATACAAACATGCAGAGCAAGGAAGCCACATGCAGCAGGCAATCAGTGGCGGAAGGTTGTGGCCACTAAGTCTTTTACATTTGTACTCAGCTATCCTGTCTGGCTGCCAGGCAAATTGCAACTGGACAAACACATCATTTGGTTTGGGGAGCAGAACAGGCTGAAACAGATTTGGGGGCTGCATGGCCCCAAGCCCGTGTTGTTCTCCAGCCTGATGGGCCCATGGCAGCATCATGCAGGCTGGGGATGGCAGGGCCAGGGGAATGTCATAAGAAGAAAGCATTTGTCATTTCCCTTCCTGAAAGGGCTGAAGCAGACAAGGCCTTTCCTCAGAACTGGGAATTTCTAGGCTTAAAGCACCTTCTTCCCACTGACCCCCATCACACTTGCTGATACTGTCAAATTCTCTGAACTGTGGCCAGCAGAAAGCTCCACTGCAAGAAAACAGTGCTGGGGCTGTTAATGTTTCACCTCTAGCTATATTTTACTTCCCAAGCCATGAATCCTATTACTCCCACCAAAATCAACTCAGGCACTGCATCCTAATGACTGTAATATCCATGAACTTGTGCAGAAAGAGCAAAACAGGGGGGGTGGGAGAAAGGAATGGGGATTCCCTAGACCCAGAGAGGCCGCGACTCCTGCTCGCCCTTGGCTACCTGCCTGGCACCAAGGGGGAGCGCAGAGTCCACCTGGTGCCCTCTGAAACACAGGGCTCCTCAGCAAGTTATTTGCAAAGATCCCTTGTGAGGACTGAAGCCGTATAAAAATCTAAAGACCTCAACACAAAATATCATTGGGGCATTTTTCAAATTCTGGTGCAGCCCTCTGGGAACGGCAGAGGTGAGTAGGTAAGTGGGGAATTACTACTGCAGCTGAGCATGGGGAGGGGGTCTGACCTGGTATCCCCACCTCTATCCCCACACACAGTGCACAGACCCTCTTCCCTCACATCCCAGCTCTATATTTCACATCTTGGCTGCTTTCACATGTCCTCCTCGTCCCTGTTCAAATGTATTTTATTTGCTGAGGTGATGATTGTTTTCTTGGCTCGTTGCTTCAGCGACGCCCTCCTTGCATCCCCATGCTGGCTTTTCTTGGTGCACTGAGCACTGTTTGTCTCTGGTTTCCAGTCCCTTTGCTGTCTGGTTACTTTTTCCCTGTGCTGTTGAGTTATTAAATTCTACCTCTGCTGCTTTTCATCATCCTCGTGATAAATTCCCCATCAAGCACATCTGACTTTCTCCCACTGTGCTTACCCAACTGGAAGGAGGATTTTGTTCTCAATGTTTCCTACTGTCCTTCTTCCCACCCCACCCAGCCATGATGCACGAGGAAATTAGGTACCAGTCAGGCGAATGGCACCTTGGTGTCTGTGTACATCAGACTGACCTGTGTGCTGTGATCTCCTCTTGCCTGTGCCCAGTTGCTGCCTGGTTTTGCCATGAACTTTAGGTGCAAAAACTGGCATATTATTTAGGATCTAGAGCAACTCCCTTCACCAAGCACTCCAGCAGGACAACAGAGTAAATAGTTCTGGTACCCTGTAGTACAATGTGGAGTAAAAAAGTTTATGCTTCTAGAAAAAGGGGAGATTTTCTGTCCTGTAGAGAACAAGGTCTTTCTGATGGAGAACAAGAGATGTTATGGAAGGCAAAAGCCTAAGGTCTAGGGTCATCAACCTGGCTGTTACAGCTTGGCTGAGCTCATTTGACCCCATGATTTACTCCAACTGAAAATTAGATTTAAGGCATTGCCAGCTCCCCGGTGAGTAAACACCTGCCTTTGTTCATCTGTTGTCTCAATTCTTGTTGAAACTTGTAAATGAAACATCCTCCTCTGCCAGCTCTCATCTGCTCAATCTTTCATAAAAAGTATGTGAAGCTTTTTCCAGAAACCACCGCAACAGTGTTACTGCTCTAAGGTTGATCCACAACAACCCATGAAGCGATTATAAAGGGCGCACTTTCTGCTGGGAAAAACATACCAAAGGAGACCATGTCCCCTTTGCACGTGGCCCCATTGCCATCAGTAAAAGCTGAAAATTCACTTTCTTTCTCTCTCTGCAGGCAAAAATGTCAAGGCCAGTGCAAGCTCAGAGGCTGGAGGGAATAGATAAGAATATCTGGTGAGTTAAGAGAGTATCTGGTTTACCCTGGTGGTAGATGTGGTTTCAGGCAGCCTAACACCAGACAGAAACTGCCACAGCCACACAGCACAGAGCAGCAGTCTCCCTTGGCTGCTTTGCATTTGTTCAGGAAGCACATCAGGGCAACTTTGTCCCAGGAGACTTTACCCTGCCTCAGTTCTGTACCTGCTGCTCACACTTAATGCCGTATCAGGTGTCCCACACCATCCTGCGGGAAGGCAGGCGGGAACACCTTGTGCATTGCACTCCATCCGACCCACCCACCCGAATCATCCCAGCAGCACACAAATCTGAAACAAGTGGTTGCAGCACCCTGGCTGCAGCCTGGCATCTCTTTCAAGCCCACCCTAGGGCACTGCAAGCAGGGAGGCAGGTGAAGGGGTGGTGCAAATGCCATTCCCAGCCTGCCAGGCACAGTGTGGCATTGGGAAAGCTGGATGCTTGAAGAATAGATTTAAATGGGCTTTCCCCAAAGCCCTGCTGTGCTTGGTTTCAAGCTACAAACTGCCGATGAGCTGGCTTCTGTTTGAGACAAGTGCTGAGTTCAGCCTGCCTCCCTCTGCAGAGGTCTTCACAGTATCTAGTTGCTAAATTTTGCAGAACTTGGAGCTCAGAAACCTCAAAGTCCTCTTGTGCTCTGTGTGATCTGATCAGAAGCAGTGTGCGACCACACACCTAGACAGCACAATGGCTGTTTCCTTCAAATTAAAACCACCCCCCCAGTGCAATAGTGCATCATCTTCAGTTTAATTGAAAAAGGTCTGAAATGCCTTATGCTTGCTCCTGTCCACCTGTGAGCAGTGGGATGGCTCTGCAGGGAGGACACCAACTTCACTCAGTTTCAAAGGGATGCAGAGCCAGCGCCAGCGTGCTGCCTGGACCCTCTGTAAATGCTTGTCTTTCTCTCTTTCATCTCTCCAGGGTGGAGTTTGTAAAACTGGCTGCCACCTACTCCACGGTGAACCTGGGCCAGGGCTTCCCTGACTTCCCTCCACCAGACTTTCTGAAGGAAGCATTTATGAGAGCCCTCAGTGGGGAGAACCACATGCTGCACCAGTACACCCGTGCCTTTGTGCGTGAACAGATCCTCCCCTCCTCGGGAATACCCCCCTCACTCCCCATTAGCCTTGGCTGCTTCAGGGTTCTTCAGGCAGCAATAAACAGGGCAAGCCACATGAGGCAAAACATGCACCGGCCCATGCACCCTGTGCCCAGGGCTATAACACCCTGCTTTACCAGGGTGTTTGTTTGAAGCAGCAGGGCTGGAAGATGCCCTGTACACTCAGTCACAGGGCACTTGGCTACCCAGACCCCTTCCAATGACTCATCCATGTCTTAGGACACTTCTGCAACCCAATTCCCACCCTTCCTCACCCCACAGGGCCACCTGCCTCTGGTGAAGATCCTAGCCCAGTTTTTTGGGAAGCTGCTTGGACGAGACTTGGATCCTATGACCAATGTGATGGTGACTGTGGGGGCATACCAGGCTCTTTTCTGCTGCTTCCAGGCTTTTGTTGATGAAGGCGATGAGGTAACATAAGATTTGGGCTTGTTGCATAGGCAGCCTTCCTCTGACAGGGCTCTTTGCTGTGGATCTGCGAGGAGCAGGTTTTCATAGTCCTTTTGCTAAGCAGAAAAGGTTTTATCCCCATTCTCCAGTATTTGAGCTTCCAAAGGAAAAAAATCTCTGCTACCAGACACTGTCTCATTTCTGCATAAGACAAAATAACCCTTTTGCCCTGAAGTGATGTTATTCTTCCATCACTGCCCACTGACAATGCAGGTTCTCCATTACAGTAATTCGGGGATTACAATTTTCTCTCCCTCCCATTGCTCTCTGCACCCGCCAGAGAAGGTCTGAGCAAGGCCAGGAGGGTGCTGACATATCCCTTCCTTCCAGGTGATAATCATTGAGCCCTTCTTTGACTGCTATGAGCCGATGGTGAAAATGGCTGGTGGGATGCCCGTGTTTGTCCCACTGAGACCGGTGAGTGGGTCGGAGCAAAGCTGTTGAGGGAGGAGTCTTAGCAAAGTGAGCGAAGAAGTGAGTGGTAAGCAAAGTATAGAGGTAGCAAAGTAAGCTGAGGTTCCTCTCTGTTCTCTCTAGAAAGCTCCAAAAGATGGAAAATTGATGTCTAGTGCAGATTGGCAGCTGGACCCAGCTGAACTGGCTTCTAAATTCAGTGAACGGACAAAAGCCATCGTCCTGAACTCACCCAACAACCCTCTGGGCAAGGTAATGTCTCTGGCCTTGCTGTGGCTGGCCCGGAAAGCAGCTGGGGTGCTGCAGCTCACCCAGCCACATTTGCAGTGTAGCAGCAACTTGACCTTCCTTGTGCACAAGGGAAATGGGTGTTGTGGCAGCACCACGCACTGCACTCACTCTTCTGGTGTTTTTTAAGCCTGGTGTTCTGTGCCACCAGTGGCTTTGCCCTGTTAGACAATTGCAGCCAGCTCCTGCCCACTCTGGCTTGGGAGATGGTGCAAGCAGGGCATGCAGTCTTTGCAGAGAGGCAGGGAGAGGCAGGGGCTCAGAAATGCTCCTGCTGCATCTCTGCTTCACTCCCTGCCTCCTGCAGGTATTCAGCCGAGGGGAGCTGGAGCTCATCGCAGACCTGTGCGTGAAGCACGATGTCCTGTGCATCAGTGATGAAGTGTATGAGTGGCTGGTCTATGACGGGAAGGAACACATCCGCATTGGTATGGAGAATGGCTTGGCTGAGCCTGGGTGTATTCTCTGGGTACAGCATCTTCAGGGAAGGAACTGGTGATTTAACTTGTCCTCTGGCAATTACATGGACTGCATACATGCACAGCTCTACCAGGCATGTATCCCCATCAGAGGTATTTTGCTGCATTTCAGTCTCAGAAGACTCCAAACCAGGTCTTAAACTGGAGCCCTGACTTCCAGAGCCAGTCAGAGGAAACAGTTGGCTTCCCAGTGTGAGATCCAGGGCTAAGAGCCCTTTGGCTCCAGATAAACTGGATTTTTTTTTCCCCATGCTTTGTAACACCACAGTTTTCTGTGTATCTCTAGTTTGGGGACATCCATTTCAACATAATTTCAGAGGCCTGTTCTTCCCCTTGCAGTAACATGCAATCACCTTGTTGCAGGATGATGGTGCTTGGCACCTCTGGGAGCCCCTGGGGCTGGGTACATGCATATGAAAACACTTACAAAGAGATGCTCCTGAGAAACCTGGCTGCCTGCTTGGGATGAGCTTTGAGGCTCATCCAGCTGAAAGATGTGCTGTGAACACAAGAGGCTACCACAGGTTATGGTGGGAAAAGAGCTCCCACCTTGTCATTAATGCAGCCCAGAAGTGAGCACGCCGAGCTCTGCCATTGGTGTTTCTCTCTCGTTTCATTGCCAGCCAGCTTGCAAGGGATGTGGGACCGCACGGTGATCATCGGGAGTGCTGGGAAAACCTTCAGTGCCACTGGATGGAAGGTGAATTCCCTCGTGCAGCACTTCGTTGTCTCCCCATTCCTTTGCTCCAAGGTGTGGGTCCAATTGCATAGCACGGCACTGGGGACACTACTGCCACACACTCAGCTTTGAGCCTCAGGGTCTGAAAGTACCAAAGCTGCTTTATGCTAGCCCTGTCTGGAAAACACAATGAAGCCAGCACAGGCAGACAAAGGGGAGCGCATGCAGGTACCCAGAGACTTATCACCTTCTTCCTCCTCTCTTGGCTGCAGGTGGGCTGGACCGTGGGACCCAACCGGCTGCTGCAACACCTCCGTACTGTGCACCAAAACTCAGTGTACCACTGTGCCACAGTTGCCCAGGTAAGGCGGCTCCCTGCAATTCCCAAACCCCTGAAGCAGGGGCAAGAAGGGGTCCTTCTGCCTATGGCTGACCTGCGACACACAGACAGGGTGATGTGTGGTGCCCTGGAGACATTCCTTCCCCTATCCCTGCAGTCACTCCATGCCTGGGAGGAAGGGGAGAGTACAGCCTGTCTGGGGTATATTCCTTATTTTGCACTGAAAAATCCAAGAGGCCTTTTCCAGGGGCTGGAGGCAGGCAGCTTGGCTTGGTGCAATGAGAAATCACCCCCCTGCTCCCTAATCACCTGTGAATTGCATCAGAGCAAAGACTCCAGTTCTCAAGCAAGCCTTGACCGTCCTCCCACCATGTTCCTCTCTCCTCGCAGGAGGCTGTGGCTGAGGGTTTCCAGAGGGAGCTCGAACTCTATGGGAAACCAGAAAGCTATTTCGTCCAACTGCCCAAGGCGCTGCAGCAGAAGAGAGACTGGCTGGTCCAGAGCCTGGATGCTGTGGGGATGAAACCCATCATCCCTGAGGGCACCTACTTCTTGGTGGCAGACATCTCCAAGTTCAGTGAGTCGTGCAGCTGTGGCTTTGCTCAGGCAAGGCTGAGTATGGGGGCCCAGCCCAGCGTGGTACCACTAGCAGGGACAGGATCCTGCATAAACCACCACCAAAGCAGGGATGGACAATAGTGCGTTTCCCATCCAAACTCCCAGAGGCCGTGGGTTTGGGGCTTGGCTGAGGCACACAGCAGCAGGACCCATCTCCGTGCTGCTGTGCTTCTCCTGCAGAATCCGACGTCCCTGATGTCCCTGACTCCGATGAGCCCTACGACTCCAGATTTGCAAAGTGGATGGTCAAGAACAAGGTAAATGCCCTTTCTGCCACGTTGGCCTGGGTGGGTTGGTGCCCTCCCTGTTGGCTGTGCTCATGGGAGCCAGCAGCACACACACCACCACTGCCAGGTCTAGCAGCTCACCCGGGGGGTGCCTGGGGTGTCTGTCAGTGGCTGGCCTCAACTCTGGCAGCCTGAACTCAAGCAGAGTGAGCAGACAGGGCACCAAGGGCAGCTACAAGCCCATCTGTGAGACTTGCAAGTAATAAGTGGATGGCTTTACACCAGCCCAGAAAGAGTAACCTCAGCACCACATGTTTCCCCTTCCCAGGGACTTGCTGCCATCCCGCTCTCTGCTTTCTACTGTGGGGCCCACAAGAACAACTACAACCATTTCATCCGGTTCTGCTTCGCAAAGGTGAGATACGTGGCAGCACAAAGGCAGGCAAGGTTGGGAATAATAATCAGGGCCAGTTTTATCAGATAAATGCCAAGAAACACAGAGTGCCTTGGGCATTAGAGCCTGAGCACGGCACCACAGATGGTTCAACCCCCTCCTGCAGATGTGTGAGCCGAGCCGGGGGCAGGAGATGTGCTGGTGCCATCCTAAGCTTTGTCCCTTCAGCATCCCACATCCCTTGGTCAAGCCAGGGAGTCTTCTGGGTGTTCAGCAGTGCTGTGCCTGCCCCAGTGGTGCTGTGCTTGTCTCATACCAAACACGGGGCATTTGCAGTGTTCTAGAATGACAATGGGATTTTTATATAAATGATGACTGCAGTGAGGGGAAAGGGGATTTGACTGGAAGCCATTGACTGAACCTGCGGTATTTGTTTAGGAGGAAGCCACTCTGAAGGCAGCAAATGACATATTGCAAAAATGGAAACAGGAGAAAACCAGTCCCTGAGCATACTGGAGAGAAAACCACACTCTCCTCGGTCCTCACCTGCCACAACCGCTCTTTCTCCTCTTCCTTTGCTTGGCTACAAACTTTGATATGTCCTTATTTTTGTTCTTTCAACCACATTTTCTGTCAAACAAATGGTTAAGAGGTTTGCCAGGCCCAAGATCTGGGGGACACTTCCTGTTACTGTGAAACAATTGCACTGTTCCTTGCAAAAAGTGAGTCTTCGCATGCACTGTCAGTATTTGATATTTCTTCTTACTATGTTTAAAGACTTTACTAATCAGTTCTGGGATGCGTCCATCAAAACACAAGGTACAAATGGCTCCCAGGGTCTTTTTCACCATCAAATTCTGAAAAGGTGTTTCAGGACCTACCTTTAAGGCTATGCTGGGAGTTCACTGTGGCTTGTCTTGCTGCACATCTCCACTCACATACCCCAGGGCACAGGACAGCATTTTCACCAGCATCCGCATTCTCCACAGGACTGTGCAGTCAGAAGGTTGATTCCTTTAATCCTGAAAATTATTAACCCAGTGAAATGCTGTTTCCCATAATTAACAATTTTCTTACTGGTTTCTTTTATGTGCATCTCTGGAAGGTGACCTCAAAATTGATAACTGGTTTCCCCGAGGAAACAGGCTTTCCTAAATAGCCCAGCTATTGCCAAACCTTCCCTGTGCACACCCCAAACTATCCCTGGCACTTTGTCAGGGCTTGGCAGCATCGCCCAGGCTGCAAAGCAAAACCTTCGGGCCTTTGGCCAGTGCACGCAGTGGCCGGGGAGGATGGGCACAGTGGCCGCAGGCTGCTCCTGCTGCTGGTGGCCCCCGCAACCTCCCACCCACCGCGCTGGTGGGGTAATGTGAGCAGCATTTTGAAAGGTAATTCTTGCAACATTCTCGATTTTAACCTGGATAAGAATGTAAACCAGCATCATCAATCACGCAGGAGTTATGTGCAACAGACTGTGCAATAAGTATTTGTGGCAGTTAGATTATTAAAGATAAATTACTGCAATTATTGAAGGGTAAATGTCTCTGTAATGACTATAGGGCTGACACAGCTCCCCTGGAGAGCTGCCGTCAGCTGTGCAACATCTGTGTTGCGTCCCATGGTGGTGGCTGCTTGTCCCACCCAGACTGGCAGGTCGTGACTCTGCAGGTTTTCTGTGTTGGGCTGCATCTGATGGTACCGATCCCCTTGGAGCCAGAGCTGCACCCATCCGCGGGAGGGAGGGGGGTGAACCCCCACCTCCTGCCTTCGCCCATGGGAGATGCACCCCATCTCACCTGCCTGCATAGCCTGAGCGGGTGAGGGTGCTGCTGAAGACCCTTTTGCACCCACATATGTGCCAAGTGCCAGAAGAGCTGCAATCACCGAAACAGATAAACGACCTTGAGAGTAGGTTATTAACATCAAGATTATTTGCAGCATCTCCTCCACAGGTGTGGGCTCTTGCTTTAGGCCACGACACACCCCGCAAGGGGCAGGGTGTATCTCCCCATCCTCCACCACGCACGCAAGTGCTCGTGCAAAGACGCCCAGACGCTGGTGTCCAGATTTTTACACCCCCGCGGCCACCCCCAGTTTCCCACTCGCGCCCTCCTCCCACGGTGCCTCTGAGGTCACCCATCCTCCCGCAGAACGAGACCGACCCTGCTTAGCTTCACATCCCGCGCCGGCGACTTAAACACCGCCCCCCGCCGCTTGGCCCTTGGCTCACGTGACGCAGGCTTCCGGCCAATCACCACCGCTGAGGGGCGTGGCCGGGCAGCGCGGGCAGAAGATGGCGGACAGCGGAGCGGCAAAGCGGCCCAAGGGGGTACGGGGGCGAGGGGGCTGTCCCGATTGTCGCGCGCGGCCCCTCTGGGGAAGCCCGGCGGTAACGGTCGCTGTCTCCCGCAGGTTGAGGAGAGGAAGGTGGACTGGCGGCGCTGGAAACAGGAGAGTAAGGCCGGGGATGGGCCTGCGAACCGGGCCGCGGGGGTCCCTCGTCGTGGCGGCCTGGCCCTTGCGCCGCCCTGCCCTGAGCGCTCACGGCTCGTTGTTTAAAGCGAGGTGCTGCTCTCCCTTCCAGGGAAAGCGGAGAAGAAAAAATGGAAGGAAATGAAGCTGCTGAAGAAACTAGACAAACAGCGGATGCGGGAGCTGGCAGAAAAAGAAGCCGAGAAGCAGGAGGAGCAGAAGGAGCAGGAGGACAAAGGTGATGCTGCTGTGACCTGATGGGGAGGTCTGCATGAAAGAGTTGGGAGAACTTGGTCATAAAAGTCAGTCAGTTTTACATATTGATAGGAAAGGTGATGCTCAGCTTCGTAAGTCTGATATAGATCAATCCACTTGTGTAAATGGGCAGGAACACAACGCAGCAAGCACTGCGTGCAAGACCTTTCTTAAAAGAAAACCTGAGATTAAGAAACAGAAGTTGCTTTTCTTCCCCCACCACAACCGCACCTGAAGTAGTAGATAAAACACTGCACGTGCAGCAGTGACACTGTGGCTCTTTTCTGATCGCACTCTGTTCCCCAGGGCGTCACTACACGCTGAGCGTAGCCCTGCCAGGCTCAATCTTGAACAACGCCCAGTCGCTGGAGCTGCGGACGTACCTTGCCGGACAGATTGCTCGGGCATGTGCCATCTTCTGCGTGGATGAGATCGTGGTGTTTGATGAGCATGGAGAAGATGTAAAGTAAGGAGGAGCCATCTTGTTCTGCAGAAAGCGTTTCCTCTCTGCTGTTTCTTCAATCATTTATTGAACTAAGACCAGCAAAGAACTGTGTGTACTTCAAACAAAAGTCTGAACCTCTTTCAAATGCCAGGATTACAGGGACCCCTGTACCACTGTACAGAGATGTTGCCTTAACTTACCTGGCAACTAGGATCCTTTATCCCAGCGTGGGGATGACAAAGCAGCAGGAATTCAAATTCTCCTATACTCTTAAGTCTTGCTGTGGAGGGATGAGGTGTGCCTATGGCCTTATGCAAGACAAATTCCTGATCCTGCATCTGAGTTAACTGGCCAAGCCATGCAATCCTGTAGCATCCAACTGCCAGGTTGTGTCAATACACAAAGATTATAAAACCAAAAAACTTTAACAGGTATTTGGCTTACAGAGTTCTAAATATGACCTGTGAGCAGTCTCTGCTTCTGGAGTAAGCCTTTTACAAGGTGGTTCATTTATTTCTTGGGAATGGAGGGGGGCATGCTGCTGCTCTCACATCAAGGAGCAAGGCTTGGTCTTCTGGAAGCCTGGCCATGTGGGGCTGTGCAGTTTCATGCCAAGTTCACAGGCTGCTCTCTTTCAGGACCGTGGAGGGGGACTTTGAAGGAATTGGGAGGAGAGGCAAGGCTTGTGTGCAGCTGGCTCGGATCCTGCAGTACCTGGAGTGCCCTCAGTAAGTCCATCATGGCCAGACTGTGCATCACATTTGCGTCAGAACTGACTACCATGGGTATCTCATGCTAGAGGCTATGGGAGCAGGAGCCAGGATCTGTTTATATTGCATAATTATGCGGGAACATAGGATTTAATTGTTTCATGTCTGGTTCAGAAGTTTAACTAAAAGAAGAGTAGTGAATGCAGGATACAACCTGCGTGATACATTAGAGATAGATCAGGGACTTGAGGGAGCTAAGCAGAAATAACTGTTTGCACATTTGAACCTTCTCTGCTAACAGGTACTTGAGGAAATCCTTTTTTCCAAAACATGAGGATCTGCAGTTTGCAGGTAAAGAGTCAGCTGTCTCTGTCTCAAGCTGTTTGCTCTCCCTTCCTGAGCTCTGGCTTTTGTATGGAATGCACAGAATTTAGTAACGAATGCAGGTGACGTGCGGTGCTGTGGTATGCTGGACCGGGGGGGGGGCGCAGCAGAGCAGTTGTATTTACACCTCTGTTCCCACAGTTTGTGTCTTCTCCTTAGCGGTTGCTTTCATTCGTGCTGTTCTAGGGCTCCTCAACCCCCTGGACAGCCCCCACCACATGCGGGTGGATGAGGATTCAAAGTACCGAGAAGGCATCGTGTTGGACCGGCCAACTAAGCCAGGCAAAGGGTCTTTTGTTAACTGCGGGATGAGGAAGGTATGTCTATCTGTAATCCACAGATCCTAAAAAAATCTCCCCCGTCTCTGGCAGATGTGAAGCAGGCAGGGTGGGTAGTGCTGGGTTTCTGAAGGCCACAGTGGGTTGGCATAGGGTTTAATGCTGTTGCTATCTTGTCCCTTCTGGCTTGTTAATGTTTGAGGCTTCCTGAGTCTTGGTGGGTCTGCTCATTCTTGCACACCACTGCTTCACTGCTGGAGTTGAACCTTTGAGCAGCAAAGTCTCAGACTGCTGACCCAGCCACCCTGAGCCCGCTCTGCACTGCACATACCACGCAGGCCCAGATTGCAGAGCTCCTCAATTCCAGCTCCAGGCCAGAACAGATCCCCACTTCCTCAGAGGGTTCCCTTCTTTCCCCACCTTCCCCAGTACTTTCAGAATGTTTGATGCTGATCGTGACTCACTGCAGGAGGTGCAGATTGACAGACAGCTGAACCCCGGTCTGCGAGTCACTGTGCGCCTGGAAGAACCCCAGAAGCCAGGTAATCCACTGCTCCATTAGCATCTGTAAACTTCAGTCCTGCAGGAGCTGGTCCTTCTGCACAGCAGCCTTCAGATTACTAATATCTGAAGGTACCCAAAAGCTCTGCATGTTCCCTTCACTCCACACACAATTTTAATAACACCCTTACCATACCTCCCCTGCTTAACTGGAAAGAACTATCAACTCTTTGACCAATAATAAACAGCCCAAACATACCCATGTGCTTTCCAGAATGTGCTCGAAAGGGCAGCTCTTGGTTGTACTCCAAGTCAGTGCCCTACCCTGGGAGAAAGTGCTGTATGTGGCTGGTCAAACCCAGCTCTCACTAGGATATCACAGGGGCTAATCTATTTGCTTCCCTTTCAGAAGCTAAAGTGCGGAAAGGCACCGTGGTGTCTTCACAGCACCCTCGGATGGTGTCGGGCTTGTACTGGGGTTACAGCGTCCGCCTTGCCTCCTGCTTGAGTAGGTATTTGCGGGGGTTCTCTGCTCTCTGCCATGTCTGCCTGGCTTCCACACCAATTTCAGGCCTACTGGCTGCACGTCTGCAGCACACAGTAACATCTCTGTCTTGGAAATCTGTTTTGTCTCAAAGGCAGCTTACACACACACCTAGCAGCCACGTGGCAATCAAATTTAAGGGTTAAAGCTTGGGGTGTGAATCACCCTTGTCATTCACCGGTACTCTGCCCTGTACCTCCACTCACCATTTTGCCCAGGTGCAGCAGGAGACAAGAGTTGGTGCTCTCCATCTCCATGGTAACTAACCTCCTGCTCATTCACTTCAAAGCCAGAAGTGACATTTGAGCTCAAGAGCCCTGCAAAATCCTTCCCTTGTCTTCTGATTGATTGGCCCTCCTAGGAAAATTGTAAGCCATTAGTCAAAGAATGGCTCCTGGCACCTTTTTGAGCATTGAGGAAAAGCTGCTGCAGTTGAGAAGGGTGCCAGAGACTCCTGCAGCAAGGGAGTTCTGTAGGAAAAAGGAGTCTTCTGTCTCCTGATGCACTAGTGGCACTGAAAAGCAATTCCTTCTGCTGCCACCACTCACCTGTGGAGTACTTAAGCCTGTCCAGGTATGCAGTGAGGACACCACATAAATAACCCCGTATTGTGTTTGTTTCCCAGGTGCTGTCTTTTCAGAGTGCCCATTCAAGGAAGGCTACGATCTCTCTATTGGGACCTCGGAGCGGGGCAGCTCTGTGGATGAGGCCACCCTCCCCTCCTTCAGGTTTGTGTCCCACTTGCTTGGCCCCACTCAGAGTCCCTAGTGAGATCTGGTGCAGGCAGAAGAGCTGCACCGTGGCCTCAGTGTTCTTCCAAGGAGGGATGCCCCTAGATACAAGCGCAAGACTTGTCTGCAAGCTGCCTCCTGTGCTGGTCCCTTTTACACCAAGGCACATTCCTCTGCATCACAAGCTGGGGGAAGTACCCCAGGACAATGCCAGTTCCTTTCCTGGCTCTCTGGAGTGGGTCCTCCCCAATTCAGCTGGTGGCAGGGACTGTCCCACTAGCCAAGTGCCGGGGGGGTCTGTTAGGGAGACAGCTGCACTGGGCATTGTCAGCAAGGGACACAGCTCCCTGCTTCAGGAGCATAGAGGAGCTTGAACAAAGACCCAGGTACTTGACTAAAAGAAATGGGTCTGCTTCTTGGACATCAAGAGAACTGTTTATGTGAAGGCAATTCTTAATCCATTTTGAAGGTTCAAGGCATGTGAGCAGCTCTCTGTAAAGCCTGTAGCATCTGCCTTGCTCCAGCGGTAAGAGCCAGTCTCCTCTCTCACCCTGTCTCTGTGCTCTCCCCCAGGCATGCCCTTGTTGTGTTTGGAGGTCTTGAGGGCTTGGAAGCTGGGATCGACGTGGACCCAAACCTGGAGGTCACAGACCCCAGTGTCCTGTTTGACTTCTACCTGAATACTTGTCCCAGCCAAGGCAGCAGAACCATCCGGACAGAGGTAGGGCAGGTGGCTGATGGGGCGTGACACCTGTGCACAGAGCAGCGCTGAGTTTCTGCTGCTGGCAGTGGCACATACGTGTCACTCCCCATGGTGACACCTCGGCAAAGAGCAGCTGGCTTGCCTGGTGCTCCCCAGGGAGCAGCAGTTCTGACTGCTGCCTGGGTCTGTTCCAGGAAGCGCTGCTGATCTCTCTGTCTGCACTGAGACCCCACATTGATCAGGCTGTGAAGACACCCAACGACAGCTGAGGGAAGGAAAACCACTGACCTTGCTCTCAGCCGAGGACTGCCTCGGGGAAGCGGCTGTTCAAACGCGGGGTGCTGGGCAAATCCCTCCAAGAGCCTGGTGGGGCTGAGACACAGCATGACTGAAGCTGGCACTGCTGCTTGACCAAGTGTCTGCCTGCTGTTGGGAGCAGCAAGTCTGCGCCGTCCTGCTTGCACAGCCCAGCCAAGGGATGGTCTCTGCCTCAGCAGCTGGGACGAGGCTGGCAGCAGCCTGGCTCTCAGCAATTCAGATATCTGGGGTGGGGAATAAAGCAGTATGGAACCTCAGCTGCCTTGAAGTCCACGTGCAAGTGTCTTGGTGTAGAGGGTGGGCACTCAGTGGCCAGAGATCCTGCACTCTGACATTTAAGACTTAATCCTTATGCCAAGAAGCTGTTCCTGTCTCAGCCTGACTTCCCCCAGCCCCTGCTTCAACTCCAAAGCTTCATCCTTCCCAACAGCAGGAACGGCTGGAGCTTCAGCTGGGCCTCAGCAAAGCTTGTTACAGTTTGGCTCCATCTGTGGTTCCTTGGGCTTTGCCTACAGTGAGCTCAAACAGGAAAGCAGCTGGAAAAGTTGGCTCTGTCCTCCCCCCCCTGCTGAGACATTCAGAGCTTTGGTAAAACCAGATAAACAATACTGTAAGTGTTCAAAGCTTTACTGCTAAAATCATCTTCTGAAAGAAAACAATCATACAATCCTTTGGCCACAGAAAGGCAGGAACCTCTCCTCCCCCTGCACCCATTACCCATCTTGCTCCTGTCCTTCCCTGCTAAGTAGCAGAAATCAGGTAACTTCCTTTTGTGTCTTAAGGAGCCACACACAACTCAAATGGAGCAATTACAGGAATATGCTTTGTGCTACAGATTAGGGGCAAATTCTAGAGACCTGCTACAATGTCAAATCAAATGCCTGGGAGCCTTCTCCAGGACCTGCCCTTGAGCCTGCTACGTGCGTGCATGCGTGTGTGTGTCTGTTTTACTGCTGCACAAAACAAGGGGAGGGGTAAAGAGAAGAATTAGTTTGATTCTGATCTCCCACATTTAAAATTGCACAAAGAACTACTATTCTGCAGACAACTGCTGTCAGTCCTTTCCCAGGGGACACCTGGATTTAAACTGGGGTTCAAGGCTTTTTTCCAGCTGTGATGGCTTTCAAGTTACTTGTTCTCTTTAAGATGTTTGGGACAAAGAGGAGCCCTGAGGCTCGCTCAATGCTCTCGATGGGAACCAGGAACCGTTCCAGGGGAATTTTCTCATCCACAGGACTGTTGGGCATCACATACGAGCGCAACTCAATCTCCCCGCCCTCCTTTTCCAGGATGAGCACCTTGAAGAAATGGGTGGGGACGGCCACGTTGTTCTTCCCAATCACCTGGTACTTGACGTACATCTTCCCATCAGCTTCCATCCTGCACCAACAGCAACATCCCATGTTACCTCCTAGTCTGGTGCCCCATCTGCCCCCTCAGCCCTCCACCACCCCCCCTAAGTGAGCCCCCACCCCACAGTGTGGCTGGGAGCAGCCCTACTTCTACAGCAGGGGTGTAAAAGCATTTCTGAAATGGAGGCTATGTGATGTGGTGAGGCCTGTACATTCAATCCACTCCCCTCAAATCCCTTCCCTGCTGTCTGTCTTGTGCTGAAGGGATTTTTCAACATGAGACAGCTGCTCTTTAGTGCTACTTGAAGATCTTTGCAAATAAAGTCGTGCTCTTAAGTGGAAAAATAGTCCATGAAATAAAACCTAGAAACTTTATTCTGCAGGGAAGGCGTCTGCAGTCTAAATTGTTAATCTAATAATCTAGTAACCTACTACTAGTCTACTGGAGTCTTAAGGCCTGCAAACAAAAGTGACTTGCTTATATTGTAGCTCAGGAAACCCACCCTTACTCACAAAATAATTAACTGAATGGGAAATACACAAACTAATCCCACAAAAGTAGCTCTCCACAGAACCTCTGCGCACAGCTGGTCTCAGCTGCAGTCCGGGGCCTTAACAGCTCACTCCGTTTGGGAGCAGCTGGGAGGCTGCACCCCCAGTCTGCTTTCCTTTCCCAGCACAACCCACCTTTTAAGTGTGGTCCCAACGCGGCCGTCGCATTTACCTGGGCAGGTAAAGGGGTCCTGTGCAGACATAGACGTTCTTGTTGTTCCTTGCCAAGCTCCTGCTGTACTTCTCAAGGTTATTCCAGGCATTCTGGTTTAAGTGAGGATCCTAGAAACATAACCAGGGCGACACGGGCAGCCAAGTCCCTCAGTGGGGAATTTCCTCACTGTTGAGAGGAACCCGCCTTTTCTGTAACATGCCTCAGAGTGTCCTGGGCACTTCCCTGAAGAGATCTCCACTATCACCTCTGCTCTGGACACTGCGTACGGCGAGGTTCTGGTTTGCACACCCAGGAACAGAACCCACTTGCCTCAGACCATGATTTTTACAAGCATCTGTCCGCCGGTTTCACTTTTGCTCCTGCAACGAGCCGCACTGACCGGGGTCTCTCCCGGCGTTTGCAGGACCGCTTGTTGTTCAGTTTATCAGTAACTATTGCTCCCCCTCCCCACGCCACGAGTGACTCCGGCCTTTCTCTGCCTGAATCACTCCGGGGACAAACCCACGGAAGAGCCGAAGACGCTCCGAGGTGGTTCCCAGCAGGGAGCAGCGTCTACCCTTGAACACGGGCAGCTCCGGCCCCCCACCTCCACCCGACTCTCCCCGCGGGGAGTGGGGGGGGTGCGGGGAGCCGGTACCCACGGCGGGTCCTACCTGCGGGGCGATGTTGCTGAGGTAGAAGGTGTCCCGCATGGCTTTCTGGCTCCATTTGTGGTTGGCGGCGGCGGCCAGGTGCCCGCGGTCGAAGCCGCTGCCGCGGTAGTCGGCGTTGGTGGCGCGGTGGTATTCGTGCACCGAGTCGTCCTCCTGGAAGTCGCAGGCGGCGCGGTCGGAGGTGCCGCCGAGGGTCTCTCGGTTGAGCTGCTCGATGACCCAGAGCGCGCTGCGGCTCCGGGGGTCGTAGCACAGCACGTAGGATTCGCGGCTCCGCAGCTGAGCCAGCCCGGGCAACCCGTACTTGGTCAGCTCGGCCCGCCCCGAGCCCGCGACCGCCGGCGGACCGGCCGCCGCCACGGCGGGCAGCACGGGCAGGCGGCCCAGCAGCCCCTCCGGCCCATCGGCCCGAGCCCGGCGGCGGGCGGTGAGGGTCGCCCCCAGCCCCGCGCCCAGCGCCAGGGAGGCGGCGGGCAGCAGCCAGCGGCCCCGCAGCATGGCCGTGCGCTGGGCCCTGCAGGCGGCCGCCGCTTAAAGAGGACGCGGCTTTCCCGGCCAGGGCTTCTCGCTGCTACGGTGGCATCGCCCCTTTAAGGCATAGAGGGCGCGCGCACCGCTCCCCGCGCGCCCCCCGCGCCGGACACAGACCCTCACGCAGACAGACCCCCCCCTCCCCCTCCCCACAGCGGGACCCGCCGGCGCGGGGAGACGGCAGCGCTGTGCAAATAAACCATTTTATTAGGACAAACGGGAAAACGGCGTTAAAGGAGCGTCCCAGAGGCCACAGGAAGGGCTCGAAGGAGAAAGTACAAAAATAAAGAGCAGCTTCCCCCGCCGCTCCCCACTCGCGGTCGCAGCGTGACTTCGGCCCCAAGGCGGCGGTGGGGGGGGGGAAGGCAAAGCAAAACCCCCCCGGCCAGCCCCTGGAGCAGCAGGAACTCCAAGCTCAACACGGTGAGTCGCATCACATTTGCACAAAGCCACCCGTTTAGTTAAAGGAAGCATTATAAAAATAGTGTTTAAAAAGAAGCATAAAAGAAGGCGTTTGAGAGTGATGAAGTGTTCTCTAGACCCTGTTCTAGCAATTCTTTCCAGACAAGGTAAAAAAAAAAAAAAAAAAAAGTGTTATTTTGCTCCTCTCTTTTGGGGAAAGGGCATTTTAGAAGAGCCCTCCAAACAGCTAAAACAACATCACTGACACTCATTAAGGGAAAACAGCCTCTGCTTTCCTAAACACCCCACATTCCTTCCAGAGCAACTTCTGGCCTTCATTCCCCTCACTGCCAAAGTGTGAATAATTCTAGATTAGGTCACCAAATTCAAACTCAAAATCAGCGTTCTGAGTGATTGCCACCAACGTGATCTCTAGTATCCTGTTGCTTCTACCTCCTTGGCAAAGCCATGAAGTTTGCCGAAGCCTGAATTACAGGCAGGTGCAGGTAGAGCTGCCCTCTCCCTCCCAGGGAGGGCCCATCTCTCCCCACCTCCAGCACAGCATCCTGCTTTTCCTCCCAGCTGAAGATCCTTCCCCTGCCTGGCAGTAATCCTGCCCATGAGGAACGCATGGTAAGAGCTATTTAAACAGCCTCTCTTTAGGCCCCTATGAAACAAAGGGTCCCCCAGGTACCCAGACTAACACCCCTCAACCCAAAGAACTGCTGCTTCAGCCAACCTCATTGCTCCTGCAGCAGATTAGGACTGAAAGAAATCAGAGGTGGAAGCATCTCAAGGGTGGCAGTTGTTACTGGGCCACACAAGTAAGAAACCACTAGTTAAATACCATCTGACCTCAACAACAACAAAAATCACCAAAAGCCTTTGAGGAATGAAGCCAAGGAAACTCATGGGGAGATTCAAAAGCTGGTAACAAGACTTTTTCCCCCTCAGAAAATATGGTTTTGCTCTTATAGAAAGGAAAAAGTCTTGGAATAGAGAAATGGATGTCCCAAGTCACTGAAAAGTACTACTCCTTTCAACAGCCCTTTTCAACAGCAGGACAGAAGTCCTACCACACAGGAGGGGATAAGGAAGAATATAAGACAGCTTTTCATGTAGGAACCAACCTGTCTGGGTGTATCAAAGTTTTTACATGTTCTCTCCAAAGAACTCCATCAGTTTAGCTGCCATAGCCTGGATAAGGCTAGAGAACCTATCCCAGAGAACCTTTCCAGCAGCCAAAGCTCTCATCGCATTCCCTTAAACCACCGTAGACTCCTTTTAAAAGCATTTACTGTTGCTCCCTAAAGAGAATAAAAACCTAGGAAGGGATAAGACGGCATGACACCTGTACCCAGCCAGCCACCTGCACTTCTATTTGAGCAGCCACCTCCCCAGTGTCTTCCTCGATTGTTTGTAATGCTACAGACCAGCACCTGGCTCAGAGCTGGGTGACTCCACTGCAGGTCAACCTCCGGGCCCAAACACTACTCTGAAAACAAGCAGAAGTTCATCTCCAAGTAATGCTTTAATCCTGATTTGCCTGCTGCCTTCTCAGGTTACTTTAAGGAGACTTCTAGCTGTTCAGAGCAGGAAGCCTCATGGATGCTCCTGTTACCAGTGAGAAAACAGTGTAAGGGAACCCTGCACTTGCCAGGGGGACCCAAAATGAACAGTCCAGGTATTTGGGGAGGTGAGAGCAGAGCTTGTACATGGAACGTGAGAAAGCTACAGCGGTGTTTAGAGCAGCTCTGAAGCACAAGTGCTTGGAGGATGTCCAATTCTGCCTAAAAGTTTGACTCTTCAGTTCTACATTTATGCCTACCAGCTAGCCATTTGGCCATTTGAGCTCTGACTACTAGCCTTTCTAGTGCTGGGTACCCAGGAGCTGAGACCATGAGACCACCTGGAACAGCTCAGTGATACAAGGCAGAAAGAACATCCATCCAGTGGTTAGAGCAGACAGGATGCTTCATCACAGAGCTGTCCTGGGCTATGAGTTACACATTTCTTGGAGGAAAACTCTACCCTCTAGAAAGAATTGCAGCAGAGAGGGATACTGTTAGCTACAGGTATTAATTACAGATTGTTTTAAGTCTTCAGTTGCTCTTGCTCCACCACAGCAGCAACACCTGGCTGCACCAGTGTTACTAGAGCATCTTCTGAAGAGGCAGAGATTGCTTGGGATTGCCAATAAGAACACAGGTACATGCATCAGCCTGCCCTCCAGTCTTCTCCCCACCTGTATTTGTTAGAATTACAGTAGCCGGTAAAGAACTGGCCTTCAGTGAAGGAAGTAACACTAGTAAAAAAGCTGAAGGCTGACAACATCCCTCCTGCTAGGGTAATTCTAGGCCATCAGCAGCTTAAGCAGATCTTACAAAGACAACTGACCTTTAACAAATCAATACCCATAAATACCAAAAACTGCAAACAGCTATGGAGACATGAGCCAGCACAGAACAGAAAGGGAAAAGCATGCTGGATTAGTGTTCACTCAAAAGCTTCTGCACCACCCAAGCACCTAGGTGCTGGCAGTTTCTCCCTCTGAGGATTACTGTCCCTGATCAGCTTGACACTGCTGACAGGTTAGCAGTTTTCTCTGTAGTTTGTCTTAGTTAATGTTCACCTGAGCCTGCTCCAGTGTATTTGAAATGTAGGAGTTTCCCTCTCAGGAAGGACAAGTGTCCAACTCGGGACTGGGACTCCAATAGGACTGGCACACAGAAAAGTGGATCAGCCCCAGCAGTCAGCTAATGACAAATGCTTATATGCCCTCTGGATTACACCACAAAATAACTCTTACTTGTAGGTCAGACCCCTATCATGTCTCTTCCTGGCAAGACATACAAGACTATGACACAATATCAAGGTTACTGTGACCAGAGCTTATGCAGGGTATTATCATGCAAGCCACTGAGGCAGAAAACCCCAGTGCCATGCCTGTATAAGCCCCTCAATACAGCCGTCTTTGTTGCACATGACTAGATGCCCGTTTCTTGTATTTCAGAATCTTGATTGTAGCTGGATATGCTCCAGTTCAGAGCCAGGAAAGCAGCGTGAGGCCTCCCCGCAGCAACAAGCTCCTGCTCTAAGGCTGTGTGTAATAAGGCTTGACTTCAAACTACACATCACACTGATTAAAACCAACACAGTCTTGCTTTCAAGGAGACCTTGTTGATAAGGCGATTCTGGATTCAGGCAGTTTCAGTGCACAAAGCCACCAGCTGCAATCGTGTCCTCCCATCTCAGCTTCTCAAGGTCTCTTTCCCAGGCAAAGGGATCCCAACTGCCAGATGTGAGATGACAATCACCAGAAACTGATGTAATCATCTTTGCACACCCCAAGGGATGGCCAAGTGCAGACACAAGCGAGAAGAATCTAGAAGCTGCTCGAATGGCAGGATGTGTGATTTCACTGGAATACATTCTATTCACAGGAAGAAGATCCTTCCATACTCACCCACCAAACTCCACTGGACTCAGCCTGTCCCTTCCCCATCCAAAGTTACTCCATGTGTTACTTCCCAGACGCAGCAGTCCATCCCTTCAGGGATATGTAGACAGATGGTTTCTTTCTCCCCAGACTTAAAGTCATTAAAAAATAAGATACAAAGAACTGCTTTTGGCAGCAGAGAGGTGTTTGAGTTTTGAAAAAAAAAAAAAAATGGAGTGCAGGACCCAAGTAGGTGGGGAAGTAATCAGTCCTTGACTTAATAAATAAAGTAGAAGGAAGTCTTCAAGGTGGCCAGTAGCCCAAACACGAAACCTGAAGTCCTGCAGAGACCACTAGGAGCTTTAATGCACCACACTGCACGGGGACATCTCCTGGGATCCACTGCCATACAGTTTCTCTGACACTTTTTGTTAAGCTCATGGGCTATTTAGAATCTTGAAGTTCCTTTGCCTTCTTCAAAATCAGATGAACATCAGAGATTGGATAATCCTATGTCAAAGAAACAAAGTGTTATAAGTGACTATCTAGCATTTCTTGTACACACTGTTCCACCGAAGCAGGACATACTGTGACAACAGCATTCTTGGCCTGTGATAACATACTGCCATGTACAGTAACTCCCTTAACAGCTAAGAGTTTCCTGTTTTGTAACTGATCAAGCCTCAATACCCTTCAAGAAGGTGTTTTGTTTTTTTTAATTTGTCCTCCAAGGGTACAGTAAGCTGGCTATCTTCATGCCAGAAAGCCTTATCAAAGCCAGTATCTTGCACAGCCCAAAGCAGGAACTGGCAGAATCAGAGATATCCTACTATGCAGTACTGGTGTTCTCAACCTTGGGCTCTCAGATCTCAGAACTAAACAAAAGCTTCCGGCCAATAAACTTAACACTATTACATAGGGTTTCATGTCTTTGCTGGAATATATTAATTTTTTTGTAAACCAAGATGTTAAAAAACCTCTAGTCTACGGCAATTTCTCTGTAGGCTAGAATGCGTGCACAAGCAAAGGCGGCTTTCTTTTAATGGCAATGCTAGGCTATAGACAGCAGCACTGTGCCCCACCAACAGAGATCAGAGAAGGAATATTACTCCCTGAAACAGGGCCCATTGCTACTGTAGCACTAAAAAAGGGGGAGGAAGGAGAAGAGGTCTGTACAGAGCTAGGATGACAAAACAGAGACTGTACAGCCACTTTCTGCATGTGGAAGTGAAAACCCAGTTAGCCGCACAGGGAGTGAGACACCACCACCAAGGAAGTTAAAGTAGTCATTTGCTGTGAGTTTCCCAGTGGGCAGTGGGGACCACAGCAAGCAAGGATTCATATTTCTAGTAACAAGCATGCTGTAACATCCACCCTTAAGTTTCTTCTGCATGCAACCACCAGAAATTCAGTAATTCTCTTCAGCCAGGCATACCCCTACTATCAATTTCTCTCACAGTACTATTTCAAGACTCTTCAAATTACTCGCTACGCCAACTATACTTAATCCTTACCTGCAGCAGCCTCATGTTCAGAGTGAAGTCTCCTTCCAGCAACTGATCCCGGATTAGTCTGAAAAATGGAAATTATTCCAGCTATTTTCGACTCTTTACAGAGGAACTTTCAAAACAGACCACACTGTGTCCTTATAGAGGCTTTTAAAATCACTTTTGCTACCACTGTAACAAGTGACTATAACCTATTCACCAGATAGCGTAACACACAGCTACAAAAGACTCGTGGATCCACAGATTTAAGTAAATGAGGGAAAGAAAGGGGCAGGAAGGCTACCTCTGTACTTACGTCAACATGGCACAACAGACGAGCAGAAGAAAATCAAAGCGCTTATCATCAGCAAAGAGGGAGTCCCAGATACGGATGACATCTGGCAGCAGGAACTCTTGGGACAAGAGCAGCGTCAGCCAGCGGAAGGCAAAGAACTGGGGTTTGATGTTCTGTTCTTGCTGTCAGACATGCACCAGGCAAAGAATGAATACATGCTCTTGGCCAGTTCCCTACAAGTAAGAGATGCACCCCATGTTTCCATCCCCATCTCCACCCAGATATTGCTCTAAGCTGCCAACTTACACTGCAACATCAGCAAACCCACTGCCTCCTTTGGAGGCTCTCACACTCAAGCTAGACATAGATTTTAAACGCAGCCATGCTCCACATCTGCAGACAAGCCAGAAAATGCTCCTCTGTCCACAACATGGAGTAAAGGAAGCTTTTCTTCCTTAAAGGCACTATTTGTGTCAGTTTTGTTAAACTTGCCAAGTAATTTCAATGTTCCCATTTGAACAGCATTTTATCTGCAAAGCCACAGCCCTCCCCCTCTAGCAGCAGCACTGTTTTGTCAGGATTTCCTTTCCAGAGCCCTGTATTTATCAAAAGGTTTACTATTCACAAAAAGAAACAAAGATGGAACAGAGTTCACACTGATGGTCAGTAAAACATACTGTAAGCACTTCTAGCCTGAAACTTTCTTGTTTTCTGCTGTTAAATACAAGGGACTGTAAGTTTAATCAAGGTCAGACAAGTTCAGGATCCTGCTGATATCTTAAGGACCAGCTGCTGCACAGCCAAGACCATTTCCTGCCAGCCAAACTGTGAGCAGTTTATTTTCTCCCCACTGAATGAGCCATCAGCCACCAGTGTGGGTCGTGTCACTGTATTGACAAACTATCTTTTGGATTATAAAAGAAATATATCCTGATTTCTCTAAGCACAAAAAAAAGTCTGTGTGATTTGGTGAAGGTTGAAGTAACAAGAACTCGCTTGTGTCTGCACTTGGCCATTTCCCTTCCAAATTCTCCTTGGACTTTCCCACTAAATGGCCTATAGGACCTGAAGATGTTTTCAACAAAAGCTGCCTTCCACATGTTCTATAAAACACACAGCAACCCTAGGCACTCTGAGACCCTTACATGAAGGGGAATGAGAGAATTAGGTGAGCAGGATGGATCAATTTGATTTGAGTTTACTTCTGGAATGATCTCCATGCAGTTTAAGTCAGTGCCGTCAGGGCACCCAGTGGCAAGAAAAGTGTTGGGGAGCGAGTTGTTATTTGTTTTTAGACAGAGATGCAATTCCCATAACCTCAAATTCCAAGGAACTCTACAGCAAAACTCGTGTTTTGCCTGATGACAAGAAAGTAAAGACTCCAGCTCCAACTAGGTCTCAACCCAGGTGACCAGGGATCATGGCCAAGTTACTTCGGCCTCACAGCTGGCAGCTTTGCAACAACTATTGTTTGTTTTCACAGTGAGGCAGGGGAGGAAAGCCTTGCCGTGTCAGCTCGCTCTAGGCTTACTGCAAGGAGAAATTGTTTCAGCTCATAGATAAGAGAGCCTCTATGCCCTATAGGCAAAGCCCTTCATACCTCAACCTTTCTATTCAAGCACAGTAACAGTTTAACAAAGTTGATTGACATTTAAATGCACTATTAAGCTCCACTCCTCACATTCCATCCGAGACTCAGGGAAACACTTAGCTCCTCACCAGTTTCAAATATAGCTCCACATCTTTTTCCTTCAGGGTGGAGTAGACTTTCTCCATTTTGTAGGTAATACCACACTGAGAATCATCCAGGCTCTTAATGAAGTTGTCTCGAATTTCAGCCATTAGATTGGTAAAGCAGAAAAATGTGTCTGCTTCAGCATGTTCTGGGAAAAAAAAAAAAAAAATTACAGAGGAATAGAAGCATGACTGACAGAGGCACACAGACTTAGAACTGTTCTTGCTCCATAATTTGGTTGCTGTACTGAATTCAAGATCTTGGCTTGCTTGGTCTGGGATAAGACTAGACATTTTTTTTTTTTTAAAAACTAGAAATGTCTACAGAACCACTGCAGATACAGACCCTGTGAGCGACACAAGGTCTTCATGACACTGGGTCACAAACAAGTTATCTATACCCAAGAATATCATCTGCTCTCCCTGCCATCAGCACACTCCCTTGGAGCTCCCATGAGGTAGAAGCAACAGGCAAACTACTTCCATTCTTTTCTTACCAGGTATATACAGTACGAACAAACAAGAGCTTCTAAAGGGATTTAAAGTTTCACAAAGTGCAACTTAGATCCACGTAAAAGAAACAGAACCCCCTCAACAATCTTTACTTCCCATGTCCTCACCACTCAGTTTCTATCAATTTGCTATGGTCTCCAAAACTCCTCACCTCTTGCTGCATCTGCTTTTTGGCCCTGACTGGTCAAAACAGAGTTGTTTAAAGAGAGTCTCATTCCCAAAACAGTTCTTTACGCAGAGAGCATGCAATACAACAGCCATTACAGAGCAGCCAAGATTCTCTCACCTTTCCATTCGCTGTTAGGATCTGTAGCAAAGGTATAGTAAAGAGGCCCCACGATTTCATTCATCCCCTGAACATATGCTATCCCGGGGTTCAGCTTGGCGTAGATGAACAGGATTCGCTCCACCACTTCCCAGTGAGCTTCACAGCCGTTGGGCAGAACTTCATACTCACTCAGAGAATTAGGTGTTGTTTTAAGAGGGGAGCTTACCTGAAAAGGAAGGCAAGACTAGGGCTGATTCAGGATAACCAGCTGGCACAGGTAGTTTTGTACACATGACAAGCTTGGCTTTTAATACACACAGGCCCCCAAAAGATTTGGGCAACTCATACCAAGCAAGCAGGTATTCACATAAACCAAGACAAGTAACTCAGGAAGCACAAAGGCAGTGAAGTCCTAGCACTGGCTATCCCTGAAGAACAAAGTGGTCTGTGCACCAACAGACAGTTCCCCTGAATTACTGCACCACCTGATCCCATGCAGCAAGAAACCACAGCAGTTTTACTTCTTTGTTAGGAGTATGAGGAGAAGTATAGATCTGTTGTGCTTCCTCACTAGCATGTGGCACTTGTACTGTAACACTCATGAAAGAGGAAAGAGACAACACACATTTCAGCAGATACCCAGCTCTTTTCCCAACTGCAGGTTTATGAGATCCAGTTCTGGAAGACTACGTTAATTCAACTTCAATAAATTAACCCTTCAGTGTTTTGTTCCCATATAAAAAGGCAGATGGCAAGCATAAAATATTCACGTCTTCCTGCAACTCCAACTGCCACCAGAAGTCAAGAAAAAATAATCTTTAAATACATCTGTAATTCCCTATTGTCAGGCATGTCAACTGATTCTACAGAGCTGTCTTCCCATCAGAACACACACAGTACCTGCTGAGGTATTTAATTACACCACACAAGCAGAGAGAGAAACAGAAAAAAGCCCAAGAAACACCCTTCCCCTTATCAGCCAAGATGCCATGCCCCATGGACAGCCCCCACCTAGATCTCACATTTGTAACCCCGCTGCGGTTTCGCGCCACTGTCTGTGACTTGAGTGTGGTCTGTTCCACCCGCTTGCGCAGTGTCTCAAACTCATTTTGGGGGTCCAGGATTAAAAGGCAGGGGTAGTCTGTCGGACGCTGGAAGAATGCCATGTCAGGATACAGCCTCCTAGGATGGACACAAGAGGAAATCAGGCATGAGAAGAAGGAAGTACATGCCCCATGTTGAATGGGAGGCTTGGTTTAATATTAAACTTCATTTTCAAAGTACAATGTGTTAACCAAACCACTTGGGTTCAGAAACCTGAGTCATTATGCCTCACACACCTGACATCTTTGTCTATCTGGAGAAGCACTTCGTTATCCTTGAAGTAAGTATTCCATCGACTGTCTGGATTTGGGTTGAGGGGCTAAAGAAATGAGCAACAAACAAAATAAGCATGTTTCACGTGTATCAAAATCCTCAGTAAATATACACTAATTTAAACATTTCTGCTGTCCCTCTGTCATCTAGAACCAGCACACTCCTAGCTCATTGGGTTTAATTTTTTCTCTCACTAGCTACCTTTAGTGCTGTTTCTTCACACAGTGTGCAGGAAGTGGATCAGAGCTTGTGAAGCAAGTGAGCACGCAGGTTCACTTAGAGAGGCAGAAGCCAATATTTCCAATACCTTTTCACCTGCCTCTTAATGACTGTGTTCCCAAATCAGGTACCCTGTCCTGCATCAACAAGATTCCTGATTGCAGCTCCAACCTGTACAACGGAGACAGTCTTTGTACTTAGGATAAGAGTTTCCCACCCACACAGCACTTAAGGGTTGTGGTTATTAGTTACAAGTATCCTGCTCTGTCTCAACTCTGAGAAGGCTGATTAAGCACCACCATCATATCCACGAAAGAAGAAATACAGGATAGGTTGTTCATAGTGATGTGTCTCTGAGAAATTTACCTCCCTTTCCACATACACACTTTCTCCTCTCCATGTCAAGATCCTTGCAAAGTTAACAACTAACTAAGGGGGAAAAAAAAAAAAAAAAAAAAAGCAACATTCCAAGAGATTCAAAGATCACTGTAACCTGCCAACGTGTGGAGTTTTACAAACATGCTAGTTTTACAGCACCAAGGCCTCCAGAGATCACAACAGCTCAGAAGCACAGATGACTGCACACTAGCAGAGAAGTTAACATTAAAGACCAGTTATGGAAGCAGCTGTATCATTTTATAGTTTCTTCTGATGAGTTACTTCATTCCCTCCCCTGACACATACAGCCTTTAACAGCACCTTCTGAGAAGGAAAAAGCCAAGGGATGCAGGAAATAGTTAATTAAAAAAAACCCAAACAACCCGGCAGTAGAACTAGAAATAAGTGAGTCTCCTGCCTTCCATGCCATAGTTCAACTTGACTCTCCTGCCTCTTATATCCTCTCTTCAGATTAGCCTGCTCTGAGTCCACCCATGGACCTGACTTCCCAGGACAATGTCTCTTTGCTAGAGGTACCTCTTGTGAGCCTCTCCCTTTCCCTTGGAGACCCACAGCCTGGGCAGCTATCCCCAAAGGAAGGGAAAAGGGATACACAGAGCTGAAAAGAGCTCTCTTCAGAGCTACTGGTGATTTGCCAATAATTCACACTGAAGGCTGCTAGGAACCTTCCCTCCTGCTATCAAGGCAACACAGTTGAGAACAGAGCCAAGAGCTGCCCAGGGGACCAGACTCCAGAACAACAGTTTACAGCTCTGGGGAATTTTCTGCAACACAAAGGCTTAACAACACTTACGTGATCTTCTAAGGTCACATCTTCCCTTGAAACACCCAGGTTGGCTTTGGCGATCCCAGGCTGGATAATCATTTCCTTTAGGAACTGGGAATACAGATCCCTTAAGGAAGAAGAGAGGAATTTGCACTGAAGCAGAAGATTAAGTCAACATAAACACCCAGACTGAGTTCAGATAGATCCCTCTGTACCACCCAGCTCAGCCAGAAGGCATTTGGTTTTCTCTTGAGTTTAGCTGAAGAGGTCAATCCACCAGACAGTCTACAGAACTGCATTCTACACAAGAACAAATCATTTTATGAAGGTACTTAATTATTTAAGGAACTGTTCTCCACTGATATCATGAGAAATAATGGGATAAGTACCAATGTCCTCACCTCTGTTTCTTCAGCAAAGAGCTCCATAAAGCTTTTTCTAAAGGGAGGTAGTTCAGAAGTATCTGTACAAAAGACAGATGTACACAAATTAATATTTGGAAAATAAGCTGCTACACCTGTTAAGACAAGCAAACCAAACACAGTGGCTAAAACTGCCTCTTTGAATACACTGGGAGCTTTCTCCAGAAAGCCTAGTTCTTTGCCAAGTGACAGTCAGGAGTATTTCAGGGACTGGTTTTCAACACAGACCTATTTGTAGGACTGATCAATAGCTAACCTGGCTGAAATGCACTTCCAGCTTAATAGCAAGGGCTGTTTTTGTGCAAAGAGCAGACAGTCACTTTCTATCATTTGCAGTGATGGCTGTCCTGATGCTATTGTGATTGTGCCAGTGCTGATCTCCACAAATTACTGTCAATTTGGAGTGGCTTTTAAGCTCTGGATTTTTGTTGTTTACAATTTTAAGTGCCCAAAACCAGAGTGTACTTAAGCAACCCAAAGCATCACTTCCAAGAAACAAAAGCACCCCAAGCAAAACCCACCTTCCAGCACAGGCAGCGCAGCCCACCATCAAAGGGAATTCCTGTGGAACATCAGGCAGAGAAATAACTACGTTAGCCCCAGTATCCTCACCGTAGCTTGCTAACGTCACCACATGAACAGGCAAGGCAGCATTTTTCCTCCCCAGGGGGCAAGAAGTTTTCACAGGGATGCTATAGGGGTTTATACACTGTGCCAAACCTGCGGGTGCCTCCCACGGGGCAGGGTGCCTGCGGCAGGCGTTGGAAGCAGAAAGCTGGGGACCATGCAGGTGATGGCCAGGGCACAGTAGAAGCAACAAAACCCACAAGCATCTGAGAGAACGAGGTTGGAAGGGTTTGCTTGGAAGTTTGTGGCTGTGCTCAAAGGCCAGGTGGGGACGGCTGCGGCCTGACAGAGCTTGGGCTTGAAAACACACCCGCCAGCCTCGGGTTTCCAACACCCGCCACTTCACGACAGCTCCGGGAGCGGATTCCTTGGTAGCAGCTGAGGTGGAGCGAAGCCGTCGGGCACCCTGGGGCCTGGCAGCCCGTGCCCGCCCCGTCAGGCGTCCCGAGCTCCGGCGGTGCCGGCACCGACCCCGGGCCAGCGCCGCCAGGACCCCCCGCGGGGCTGGGGCCGTGCCCAGCACCCTCCGCCCCAGGCCGGGGCCGGTCCCGCACCACTCACCGCTGAAGCAGAGGTCGCGGAGCTTGGCCAGAGCCACGGTGGGTTCGCCGAGCACCTCCTGGAAGTCCGCGATCCTGAAGGAAGCGGAGCCGCGGCCGTTACAACGGTTTGTGACCGGCAATCCCCCCCCCCCCCCCCTCCTCCCCGACCCCACGGAGCCCTCCCCCCCAGCCCCGAGCAGTAAAAGGGCCACGACACCAACCTGCTCTGGTGCAACCGCGACATGGCGGCCCCCGCGCCCCTTCCCCGCGCGCCGCATAAACGCTCCGGCTGGAAACCCTGCCCGCGGGGGGGGTGGGCGGGGATTTCAGGGACAAACCACGCCCACGACACCGCCCACCGCAGTGCTACGCTCCGCCCCTCCGGTGGGGGAGTGGCGGTAAGCCCCGCCCCCCCTCCCCGGTAGCGTCAGCCCGGCTCGGCCCCGGCTCGCCGGTCCGCCCCCCCCCCCCCCCCCCCCCCCCCCCCCGGCAGCGGTTGTGCCCCGTCTCCCTCCTTCCCCCCACGCACCGAGCGCCCAGCGGCGCTTCGGGGCTTCCCCCCGTCGCGTCGCTCGGCGTGGGCTGGCCCCGCTGCCGCTCGCAGGAGGCGGTCACGCTCTCCCACGCAAGGTGCGGTGCTTTACGGCCCGTTCACATGGCAGCCGGGGAGCGGCGCGGGGTTCGCGCTGCCGGAGCCTGAGAGGGAGGCGCGGCGACCGGGCGGCGCGCGGGAAGAAGCCCTGCCGCGCAAACCAAACCTCCCCGCGCCGTGACATCACGCAGCAAGCACGGCGACGTCACCGCAGCGAGCGTGACGCCACGCCGCCGTGTGACCTCACGGGGGGGGGGGAGGGAGGGGGGCCGAAGCCAATGCTATCCGGGAGCGCGGAGCGGCGGGCACGGCCCCAGCGTTCCGGCCTGGCCGGTGTTTCCGCCGGTGTGTGTGTTGGGGGGGGGGGGGAAAAGCGTCGGCGCTTCCGGTGCGGGCGGCCCGGCTGGCGGAAGTGACGGCCGGGTTTGTTGACAGCGGAGGCCGCGGCGGGGGGAGCGGGCCCGAGCAGGACGCGGACCCCCTGCCCGCCCCGGGGAGCGGCGCCGGGACGAGCCGGGACTCGCTGCCGCCTCCCCGCTCCTTCCCCTCCCTCCCCCATTCCGCCGCACCGGACGGGGGCCTGGCGCCAGGTGAGTGACCGGCGTCCCCCCTCCTCAATCCTGCCCCGGGGCACCGGGGGCCTGGCGGTTGGAGGCGGTGGGGAGGCAGCGCCGCCCTGAACGGAACCGCCGCCCCCGGCGAAGCCCCCACCCCCCTCCCCGGCACCACCGGGAGCGACCGGGCCCCGCCAGGCAGGGCCGCGCGTCCGGGAGGAGACCCGGCGCTGCCGGGCGAGGTGACCTCTGCCTGCCTCGGGAACGGAAAGTCGCCCCACGGAGCGGGGGCCGCGTCCGGGAAGCGAGGGAGGGTTTGGGTTTGTGGCCCGGCCTCCCTGCGGGCTGGGGAAACGGCTCACGGGGCTGTCGGAGCCCGTCGTGGGCTGGCGGTGGCGGATCCCCGGTGCCCAGGGAATGGGAGTCCCCGCGCTGCCAGGGGTGTCCTCGCGGGCCGGTGACCTTTTGGAAAGAAAATTCGTGGCATAATTCTCCGAAGGAGAATTCTTCCTGCAGGCAGGTACAAAGATCAACACGTTTCCTGGCTAGCACGAGTCCTTTCATTTGCGATGTTGGTCTCGGCAGGCCAACAAGTTTAGAAATTGCAGGTTTTGCTGGGCCACAGAATAGTTCGATCCCCTCCTCCTTCAGTTTCCCTGCTGTAAGGCAAGGGTGGTATTTCCCCATACAAGCTGCGATGACCCATCAGTTAATAAAAACATAGTGATCTGCAGCTGCAAGATGCCAGCTAAAATGACAGTGCAATTCTTCTCCGAAGTGTAACCTGTGCCAAACTCTGCATTTACATTACATTTGTTATCCTGAAGCCATCATAATCAGTGCGTATTGTTTGCCATCCCCTTGGACAAGTCCCTGATGCTGGAAAAGCTTTGCCAATCATTTTTGTAGCAACAGTGTAAATGTTACATCGTTGGCGTGGAGCCACGCTGAGTCAGGCTTGGCTTTGGGCAGCCGCCTGGAGAGACTGGGGGAGAAGATGGGTGTGAAGTCCAAGGTAGAGAATATTGGCACAGGCGGCCCCAGGAGTGCCAAGAGCGGTCCCCAGCCTCATGTGCCAGTGCAGCCTGAGATGCCAGAACAATCCAGCTGTAGCCTGCAAATAAGCAATATTTGCCAAAGAAGCTGGCAGGACCGGGAGGGCTGGTGATGGGAGAGAGCAAAGCTGCATGTGCTGCAGCTTCCTTTGAGTCCATGGATGGTGGGAGGATGCTGTTACTCCAGGGAGAGGGTGGCTGCTGGAGGTAGTTGGGCATACAGGCTTTTACGTGCCTGCTCTTGTGTCTCCAAGGGACTCGATTCCTTCATACATTAAGATGGAAACAAATCTATTAGAGAAATAAATTGGAAAAAAAATGGGCAGCTGTAGTTCTAGTACTTTTTGGTTCCTGCGCTTAAATTTTTGGCATGTTTCACAGATCTGTCTTTGACCCTTCAAAAACACACGTGCACTAGGCAGCTCATTGCCCATCATCAGAGAGCACTGGTGGCAGTCTGCTGGGCAGGCAACTTGCTGATCTATTGCCTGTGGAAAACTGCCTGAGGATAATGATTAGGTAAATGCTAATGATTTGTCAGCATTTCTAGTTCATTTATTTTTATCAACATGCTGAGCTTATAACGAGAGAAAATATTGATCAGTGCAGCTATTGACATTCTTACTTCCATCTCTCCCTGCCCACGTGTCATGTCTTCAGTCTGACTGAGGAGGGAGAGGCTAGCTTCTATCGTGTCCTGTACAGCAGCAGCTCTGGGCGCTACTCAAGTATCCATAACAAATCATGAGGATGAATGCTTTTCTTTGGTGTTATTTTACTGGGACAGTTTAACCACTTTTCTCTGTATTAACCTTCTGCATGGGATTTTGTTGGTGAATCACGGGGAGCTCAGAAGTTAAAGGGCAGCTGATATCTCCAGGGCTAGGATCAACCAGCTGCATTGTGCTGCTCTCAGCAGAGGGGGAATAGAGGATTGTCAGAGCCACAGGAAGGCAGTCCTTGCTCTTTAGTGCTCTAAGCTGCTTGGACAAGTCCCAAGCACTGGCTGTTTCCAGCTGCACGTGATAATAGATTGTCAATGGGAATTTGTTTTCAAGTTCTCTGGCCCTTGGTAGTAAACAGTGGAAGAACACTGGCTGCAGGGACCTCCTGTCTGGTGGCACAGGGGAACTGGTAGGGATAGCAGAACACGTTTCCCAACTGGTTCAGATCTTGTTGATCTTGCCTTTCTGGAAAGATTCTCTCAAGCAAGCTTCAGGCAAAAACTGCGAGAGGGACTCATTCTGGAGGTGAAGTGGATTAGTCTCCAAAGCAGGCCCAGTACAGAGCACAGGGCAGCTGCATCCCACCTGCATTCCCTCAGCCAGGACCTCACGGCCAGCGAGGCGATACTCTGCACTCAGTGGCCCATTTCATGTTGACTTCTCTCCTGATTTAGCTACAAAGGAGAGGGCTGTGGATTATGGATTTCCTTCTCTTTCCAAATTGAAGTTCCCCCCCATTTTATTCATTTTTGTTGTTTGTACCACATGCATCTCAGAGGTCTCTGAGCTATCATGGCACCCCGGAGAAGTCACAGTTTTGTGTTATTGTGACTCCAGCTCAGGACTCAGTAACCCAGAAAAGCAGGTTACACCCTTTAAACTATCTCTGACCAGAATGTTGAGTACAGTTTTTGTGACTGCTGAGGTTTTGGGTATGTTTTTTTCCTCAGCATCTGCTTTGGCTTGGAGACTTTTTGTCTCTTGAGCCAAAGCCAGCAGAGATCCCCACTGGAAAGGCTGTTGAAAGTTGTAGGTCAGAACACAGTGGGTCAGGAGGAGTTTGGAATTGAAACATGATCCCGCCAGTTGCCTGCAGATGTAGTTCCCAATGGTGCTTATAGGGAGGAGAAACTATTGATCAGATTCAAGTAAAGCCAAAAGACAAGTCAAGTGGAGCACCAGTTCCTGCTTCTGCTGGTAAGGTTTTGTCCCCTTACACTAGAATGAGGTTTGGCCCAGGGAGATGAGGCCTGAGGTGAGCGTACCCCAGCAGTGATCCAGCACGTCCACTCCTCCGCTGATGAGTGAGGAGCAGTTCTGCTGATCTCCACTTGCTTTTTGAGAGGTTCCTTTCAGTGTTGGGTTAATTTCTTGGCCAACTTTTTGTCCCTGGCACTGAAGCACGCCCTCAGAAAAAGAATTCATAAAACACAGAAGGAAGGAAGAAAAGAACTTTGATTTCCAACTTGTGCTGCCTTCGTGTTTGCATGGGAATCCATTCTGCAGCACAGGGTGGGATCAGAAGGCTGGGAGCCGGGGCTCCCGTCACCCATAGAGACCATTTGGTGCCTGAATTTGAAAGTTTAGTTTGTCCACAGCCTTAACTGATCCTTCATACGGGTGTCATCATCCAGGCAGTGGCTGAACAGAGCATCTGAAGGGGGAGGAGGGAAGGTGCCTGATCCACCCCAGGTGTCTTTGGGGATAGTGATTAAGGTGAGGAGAGGGAGTTCAGTTCTTCTGTCTTGTCCTGATACTGAAGGAATGAAGGAAAGAGAGGGCACCACAGACTTTAGAGAAGCAGAGAGCTGGAGACACAAGTGTCCCGATCTTTGCAGCTGCAGAATGAAGATCAGAAACGGAATATAGTTAAGGATGTTTTGCAACAACTTCCCCAGCAATGGCTGCTCAGTTGTGCACAGAGAATATCAACTGACTTCATAGCATTGATGTTCTCGCTGCCAGCAGGGACGTACTTATCAATAAGACACAGGTTTTACCTAAAAAATAAACATTTCAACACAATTTTTGTGTGTTCATGGAAATACATAGAAGAGTTCACATTAGGATTGCTTCTAATGTGATTTGACCCTTTGAAAGTGATATGGCGTTGTTGGTCTTCAGTCACTTCTGCTAAACACCTCCAAAGCTCCACCAAGCCTTCCTTCAGTGCCAGTGAGCAAGTCCTAATACTAGAGCTGTGAGATTTTTCAAATAATAAAAAAATGTCCTGTCTTTTTCCAGTTTAGTCACTTACACTTTCTTGTGATGGATTTGGAATGGTTTGGGTGAGCACCTCCCAAGCAGTTGGATGTATAGATGTCCAGCACACACATAAACCTTGCTTTACACTGCACTCGAAGCCAAACCAGTCTTTATGTTTCCCTCTGGCTCCTGATCCACTTCACGGTCTAGTTCAAGGACTTGCATGAAGCTTCTGGCTTGGCACTACAGAGACACATTCAGCCTGAACATGAAACTTCACTCGGAACGATGGCAAATAGAATTACAGGAACAAGATATGGGGCCACCAGATCCCACTGGGGCCATACAAAGGACTGTCCTGACAGTAAATTTTCTGGTGGTTTATCCAACCCATTCTGAAGGAAGCCAAGCAGTGTGGTTTCTGCCACTTCCCTTTCAGAGGGCCTTTGTCAGCCAGATAACCCCTGCAATGAGGAAACATTTTCTTGCTGTGTAGCCCCGTTTCCAAAAATGTTTCATGTTAACTCATTCTAGTCGTGTCCCCTGGGGGTGGGGACACCAAGAAATTAAGGTCATACTGCCAGAGAGGCCAAAATGCTGCAGGTTCTTTTAAGGTGAGTGAGTGATGGTCTGTGAATACAGCTATCAACATCCTGCTGGTACAAAAGCTTTGTGGGACACTTGCCAACGTGCCTGTCTCAGTGCATCTGTTTTTTTTCTCCTCTGCTTATAGCTGTCCTGATGTCCCTGTAAATTCATCCTGGAACTTCATCTGAGGAAAGGATCTACTGAATCAAAAGCTTCCTTCTTTTCCTCTTCCCATAACTTCCCTCAAGATGGCATCCGATAGCCCTGAGTCACTAATGACCTTGTGCACAGATTACTGCCTTCGCAACTTGGAGGGGACTCTCTGCTACCTACTGGACAATGAAACTCTCCGGCTCCATCCCGACATCTTCTTGCCAAGCGAGATTTGTGACAAACTTGTCAATGAGTATGTTTCAGGCCTGTGGAGAAGCTGTTGTCTGGTTTGGGAAGGCAATGGGAGCTCGGGGAAGGGGAAGTATAGTTCTCTAAAAAGAGTGGTGGGAAAGGGGGGGAAAAAAAAAATGGAGAATTCATAGGGCTGGGTTTTTTCCAATTGATCCTCATATTGGAAATAAGGATTTGCATTAACTTCAGAAGGAAGCGTCCCCAGTGGTTATTGTACTGCTATATATCATCCTAGTTTCTGTAGAAATCACCATTTCCGCATAGGTAAACCCAGAGCAAAACAATCACTGCTTCTTCCAAGAACATCAGTAAGCAACAAAGGAGCCTTCCGATTGCCCATCACTGAAGCATTACAACTCACTCTCAAACCAGAGAAACAGGAGTGCAGAGTACTAACAGATGTTAAATTTTAAGGCTGCTGCTCCCAAAGGTTTACAAAGCAACTTTTTTTTTCCAGGGATTTCTATAATTTGGCTATCACAGTCTCTCTTGGCTGAACTCCTGCCCACAAAGTCTGGCAGAGAACTTTGGCCAGCTAATTTTCTGAAAAATGAAAAAAATCAAACCACTAGCTTTAAACATCTAGCAAAAAAAAAAAAAAAAATCCTGGTGTCTGTGTTTGCCAGAATCTAGTTAGCTCACACACACGTATGACGTTGTGCAAATCTTTCCCTGAGATTTCCCTAGGGATCATTAATTCTTTACAAGGAGAGGTAATGGGCAAGCTCCCATTACCCCAAAGGCTATTCTGGATGATCAAGGGGGAGTCTGCGTGTGCTTACACACTCGGTCACGTTTTCTCGTAACCAGCGAAGGTGCTAGAGCTGTAACCGAGCCTTTGTGTCGTGTTGTGCTAACACCATTGCCCCAATACAGGTACGTGGAGTTGGTGAAGACAGACAGCATCTTTGAACCCCATGAAAGCTTCTTCACCCTGTTCTCAGATCCCCGGAGCACCAGGCTAGCTCGGATCCACTTGCGGGAACAGATTGTGCAGGACCAGGACCTGGAGGCCATCAGGAAGCAGGTGGTATTGCACTGACAGCCCCCAGCTGCCGCTTCGCATAGCAGTGTTGCTGCATGGGGACCAGCTAGAATCCCAGGCACCCAGAGATTCCCAAGACTCCATCCTTCACTGCCCAAATTTTCTTTAGGGGAATCTCAGCTTCTCCTTTCTCAGCTCCTAGAGCCACTATAGGGAATGGGATGGGGACACTGGTCGGATTCAGCAATATGTGGTCTCAGGCTCTCCCAGTGGGAGGTGTACTAGCAAACAGGGTGGGCACTCTACCTGTGAAATATTTCTAACTTTGATTTCCCATCTTCCAGGATCTTGTTGAGCTCTACCTGACTAACTGTGAGAAGTTGACGGCCAAGAGTCTGCAAACCTTGGTGAGCTTCAGCCACACACTTATCTCCCTTAGCCTCTTTGGCTGCTGTAATATCTTTTATGAGGAGGAAAACCCTGGAGGCTGTGAAGATGACTGTTTGGTGAACCCCACTCGCCAGGTCTTGGTCAAGGACTTTACTTTTGAAGGCTTTAGCCGCTTGCGCTTCCTGAACCTGGGCCGCTTGATCGAAGGGGTAAATGTGGAGACGTTGCTTCGGCCTTTGGCTTCCCTTGCAGCTCTTGATCTCTCTGGGATCCAGCTGAATGATGTGGGATTTCTGACCCAGTGGAAGGACAGTCTGGTTTCCTTAGTGCTTTACAACATGGACCTTTCAGAGGAGCACATCCAAGTGATCGCACAGCTTCGCAAGCTCAGGTCAGCAGATCTGTTCTTCCTTGTTTATCCTTTTCCCACTGATAGGGAAAGGTCTTTTAAGGAGTGGTCTGCTTGCCTGCTAACAGAGAGCCAGCCTCTGCTGGTTTCAAGTTACAAACTTGCCCATCATCAGGCTCACTCATTGACTCACTATACATATCTGACCCGTCTAAAGCCAGCCTGAGTTTTGCTTGCAAAGGGACAACACGTTGCAGAAACTCCCTCTTCGAAAAACAAACAACAACATGCACACCCCCCAAAAAACCCCACACACCAAAAAAAAGGAAAAAAACAAAACCCAAAACAAACCCCCCCAGCCAACCAAAAAGGAACAGCTGAGAGATGGCAAAAAAAATTACTACAGATGCATACGTAACCTAACATAGCAATAATCCTACTGTGAAACTCAGTCCTCGAAACCACTTGTCAGACAGGAATGTCCAAAGTTTAACCCTGGCTCTGAGGTAAAACTAGGAAAAACTGAGAGTTCAGGCTGTCTACTTGCTGTGCTCTGTGGAAGCATGCTGTGCATGGGTGCTGCAACCAAGGGAACAAAGAGTGTAAATAAATAGGCACTCCCACCCTAACAGTGCTGACAGTGAAATGACTTCCTGCAACTGAGCCGAGACAATTGCTATTCAGACTGCACAGTGGTATCAGGAAAGGGATCCAGGACTTTCCAAGCCAAAGAGAAGGCCCCTTACTATTCACACGAAGGATGCTTTGCAGTGGCTTTAGTATCATCTCTACTGACTGCAGACACTAGGGGGTACCATGTTAACATATGACCTGGAGTCTTGGAGAACACCCTGTATAACATTTTCTGAATCCAAGTCCTTTAACTCATAGTGACTTGCAATGAAGCTTGGTCTGCAACAGGTAGAAGACACTTTTGTGAGTGGGATGTTGGCTCCTGTCTTAGGCACTTTAGAAAAGTCTCTCTCAAGGGTTCTTAGCTACTGCTTGGCAGGCAGGAGCAGCCTCTGTCCTGTGAGGGACCCCACCTGCACACGATGGTTGGTCAGTTTGTCCCACCACTCCCTTAACATCAGGGTTTCCCCACAGCTTAAGCATTTAAATACCTGAATTAAATCAGAGCAACACAATAGCCTGGGGAAGAAAAAGTACAAGATTGAGGAAGCAGACAAAAACTTGTCTAGTTTAATTTGTGGGATGAGGCTACGTATTTTCTGGGGATGCAAAGATCCTCTAGTGCATCTTGATCACCAGGGAGAAATGCTCAGGTGGCTGCTGTGATGGAGCTTGGGAAAGACCATTCCTGAGCCTGAAGCAATTTCCTTTGTGATGTGTGACCAAATGATTCATTGTGCTCCATTCTAAGCAGACCTCTGCGAGATGCCTGCGTGCTTCGCTTACACACAGGGTCAGATCCTACAGAACCACATTCCCGTATCTTGTGAGGGAAATAATAATAAAATAATAATCACACTTGACTTGTCATCTTCCTCTGGTAGAGGCAGAAGCCCCAGCTAATGCTTTCCAGGCTCTGAGACGCTCTCTGTCATTTGCAGGCATTTGGATATCTCCCGAGACCATCTGTCCAGTTATTACAAATTCAAGCTGACCCGGCGGGTTCTAAACCTGTTTGTGGAAAACTTGGTAAACCTCACTTCGCTCGATATCTCAGGGCACACCATGCTGGAGAACTGCACTATCCCAAGCATGGAGGAGAAGATGGGCCAGACAAGGTAAGGAAACAGCAATTACTGAGGTCTGCTTAGATGGATAGATCAGCCAAAGATGAATTAAGAACAGTTACCTCTTCTAAGTTCTCAAATTCTATAGATCTAATTAATACTGAAAAGCAGGATACAACTGCTGCTAGTTTCTCCTGATGGTAAAGACTGGTATGGGAATCAGCTTCAATTCCTGTATGTGACACATGTAAGGACTTTTAAGAATAATAAAGAATTCATCCTGTCTGCCTGCCATACATATTTGAAGAAGTAGTTCAGTTCTTTACCGCACACATTCTTCCAGGGATCTCTTGCAGTGATTTATATTTTTTTCCCGAAGTGACTCCAAAGCCCTTTACACATTTTCTACACAGAACATTCATACCTTCACTAAAATCCAGGCTCTTCAGAGACAGAAGATTTCTATGCCGAGTCAATACATCAATGTTCATAGGAGGGCTGAGTGTTTTAGGAACTTAGAATTTAAAGGCATATTTTCAGATTTGACCTGGGTACTGGGCAGATCAACCTTTGAAAATCCTGGTGCACCTCAGTAGGGACATACCTACAGGTCTGGCTTTCCAGATCAGCCGAGAACTCTGCCCTCTTGTTCCAAAAGCACTTATTGAACAAAAACATACAAGTGGGACAATACTGGCTCCTTTCCACCAGAGCTGGTGAAAAAAACCTGGCTCTTGGTCAGTAAAGAACATGGCAGCAAAACTGGTGGGTTTGCATGATCACAGAAGCAGGCTAGCATGTCTATCAGATGACACGCAGTCCAGTTTGAAAATACTTTGGATCAGGGAAATCCACAGCCCTTTTCTAAGAGGAAATGTTCACCCCAGTGACTGAATTTCCAGGACAAATTCTGCCTGGGAAAGCTACATTCCATCTGCATGAATTCTTACTGCTGTTTCTCTTCAACACATTTAGCCCCTCACTCAGGATCACCTGGGATGAATGTTTAGTGTTACATTTTGGAGAAGCTGGCTGATGTACAACTGCAGTGTAGCTGTTATTACTCTAGTTATGAAGCAGCTAGAGTGAATGGAGAACTGACAGCTGTGTCTGTAGCTAGAGACACCTGAATAAACACGGTACCAACATGAGTGATCTCTTTTTTACTCAGCATTGAGCCAGCAAAGAGCAGCATTGCTCCCTTCCGGGGTCTGAAACGACCGCTTCAGTTCTTGGGCCTTTTTGAAACATCTCTCTGCCGTCTGACACATATTCCAGCCTACAAGGTAATGAGGCCACAAGAATATTGGCAGTAAGTACTTGGTAGAAGTTAAAAGAACATTTAAAAAAAAGTTAAAAGAACATGGCTGCTAGTAGAGTGGAGTTTTTAGGGTCTCGAGTGTGACAACTGAGGTCTGGCCTTTCAATAGCTACTTGATATTGTAGGAAACTACCAGAAGGCAAGACCTGTACCCCACATGGTTTTTACAAGGGTTTAAAAACGTACCTCTTAGAGAAAGTTCTGGAAAAAACATCCTAGCTGAAGGACCAGGATGTCTGTGGCTGCAAGGAAAGGATTTAAGGAAAGAAACAGAGTCTTACTTGTGAATGGCATTCTCCTGCCCCAAAGGTGCCATTTCTTGTTCTTCTGGGCTGAGAAGTGACTCAACCTCTTTGCTCTTATCCTGGGCCTAATCCTACTAGCAGGGCAGAGAGAAGTTGTACCCTTTGACCTTCCAAATCTACCCTCAGCATTCCCTTTTCATGTTGGTTTCCTCCATCATTCCTTCCCTGACTCTTTGTTCCCCTGTGCCAGGTGAGTGGAGACAAGAACGAAGAGCAAGTCCTGAATGCTATTGAGGCTTACACTGAACACCGGCCAGAAATCACTTCCCGGGCCATTAACCTGCTTTTTGACATTGCCCGTATCGAACGCTGCAGCCAGCTGCTGCGAGCCCTTCAGGTAATCCCCAGGCTAGCCTTCACCTCCCCCTGACAAGGGAAATTTTGCAGTCCCAGTCTTTTCTTCACCCTGGGTCACCATATCAGGCCATTCTGGAGAAAGTTCCAGTAGTGCAGTGAAACTGGGTACCTTCATTTCATAAGCACGTCCCTGCAATGCCTGGGCCACACATTCCTTGCAGGCTTGTAACAGTCACTCCAAGACTCAACAGCAAGTCAGTGGCACTGAAGCTTCATGTTACTTCTCTGCAGCTGGTGATCACAGCCCTCAAGTGCCACAAGGATGACAAGAACATCCAGGTGACCGGCAGCGCGGCGCTGTTCTACTTGACCAACTCCGAGTACCGCATGGAGCAGAGCGTAAAGCTGCGGCGCCAGGTCATCCAGGTGGTGCTGAACGGCATGGAGTCCTACCAGGAGGTCACAGTAAGAGCAGCCCAGTCTCCTTCAGCTCCCCCAGTCCTCTTTCCCCGTGTTAAGCCTTTAGCCTGGTGTTAGCATTTGGGTCTTCTAAGCCTCCAGGGTGTGAGCCAAGGCAGACACCAGAGAAGCTATTGCCCAGATCTGCTCCTTGCTGTCACTCATTGATGGGGATTACACACAGGGTACTCCTTATCCACGTGATGTTCTCCACAGCAAGGGGAAGAAATTGATGCTAGCAAGGCGCCTTTTTATCCGATTATAGTGGTCAAAGGGTGTATACAACACACAGCATAGACATCCAGCACTGACTGAGGGATGAAAAGGGTATGGATGTTGGGGGTGTCGGGCCAACAGAAAGAAACATTATCCCAATACACTGTACTGGAAGGGAGCTGACATTCTGCTGCTGGATTGCAGAATGGCAACTGCTGTGTAGAGAGCTTACAGGCGGTGAGGAACGGGCTTGGAAAGTGATGGGCATCGGGTGACTGTGTGGCCCTCTGAGACCAGTGTGACAGGGAGAGAGAAGAGGGTACCAGCAGAGCACAGCTAAATCAGAGTGCTAGGTAGGAGGGCAACAGAAACTTCAGTGGTCATAGTCAAGCAAGAAGATGGTTTCAGTACCAAGCAGCAAGGAAGCATGAGGTGATGGGGTCCATGTTTTAGTAGCCCCTTGACCCAGCGTTTTCTTCCTTTTGTCCCAGGTGCAGCGCAACTGCTGCCTGACCCTGTGTAACTTCAGCATTCCCGAGGAGTTGGAGTTCCAGTACCGCCGAGTCAATGAGCTGCTGCTGAACATCCTCAACCAGAGCCGGCAGGACGAGTCTATCCAGCGCATCGCTGTGCACCTCTGTAACGCTCTGGTCTGCCAGGTGGACAACGATCATAAAGAAGCTGTGGGCAAGATGGGGTTTGTTATGGTTGGTATGGTCCCAAGGTGTCTACTCATCCTTAACCCAGGCTAGCTCAATTCCCTTGCAGCAGTCCTTGCATCCAGTGATCCAGCCTTGCAGTGTCGCAGGAGAGAACTAGTTTCCTAGCAATGCTAACCTTTCCTGGAGCCTACCCCTTCACACGACATCTTTTACTTGCTTACCAGCACTGGAAGTCATGATCTCAGAGATAGGCTGTCTGCAAGAGCAGGGAAGCAGTGTAACCTTATACCTTACCTCTTGACCACATCATATTATTTCCAGAACTGGTATGACCTTGTGACTAGCTCCTTCTGCATCACCCCAAGTTCACATCAGCTTCCCAATTCATGTCAACCCATATCCCTCACCTTTTCAAAGAGCTGAAGAGGCCGCTGCTTTGTTGCGGTTATACAGCATTTCAGACTTTGTCATACAGATCAAAACTGACTTCACTGCAAACTCAACAGCTCGGGGACCGTGACATAGGTCAGCTCTGTGAATACTTGTAACACTGAACATAACCCAGTCCCACTGGTTTAGAGAAAGAGATACCAAGTAGGTTCTCTGTAAAGGATCAGAGCTGCATACACCTGCACATTTGCTGTAGCCAGCCCTGCAGTACTACAGCAGTTAGTTTTAGCTCTGTGATTCTTGAACTGTTTCTCACTCTTCCCCTTCCTCTGCCCACAGACAATGCTAAAGTTGATTCAGAAGAAGTTGGCTGATAAAACGGTGAGTGTTTCCCCCAAAAAACATATATAGAGAGTATTTTCTCTTCAGTCTGACTTAGGCATGGAGATCAGTCCAGTGCCAGTTCAGCTTCTCTAGCAAATACAAGATATCTCAGCTGATGCTGTAGAATTTCCTGTCCCAGGGTGAGGGCATGGGAATGTGACAGGAAGGCAAAAATATTAAACAAAAAAAAACATTCGCTAACAAGTTGAAAGTGAATAACAAGGTTTTCTTACCTCTGGAGCCATTTAGGGTGATAACAGAGAGGAAACACAAGTGGTTGGCTTGCACTGGGCTCCCACATTAGCAAAGCTCTGTTTCTATTCCTTTCTCTCGGGCTCTGCAGTGTGATCAGGTGATGGAATTCTCCTGGAGCGCCCTTTGGAACATCACTGATGAGACCCCTGATAACTGTGAGATGTTCCTTAACTACAGCGGCATGAAGCTGTTCTTGGAATGCTTGAAAGTAAGTATGTCTGGTTTCTGCTAGAGGAATGCTGACATTAGCAGTGGAGATGCAGGTGCCTGGGCAGGATCCCTAGCTAGGCTAATCAATAAGTAGTACTTCCTATGTTACACAAACAGAAAAGAAAAAGCTTGCATATTTTCTTCTCTCTCACATCCATCCACCAAACCAGTAGAAGAACAGAGAAACTTCTACTCAACACGTCTTCCTCTTTCCCCATCTTGTATGCAGTCCTCCTTAAGAGCAGCAGTAAACGGGCCCTGGCCTCGATTCTCTCATTTCACATGTATCTTTAACACTAGAGATCCCATTTGGGATCTACCAAAAATACTCAGCCTTTCTAGACGTGCTGCATAATCTTTCTCCAGCACTGCTTGTTCTTAGCATCACCACAGCCCTACTTTTGTCTAATCCTGTTCTTTGCTTGCTTAGGAGTTCCCAGAGAAACAGGAGCTACATCGCAATATGCTGGGTCTCCTGGGCAATGTAGCAGAGGTGAAGGAGCTCCGCCCGCAGCTCATGACCTCCCAGTTCATCAGTGTGTTCAGGTGAGTGTCTGGCTAACGAGCAGCTGGGCTGGGGCAGGATGAGCGCTCTGGAGCTCTGCTCCTGAATCACCTGGGGACTTTGAAACCCTTGGTGCGTCAGCACCTCTAAACGATCTCTTCTCTCTTGGCAGCAACCTGCTGGAGAGCAAAGCAGATGGGATTGAGGTATCCTATAATGCCTGTGGTGTGCTCTCCCATATCATGTTTGATGGTCCAGAGGCTTGGGGTATATGTGAGCCTCACCGAGAAGAAGTTGTGAAGAGGATGTGGGCAGCCATCCAGAGCTGGGATATCAACTCCAGGAGAAATATAAATTACAGGTGAGGAACAGAAAAGTTTGGCCCACTCACCCAGGAGTCAGGATTGTCACAGGAAGCGAGCACCAGCTAAGAGAGGGGAAGAGGCAAAGCTCAGCATGAAGGCTCAGTTTAAAGTGAAGGAGAAACATCCTCAAGGACATATTCTTTAGTGAGGGTTTTAATTCTTCCTTTGAAACATGTTACATGTGCTGCTGAAAATAGACACCTCGCCTGACGGTTCCTATGGGAGAAGCATGGGAGTCCAGCAGAATTTCTCCTGCATGTTTCTGGTGTAATTGAGTAGTTCAGGAAACCCATGATTTGACTATCTGGGACTGCCCAAGCATTTTCCTCTGAGACTGCTGTCCTTTGCACCTCCTTAAGTCTGTTTGCTTCTGAAAGTCACATGGATTGCTGGAGCTTTCGTTCTTTGGGGGATATTTAGACATAGTTCTCGGAAATCCCTTCAAGGGTTAACACAACTGGTGGAATCCTCCAAAGCCCTTCCTGTAAGAGGGTATCAGGTACTCTGTATTCCCATAGTGCCTGACAGGCATCCAAAACAAATGGCATTCCAATGCCCGAGCTACAGTATAGACACATTACTGTTGTCAGAAGAAACACAGCAACCACTGCATGTGAGCAGCCAGCTCTGGCTGCGTATAATTTTGCTTTTGCCCCTCTACAAATAGAGCAGTGCTGCTGGATTTCAGCTGTCGTGAGGAAATCACTGACAGAGGATGGAAATCAGTTCTTGGACTCAGTTGCATTCAGTGCAGCTGTTTATCTGGGCAGCACGTTTCTGCTAGTGGTAAGGCCTGTAAGCCTGCCAGTATTGCCGTGTGACACAGACTTAGTCTTTGCTGACAGAGTCTGACATGCCAGTGGATTTACTGCTGTGGTGTCTGTGAGCACAGTTCACGTTGCTTTGAGCGGCAAAGGTGCTGAAAGAAGCAGTTCTTGGATTTTTAACAACTTCTGCGATATTTCTGTGCAGGTCATTTGAACCAATCCTTCGACTTCTTCCACAAGGGATCTCCCCAGTCAGCCAGCACTGGGCTACCTGGGCACTGTATAACCTGGTCTCTGTCTACCGTAAGTTCCCTTTTCAGAATCACATCCACTGCACTGTAAAAGTTGAGGGTGTGGGGCTGAGCTTGTTAGTTGAAAAAGTCTTCCCAGCTTAGCTATGTAGGCAGGGAGAACTTTCTTTAAATGATGCAGGAATGTCCAGGCAGCACAGCCAAATAAAAAACAATGAGATGTAGTACATAGGAAATACCTTCAATGTTTTGATCCTTCGGGCCGTGATTTTATGTTCTCAGCCATTTTGTGGCTGTGTTTTCATAGCCAGGACACCCCTAGCAGACTGGCTCCATAAAAAAAGAAAAGTATTGTCACTTCTCAGGCCACGGGCTTCTCTTTCCCCTCCTGCCACCCTTTATACCACTCCTGTGAAGGTTCACAAGGACCTGTTTTATTCTTTTCTCCACAGCTGACAAGTACTGTCCACTGCTGATCAAAGAAGGTGGGATTCCCCTTCTGAAGGACATGATTAAAATGGCCTCAGCACGGCAAGAGACCAAGGAAATGGCCCGGTAGGAAACCATTGCACTATTGTCAAACAGTCAGTTTAGCTTTAGTTTAGTTTTTTTTTTCTTCTACCTCAAGTAAGGCTACTGAAGAAAGGCCTATACTGATGTGTACAAGGGGTAGGAAGTGAACACAAGGGAAGAGCAGGAAAAAGAGGATGAAAACAGAAGACTAGAGAGGTGCTTATAGGTAGGCAAGCCACACGGATCATTCAGGGTTGATGGATCCCAGGCAAATTGGCTTCTTGGACAGGGCAGCTACGTGGCTAATTGCAGCTCTTATGCCAATGGTCTCCAGTCCTCACTGTTCTCCATACTAGTGGGTTCCCTGTCTCCAGAATCATACTGGCCTGTCAATTAAGTTGCTGACTGCATAGTTAAAATGAGACACTGTCATGGCGAGGGTCCATCAGCTTCGTGAGCTTCCCCACCTTTGTTATGTGACCTCCCTCTGGAGTCATTCTTGCAGGGTTTTAAAAGCCAGCTGCACTTTCTAATCATTGCCAGACTGAGAGCTATCATCTCACACCTGCAGGACTAATGTAAAGGAGAGGTAGAGATCAGCTGGAAATACGTAGCTTGTGGGTGGGCAGCAGGCATTCCCCGTGGCTGAGGGGTTGCTCCATGCCGGAGCTGGCCGAGGCCAGCAGAAGGCTCGCAGTTAGGCAGGTTGTGTATGGTGATGGGACTGTGCAGGAACGGTAACTGAAAAGGACAGGAAAAGCAGGGAGGGAGAAAGGCAGAGAAGATGACAAACACCCATATGCACATGTTTCCTGCTGTGATTCAAAGTTATCTGACAATTTGGATATGGGGGTGATGAATGAACGGTCACGGATGGATCAGGATGTACACTAACATGGCTTGAAATCCCACGAGGATGAACTGTGAGCTCTGAGCTGCTTTTGTGGAGTGTACTGGTTTTGACACAAATACCAGCTGATGCCTCTCTCCGAAGAGACTGCCTGCTGCAAACAGTATACATTTACATAGAGACCAAGCTGTTGGACAGTTCTTATGTCACTGTCCCACAACTGTCGTGCAATAAGCTTTAAACTAAATTCTCTCTCCTTGTCCTTGTTTTATCCATAGGAAAGTTATAGAGCACTGCAGTAACTTTAAGGAGGAGAACATGGACACTTCCAGATAGAGGCAATCAGCTAATGCCTCTTGCCAGCACTGTATCCAGCTTCTCTCTAATTCACTGTATATAGGGAGGACTCTTTCTTACCAACTCGCCTGTTGGAAGGAAACTTCATGTGTGTGTGTGAGACCCTCAGTAGATGAAGGTGAACGGGGGGGGGGGGGGGCGGGAGGGACTTTTTGCACAACAAAATGCTTTCCTTAAATTAGTGGACTTTTTTGTTATGAAGTTTCAGGTTGAAGTTCTGTGTGTATGATTTCTGTATAAAAAAGAAAACAAAAACAAAGACAACTACATTATGTATCTTTTAACCTTTTTATTTTAGACCACACAGAGAGCCTCAAATGATCATGAGCTTGAAGACCTAGTTGTGTGATCGCTAGTGTGACATTTTTATTTCCCACTTTTTAGAAAATTCCCTTTTGCTGTATTGCATGAGGTCCTGTAATGCCTGCAAGAACACCAGTCCTGAATCAGTATTGACTACTCAATGGGGTTACAGGCAGTGACGAGTTATTTATTTGGTTAGAGAGGTTGGGAGACACAATACCAGAGAGTTAGACCAAACGGACTGACCTTTTTAGTGATATCTGTAAATGGAAGAAATGGAGAAGAAAGATCTTTTAAGTCAATTCAATCCCTTAAGGGGTTTTTGTAGAAGACTCACATTAATGGAAGCATTGCTAACTGTATGTGGGTCATTTGGAAGTAAAACATTCCCACTGAAGTCAAGAGGTCTGTTTTGTCCCCTTTGGCGGTACAGTAGGATTTGCCAGCCCACCCAGCCTCGGGTGGGTGACCAGTAAAACCAGTTACACATCCTTGGCAACACAGAGCTTTTCTCTCTAAGGGAGCCTGTGCAACAAGGAAAAAGGTTTATTCGCAAAGGGCTACACACCTTTATTCCAGTCCTTCACCACCTTTTTAGTTGTGTTCTGTTTTACGGGAAGGGCTACAAAGGCCAGAGAGCGTATTTCCCCCCTGCATAACAAGCTCTCCTAGGCCCCAGTCCAGAGTGGCTTGTACCACTTGTGCAAGTCCCAGTAATGGACTGGAGCCCTTCTGCTCTTTTTTCAGGCTGCATCAGTGCAAGCCATGCTCAGTGGCAAAGTAATCTCCTTTTATAGGAAACTCACTGCAGCACAGATACTGTAACTGGAGGTGCTGGAGTCCTCTCTGGAGACTGGGCAGCCTCCAGGCACCCTCTGGAGGACGATCCCATGAAATAGCACCTCTTGCTCCACCCCAACATCTTCCCCCTCTTCTGGGAAGCAGAAGCCCTATTCTTCTCTGACTCCCACTAGCACTTACCAGTGCGGTCCCGCTCGCATCAGCAACATTACTCCAACTTACATGATGTGGGTGAGAGGACAGTCCCGCTAAGGTGGTCTTCACCCGTAAGACTCCAGACCTGTAAAGGCTCAAGAAGCCAAAGGCCAAGGTTTGCCTCACAGCCAGGCGCTCAGCACCACACTGGGCTGTCCATGCTTAGAGCCCTCTGCTTGCCACAGTTCCTTCACAATTCACAAATCTTCCCTTAGAAGGGACTTAGAAAAGATTTTATGTCTGGTAGCAGTAAGAGAAGACCACGGCCGTGTGAGTTGGGACATTTCAGGCCTCTGAGCACAGTAACCCTTGCTGCTCTCTTCCCTTGTATACATTGCTCTCAGATTTGACTCGCTGCTATGAGGTTCTTCTAATGCTCAGAGTTAATGCTGTCATTGCTGAGCACATTATAGACAGATCCTAGATACACAAACTGACACTTTAAATGACAACACAGCTGCCCTGGAGAGGTTTACTTTTTCTGCCAATATGGTGTTATTCAATGTCTTTATTTTTTCCTTTTTAACCATACGTCATTTGTTTTGATATTGTGAGATCTGTACTTTTTTCTTTTAAGTATTTTTCAAACTTATATATATTTTTGTGTCACTTTTGAATTGTTTTCATATGGTTTGCAAAACTTGATGAATTATACTTTTTTGCAGTTGTTGGATTGAAATGTATTTTTCTCTCTCTGATTCCTGTTCCCCAAGAATTTGTGTCCCTATGAGCTTTGAGACAGAAAAGCTTATTTCAAGATCTGTTTTCTGTATAACATTTGCTAATCTTCCTTTTAGATGCAAAACTAAGGAAGGCTGCAAATACTGCCAATCAGCCTTGGTGCATTAGAGGAGTCAGGCTTTGCTCATTTAATCCTCCACTTAGTGCTGCTGTCCTTTTGAAGTTGTTTCACGTGGCAGTGCCACCCATTAGGCTTTCTTCCTTTCTAATGCCCATATAGTGAAAGCTCCTACCGCTAAAATCTTGGCATATGTGACAGGGAGCACTCCAGATTCTGACTGTGCTGGCAAGGTGGGAGCAGAGCAGAAGGGGACACATCACAGATGCGAGATGTAGCAGAAACCCATGTCCCCATGTTGGGGACACAGCTGGAGCTCGGGAACACCCATGTCAGCTAGAGCAGACCTCAGCCTTGCATTGTAATCAGAGCCAAAGAATCGGGCTTTACACTGAGATTTTGGCACAACTCCATCAAGGTTAATGAACAACCGATGGCTTGGTTCCATCTCACACAAGACCCCAAAGGTTTGGGTTTTTCAAACCAGTGCCTCTAAGTTCAGCTGTTGCGGAACTCTCACTTGCTGCAAACTAGACGCTGGTATCCCAACCTAACAAGATCCAAGCTGCATCAAACCTTTGTTTCACACTGTAAAGGTAACCTCTATCCTCACTGCTCACATATCCTCATTAAGCTGTACCTGAGCCTGAAGCAGGATAAAAATACTTCAAATTCCCAGCAACATGGAGATTAATGGAGTCAGGCCAGCCTGCCATAAAAGCTTAGCTTTCTGAAATCTGTCACTGATTCCAGGGGGAAAGGAGAACTAAAACTGGTCTGTTACAGCCAGCTACATATAAGATTGAGTCAGGCCACCAGCAAGGTAAATTCCCGAAATAGCATTTTAAAAGAGCATCCCTGTTAGAGTAACACGAGCTTTGGCTACAAGCTTCAGTGTCTTCAAGCCAACAAACTTTGTGAGCTGAAAAATAACATTTGCTTCCTGTAAGGAACAAAAGAGAGAAAGATATCCTCTCAATGCCTGAACGTAATCCAGGAATTCCTGTAATCAGGAGTTTGAAACTAGGCTGTACCTTGGTTTCCCTAACTGAAACAACAGGAGTTGTTGCACCCTAGTCATAGTGCACGTATGATGACCTGTAAGCGCTTTTTTGAGGCAGAGTTAACAAATTGCTGCCATAGAGCCAATGCTCAGGTCAGAACAGGACAGTTGTCTGCAGTCATCGTACCAATATTCTGCAAAGGAGGGGAGGGCAAAGTGGCTGATTTTTTATGAAGGTCTAATGTAAAAGGGAAAATTGGATACCCTGAAATCCTTGATTGTTACAGAGAAGCATTTTAGGCCTTCCAGCTTTGCTGGAGCAAAGCAATGAACCAAGAGACTTCAACTCCACACAGTATTACAGAGCCAATGACTAACCCTGCCCAGAAAACTAGAACAGGGTTCTATCTGTGAAATGAAAATCCAGCTGGAGAGAAGTTCATAGCATGTAAAGACAGGGCAGAGGGGCTCCTTGTGCTCAGTAGCTGTTGTCCCATTCAGACTCTTATTCATGTTTTCACTACTATGTTTCCTTTAATATTCAAAAGCTTGGCAAGCAGAGCTCAAACACAACTCGGTAGTTCCCTGCAGAGACTGTGCCAACAAAGGCACCCTCTACCTTGACTGCACATAGTTTCCTTCCTGGCTGGAGATTGCCTCATCACTCAGTGGCCCAAGTCAATGATACAGCAATCCTCAGCGTGCAGGGTGTCAGGTGTCTGCCATTTTCTCTGGAATAGATGAGAGCAAATTGGTGGGCAACTTTCCACAAGTGCTTCCATTTTACAAGATCTGTGGGAGGAATTGCGTATACAGATTGGCATCTACTTGTATGATGCTTAACATCCAGCAACACCAAACTTTCTCATCTAGATCAAGTCAAGAAAATTTAGCACTGATATTTGTGGCAATTAGTAACATTGCAGGTAATTCATCTGCCCCATCTGCATGATGGCTGCTGTTACCCTGCACCTACCTACCAGCTGAAATTATTGTCTGTTCAGCACTGAATCCTACCCAGCTCATCACCTTGGTTGGGCTTCTGCTGCAGTCACTCTGGTCTCTGCACAAAATGAGTGGGAAGAAAAGTCCTGGAGCTGTAAGCGTATTCCCCTCCCATCACTTGAAGAAGGCAATTAATTACCAGTAGAGCAAGAGCTATAGGGGCTCTGCATTCAGGCACTACACAGAAAAAAGGTTTTCTTGAGACTGTTTAGGGAGGAGCGTGCCACAGCTCAGGTGTTAGAGGGTAGCTTGCGCTGGAAAAAGAGAATTAAAAGTAGGGAAACAGCTGGTGTCCACGACAGCCATGTGTATGAAGCACAGAAGGTAATGGTGGTCAGGAATGGATGAAAACAACATGAGCGCTAGATAAGAAGACAGCGCTTAAAAAAAGGAATGAGAAAGATTTCCTGCTGAACTGAAACACTTCTGCTTTAGCAGACTATATTTTGATTTCATATAATTGTCACTCATTCTCTCTGTAATTTTTTTCTCATTTAAAAAAAGTTTTTAAGCTAACCAAATATGTATTTTCTTGTTTTGCTTAACAAAAATAACCTCAGTTATAATGAGCAAGTGTCTGCTTTTACTCTGTCCATTGACCTGCCCAATGTTGAGAGGCCTGGTTCAAATGTTTGTACATGGTAAAACCAAGCAAAAAAATAATAATGCACAACTGTTGCTTCCTTACAATTCTGAATGAATTAACTTTTCTGTTGTATCCATTGGATACCCACTGTGTATTAAACCTAGTGCTTAACAATGTCTTCTTCCTTTGGTCTATGAATGTGGTTTATTTAGGTGCATTACTAGTCCATTTGCTGTCATATATTTCATGCAAAATGAAAGGAACTGCCATGTGTTGATGATGCAGTTCAGTGGCTTTTCCTTTCATCACTCCAAGGGATACAATAGCGTTTGTCAATAGAAGAAGAGGCGTGGAGGAAGAGCATATTGTTATGAAATTATGTGAGAGGAGAAAAAAAAATCGGAACAATATTTGACTGTACAGATCGCCTCTGAACTCTGTAACGGATCTGGTTCTTGCATTCCACAGCCTAAGCTTTGTAAGTGGGCAGAAACTGAGTACTGAAGAAAAGACTCTAGCTTAGAACAGTCAATCTGCTTTAAGGCCAGCGTGACTTTCTTCTTAAGACCTTGGTCCTGCAAGGGTTCAGCTGCCAGTTAATTCACTGTAATGCACTGGTCACTGTAAACTCCCTAAAGGATCAGACTCCAGGTGGCTGAAGTAGGAGGAGGAATCATGTGAGGCTGAACTTCATCTAGGAAGCTGAAAATGTACCATATTGTAAGAGTACAGACAGATACCTTAAGCTTCCAGCAGCATGAAATTCCTAGCTGAAATGCTGTAAGAATCTAGATTATCTGCTCAGAAACTTGGTAGTAGAGACTTTCTGGAACTAAGCCTTGTTTCAACCAGTCATTTAGGTCGAAACCCTTGAGACAGAGATAAACACTGATCTCTGTAAGACAGGTTTCAAAGCTGTAAGAAAAGATAAAAAGTGTAACATGCACCAAATTAATCACAAAGAGAGAGAGAATACATTCAATAAAACATTATTCTAGAATATCAAAATGTTTCTACTTTCAAGTGGGTAATATTGTTACTACTCAAATGGCCTTCATTAAGTTTTAACATTTACACCTCTCTGCAAAGAATTAAAAGACAATACCCACCTTTTCTTTATGTTTTTAGGCAGAGCCTGATGTTACTGTTCTGAGCGGCTTTCTTTGCAACTCAAGAAACAGAAAGATTTTCAGGATATTTAAAACAGGCAGAGAATAGCAGGGCCATCTCACATACAAACTCTGTACATGAGATTTGACAAGCACTGATGCAAACTATGAGGTATAAGAGGGAGGATTTCTGTAGGTCTTGCATTTACCTAGGATAAAAAGAAATAAAAGGATTTGAATGATTATTGGAAACTTAGACTACCATTTTTATTAACATTTCTACACAGCTGCCTCAGGTAAACCATTTAAGTGACCTGTGCAGCCAGGTGCTTTCCTGGATCAGCAGGTGGCCACTGACTCACTTAAAGAGACTAAAATAATAACCCTCCATTTCTGGTCAAACAATACTGAGGAATCGGCTACTTTTCAGGTGCTGGAGGACTAACTTGCAAAGAATGTGATTTTTCTTTCCAAATTTTTACTGGGAAAGAAGGTGACAAAAGCAGCAGGACACATCTATGTTAAAACGGCAAAGAGTGTAATGAGAAGACACTGATTTCAGAACTTTTACAGGCCTATAATGAGATTCATTTCCCCTAAAAAGACAGACACTCCATGTGTAAATGTGCACATCTAAGCTTGCTGTCTTGGCTTTTTTTATTGTTAGCAAGAGATAGAAACACATCTAGGGTGCAATGCAACTACTTCTAAACGTCTGCTTTCAGATGACAAAGACCATTCTCTAGACATGCCTGCTTCCCTCTGCTGCTGTCGGGGGAGTCTAACGACCGTGCAAAGACACGAATGCCTTCACAGCCGACATCCAAAGTTAGATCAAATCCCACCCGGCAGCCTGCCAAAGTTAAGTCAGACAGACACTTTACAAGCTCCCTTTGCATTACTAGGGCTGTCTAAACGCGTTCAGCCAGGCACAGCCTCTGTATTTCTCTAGGGGGGGCGGAAAGCCACATATGAAATAATCAAATTGGTGAGACCAGAGTTAACGCACCATGGTGCATCTCACCCAGACAGCACCTTGAGCACTCGGTCTTGAAGCGCACACCTCTGTGAGACCCCTTCTACGGCTCCTATGTACATTTAGCAGTATTTACCTCAGGTGTAGAGAGTTTTACCAGCAACGCTGCCCTTAAGGGCCTCAGTGTTGCGTTCCCCACAATACCTGCTGAAATGCAACCCAGCTTACGGCCGAGGGGCTGTGCAGAGCCCGGGAGGGTGAAGCGGGAAGGTGGGCTGAAGGAAAGCACCTTTCTCCTGGGAAAGGCCCCCGAGGTGGAGGGCCAGCATGCAGGCTAAAACAGAGGCAGGCAGTGCGAAGGGAAGAAAGGAGACCGGCGGGCTGCTGCAAGTCGGGGGAGGAAAGAGACCCCGGTTCCCACTCGGGGGGTAGCCGAGCCGGGGGCGCCGGCCCCCTCGGGGAAAATCCCGGGGCCGCGCTGAGGAAGAGAACGGCCCCCGCTCCCGCCGGGCCCAACCGGCCAGGCCAGGCCCCTCCCTCGCGCGTTGCCCGCCCTTCCGGGCCGGCGGGCGCCATGGGGGCCGGCGGGCCGTGGGTGAGGGCGGCACACACGGCCCTCAGCGGCGGGCTGACGCTGGGGCTCTTCCTGCACCGCACAGGTGAGGCGGGGCCGCCGCGCCCCTCCCTCAGCCCCGGCCGCGGGGGGCTGCCCGCCCCGGGGGGGGGGGGCCGGCCCTGAGGGGAGGCGGCGGCCGCCTCGGCGGGGGGGCGCGGGGGTGGTTCGGCCTTAGGGGGTTTATCCCCGCTTTTTCCCCCCATCCCTTCCCCGTAGGTGCGAGACCGCTTTGTTAAGGCGCGCGAGAAAAATCCCAACCGCCTCACAAAGAACTACTGCTCTCTTTCCTTTTGTTTGCGGGGGGGGGGGATACCTTTCAGATCTGCAGAAGCAAGAGGAGCGCGGCGACCTGCTGCAGCCACTGATCTTCGTCTTACTGGTTTTGTGCTCTGTTCTGCTGTACTTTAAGGTGTCTCTCATGGATCCGGGTTTTGTTAAGTCTGAGGAGGAAGTGGAGGTATATCACTTAATGAATGGAAGAAAGTGGTGAGGCTATAAAATCTATAGGCTTTTTTTCTTTTTCCCACTCTGCTGGGTAAGAACAATCCGAAACAGTTTCTGTTGCACTTGGCCTAAAGGAAACACACAGAGACCAGTGGAGATTAGACCACAGTCTCCATATTCTGTAGCTGCAATAGGCTTCACAGATTTTAAGTGTGTCTTTTACACTACACTCCTGTTGTAAGTGCAGTGAGCCATTTGAGCATAAATCCTCTCTTGCATCAGAAGCTGCAGTACGTTATGGAATGTATACATGACATATTTTATGCTAATGACAGTGAAGTGGTACAAATGCAAATTGAAGGGCCAGCTTGGAAGAAAGAGCTCTCTGTAACTGTATTTATCAAACTGTTTATAAATTTGTTGCCCTCTCAGACAGTATGTACACAAACAAGTTAGAGTGAAGTAAATGGAGATGCAAAATTTCAGTAACTGAGAGATAGTCTGCTCTAGGTTCACTGCCTTACAGATCGTATGGGACAAAAGCATTATCAATTTGAATCATCCATCATTAATGTAAATGTTGGCTGTGTTATAAATAAGTAGCACTGCTTATACTGAAAAGACATCATTACTGTGTTTGGAAGTAAATTCTAACCTTGTTTATTTTTGTCCCAAAGTGTAGTGTTGAGAGTGGTGTGGTATCTTGCTTACAATTATTTCCACCTCTCTGCAAGCGTTCTTTCTATGGGTACAGGAGCCTGTTCTCCCCTGCTGAACTGTCTGCAGCTTCTGTAGGAATTCTAAGAAATTACTTTGTTTAACCTTCCTAATGATAGCAATAACCAGCACTGTGTAGCTGTTAAGTAAAAGGATCCAGACAGTTCAGTCACGCCAAGACAGCAGCACACAAAACCTCCTTAGTCGCTCCTTTTCTCTTACTTTTTGTAGGCAGACAAGAGTGAAGAACAAAGCATGGCAATACCTCAAGTTCCAAGTAATATTAAGATGCGGCGTTGTGGTTACTGCATGGTGAAGGTAGGCATTTATAACACACTAGAGAGAATGGGATGAGCAATTTGCAAGCTTACATTTTTTGGCAACATCTTTGTTCAGCTGCTGTTGCTGGTGTTTGTTCTGCTCTATCATCTGCTCACTGTTTAGTGGTTTGGAGGCACAGCAGATCTGATTAATTCTGTCATAGGGTCCCCCTCCTGATGAAAACTCACAGAAAAAGAAAATACTAGCAAATTGAATTCAGATACTGTCCTGAATTGAAAAGTGATCCAAATGAATTGTGTAGCTAAAGTTGTAGTAGTGATGGACATTGGCATGTTTTACCAAGGCTGAAACAAGTCACAGAAACAAGGATCTTTGGCCATGGGAAAGTTGTATTCTACATTCTTCCTGCCATATCAGACAGACCTTACAGTAGTGTCAAAAAGGTTATTTTGAAGGTATCTTGATAGAAAGTCAGGAAAGCAGTTGAGCATGACATATAAGAACTGCCGGTAGCTGTGAGCTTGTTTGGAGGCCTAAAACCAACAAAAACATTAGCCTGAGTTTAAAAGATAGCATGAAGGAAAAATTAGAGCAATTAAATTTGCTCTTAAAACAGTTTGCCTAAAGCCTAGAAGTGCCCATTTTCAGAGAGATCCTTACCAGTTTAATAAAACCATGCATTATCCCAGCTTCCATAAATTCTTGAATAATATCTACCAGAAGAAGCTAGCTCATTGCAAGAGGAGAAGCTGGCAAAACACATATACGCTTCAAGGAACAAATCCTAAGAGACACACTCCTGCTACATTCCTCAGCCAGATCTTTCATCTTTTCTATTCCTGGTACTTGAGCTGCTTTCCTGAGCAAGTGTCTCATATTCACACAGAGTAGAGACACTTCCCACCGCTATGCAGTGTATAAAAGACATCCCACCCCTGCAATAGCTGTGGTCCTAGTTTTTCACCTCAACACTCTGCTTGTGCTTTCTTGAATAGAACAGACTGGCCCTATCTCCCTTCTTTGCACACTGAACTTCCTATAAATAGGTAGATAATAAAGAAAATGTATAGATAGTAGTGTGGAAGAGTCGTTTCATTTGAATCTTACTCATTTGTATCTGTCCCAGTGGAAATCATGATTTCCTTTATAAATACATTGTCTTAGCAATGTTTATGTTGTGCTGTTACCTCAAAATTGAGTGGTTTTGGGACAGTTCTACTGTTGAGGAAGACGATACTTGCATGATGTTCTCCTCTACCAAACAGGGAGCCTAACCAGTGGGCTATTGCTAGTGTGTGTTTGGTTTTGTTTTGCAGCAGCCCATGCGAGCCAAGCACTGCCAGCTGTGCCAACACTGTGTACGGCGTTATGACCATCACTGTCCCTGGATGGAGAACTGCGTAGGAGAGAAGAATCACCCCCTCTTCATAGTCTACTTGAGCGTGCAGCTTGTAGTTCTGCTGTGGGGAGCTCATGTTGCTTGGTAAGGCCTGGAGTCAGTGGTTTGACGGCTGAAAGTTTTGGTGCTCCTAAAGCCCCACTGAAGGGTTCATGTAAAACACTGAAGTGATGGATTGGTTTTGCATCTTCACCCCCTTTTGCATTCTGGAGATGAGCTCTTCTGAGCCCCCTAATCTGCTGAGGGACAACATAGCTTATCAGTAGTGGAAGAGAATCTGATAGTTTGTGTTTCATTGCTTATCTTTGTTTTAAGATTAAATTAACAGAATTAACAACAGTACAGAAGCTAACTGATTTTGCTTCAGTTACTGTAACAGAATCTTTGTTTACAAATCAAAGTCCTGGAAACTTCAGCAGGGTTTTACCTGTACGTCTGCTCAGGAGAGGAGTTAACTGAAAATGATTGTCTCTCAGCTGTCTGGAACTAGGCATCTTTTAAACTTCTTAGAACCTAAATCACTACTGGTGCAGTCTTTTATGAGTATATAGTATACTGACTCTCTGTAGTAAGAATTATCATCAGCTCACTAATTACAAATCAAACTTAAATGTGCTATCAAGTTTGCTTGGTTTATGTAACTAGTTCTATGTCTTTAACTGTAAATGTATTTCTCTTTGAATCGAAAGGTCAGGCCTCTACTTTGAACAGTCCTGGGACTGGCTGCAGCACAACATTCTCCTCCTCATGTCCTTCCTCATGATAGTCATATTCACCATTGTTGTTTTGTTACTGCTTATTTCACACCTCTATCTGATCTCATGCAACACTACCACCTGGGAATTCATGTCACATCATCGCATCGCTTACCTGCGACACTCCGAGTTGGAGAATCCCTTTGACCAAGGGATAATCCTCAACCTCTGGAGATTCTTCTGTTCATGCCACCTCACTACATGGGAGAAAATCTACTTTCACAGGAACAATGAGCCTGTCTAGTCACAGTAGTACCTACCTGACAGAGTGCCAACACAGCTGCAGGTTGCTGGATAAATCTTTGCTAATGCAATTGCTGCCGTTTCCTTGCACCGAACTTTAGTGCATCATGAACTACGCAACCTGTTCCACAACGTGTTCGTCCTGCAAATTACACTTCAAGGATAGTCAGAGTTGCTTTTTTATATACAAGTAACACTGTTAAAGGCAAGACACTGGTTCTGGGACAGCCAGCAGAGCCGATTTCTGGACTGAGCAAAGGTATCTCTAAATTTACTTCCTTTTGATAACTGCATCCACATCTCTCCAGAAGAGATGCAGGAGTAGCATTCAGTTCTCTTTCCCCAAAGCTTCCCTCTCATTTTGCTGCTAGGGAACAGCAGCTATTACAGACAAAACCAGCCAGAATCAATATAATTCCTGTGGCCTTTTTCCAACATAGTTCTCACTGTGAGAACCGCAGTGCCTTTTGTCAGTAGTGTTGGGCACGTAATAGAAATATTTGAGTAAATATTTGGACAGTCAAAAGCAAATTTCATTTTGACCATATGCCCCAACTTAATGCTTTTCATGAAGATTTGAGGCTTAAAAGTGTTAATGTGCATGAGAAACAGCTGTAAGGCACCGAATTCAGCTTATGAGATAATTAGTCTGGATTTTATGATGCTGTGACCAGCTTCCTAACAGTTTTTTCTTTAAGCTGATGGTGCTGTTAACAATTCACAAACTATTTTGAATCAAGTCAGCAAAGAATTACACCATCGACTTTTCTTTGGACAGAAAAGTAATACTGAATTAATTCTGCAGATAACTTCATGCTCAGGCTTTTCCTGTAGCTTGTGAGAACCAGTAGCATAGGTGGGTACTTCTTGCCTAGCTCAAAAGTAACACTGTTAGTAATACTACTACCTCAACACACTAGTAAAATTTTAATAAAAGAATACAGAGTTTCAATGCCAGAGGAAAGATTCTAGGTCCTGTTTGTTTAATTGAGATGAGGAGGTGCTGATAGCTTTCTAGGATAGCAGCAAGCTTCCTTGTCATGGGAATTCTAGTCCTGACACTTTTCTGTTTAAAAAAAAAACAGCACCACAACAAAACCTTAGTTAAAAATATTTTGTGCTGTAATTGCCTTGGCTCAGGAAATCACACCAGCTCAAGAGCACGTCTGACAAGCTGGTAGGATGCACTCAGGGTTTAAAGTTGATGAGCACTCCTGAAGGGGCAGTGTAGCCACTAATACAGCACGACAGTCTAAAAGCAGTTTAAAAACAGCGGAAGGATCCCTCTTTTGACCAACTCCAGCGTTTGTAATCAGTGTGGTCTGGTTTGTTCAGGGTAGAAACTCCTATCAGAAGGGTATCAGAACACTAAGAATTGGTTTTGTAACAATCTTATGCCATCCAGAAAGGATTCTGCAGTTAGTGTGGTGCCTGCTGAAGCATGGCTCATCTGGCACATAGCAATTACTGTTTTTTCAGGTATCAGTCAAAAATTTGTCAGCAGGTACACAGTCTTGTTCTGTTTGGTAATTCTTTTTAAAATGCACCAGGATGGTAATTTACAGTTGTTTTCATTCTATTATAAACTATAAATTAAAAGATTAAATATGCCTTTTTTGGTTCTTTATGCCTCTCTCTTTGAACCCAAGTTCTAGGTTTCACCTGTGCTAACAATCCACTGTGCTACTTACCATTTTACAGAGGCCTTGACCTTAAGAAAAGTCACAAAACAGACTGTAGGGGCCAACATCACTATTCAAACAAGAGTGAGGAAAATGTATGTCCTGCATTAAATGGACCATTACACTGGAAGGCAGAGGAGGTTGAAAGAATATTTGTACACAGGAATTTACACAAGCAGTTATACTTACCTTTGAAAATAGGAAATCTAGGTGCCACGTGAAGAATTTCTGTTTTGCACAAACAGCTCTTACCTCTCTGAATCCTGAAGCACTTGGACCAGCCTTGATTTAATAATGATGACTCACTAGCTGCACCTGAATCTCATCTCCAGATAGAGCAGAGTTGCTTTAGTTCAACTTCTGTCTACCTCTGCTGAAGACAAACTGAAAAGGTAGTAGCTGTGCATCCCTACTTGTCATCAGTGTGATGTTTCATTTCTAGACACCCTTCCTTTTTTTGCACAACAAGCTAACATGAATCTACGAGAAGAAAATATATCTTATCAAGTATAATTACAAGATAAGTTACCATGCAAATGAAATCACCTTTAACTTACCAGTTTTCCAATATTAACATTGTCATTATTTAGCTATCCCAAAAGATACAGGATATACACATTGACAAAATCTGTGGAGAGACAACCTGACTGCAGTCATTTGTATGTGACAGCTGATGACACCATGCAATACGTACACAGACCACTCAAGTGAGAAGGAAGAAAATATTTCTATTGACATTTACAGAGAAAAATAAAATCTTGCCTGTTGAGCATAATATGGTTAGTCCTTATCTGAAACATTTTGCTAACACGAAGGAGATGAAAAGCTGAAATTTCATTATAAGGAAAGGTATCTTTATTTAAAAAAAAATAGCATATGCAAAGCTGTGGCTTTTTTATATCATTAAAAACAAGAGCTAAGATTTAGCATCCTCAAAGTAGAAGAGACTCATTTTCCTTAGGATAGATCAGTGGATCATTATCAAACCCAAACATCATTGTCTTGGTTGTGTTAAAATCCATTCCTTCTCTGGCATACACACAGTTATGAGTGGAAATGGGCATAAAATCATTACAAAGAGGGAACACTGCATGTCTTTTCTAGAAAATAAGTGACAAGTGGCCATTCCCCCTGCTACTATACAACTTTAAAAAGCCGTGCTGCTTACTTGGGCTTTTTGCAAAGAGTAACCTGGGTTGCAGACATGATTTGTTTTCATTAAATTAAGTCCATCTTAAATTGCAAATTACCATCTATATTCAATGGCAACAGCAGATACATCCAGTCAAACATTAACTACTCGAAGATAACTGACATCCAGTATCCCTCCAACAAATGATGCTGAAAAAACCACAGTAGGTTAATTCAGCTTGCAGGGCACTCTCATCCTGGGGTCATCAGCACTACCAGTTCTATGAATTCTGTTGACTTTTCCATTGCACATGCCAAGTCCTTTCTACATTCTCTCAAGGTGGTAACAATCTGTTCATGTTTCTTATAGCACAGGAATCAAACACCTAAAAGGTGTCTAGAGACAAAGTCAAAGTCCTTGAAAACAGTCTGCTCCTTACGGGTTAGGAGACCAACCTCCTCTGGAGGAGTAAGGATTGGCTTTTGTGATGTAAACTCTTCATCAAAGTTGCTAATGTCCGTTGGATCTCTTAGAGTGGGCACAAAAGGGGGCTTCAGGGTCCTGGCAAACAAGGCATCCCAATCAATTTCCTGTAAGAGAGGGACGTGAACAGGCCAGATTGACGTTAAGATTATTTATGAATTGTGAAAGTAAGTGAGGAATGCAGTCTCCCTTTGAGATCATTTGCAACGTCTTATTTCTAGTATCCAAAAAAAAAAAAAAAAGAATTGAAAAAAGGCCCAAAAAACCCAGCATAGTTGGTGCAAATGGTGCAAGCTAGATAGTACAGAGATTCCATACAGCCTAAAGGCTTTTCTTCAGGACACCAAGAAACAAAGCTACAGCTCAGACTACGCTTAGGAGGGACAAAACTAAAGTGCAGCTGTGGACCGGTGGATCTGTGGACTTCCCAGCAATTTCTGCTGACATCCAAGTTATTTTCTTACTCCAGTGCAGAGCCAGCCAGAGGCTATAAGGCAGATGGGTAATGACAAGGAGGAATGGTAACACCTTTGTCTGCAACAGACACTTACCCCTGACCCAAAACAAATGTTTCTTTAACCTCAATTTCTCTTAGGATTCATGTATATCCTGCAAATGCAGGTGACATCGAATAAACTGACTGGCAATTACTGTCATCACCAGGCAGCAGTTTTGACTGCTGCAGTTTGATTTAAAAAGGGGTGTTTGATGATGGTTCAAAAGGTAGGTATGTTTGTACATAGAAATAGCACAATCAGAAATAACAAACTGGCTCTGGAAGCTTACAGATCCCAGAAAACACACTTGAGGGATGTCATTTCAAACATGAATTGAAACACATATTCCTGAATAGAGCAATGAGGAGCAACAGAGGCTATCACTGAGATCTCACTGGTACCTAATGGAAATATGCCTCGATACCAACAGAAAGCAAATCACTCTCAGCTCAAACACAAGAGATGAAGGGAAGGGATAAAGTGAGTTCCTACCTTAAAAAAGGCCTGGATTTTAATCTCTTCTGCATCTTTTTCCCCTGCTCCCAGTCTACGCTCTGGACATTTCTGAAGAAGCTGCATGAAATATCAGTTCAAAGTTAAACAGCAGGAAAAAGGGTGGACAGAAATCATGTTCCAGAGAGAAAAACAAAAGAAAGGAGATGGACTGACCCCTCAGCATCTTCTCATTCTCACTTTGCAGCAAGGTCATAATCTGCTAGTAATAGCTCAGAATCTAACTCCTTGTCAACAGCTTGCCAACATCAGTAAGATGCCTGCTATAAGCTGCACGAAGCATCTCATTTTAATTGTGCACCGGTGACTACTGGGTCCCATTCAAAAACTGAATCAAGCCATCTCCACTGACTGACTGTGACATTCCTGCCCTTGAATCAACATGTCTCCAATTCAGAATTAGCAGCGAGAGACCTCAGTAAGAAGCCTCTTTAGACAGAAGAATAGCATTTATGTAAAGAGAAAGAAATGAAAAATAGGTATAATTTTAAATGTTTCCTTAGTCTGTGTAGGCAGCTCCAGACTACACACGCAAGCACTACCTGGTTCTAATAGAGTCCCTCTGATCTACTTACACAGTAAATACAAATTCCTCATGCTCCCAGAGACCCATCAAGCCCATTACCTTACGGATTATAGAAAGTGCCTCAGATGAAAGGAATCGTGGATACCGAACTTCATCATTGACAATACTGTCAAAGACTTCTTCCTCATCATCTCCAGGGAATGGTGACTGCAATTGTGACATTTTATTATTTAATCCACATAGCACCTATTCCTCACTATTAAATAGGGATGAGAACAGCAGGGACTTCTATGGATTAACTAGTGTTTGGCAAACACTATGAGAAAAATGTAATTTAAGTACTAATAAATAGGTGACTACATTCAGCAAAATTTTATCTCAGGTGGTTGGGTACTACTCTCCTCAAGACTGCTTATCAAGATCCAATTACAGAAAGGTGGCCTTACCTCACCAACAAGCATCTCATAAATGAGTACCCCCAATCCCCACCAGTCTACTGCCCGAGTGTACGAGACGTCTGTCAGGACTTCCGGAGCCAGAAATTCAGGTGTGCCACAGAAGGTGTTTGTGCGGTCTCCAAAACCTATTCCTGTAGGAGAACACTTTTGTAAAATCCAGCACACATTACTAAATGGATCGCATGCAGCCTCACCTTCTAAAAGCCATAGTTTATCACTTGATAATCTATTCTCATCAATGCTTGTAAGTACCAATAAGGAAGTATGAAACCTGAGGCCCCTAACAACTCCAAATAAGAAATAAACAATGCTTAAATAAACAGCAAAACCAAGGAAACTTCCTGCAGATTCCACTGCTCATTGACTCAAGTATGCATTTTGTAGTATCTTCTATTCTGGCTCCTTTGAACAGAGAAGCACATTGTAAACTCTTCCATAAGTTTCCTGAAGATTATGGTCAAAGTACTCTTTCCAAGTTCATTATGGCAAGAGAGGTGAGGGTTTTTTGTTGTTTGATTTGTTGGGGATTGGTTTGGTTTGGTTTTGGTGTTTTTTTTTTTTTTTATTTTTAAGATGGGGATGAATGCAAGTTACACACCACCACCTCAGTACCTGTATTTGTGAACATATTACTAAAGCCTAGATCCTAAACTGGTTCTGATGGTTCAATTTTAGCTTTAAAGTCACTCACCTTCCTTACACAATCCAAAATCTGCAATCTTCACAAATCCTTCAGCATCTAAGAGGAGATTATCCAATTTCAGGTCCCTGCAGGCAAAGGAGAGGAAGGAAAATGGGGGATGATGTCTAAAGATTGCCATCCAACATCCTTTTTAGCAAGAGGCAGAAGCTAGAGGATAAAATCTACATTTGTTTATGTAGATTTGTTTATGTACATTTGAGTAAAGTCTACATTTGGTTTAAATAATGTATTATTTGGAAGATTCCCCTTAACTTATTGATATTCTCCTCTTAATGAAAGGCTCACAAAGCAGCTTGGAGCTGGGTGGGGCTTATTCATCTGGAAAAGAGCATCCCACAACAGCATGACAAATTACTTGACTATCACAGTAAAACAGAAAGCAGTGACTTACAGGTGCCCCCCAGAATGCATTGACATGTCACAGAGGATCAGTCACCTGCAACATGTCAGATGAATAGCTTCTAGATGACTTTCTTTACTGTAAGCACCATGAACATGCTGATAGCAACAGGCGATGGGGAAAATAAAGACAGAAAGATTAGAAACCCCAGCAAGATAGCGAGCTCCAAAAAAAAAAAAAAAACTTTCAAGTTGCTGAACTATCTGATATTTGATTCTTTGCTGCATTACCTATAAACAATTTTCTTCTCATGCAAGAACTGGAGCCCCAAGACTACACAGGCTGTATAAAACCTAAAAGAGATAAATAGTTATCATCAAATATATATTAGAATAAAGTTAAAAAAATTATAGTGCCTGGAAACTAGATTAATTCTAACTCACTGTGCCATATAGTCTGGAAAGACATCTTCATGTATGCGCATCATAAGATCACCACCTGGAGTATATTCCATCACAAAACAAGCATGATGAGGTGTCTGGAAACAGGCAAACATGTTCACAAGGAATGGATGATCAGAAGAATTGACCACTTCAAATATTCGTTTCTCACAATTCAAGCTGCCAGGATTCAAAGAACAAAAATGTTAATGTTAAAACTTGGCAGAAAAGCCTGTTTCGAGAAAGACAGGATGAAGAAGCAAATCTTTACATCTTAAGTTGGAGAAATAAAAAGTGAGGGCTAATACAATATTTATCTTACATACTTCCAAACCTTGAGTTTTAGAGTGTTCTTCAGGTTTTTCCAACAGAAGCTAGAAAGTAGCACTGTTATAAGTTTC